>NC_079487.1:37635763-38276899 GCF_020520425.1 Spinacia oleracea | reverse complement strand
TACTAAACCAAGATTAAATGGAATATGAAAATACATTTCATATATGATAAATGTTCCACCCCAATGTTTTACAACCATGGGCCTCAAACCCATCTTTAAAACAGTTCATGGATTTCAAAGCTATGCTTGATTTCCAGTGCCACAATGTGAGTGTTGTTTCTCACTTGTTGCATAGGTTTAGTTATCATGCTTTGCCAATCTTAATATCCTTTTCATCGAATGTTCTTCGAGATAGATGATAAGATCTTTTGAGTATGTTTATTTTGTGATCTGGTCTTTTCTTGCTTCAAGAGTGGTTCTACGCATTTTTCAATGAAGAACCATCAAGCCAGCAGACATGTGATCTACCCTAGTTTAGTGAAGAAATCTTTAACATAAACAACCCTGTTTTATTGCTTCTTAGGCAATAAGTACTTTTACTTCAACTTTATAGGTTGTCAGTGATGCTTTGTTTGGAATTACTTATCCAAGCAGTTCACAGATATGTGGAATACTTTCCAGCTGTATCTTAGAACATTAATATTTTAATATCCCACGCAACAACTCATGGTCTCCAATCCATGTTGCCATTTCAAAACACGATGCTCTATAGCTCGTCCTTATCAATGGTTAACTCCAAAGGGTCTTGCTTGATCCTTTGCCAGTGTTTATGCGTGTAGCATCAATATTTAGCATATCTTTATTTCCTTGAATCAAGAACTATTCCTATGTACCTTTTCAAGTACCATAAGTATTCTTGATCTCAATCTAGTTGATCTTCACTTAGATCAATAGAGATTGGTATATGTTCGTCATGCCTAAAGTCATACGATACGTTTTTGGCGATCCTCATATTATATCATACATGATAAATTCTTTTGCAGAATAATTCCCAATTGAATTCTATTCATGTAACTTTAGCTCATCTAGTTTCAGTAGATACTAAATCTAGCTAAATTCTTTGACATATAATATAGGTTAAGAATCTTATCTAGATCCTTTGATGTTTAACTTAGTAAATGCTTATACATAGTTCAAACATTCTTTACTTAGATTTATTCATATGGGTCGAATGTCTCCAATGGAGTCTTTCGTGTTTGATTTAGTAAATGCCATCACTTAATCCAGAACAATATTATAAGATCTTTGTGAATGGATCTTAATACCCAGTATGCACTAAGTTTCGCCTTGGTCCATCATTGATGAATAATTTCAAATCTGAATGTTATTTCACAATAGAGAGATATGTGTGTGATACACATAGGACCAATTAAGTTTTACGTTCTCCCACTAAACTTCTTATACATCTATAAGAATCATGTACATTTTATGAAACTAAAATACTTATTAGCTTCATTAAAATACATTTCTGATTCCCAATTGCTTGCTTAAATCTGTACTTAGATTTCATAAGCTAGCTATTCTTTTCAAGTATTTATTTGGATCCATAAATCCTATGACATACCATGTACATAGTTTATTCCAACATTTGATTGAGGAATTGTTTTGTCATCCAATTGCCATATGTACCAATATGCAATCATTGCTTGATTTATAGACTTGAGCATTACGATTATGCATGAGGTTTCAACACAATCCACGCCGTGAATTTGCTTGTAACCTTTAGCAACTAATCTAGCTTTGCGTGTGAACACAATTCCATGTTTGATGGTTTTTATCCTTAAAACCAATTTGCAACCAATAGGTGTTTAACCCATTCTTGCAAATCAACAAAATTTCAATTTTGTCATCAAAACATTGGTTATGTTTTATGGTCTTTAACCATCTAAAACATTTGAGTCTATATATGGCCTTTAACCATTTTAGGGAATCTAGGTTTCGTCATAGCTTTCTTACAAGTCACAAACTTATTAATCTACATGATAATAGTTTGACTGCAAGTTGTAGGTTTCTTCACTATCTAATAGAAGAATCGCATAGTTTCATTGACCTGAACTCTATGTTTCTTCACTATCTAATAGAAGAATCTCATAGTTTCAGTGATTTGAACTCTATGTCTACTTGGGTATATCAAATAATAGAATATCCATAGCCACTTGAAAGTCCTTTGAATATTCTGTTCTCCTTGAAGCACTTGTAAAGTCTTCTAAGAGATGTCTATTCTTTAAAGCCACTTCTAAAGTCCTTAAAGAATACGTGTTCGGATTTTCTAAAGAACTTCGAAAAGCCTCCGGAATGTCCGTTTATGTTTTTTGTTCGCCTCGAAGACTTTCGAGGTCTATTTTCTCCCACTTGTCATTTTGGAAACGAATCTCCAAAAGGACATTATTTCGAGCAA
Source organism: Spinacia oleracea (assembly GCF_020520425.1). NCBI lineage: Eukaryota > Viridiplantae > Streptophyta > Magnoliopsida > Caryophyllales > Amaranthaceae > Spinacia > Spinacia oleracea. The sequence goes on along the minus strand of NC_079487.1, from coordinate 38,274,621 downwards.
ACAAACATTATGTTCTCCAAAATTCGTGGTAGAAACAATACCCTTGTGTCTCATTTGAATAAATCACAATGAAACATATATCTATACTTGGGCCTTAGTTTGTTGAATAACAAACGCTAAGCTCCCACTGAGTTTGGCAACTCTCTAGATATATATTATGAAAAGATATTCTGAAATTACTTTTCAATAGCTTTGACGAATTTGGTTTAGTTTGGTGGTAGTTGAGCATTTTGTTTAGAAAAAGTCTTTATGATCCATCATTGATCGAATCAAGTACTAACCGACTTCGATCATTCCAACGTAGATATACCATATCTTATGGAGCTAGATCGTGAAATTACAACACACAATCATTGATGATCATTCTTGGTATAAGTAATCAACAACATGATCTAACCTAGATCTTTATGATTTCTTGCCAAGTGGATTTTATACTTATGAATCTTTGAACTAGCCAAACAGATTCAACTTATATCACATTTGAGTAAATAAACCTATATTCACTCAAATCCATGTGAAATAATAAAGTCATAAAATCTTTCTTTAGCTTTGAACTCTATTGTCTAGGCGTTCTAACAATAGTTCATATCTTTTGTTACTTTCAACAAGTAAGACTAGTTGTCTTAAATTGATCTAAAAATCAATCAACTTTCAAAAGTCCATCAAAATAGAGTTTTTGAATGTTAACTTGTTGATATGGTCTAAGCAACAATGCTAAAGGTTAGTGGAACTCAAATCAAGAGATTGATTTGAACCTAGTAAAGTTTTATTGTTAAAGATTTGTTTGTTTTAATCAAGCATATTGACTCAACCCGTAAATGACCATTTCATTCAAATAAACAAACAAACATTATTTTTGTTCTTCTGAATGTGAGTCTTTCTGTGTTTGAAAACAGAAATTTAGGTATGCTGATTGTGGAACAAAATAGCCATTAAGTTCCAGCCTTTGAAAGGACTTTAAAACAAACTAGATGACCCTACAACTAATGTAGCATTGCCATGCTTCATTTCCTACTTGTAGGCCATTAGTGTACACTAGCTTCCATTGTTTGAGTTATTACCGAAGTAAGAACCTCAAGCGGTATATGATACCAAGGAAGTTTGATTGCTAGGTCACTTCTCTTTAAACATTAACTTTTAGGTAGAAACGGAATTGTAAATTCCTTTCATTTGTTCCTTTGTTTTCCTATTTCTTGTACCCTTTCTTATAGTCTTAAGAATTGGATTCTTTAGTGTTGACTTTTATACTTTGTTAGATATGTCCAATGTCACTCCAACAAGGTTCTTAATTACCATTTTAATTTATGTTGAATATTTTGTTTCAACTAGATGATCTTACCAGAAGCTTCTAAAGTTCTCTAAGCATCGATCTATTCGAATGTCTAGGGACTAGACTCATTCGAGAATTAAATGGACAAAGATGTTAGGTTGTTAACCATTGGTAAGGCTGAGTGTTTAAACTCAATGCTTTATGATCTCAAAACTACATTGTATTTTGAATTCACAAGCACCAATCGGTTTGCCATTTGACTTTGATACTCGAAAACAACCATAAAAGTCGCTAAAAGAAACGTACATTTTAAATTGCTCACATCTCTCATTTCCGTGAATCGTTCTTGGATTCACTACCAATCAAGGAAATTTACTGTTACCTTTATAAAAGGATTTATTGAAGTGTAAGATATTTAATTATAAACAATAATTAAAACATACATTGAAGCATGTAAAGTCTAAACATTTATCATGAGTAATAACTTGAAAATTAAAGCAATCATGCAATTTAAACAAGTTATTAGCATTTTATTCGATTTTATTGTTCCGGCAGGTGTGAATAAAATGATTCCAAGACCCTAAAACCATTGAAGAATTAAGCACATTATGTATTTTGACTCAATTCTAAAACATTTTAGGTAAGCAAAAACCTTTTGCTAATAGTCTAGAAACTACTCTTGGTTGATAGGTACGTCTAAGAACTTATTAGGTAAACCTATCGATTTTTCCACGACATAAAAGGACTCCTTACTTATATCGTTGAGTTTCACCAAAACTAACATGTACTCACAATTATTTGTGTACCTTACCCCTTTAGTATCGATAAGTAACACCTCGCTATGGCGGAAAACTATTACTAAGATCGATGAAGAAAGGATATCCAAGTAAGTGTTATTTTGGCATGGCACCTTTTAACTCAATTTTTAAGTTTGGAACTTAAAGCTCTTACTATGTTGGTTAGATTTTAAGTGAACTAAAATCCTTAATCATGCAACATAATCAAGCCACAATCTCATGCATAATTAAGACATATTTAAAGCAATAAATAACTTAAAACATGCATAAGATAAATGTGATCTAGTATGGCCCGACTTCATCTTGAAGCTTCAACTTCAAAGTCCGTCTCGAAAATGGGAACTTCGTCTTGAAATTCACCGTGGGAGGCGCCATTTTCTTCAAATAGGATAAGCTATAATTAAAACTAATTACAACTATTTGATGGTACGCAGACCATATTTGAATTGAAAAACAAATTTGGTGCTTTAGACCAATTACATTCAAATTAATGGTACGCAGACCATATTTTCTATCCTATTTGGGCCATACTAGTCACTTCATAACCTGCAAAACAGTACATATACCATTCACCCATTCATTATCATGAATGGCCCACATAATTGGTTAGTTAAAACACATTGTATGCATCACATAAACATTTGCAGCAATTAATCAAGGGCACCAATAATCTACAAATTATTCAGTCCTTATTAATTCTAATCAAGTTGTTTTAACCTTAAGGATTTGTAGACCTAATCAAGAGTTTATGGCTAAAAGGGCTCCCACTTAAACCAATAAATTCATATGCTTTACTAATTTTAAACATAAAAATGTATTTCTAGTCTAACCGGAAACATAAAAATTTAATTAAAATTTAAAGCTCATATAAATTTATAATTGAATCCACATATTTAATTTATTTTCAGTCGTATTTAAATTAATTCATGATTTTAATTTTAGTAAAATAATTAGAATAAATGAAATTCATTATAATTATAATATTCAAAATTAAAATCCAAGAAAACAATTTAAATTATTAATTTTAAAATTAATTAAAATTACATAAACTAAAAATTTCAAATTAAAATTTTAAGACGATCTAATCGTAACACAAGGTACGCAACATCACCACGCAACGCACATCCATAGGCCACACGCACGCAGCCATCGCTGGCCATGTGCGCGCAGCCTATGTGCTGCGTCGCATCCATCGCTGCACACCATCGCAAGGCGCCTCGAGGCACGCTTGGCCTCTGGCTCGCTGCGCGCGCCTGCCCTCGACGCACGCGAGCTTGCGCTCGCTGCTCGAGGCAGTGCTCGTAGCTTGCGAGCAAGCGCTCGCTGCGCGCGAGCGTTCGTCGCTGGGCGTAGCGCTCGTCGCACGCGAGCTTGCGCTCGCTGCGCGCGAGGCTTCGCACGTTGCGCGAGGCAGTTGCGTCGTGGCGCAGCTCGCCTGCTGCCCACACGCGACTGTCGCTGCCTTGCTCTCGCCCTTGCCCACTCGCCCATCGCACATAGCACATGACACAAGGCAGGGCTGCTGCCTTGTGCTCGTGCACCATAGCCTTGCTCGCTGCATTCGTACCGCATGGGCGACGAGCTCCCTTGCTCGTCGTCGCATGCCCGCACTATACAACACCCCTTAAGGGTAACACGTAGCGTCCATTGCTTTGTGCGTGCAAGTTATATGAGCGAATCGCATAAAATTAAAATTTTATTTTCAAAATTAATGACAAATTAATAAATCATATTAATTTCATAATTTTAGGGCGAAAAATCGAAAATTTATTAATTGATTTCCGATTAACATGGATTCAAGTCTAGGTCAATACAAATTTACAATTTTTATGGTGGTTTTTAATCATAGGTATCTAATTAAATTATTAATTAATTATGAAAATCAAATTAATTCTAAATTATTCCAGTTTTCAACAAATTAATCATAATTACAAATTAGATTGCATAATTAACAAGGCTAGGCATTCAAACTTGTTAAACATATACAGTAGGTCAATCAAAATTCAAGATTTATCAACAAGAATCACAAATATTTAATTTAACATCTTAAATTTACAAACTTTTGCGTTCGAAAAACTAAAACCTCCGAAAAGTCATAGTTAAGCTTCGAATTTGGAAATTCTGGGTTTCGGCGAAAAACACTATTTTTGTCAAAATTTTAGAATGCCTTTTACATGCGGAATTGACTCAAAAATCACTCAATTTGGTTGAGTAACGAATATTCTGCCGAAAAACTGCGTACATATAATTAAATAAACGCAATTTGCAATTAATTAACAATTACGAAAATTAATCACCCCTTTTAATTTCTTGCAAATTTGTATAATTTAACCATGTTCATGCAATTAGATTATGAAAATAATAAGAGGCTCGTGATACCACTGATAGGTTATGATTCATATGACAAAACATAAATCATTTGGAAAAACCTTAATGCCAGGAAACATATTATTTATACATAATCATTTAGCATAATTTAGGAGCATACACTTTGTAGCGTGCCCTCCCTAGCTGCACCCGAACCGAACAAGAACAAGCCTTTAGGACTCCAAATGTCGTCCCTCCGTAGATAGTCCACAGTACGTCCGGATCCGCCTCAAGTTAGACCAACTAGAATCACCCTTAAGGTTACTAGGAAATTCGGTTAAGTGTTTGCAAGTGTTTGGCTTATTTTTCTTTCAAAACTTACCCTAAGAATACTTCAATCCCATGTGCATAAATTATGACCCTAGGCCCTTATTTATAGAGGTTTGGAAAGGGAATTGGAATCCTAGTAGGATACGAATTACTTAAACTTAGAATCCTATAAGAACTCTAATTAATTAATTTATCCTTTTAGGAATAGGAATTTAATCATATACCAAATCCTAATAACTTTAGGAATCGTGCATGAAGAAAAACACACACACGCACGGCAGCCACGAGGGCCGCCCATGCGCGTGCGTGCGAGCAGCAGCCCACGCCACGAGGCCCACACAGCCGTGGCCTTGGTGCGCGCTGGGCCTGCCTTGCGGTGGGCCTGGGCGCTGCCTTGCGGTGGGCCTGGGTGCTGCCTTGGCTGGGCGTGTGGCGCGCGTTTGGCTTGCTGGGCGATGGCCTGGCTTCGTGCTGGGCCTTCGTCCGGCAGGCCTCGTCCGATGCTTATTCGTACGATACGCTTCCGATTAAATTCCCGATTCCGGAATTCATTTCCGATACGAACAATATTTAATATTTTCGATTCCGGAATTAATTTCCGTTTCGAACAAATATTTAGTATTTCCGTTTCCGGAATTATTTTCCGATTCCGATAATATTTCCGATTCTGACAATATTTCCGTTTCCGGCAATATTTCCGATTCCGGCAATATTTCCATTTCCGATAATATTTTCCGATACGTACCATGTTTCCGTTTCCGGCAACATCTACGACTTGGATAATATTTATATTTCCGATACGATCCATATTTCCGTTTCCGGCAATATCATCGTTTCCGGAGTATTCACTTGCTTGTGACGATCTCAGCTCCCACTGAAACCAAGATCCGTCGATTCCGAATATCCATAGATGGAGTATTTAATGCCATTAAATACTTGATCCGTTTACGTACTATTTGCGTGACCCTACGGGTTCAGTCAAGAGTAAGTTGTGGATTAATATCATTAATTCCACTTGAACTGAAGCGGCCTCTAGCTAGGCATTCAGCTCACTTGATCTCACTGAATTATTAACTTGTTAATTAATACTGAACCGCATTTATTAGACTTAACATTGAATGCATACTTGGACCAAGGGAATTATTTCCTTCATAGTGAACCACCTCCAACCTCTAACCGAGCAACAATTGATGGGAGTATGCAACGTACATCAATCCTCTCAACAAGCAGATGCTTTGTCGCAAGGAATGGAAGCGCTGCAACAATATATCTCTCGTTGATATGCTTTCCTTAAACTGTCTTAGTCCTTCTAGCACTGGAATCGTTGCTGATTACATGGGCCAAATGGCGATTGCAATGGGCAAGCTTGCCACACTAGAGAGCTTTGTTCACCAGGTACACAATCTTATCCATAAATAAATTCTTGATAATCAATTCTCTACTGCATCATCAACTTCTTGTTGGTTTTGGTTCATATTTCTTTCTGAAAGGTCACGAGAAAACGATAAACTGGGCTCGTGCAAGCGTTGCTCGAATCCCCTGCTATTAACAAGTTCACTGCCATCATTGTTTAAGCTAACCAAAAACCTTTGTTGAACTGAAGCACTGAACTAAACTAACTCACTGAGCACTGGTCCATTTGTAACACGTCTGCTGACCCTTAGATATTTCTGCATCAGTAAACATACCAAAAAAAAATATACTTATTCTATTTCCTAAACAAACAAAAAACACTACCAAACTGTTGATATTTACTTTTTGTATTGTTTTATTTACTTTAAATTTAAAAACCTTTACTTGTGAATTTATTTGATTTACTTTTTGTATATGTAATTCAGAGATACATTTACTTGTTAGTTATTATGATTTACTTTTGAAGGACTTTGATTTACTTTTTAGTTTTTTGTATTAACTTTTGAGTTTTTTTTATTTTTATAATTTATTCTTGAAACAACCTATGTAGGAATCGAACCTACATCCCCTATGCATCTGCATAGTGCTCTACCATTTGAGCTAATAGGTTTAAGGAGAATTGAGATAAGTGATAGGTCTTCCTTGCATTTGCATACATAAACGAAGGAAAAGCACCTTCTACTACTCCATATTTCCATAAACAACCAATACGATATGCATAGTGTGAATAACCTCTTAGCTAAAACATCAAAATCACTTGATTTCCCTTACATCTCATGATCATTTATGAACAGCACCTACTCCCAAGGAGAGTAAGATCCTACTCAGAATCTGTCCATTTTTCTCATTTACTTTTTAATCAGTTGTGTTTACTTTTTTGAATTATTTACCTACTTTTAATTTGAACAAAAAGAAATTATGTAAAGATATGATACACAACCTCTATCATCCAAGCGAAGTTGAATATAAAAGCAACAAAACCACAAAGACATGACTAGGAGCAACGACCCCCCCCCCCCCCTACACGACTAACAACCGGCAACGACAACAGACTAATCACATGCACCCTAAACATACTGTGAAATTAACACCTGAACCCTGCAGTCAGACACAACAATACAGCAGCTGAAATGCAGCAACAATGCGTACAATAGCTTCATTTGAGCCTACGTCAATCTTAATTAACTGCGCAAGAAGGAGCTCGAGCAAGCCTCTGTAACAGGCTAACAACAGTCTACAGAAGCAGCAATAAAACCGCAAAGACATGATCGACTAGCAGAAAGTATCAAAGCAGGCACCTAAATTACAGTCAGAGATCAAACACGCATCCACACTTCATAAAACCAGTTGAAATCATCATCCATCTACCTGTCATTAATTTGTTTATGAATTATTTATTTTACTTTTAGAGAGATTTTGTTTACTTTTATAGAGATTTAGTTTACCTTTAGAGAGATTTGGTTTACTTTTAAAGAGAAAACAAATCGTACTTTTACTAAGTTTCACAAATGAATTTACTTCTAAGCCTAATTAATTTACTTTTACCAAGTTTCGATATACTTTAAAAATAAGTGAATCGGAAACCAAAAGAGGTCAAACTGCAGGCCAGATAACCCCAACTGTCAATTCAGATTGGCAAGCTTTGAAAAAAAATCCAGCATTTCAAACCAAACCATCAATACACACATCCACCCTACAACAACAACACACACACACACACACAACATTGTTGGCACTCTGACAACAGCCATACAGGACCTTGCTAAGTGATCTAACTTATGTAAATTGACTGCAACCATAATAGACTACCATATATAACAGACTGCACAAATAACAATAGACAAGAAGCAAACACAATTGGAATATAATAGACCCACTAAAACTGACTAGGACACAGTACGTCAACCTGAGTCAACTAATGCAAAACTGCACCTTAAGAGCAACCCTCATCCCCCTGCAGCAACAACGTACACACAACACCGCTGACACCTTAAGAGCAACGATGCGGAACAGTTCAACTAACCACATGTCAACGCAAAACAAGTCTGCATCACTAGCCCTTCAAAACCACCCAACTGACTTCTTGACTTCTAAAAAACAGCCACCAAACAAGCAGTTCAGGAACATTTATTCTCTTGACCATATCTAAAATTATTCGTATCATTTTACTTTTTAATCAGTTTTGTTTACTTTTATGAATTCTTTATCAACTTTTAATTTGAACAAAAAAAAACTATGTAAAGCTATGATCAAAAGTAAACACAACATCGGGTAAAAGTAAACACAATATCAGGTAAAAGTAAAGAAATTATCAGCAAAAGTAAACATAATATCGAGTAAAAGTAAACACAATATCATCAAAAGTAAACACAACATCTTAAGGAAATTTGATAACCTAGAAATCCAATTAAACTTAAATGGAAACATTAACCTTCAATTTTTGAGCTCGATGATTACAAATTCAAGTTAATTAAAATACTGCTGCAGAAGAAATTAGAAGTAATTAATCAAATCAAACAATTAGTATTCGAAACTTTCGCATGATGAACTTAAAAATCGAAGTTTAAAATCACTGTAGAACATTAGGAATTTTGATATCACGAATAATTAAAGTGTGATTGCAAATTTGGATCGACAAATTATACCTAATCTTGGGACGAATTTCTGGAATTTGAAGAACGAAGGATGTCGAAGAAAAATCGCGCCAGTTTTCAAAGAGCAAGAGAAAGAAACTGTGACATATTTTGGGGAGGAGAGAGAGAAAGTGTATCTTGAGCGAAATATCAGATTTTCCGAGATTAAATCTCATCCGTCCATTCCTTCTAAATCTTACGGTTGCTAAAGGTTCTCATTATAAGGTAGTTCTTATCTTAAGGGAGGTTCTCACCAGAACCTGGTCCTATATATATATATATATATATATATATATATATATATATATATATATATATATATATATATATATATATATATATATATATATATATATATATATATATATATATATATATATATAATAGTTTTACTTTAACTTAACAATTTACTAGAATTCGTGGATCACACGGGCTAAAATCTAGTCAAAATAATAAATAGTGTCAAATTATATTGAAATGTCTAAATTTTATTACGGAGTAAAATTTTAACTTTCACCCATTTTCAGAAAAATAAAACAAAAGAATTTAGCTCGAATGAACTTGGGTCACACGGCCCACACATCGCCAGTTCGCCACCCCAGCGGCCCAACCACGGGAGTGCTATACCCATCCCCAACATAAAGAATGGTGTACCACGGTTTGAATCACAAGCTAATTTTGTGTCTGGTAATTAAGAACGAATTTTGACGTACCATACTGGGACCTCTGCCTCTCGCAGATAAACCAATGCAACTATATAGGCTAGACTATTGACGATACTAGGAATGATTAAAGAATCAAAATGTGTATAATAAATTTGTTGAACATCAGCATAACTTTGTTACTGTTCACGTAAGGTTATGGAACTGAATTGAACTAAACTGAATGCTCCTGAATTGAATTGAATGCTCCCGAACTGAACCGAACTGAAGTGAACTGAACTAAATAATAAATAATAAATAATAAATAATAAATAATAAATAATAAATAATAAATAATAAATAATAAATAATAAATAATAAATAATAAATAATAAATAATAAATAATAAATAATAATAGTAATAATAAAATAATAAATACTCCCTCCGTCCAGATTAGTTATTACACTTTTCTTTTTTCGCCCGTCCTCGTTTAGTGTTACACCTCAAAATTAAGAATGACCCCACAATTATTATATTGTCTCTTTCTTCCCACTAATTTTTTTTTGTCCCCACACCCTCTCTCATTCAATTTAAAAAAAATACCCCACTAAATCTTACTCCCTCCGTATTTATTTAAGGGAGACACTTGCCTTTTCCGGCCGTATTTATTTAAGAGATACACTTGCCATTTTTAGTAACTTATCAACCCCACCATCTAATTAAATAATCTATCTAATATATCCTATGTCCCACCACCTTATTAAACAAATAATTTGTGAACTACACCCCACCTCTGTAGACACCTACTTTTGTCCCCATTCCCGAAAGGGAAAGGTTCGATGATGAAAACATAAATCTCCACTTGACAACGCATCTCCTTAAAATAAACGAATCTCAATTCCCCTTTTCATTTCACCCGAAACCTGATATTTATAGAAAACTGCTATTTATGGAAACCTGCTAAAAATAGTAACTGCCGTAAAAGGTAGCTTCTAAAAGTGGCAAATCATAAAGGATAGAAACCTGTCAGAATTAGGTGTTGCATTCCAACATAAATCCTAAATGAGATAGAAAACTGCGAGAATCCTATTCCTAATATGATTCGGAAATAAGAGTTATGTATTAATTAAAATCCTAACGAGCCTAGAGTTCGTAACGGGCCCAGACACATCCCGTCGCAAGGTTAATACGCACTAAAAGACTCGATTAAGTCTCAAACTCTACGGATTTCAGGAATCCGAATCTGACTAAGAAAACAGCCCAGACCCTATTTTTAACGCCTGGCTCCGGGCGCCGAAATCTTCGGCGCCCAGGCCTGGGCGCTGAAAATACCTGGGTACGTGTTTTTTCCTAATTCTTTATGGATTAGAATTCTGCAATTCTATCTTTCCACGAACTCTTCCCTATAAATACAGCCCTAAATTCGACGTGAAAGAGACACAATTCATATTCTGAGTATTGACTCCAACCCTTAGCCTAAGCCTCACGCTGCGAAACTGTTCACGCGTTCTGTCGCAATCGATCCATAAATCGAACAGAACGTATCCTGTCCCATAATTGAGATTCGTTAAATAAAAAGGAGAAATAGCAAAGTCAAAGTGGTTAGTTTTCTGAGAACCGTGACGCACCTCTCAAGGGTGCGTCGTAATGTGTCCCTTTTCGATGATTTAACTGCTTTCCTCGCCCTTTTTATGAACTGTTAAACTAACTAAATCTGATTGTTCTATCACGCCTAACAAATATAATATTTTCGGGAAATTGGATTATCATGCTAGGTCCCTTAATACTACTTAAATCAGATAATCACGATCGATCTAGTATTATATGTTGCATATTGCTAAAATCAACTCAGATTAGTTTAATAGTTAACGCATGTCCCTTCAATTATTTATGCTGAGCTAGTAAGGATATCCTGCCTCTGGAGTTATCGACGAGCGAAGTACTCCTCTCGGTAGTTACAGTCCCCCGAACCCTCAATCTCTACCTTGCGGGTGTATGTTGAGAGATCCCCACACCAGGGATCACAAGGGAACCTACGGCCGTCGTGGCCAAACATAATTGCACTCCCTTTATGTCACGATAACCGGGTTTTGTCAGTGTTTCTCATTGTCGTTAAAAACTGAATGGCGACTCCTATATTACTAGTCAATTGGGTGTATACTCACAGGAAATCCAATTACACTTGATTGAATAAAAGAATCGTCACACCCACGAGGGACGAGGTCATGCATTAGCCTCGTGCTTTTTCGACCCCCTCACAGTGGCGACTCCACTGGGGAAGTGAAGGAAATACTCGTGCTTGTAGGTAATCAAAATAGCCGAAGGGTGAAACGATCCTACCCCGCGTTTATTTCCCCATCAAGTTGGGACGACCTGAAAATCAGCATATTAATGTGAACGGGCAGAACCGCATAACGAATCTCGGCTCCCTCGGGAGTTGGGACTAAGGATACCTTTTTCCGCCAATAGGGGGGTGCATACGCCGCGCATGTTGCCCACTCGGTACTTGTGCAGGTAGTACACCTATCCCGAACCCAATCGCTCACTCATTAGGTCCCTCTCGCCTGCATGCCCCCTTGGTATGCACTTGCGGGTTGGCCTCTTGGGCGAAATTCGTCTGTTGAAGACACTACCTCGACCGGGGCATGTGTTGGATCTATGATAGAAGCGGTACCAAGCCAGGCGCAAATAAACTACCCATAGAAGCCTATCATAAACTATGTGACATGTTTAACTTTTAAATCCATGTTTGTAATGTAGTTATGTGTAGCGAAATATGTGATTGTGTGTGACAAACTATCCCGGAAAACCAACGACCTTAAAAACTGCCCAAATATTCATAGACTAATTTGCCAAAGAGTTATACCGAAACACGTGTTCCGCAAACCCGAATGATCGCCACAAAAATAAGCGACGCTCGGGATGGCCTGTAACGAATCCCACAAACGCTGTTACGCGTAAAGGACGTTATTAGGAAAGCACGCAAATCGAAGTCGCATAAACAGAAGACAGAAAACGAGAACCAGCCAGGGACGCATTTTCAACGCCCCTGGCTGGGCGCCAGAATTTCTCACGCCCCTCGCTGGGCGCTGAAGTTGCTGCTTGGCCTTCTGGTCAAGCGCAGCAGCCTCGGTACCCGCGCGAAAGGAAAATATGTAGCACAAAAAATGTTCGTAAAAAGAATTGCTACGAGGGCGTAAGAAAAGCACTCGATTTCAAAAGCGACTCGTGAAAAAATTAATAAATCTTTGTGTCGTTGTTAGGCCTCCTACGACGACAATGCTCGGCACCAAAACCGAACGTGCTCATAACTATGAATGTCACACGGGCAAGTGTTTCGAAAATCCAAAGAATGACCAAAATAAAAAAAACCCAAAAAGTGTACCGACAAAAGAAAGAGTGAAAAACCAATTTAGAGGGTCGAAGTCTAGACTAAGTAATGCTTGAAACTTTGGGAACCTAAACTTTAGCTTATCTTATGCCTAGGACTGGTCCTGCCACTTGGTGCCGATCAGGGAATCAACGGTTAGTGCGTCTCGAAGATACATCGCCAACATCAGGTTTAGTGACTCCAAGCTCCGTCCGTCATCCCTCATTTCAAGGATCTCCGCTTCCCCAACCTTGATTCGCACCTTCAAACATGTGCATCGAAGATTTGCAAGAGAAGATGGCTCAAATGACCCGACTCATGGGCCAACTAAAAATGGAAAATGAAGCTTTAGCGGCTGCGCAAGCCCAAAATGACCTCGGTAATGAGAAGAGGATTGAAAAAATGGTCCTACAGCAAACCATGGGGAGCAAATACTTCTCCCTCGATCCTGAACCTTTTCCTGGCAAACTACCAGAAAAGTTCAGTTCATCTGACTTACCAAAGTTCAAGGCCACGGACAACCCCCTTGATCATCTACTGAGCTTTGTGAATGCCATGAACTTGAAAGGCGTGGACAAGTCCATGTACTTACCTGCCTTTCCTTTGTCCTTGGAACCTGTGCCGCTCAAATGGTACTATCACCAGGACCCTAAGCTCTTCCCCACTTGGGAAGACTTTGTCAATGTCTTCATCAAGCAATACTCGTCGAACATGGATTTCCAAGTCACCATGCGCGAGCTGGAAGTTCTATTCCAAAAGAAAAATGAGGGTTTCACGACCTACTTTGCTAGATGGAGGGACCAGGCGGCCCAGCTAATCAATAGGCCTCCCGAAACAGAATTGGTCCAAAAATTCATTGACAACCTGGACCCGGCTTACAGACAACACCTTAGGTACCTGGGACTTGACACTTTCAAAAGAGTTTATGATGTGGGAATAAAGATCGAGGACGACCTCGCCAAAACCATACAAAGCAAACCCACATATAAGAACAACACCTATAATCGGGGTAACACATCCCAAGCCCAAGAAGTCCATGCTGTAGAAGACACTCCCGCCCGAAGAAGCCCTGGAAGATGGGTCCGAGACCGAAAGTTTGCCCCACTCGGGTCGACTTTGGTACAAGCCTTTGAAAGACTAACCAATCAAGGAAAGTTGAGACCTATAGGCCCCACCCGTGACCCTCCTGTCAAAAGAAAATATTGGGTCGAAGGTACTTACTGCAAATTCCATCAAGGAAATGGGCATGACACTGAAAACTGCTGGAATCTAAAACATACGATCCAGGACATGATAGAGGATGAAGTGATACCTCTCCCTAACGTTGGCAAACCCAACAACAACAAGAGCCCACTCGGCTCTTGTCACATCTCTCTCGACCAACCAGAGAATTTCGACCCCACGGTGTATATTACACCTCAAGGTGCACCACTCGCTGTGGTCCCTATGGATCGAATTGAGAGGGAAGTGTGCGGTGTGTGGAATGATGATGCTGAAGATATTTACCTATCTCAAGTGTCGGGCCAGGACCTCTTCACTGAAACTTGGCCCGGGTATGCTCTCATTGACACCACCCCTCAGGAGCCCGAGGTCGACAACCTCACCCGATCCGGAAGAATATACCAACCGGATATTCACCCACCTCCTATGGACGACATCCCGGTTAGGCAAACTCCTGAGAATGGACGGCACGCCACCGTCGCAGAAGTCACTGAAAATCCTCTCCTGAAACAACTAAAAAGAACCAAGGCCGAGATTACCATCTGGGATCTTATGTGTACTTCAAAGGAACATCGCGAAAAGCTTATTCGCTTACTTGACCTCATCTCAGTACCTACAGATATCACACCTGACTCATTGGTTAGCCATGTCACGAGAGATGCCGGAGAAAAGGCCATAGTTTTCACTGATAAAGACTTACCCAAAGAGGGGGGTGCTCATAATAAAGCCCTTTACCTAGTGGTTGGATGCAAAGGACAAAACATCCCCCTAGCGCTCGTAGATAATGGTTCGGCGGTTAATGTCTGCCCATTGCGAACCGCCCATTGCTTGGGGCTAGGAAACGATGACTTCCAAACCTCCACGCAAGGGGTACGAGCTTGTGATAACTCCCGAAGGCCTGTATTGGGAAAAATCAACCTTACCATACAAACCGGGCCTGTGGCACGCACCACGGAGTTTCAAATAATCGACATCAAGCCCACTTTCAACCTCCTCTTGGGGCGACCTTGGCTCCATGACTTAGGAGGTGTGGCTTCTACCTTGCACCAAATGGTTAAACTTAACCATAACGGGGTAATACTAGAAATCCGCGCCCCTCCTCTCGACGTCAATTGCACTATGGTTGGAACGGTCGAAACTGCAGACGACCTTTACGGGTTTCAAATGGAAGAAACAATCCAGTTCATCGAAGATTATGACCCAGCATTCCTAGACCCGCATGCATCCCGAGTCATCCCTAGAATGCTGTTAGCTCAAGGTTATTTCCCAGGAACCCCATTGGGCATATGGAAGAAGGAATACACATTCCATCCTTTTCCCGACAAATCTACTCCCTTTGGCTTAGGTTATGAACCAACGGAGGAAGATATTGCTGACCGCCTGTCTAGGCTACGCCTTAACAAAGCCAAACAAACCACCCTCCTTCCCCCATATCAAAGGACCCTTAACGGGATGTTCGTTCGGGAAGGAGAAGAACACCCATGCTGTGATTTCCCTGAACCCTTCGTTCAGGATGGCTTGCTAAAACCCGGATTTGAAATTTTCCATGACTGCCACACCTTGGATGAGGCACCCCACCTCACCAAGACTAAAACAGCTGAAATATTGGACAACCAGGCTCTATGGACATTGTTTAACGAATCGAGGCCTATGGAGAACGAGACTGTGATGACTACCCTAGCTTTACAAGATGAAGGTTTCGATCCAACCCGGTTAATCTCTCCTGCATCAACACTAGAAGAGGTCGAGAACGGATGGGTGAAGACATATCAGTGGGTCAATGCAAAAGGAATGGAATTCAAGATGAGTACCGGTGAAGGACCAAAGTTTTATGAGACTAAACCCCAGGCTTGAGCCACATAGAGCACCATTAGTAAAAAGCGCCTAGTAGTTCTTTAGATTGATAGAAAAAAAAATAATAGAGACTTTAGATGGTCCTAAGGCCCCTTAGAATATGGGTCAGTTTTATTTCAGTGTGTTTTCCTTACTTTCCGAATCAATAAAGGCGTAATATTTCTCCTAAATTTTTTATTCTAACACTAAATAAACACCAAATGTACTTGCAAAATACAAAAATAAAGAGGCGGCCCACTCCAGGCCCAACAAACGAAGCCCACTCGGTTTTGAAATAGTGCCATGGGAACCAATTCCCGAAACCCACAAAATAAACCACAGTATCCCATTCATATCCCCAAAACCTAAAAAGCCAAACCAGTGTCATCATAAGAGTCAATCCATGCAACCCAGAATGAAAGGAAATCAAAATCCAAACAATGCAAATGTTACCAAAAAAAACAGATTCATAAAACATAGATTCCATCATACCCTTCACTAACAACACCTCCAAAACCTACACAAAGATCTTCATAACTTCCGCACCCTAACCCCATTTTCAAAACTGTTTCGAGTCACGAATAGAAAAAGTTGATTCGGACAAAAACGCATTTCACGCTAACAGTCAAAAAAGCCTCCAAAGTAGCCTCAAAATTGGCCTTTAAATACGAGCAAAATATCAAGGCACAAAAAAAGAAATGCAAGAACATGTGAAGCAAAGCGTCAAAAATTGACCGCCCAAGTCATTTTCAGCGCCCAGGGCTGGGCGCCGAAATTTCTGACGCCCCAGCCTGGGCGTTGAAACTCTCTGCCTGACAAATTTTTATTTTTTTCTTTTCAGAAGTGCTCGTCATTTTATCCGCACACAACGGAAAAATAACGAACACTTGGGGGGTACAGTTGACAGGCTAAATCGCACTCCTATCAAAGATAAACCTAACGTTCACCAACTAAAAATATAGCAAGGGAAGCAAGGATCGTATCCACAGGGAAACAATGTTCTTTCTACTATTAATCGGCAATTCTAGACTATTGGGAAACAAGAATATAGGTTGATTTGTATAATGAAACTAGGATGATAATAAAATAGGGAAAAATCAGATATTAAAAGGTCTAGGGCACAGGTTCACCGATGAACAACATTCCAGGATGACAACAATCGATAATAATCAATAAAACAGTTAATTAGACTAGCATGCTCTCTCGAATCGATACTAATCATAGACTTAGAATTAACGGGCTCTCGCTACGTATTAATCCCAATTCTACCTATTGAAACAAGCCTAAACATCAAATTGCATCTCTCGAATCTTAATCTGATATTGCGAAACTAATACAATCAAACCTGCGCAAATCTAATTGCAAAGTAGATAAGGGCAATCAATAGGAATTAACAGCTAAACCAACAGTCAACAACAATTAATCATCCTTTCACATTCGTTCATGGATTCCCAAAACCCTAGAAAATCAATTACTCACACATATTAACAATAAGCAAAGCAATTGGCATGATTGAAAACATAATTAAAGTTTAAACAAAGAATTGAAATAAGGAATAATACCTAATTGAAGAACAATGGCAATTGAAAGCTTCGATTTTTGATTGAAAATAAACTAAGTGTTTAGAACAAATTAGAGAGAGAAAATTAAGCTTAGAGAAATAAAACTAAGTGTTTTAACACTAGGATATGAGATAATGAAGTGCCCAACTAAATTAACAAAAGCTATATTTATAGTTTGGCCTAAAAACATAAGAAAAAAACCGGAAAAAACTAAAGAAGGACGCGCGCACAGCGCCTTGGGTTGTCGTCGCCCGGTCGGGCGGCTCTCCGCCCGACGGGCGTAAAGCTCGAAGTCCGCCCGACGGGCGCAGGGCTGCCCGACGGGCGTAAGGCGATTCTCTGAAAACCTTCTCCGCGCGCCCGGTCGGGCGGCTCTCGCCCGTTGGGCGGAGGGCGATTTCTTCTGCTGCTGCTTCTGATGGGCACCCGGTGGGCACCGGGCGAAACTCCGCCCGTCGGGCGCCCTCTGACGAGCTGTTCCTCTGCTTGCTCGCCCGATGGGCGAGGGGCAATCCACCGGGCGGAGGGCTAAGTGATCCGTCCTTCGCCCACAACACCTAGTCTAACTTTCGGGGCTCGATCATGAACATCCAGGGCTCCCGTAAGTCGACAAAAGTCGTCCCGAACTCCCTCGGGATCCTGTAGTGGCCTAAATCATCAAGAAACGGGCCTAACAAGACCAATTTCTCACTAAGTATTCCTGAAACTCACGGCACACTAAAATACACAGATTAGTACTAAAATGGCTCCTAGGAGCTCATTTGACGCATGAAATTACTAAGGGACGGGGGTGAAAATATTATATAAAACGCACATATCAAACTCCCCCAAGCTAGATCTTTGCTTGTCCCTAAGCAAAGAAATCATCGATGAACACAAAACCAACTTCACCCCAACATATTTCAAAATGAACACATGATCCAAGGTAAAATCTAACAAGTATGCATCAATGTCAACCAATCCGGTCCATTCAATTGCTAATACTCCTTAACAATCGTCACGCAAAGCGAACCACAAATGCACAATGGAATTCAAGACTAGTGCTCACACACTCGTCACTCATTTATGTGGCGGATAAAAGATGTACCCGTTCGCTCTCCTCCCAACATATAAGTGAACAATGCCCTCCCAAACTTACACACTCGTGTGTTTAGAAAAACATACACTCAACCTAGTAGTCGACTCGTAATGTGTCACGTCATAACTTGCATTGATAAACAACTACTTTCACATTAATACAACTCTATGCACAAAGGTCAGAAGGTCTTTCAAGCTTGTAATGATAGGCTTAGGTAAAGGTGCGGTAAATTTGGGTAAAACGTGAGCTTAAAGCCTTAGCTTTGGGAGCTTAAATCCTAGTAAAATCATGGTCAACCACAAATGATGACCACAACCACAACTTCCCACTCAACACATGATGAAACAACAAACAAACCACACTATACTTTCTTGCCTTGATTTCACAATTGTAACCAATCACTCATGAAGATAAGAAATTGTAATACCGGAGTGACAAAAGCTTGATTCAATAACGATTTTTTTTTGATTTTTTTTTTTTTTTTTTTTTTTTTTTTTTTTTTTTTTTTGCTCAATCTCATTTTTTCTTTCTTTTGGAACCTTCACACAATTTTTTTATTCTCCTCATCTCATTCATTTCATTTTTTTCAACAACAATCATGATAAGAAGAACTTCCCTTTTCGATATTCAATATGCCCAAAATGTACAAAATGTATCACACTACAACTCCCTCACCTCACTACTATTAGCTCCCCCAAGCTAGGCTTGGGACTAGTAACCAATGGGGAATTTACGGGCTTGTAATGTGGTTAGTCACCGAATAAATGGCACAAGCACAACATGGGTAGAAAAAGAGGGAACAAACGTATCTAATCTCATCTGAAGGCTACCTAAATAGAAAAATGCCTTCGTCCTTCACAATGTGCATGTATATGAGTCATAAAACACTACTAATAGTTGCAAATCAATACTCAAAATCAATGACACACCAGGAAGCTATCACACATCCTAACCAAGTCAACTAGTCAAGCACCAAGTCCACAAATAGTTAGTCGGAGTTGACTCATGTTAAGGCATCAAAGCAATCGAATATCAAATCATGGCTAACACATCTACATTGCCCATCATTACATACCAAGAATCAAAACAATTTTCGTTCAAGGGGCACAGGGAAGCATGATATTGTATTCATCGGAACGTATTTTTGTATTTTTGTTTTTATATATATATATATATTTTTTTCGAAGCGATAAACTAATCTTAGAAAGCATTAAACACACCAAAGAAACACACAAAAATAAAGAAATACGAAATGAAAAGAAAAACATACCTAGTATATACAGGTAATGTGAACCCCCCCCAAACCAAATCAGACAATGTCCTCATTGGCTCAGGGGTACCGAACCATCATCATCATCAACAACATCACTGGTGATCTTGGCCATCATCACCATCACCACCATCATTATCATGGCCACCGTGGCCGCTGCTGCCTACTCCAAACCCCCCGTAGTGGGTGGGCGTGAAGGTGCCCATGGAACCGGGCGCTCCGTACCCCTCTGTGGGGTAAGTGAACCAGGAAGGGTGCTGATGATCTGGGGCAATGTAGCCCTGCCTGGCGTACTGATCAAAGAAGGGGAACATAGTCCTCTGGTGATCCGCGGCAAACTCGTGGAAACCGAGCTCAAGTCTGCCTAGCCTCTCATGAATGGCCCCTAACTCCTCTGAAGACCCATGCTCCCCCTGTGGAGCCGGGCTACCTCTCTGTCCCGACCCCCTCTCTCTACGCCCTCCCCTCCTGTGGTGGGTGCGAGGCGCGGCCTCGGGATGTGGCTGGGGCTGGGCTAAGGGTGCTGCCTGCTCACCTACATATATGTAATGGGGCTGAACCCTAGTAAAACTGGTGAGCCCGGTGGTGTCCGGGAGAGTAAAGAGAGCGTTCCTTTGGAACATCCATGACATCTGACCGGGGAGAAGTCCCCCGTACTCAGAGTGCACCCTGTAAAGGCTCCCAAAATACTCAATATCCAATAGGTTGTTCCCCCGGACCGCAGCATGGTCCCTCTCAACAAAGTTTGCCACTGCTACGGCAATGTGGGTGATCAGACCACCCAAAGCAATATCGGTCGAGTAGCGGTGGGTGGCGGTAGTAAGCAGTTGCATGGCCAAGTGATGGGCCAAATTCATCCTGTAACTGTCATCACCATCTAACAAATACCCCCCGAGCACCTCCAACTCCGTGCTCCTCACATTCTCCTTTTGGTCTCTCCCAAAGATTGTGAAAGCCATAAATCTGAACCAAACAAAGGGGACGGGGTGTTGCACGCTAGAGGCGTGCAAATGTTGCATGCTACCGGGATTAAAATCCCCGGTCAATTTCCCCCATACTTCACTATTGTTATGCCCCTCCCCGGGGAACCTGTTATACTCCACATTCAAACCAAAAATAGCACCAAAATCCTTGATAGACAAATCATAATCATTATTGAACAATCTAAAAGAAACTCTAGAGACATCTTTGTAACCATTCTTTCGGACATTAAACGAGCTAAGGAATTCAAGAGTAAGATCCCTAAATGTCAACCTAGTCATGGAAAACATATGTTTCATGCCCACCCCATGAAATAATCTCCTAACATCCCTCTCAATGCCCATATCATTTAAAGTTTTCTGACAAATAAATCGAGTAGGGACTACCTTCCGTAGCTTGAGGTGTGCAATGCGGGTTTGTTGCTCCTCACTAGCGAGAATCATGTTCGGGAAAGCCGAATCCGGTGCAAATTGAGGTGGTGGTGGTGGACGGCTTGTGGAAGCCTCCTCTTGTCTCCTTGTTGCTCCCGTGCAAGTTCTTTTCGGCCTTGAACCCATTGTTGAAGGTGATTTTGAGTTTTCAAAATTTTTGGTGAAATTGGGTTTTTTGTAGAGAGTGAGGAAGAAGGAAAATTGGTTGGTGGAGGTTGAAGAAGATGTGATGAGGATGATTTTGGTGTGTAGCTTGATGAATTTGAGTGAGAGATGAGGTAGATATGGAGAGTTGAAGTTCTTAGGGTTTTGGGGTTTAATGGAGTTTGAGAGAGAATGAAGAAGATGATTGAGATGTGAAGTGAAAAAGAATAGAGGAGATTCGTGCGTTTTAATCCGCACTTTCTCCTCTCGCCCGACGGGCCAACGCCCGCCCGACGGGCGAACAGCTCGTAAGCTGCCCGACGGGCACAGGTCCGCCCGTCGGGCGGAGGGCGATACCTGACCATTTGACAATTTTTTTTCTCCGCGCGCCCGGTCGGGCGCGCTATCGCCCGTCGGGCGTATGGCGACACTTCCAAAACTCTGCACACGCGCCCGGTCGGGCGCTCCTCGCCCGTCGGGCGAATGGCTACACTTCCAGCAGCTCCGTAGTGAGCCGCCCGTCGGGCGCTTGTCTGCCCGTCGGGCGTACAGAGACTTTCTTATTCTTTCTCCGCGCGCCCGGTCGGGCGGCTCTCGCCCGTCGGGCGGTTGGTGATTCTTGCTCCCACGGATTTTTCCTATCTTTTCGTGCTTTAGAAGCTGAACCTGTATATCATTAAACACCCAAGGACCGTAAAATGCTCTCTCCTCACCACTCATGAACAAAGAAACTAGACTACAAAACACACAAAACAAAACTAAACTATCGAAAGCAATGAAATACGGGTTGCCTCCCGCAAAGCGCTGGTTTATTCATAGGTCCCGCTCGACCATGTTACCTTGAATATGCCGTCTATGAGGCGGAGGGGTTGAGGTGAAGGACCTCAACCACTCCTACGGTAGCCCCATCATGGTACAACTTCAGACGTTGCCCGTTAACCTTGAATCATTCACCATTCTCATTCTCTACTTCAATAGACCCAAATTTGCTTACCATAGTCACGGTGAACGGCCCAGACCACCTAGACTTAAGTTTTCCAGGAAATAACTTAAGCCTAGAGTTAAAAAGTAGAACGTTGTCGCCCACCGCGAACTCTCTATGCAAAATGTGATTGTCGTGCCACTTCTTGGTCTTTTCCTTGTAAATCCGGGCACTATCATAGGCTTGTAGTCGGAATTCATCGAGCTCACCCAATTGAAGTAACCGCTTCTCACCGGCTAGCTTTGCATCCATGTTGAGCTGTTTGATTGCCCAATAAGCCTTGTACTCCATTTCTTCTGGTAAGTGACACGCCTTGCCATACACCAACCGATACGGGGAGGTACCAATAGGTGTCTTAAAGGCGGTTCTGTATGCCCATAGAGTGTCATCTAGCTTATCGCTCCAATCCTTCCTAGACTTCGCCACCACTTTTTCAAGGATAGATTTGATCTCTCGGTTGGAGACCTCAACTTGACCACTCGTCTGAGGGTGGTAGGCTAGTCCAGTGCGGTGATAAACTCCATACTTGCGCAGGAGCGCATCCAGATGCTTCTCATGGAAGTGTGATCCTCCATCACTGATCAAAGCGCGCGGAACCCCAAATCTAGGAAAAATGATCTTCTTGAACAGGGAGATGACTGTCTTAGCATCGTTAGTAGGTGAGGCAACGGCTTCCACCCACTTTGACACATAATCTACAGCAACAAGGATATACAAGTTACCCTTGGACGATGGGAATGGTCCCATATAATCAATTCCCCATACATAAAAAATCTCAACCTCAAGGATTCCGTTCTGTGGCATCTCATACCTCCTCGAAATAGTGCCGGCCCTCTGGCACGCATCACAAGCCATAATAAAAGCCTGTGCATCCTTGAACATAGTAGGCCAGTAAAAACCACATTGTGACAACTTAGCGTTTGTTTTAGACGGTCCATGGTGACCACCATAAGGTGAAGAATGACACCTACTGATAACACCTTGAACTTCCTATTCCGGAATACAACGCTTGTACAACCCTTCAGCAGTCTCACGAAACAAATAAGGGTCGTCCCAAAAGTAGAATCGGACATCATGTAGGAATTTCTTCTTCTGTTGGTATGACAGATCGGCTGGAAGAATTCTTCCTACAATGTAGTTAGCAAAATCTGCGAACCACGGTGACTGACTGGCAAGTGCAAGTAAATGATCATCCGGGAATGAATCATCAATCGGTGTAGATCCCTTACCATCGTCATACCTCAATCTAGACAAGTGATCTGCAACCACATTCTCAGCCCCTTTCTTGTCGCGGATCTCTAGATCGAACTCCTGTAGCAATAGTATCCATCGAATAAGCCTAGGCTTGGCTTCCTTCTTAGAGAGAAGGTACTTAAGGGCCGCATGATCAGTATAGACTATCACCTTGGATCCAATCAGATAGGTGCGGAATTTATCCAAGGCATAGACTATAGCTAGAAGCTCCTTCTCAGTAGTTGCATAATTAACTTGAGCTTCATCCAAGGTCTTACTTGCATAATAGATGGCATGTAAAACCTTCTCCTTTCTTTGACCCAGCACTGCCCCAACTGCATAATCACTTGCATCACACATTATCTCAAACGGAATATCCCATTCGGGAGAACGGATGATGGGAGCCGAAATCAGTGCCTGTTTAATCCTGTCAAAGGCTTCAAGACAAGCATCAGTAAACACAAACGGGGCATCCTTGAGAAGGAGCTGGGTAAGTGGTTTAACAATTTTAGAGAAATCCTTGATAAAGCGGCGATAAAACCCCGCATGACCAAGAAAACTTCTAACACCCTTCACATTAACTGGAGGGGGTAATTGTTCAATCACTTGCACCTTAGCTCGATCCACCTGAATGCCCTTATCAGATATCAAATGTCCCAAAACCACCCCTTCAGTAACCATGAAATGACACTTTTCCCAGTTCAAGACTAAATTGCACTCTTCGCATCTTTTCAAAACTTTAGTCAGATTTAGCAAGCAAGAATCAAAAGAAGTACCATAGACGCTAAAATCATCCATAAACACTTCCATGATAGACTCAATAAAATCAGAAAAAATACTCATCATGCAACGTTGGAAAGTAGCAGGCGCATTACACAGACCAAAAGGCATCCTACGATATGCAAAGGTACCATAGGGGCAGGTGAAGGTGGTCTTTTCCTGGTCGTCTGGATGTATGGGAATTTGAAAGAAACCAGAATAACCATCCAGATAACAGAAAAACTTGTGACAGGCTAGCCTTTCTAACATTTGATCAATGAAGGGAAGGGGAAAATGTTCCTTTTTAGTAGCAACATTGAGACGCCTATAATCAATGCACATGCGCCAACCTGTGACTACCCTAGTTGGTATCAACTCATTTTTTTCATTTCTCACCACAGTTGTCCCCCCTTTCTTAGGCACTACCTGAACGAGACTCACCCACTTAGAATCAGACACAGCATACACTATACCCGCATCAAGCAATTTCATAACTTCAGCTTTTAGAACATCTTGCATGACAGGGTTCAAACGACGCTGGGGTTGAATGCATGGTTTATGGTTTTCATCTAGATGTATCCTATGCATACAAAAGTCAGGGCTAATACCTTTCAAATCATCAATACTGTACCCAATGGCCTTTTTGTGCCTTTTCAACACAATAAGAAGTTGGGATAACTGGCCTGCATCAAGTGTAGTACTGACGATCACAGGGCAAAGTTGTTCATTATCTAAAAACGCATACTTAAGGTTAGCAGGAAGAGGTTTAAGTTCGGGTTTCTTTACCTCTTTAACAGAACAAACCGGCCAAACTAACCTCTTCAATTTGGTGCTCTCCGGCTCAGATTCTCCACCATTAAGAGCCAACTCCAGAGCATCCACTTCAGCACTCCAAGAACTGCTATCACCTGCAGAAGACTCACAACAAAGCACTGCCTCCAAAGGGTCTCTTTCGAGAACTTGGGAGACGTTATCACGAGTAATAAAATCGACTACATCTATGCGATAGCATTGTTCTTCCTCTAGCATGGGACTTTTTAAGGCACTATTCAGATTAAACGTCACCTTATCATCCCCAACAGACAATGTCAATTTCCCACTTTTAACATCAATTACCGCCCCCGCCGTATGAAGGAAGGGTCTACCTAAGATTATGGGAATTTGAGAATCCTCCTGCATGTCTAATACTACAAAATCCACAGGTATATAGAATTTACCTACTCTAACAGGGACGTCCTCTAAAACACCTAAGGGGTATTTGACAGAACGGTCGGCCATTTGTAGAGTGATATTGGTAACCTTAAGCTCACCCATATTCAGTTTAGTACAGACAGACAAAGGCATGACAGACACACTAGCACCTAGATCACATAAAGCCTTATCAATAAATACGGTGCCAATGTTACATGGGATGGAAAAACTCCCGGGGTCCTTAAGTTTAGGTGGAGACTTGTTTTGCAAATAAGCACTACATTCCTCAGTGAAAGCTACAGTCTCTACCTCACAAAAAGCACGTTTTCTGGTCAAAATATCTTTCATGAATTTAGCATACGCAGGAACTTGTAAAATTAATTCAGTAAAAGGAACCGTTACCTGCAAATTTTTGACCACTTCCAAGAATCTGCCAAACTGCTTGTCTAGCTTATTCTTGAGTTGTCGGTTTGGGAAGGGGAGTGCAACAGGTGGTACTTGTATATCCGCCCCCTTCTTAACCGCAGTTGTAGCCTCATTCTCATTGACTACCTTTTCAGCTGGTTCCTTCTCACCCATATCTATCTTCGGGATTTCCTCACTGACCAGATCACTAGCAGACACCCCGGAATCAACCTCAACCGGCATAGAAGGACCATCATAATCCCTACCACTCCTCAATGTAATTGCATTAGCAGACTCCCTATTTTCGGGCTGTGAAGGAAGTTGGCCTGGTGGCCTCCCTGCAATAGTAGTAGCCATCTGTGCCAACTGTGTATCAATGATCTTGTTATGAGCAGTAAGAGCATCGATTTTTGCATCCTTTTCACTTAGAGATTTTTGCATTTGTAGCATCATGTTTCTCATCTCTACTAGCATAGGGTCAGGCTGTGTGGCTTGAGGTTGTGGTTGTGGAGGTGATGTGTGTTGTCTAGAGAACCCAGGTGGCCCACTAGACTGTTGGTTGTAGTTGTTTCGGGGTTGGTAAGATTGTTGGTGTGGGGGTTGATATGGTTGTGGTGGTGGATGTTGAACTTGGTGAGGGTTTTGGATGTTGTTGCTCCTGTAGGAAAGCAGAGGGTTATTTTTGTATCCCTCATTGTAAGAGTTGGAGAATGGGTTATTTTGTTTGTAGGATTGAAAAGCATTACATTGTTCAATAGAGCTTCTACATTCCTGTGCATAATGACCAGACATTCCACAACTTTCACAAATAGTAGTAGGTTGGGCACTCATAGCAGCTACACTAACAGGTTGGGCAGATTGAGCATTGGCCGCTTGCATATTATCGAATTTATAATGTAAAGCAGTCAATTGGGCAGTTAATTGTTCAATAGAATTTAAATCATGCTTACCACCCCTCTTAGATAGACCTCTAGGATTTCCATACTGGGCATTGTGAATGGCTATCTCCTCAATCACCTCCATAGCTCTAGGCACCTCAAGTTGCATGAACCTCCCACTGGCAGCTGAATCCAACAAACATCTAGACTCATTGCCCAGACCATTATAAAACTGCTGAATCAAGAACCAATCTTCCAAACCATGGTGCGGGCATTCTCTTTGCAAATCCTTGAATCTCTCCCAAACCTCGAACAAACTCTCATCCGCTTGTTGTGAGATACCTAATATCTGACCCCTCAGACGAGCTGTTTTCTCAGGTGGAAAATATTTAACATAAAAAGCAAGAGCCAAGGATTCCCAATTATTGATTTTCAAAGCCGCCCGATTCAACCCATTAATCCACAGTTTAGCTTTCCCACTCAAAGAGAACGGGAAAAGTATCTCCATAGTCTGCTCCGGAGTCAATCCCTTTTGCTTGATGGTGGAGCAATATTGGATAAAGGACTGAATGTGAAGATTCGGATCTTCACCTGGTTCCCCACCGTACTGGCGTCTCTCGATCATGTTAATCAATGCGGGCTCAATCTTGAAGGTCTCAGCTGCAATAGAAGGCATGATCGCCTTTGGCAGCACGGACAGACTTGGCTTAGAATAGTCCGTAAGCCGTGGGGTAGGTGGCGGTACCAGATTTTCGTCACCCATCTCTATCTCTGAAACTGAATCTGTATCTGAAGGAAAAAGATCGCCAATATTATGATCAGAGTCAGAGTAATTCCCACACTGTGCAATGAAATTTCTTCGTCTACGAAAGGTTCTTTCGGGCTCAGGATCGAATGGAGTAAGATTACTAGTACCTACGGTCCTGGGCATAGACAAAGACTACAAAACAATGTGAGATCCGGTCTCAAGGAACGTGAGTTCCTTGAGTAGTAACAAACAATAATATAGGATAATCAATCAATAACAGAAAATAAAACCGTCTCCCCGGCAACGGCGCCAAAATTTGACAGGCTAAATCGCACTCCTATCAAAGATAAACCTAACGTTCACCAACTAAAAATATAGCAAGGGAAGCAAGGATCGTATCCACAGGGAAACAATGTTCTTTCTACTATTAATCGGCAATTCTAGACTATTGGGAAACAAGAATATAGGTTGATTTGTATAATGAAACTAGGATGATAATAAAATAGGGAAAAATCAGATATTAAAAGGTCTAGGGCACAGGTTCACCGATGAACAACATTCCAGGATGACAACAATCGATAATAATCAATAAAACAGTTAATTAGACTAGCATGCTCTCTCGAATCGATACTAATCATAGACTTAGAATTAACGGGCTCTCGCTACGTATTAATCCCAATTCTACCTATTGAAACAAGCCTAAACATCAAATTGCATCTCTCGAATCTTAATCTGATATTGCGAAACTAATACAATCAAACCTGCGCAAATCTAATTGCAAAGTAGATAAGGGCAATCAATAGGAATTAACAGCTAAACCAACAGTCAACAACAATTAATCATGCTTTCACATTCGTTCATGGATTCCCAAAACCCTAGAAAATCAATTACTCACACATATTAACAATAAGCAAAGCAATTGGCATGATTGAAAACATAATTAAAGTTTAAACAAAGAATTGAAATAAGGAATAATACCTAATTGAAGAACAATGGCAATTGAAAGCTTCGATTTTTGATTGAAAATAAACTAAGTGTTTAGAACAAATTAGAGAGAGAAAATTAAGCTTAGAGAAATAAAACTAAGTGTTTTAACACTAGGATATGAGATAATGAAGTGCCCAACTAAATTAACAAAAGCTATATTTATAGTTTGGCCTAAAAACATAAGAAAAAAACCGAAAAAAACTAAAGAAGGACGCGCGCACAGCGCCTTGGGTTGTCGTCGCCCGGTCGGGCGGCTCTCCGCCCGACGGGCGTAAAGCTCGAAGTCCGCCCGACGGGCGCAGGGCTGCCCGACGGGCGTAAGGCGATTCTCTGAAAACCTTCTCCGCGCGCCCGGTCGGGCGGCTCTCGCCCGTCGGGCGGAGGGCGATTTCTTCTGCTGCTGCTTCTGATGGGCGCCCGGTGGGCACCGGGCGAAACTCCGCCCGTCGGGCGCCCTCTGACGAGCTGTTCCTCTGCTTGCTCGCCCGATGGGCGAGGGGCAATCCACCGGGCGGAGGGCTAAGTGATCCGTCCTTCGCCCACAACACCTAGTCTAACTTCTTGGGCTCGATCATGAACATCCAGGGCTCCCGTAAGTCGACAAAAGTCGTCCCGAACTCCCTCGGGATCCTGTAGTGGCCTAAATCATCAAGAAACGGGCCTAACAAGACCAATTTCTCACTAAGTATTCCTGAAACTCACGGCACACTAAAATACACAGATTAGTACTAAAATGGCTCCTAGGAGCTCATTTGACGCATGAAATTACTAAGGGACGGGGGTGAAAATATTATATAAAACGCACATATCAACAGTACGTATCCAAATAGGCTTACCAACCAAGAATATAGCCATACAAATTAGTCGAATTTCGAATTTCATATTTTACACGACTTATGGCAAAAAAATGGCAGATGAAAATAATGATAATACTTCACTCATTTGACCGACTAAGTAATATGTTTCCACCTCAGGGCATATCTACCGAAATCCAGCATACTAGAACTTATTCAAAAGCTAGAACTACGCGCGACCTGATTCTGACAAGATACGTAGGCAATCCTTACCAAGGATTCGGTCCAATAAGTGTTAGACATATAAAATACATAAAAAAGAGGAGAAACAAAAATAAATGAAAATGAAAATTAAAAATACGCCTTTATTAAAAAATAATAAGAAGGAAAACAGAGTGCTAAAAATAAAAACAAACACAACTGAAATAAATGGAGGGCACCTACACCCTAGCAAGAACTACACTACTCTAGTTCTTCTGGATCATCAAATAAAGTCTTGTAGAGGGCAATATTCGCAGGATCCACCACCACAGTCTTCTGCGCTGCCCCAATGTCAATCTCCATAAGAACCGGCTCCTGGACACTAACTTCCAAAGATGCCAAGGCTTCAGAAACATTCTCAGTTATAGCCCGCTCAGCCTCGAGGGCACAGGCAATGGAGGGAGAAGGATTATTATCATCAACTAGACTAGCCACTGTTTCTACAGGCGGCTGAGCCTTCCTAACCCATACATTGTTCCGGCGACGATCTCCGCGAGAGCTTGCATTTCTTTTAACAACAGCAGGCCCCTTCATGTTAGGCATCTTTTTAGGCCTGAAACTGGAACGGGGAGGAACTTCCTTTCGCTTTCGATCAGGACGAGCTTTCACAGTCTTAATACTATAGGTACAAGGTCTGGCAGAATCAGGACCCTCATATTTAACACGAATACGAGGTATCAAAAGCTCAGCCGGCTCCCCATTTCGAGCCTCGGTCCTCACATCTTTATCATCGGAGCTCATCCACAACTTGTAGTTTTCAGAAAGACCCACAAAGCCATTTGTAGCTACGGCCCAACGCGGGAGACCATCATAATACTTAGCCCACGCTAAGACCCGTGTTTGTGAAAAGGCCGCTACCTTAGGTGGTACCGTATCAGAAAAGGGGATAGTCTGCCTTAAACCATATTGACGCATGACTCGGTAAGGGAAAATATAAATGGGATTGTACCTGTTTTCGCAGATTTGGCTTGCGGAACGGCTTAGACTTTTGGAAGCTCCTGCCGATCCTAAACATTATCGCCCTATAGCCTTGGGAAACCGAAAATACTTGCACCAAGGCCAGGACGAGGCCGAATGGACCTCCTTTTTTACTTATGGCATTTGTTCTATTAAGTGGGTGGTACCATGGTGGGGTTTGACTACTATGACAGGTGGTTCTGATGTATCGATAACTTTTTCTGGTTTTCCCTTTTCCAAAAATTAAAAGGATTGGTTTTCCGTTTTTTCCAAAAAAGAGCGATGTGCTGGATTTTCCTTCGTTTTACGTCCCATAAAAACAAGGGGGTTTCCTCGTTTAGTTAGCCCTGAAAATGAGAATCTTTAAAAACATTTTTACCTCGTGGTTGGGCTTGGCCAGGCCCAATTACACTTTATAGCTTTGATTTCGAAAACATCTGTAGCTACTCCCAATGACAAAGTGAGGGAGTTTCTACGCACCTTTAGATCATTCCAATGACAAAGTGAGGAAGTTTCTATACTATCAGTTGACTAATCCCAATGACACGTGAGGGATATGTCGACATTTCAAGTGATGACCCTTAAGTCAAATGTTATCACTCGGGGGCTCGTGAGACCCTCGCTAAACAGGTCACATACACCATGGCTTGTGTGATGCACTCCGTCTAATACTTTGACCATCGCCTTACTCCAAGACTCAGTCAAAGTGGGGGCTAACTGTAGACACCTACTTTTGTCCCCATTCCCGAAAGGGAAAGGTTCGATGATGAAAACACAAATCTCCACTTGACAACGCATCTCCTTAAAATAAACGAATCTCAATTCCCCTTTTCATTTCACCCGAAACCTGATATTTATAGAAAACTGCTATTTATGGAAACCTGCTAAAAATAGTAACTGTTGTAAAAGGTAGCTTCTAAAAGTGGCAAATCATAAAGGATAGAAACCTGTCAGAATTAGGTGTTGCATTCCAACATAAATCCTAAACGAGATAGAAAACTGCGAGAATCCTATTCCTAATATGATTCGGAAATAAGAGTTACGTATTAATTAAAATCCTAACGAGCCTAGAGTTCGTAACGGGCCCAGACGCATCCCGTCGAAAGGTTAATACGCACTAAAAGACTCGATTAAGTCTCAAACTCTACGGATTTCAGGAATCCGAATCTGACTAAGAAAACAGCCCAGACCTTATTTTCAACGCCTGGCTCTGGGCGCCGAAAATACCTGGGTACGTGTTTTTTCCTAATTCTTTATGGATTAGAACTCTGCAATTCTATCTTTCCACGAACTCTTCCCTATAAATACAGCCCTAAATTCGACGTGAAAGAGACACAATTCATATTCTGAGTATTGACTCCAACCCTTAGCCTAAGCCTCACGCTGCAAAACTGTTCACGCGTTCTGTCGCAATCGATCCATAAATCGAACAGAACGTATCCTGTCCCATAATTGAGATTCATTAAATAAAAAGGAGAAATAGCAAAGTCAAAGTGGTTAGTTTTCTGAGAACCGTGACGCACCTCTCAAGGGTGCGTCGTAATGTGTCCCTTTTCGATGATTTAACTGCTTTCCTCGCCCTTTTTATGAACTGTTAAACTCACTAAATCTGATTGTTCTATCACGCCTAAAAAATATAATATTTTTGGGAAATTGGATTATCATGCTAGGTCCCTTAATACTACTTAAATCAGATAATCACGATCGATCTAGTATTATATGTTGCATATTGCTAAAATCAACTCAGATTAGTTTAATAGTTAACGCATGTCCCTTCAATTATTTATGCTGAGCTAGTAAGGATATCCTGCCTCTGGAGTTATCGACGAGCGAAGTACTCCTCTCGGTAGTTACAGTCCCCCGAACCCTCAATCTCTACCTTGCGGGTGTATGTTGAGAGATCCCCACACCAGGGATCACAAGGGAACCTACGGCCGTCGTGGCCAAACATAATTGCACTCCCTTTATGTCACGATAACCGGGTTTTGTCAGTTTTTCTCATTGTCGTTAAAAACTGAATGGCGACTCCTATATTACTAGTCAATTGGGTGTATACTCACAGGAAATCCAATTACACTTGATTAAATAAAAGAATCGTCACACCCACGAGGGACGAGGTCACGCATTAGCCTCGTGCTTTTTCGACCCCCTCACAACCTCCCATCCCCTAAAATGACATGGTCCTCACTTGTTTTACTTATTAAAATATTTACCCAACCCCACTTGTTTTATTACTTTATTTCATTCAATTCTTCTTCTTAAAACCCGTGCCCGACCAAGTGTATCTCTTAAATAAATACGGAGGGAGTATCACATTTACTTTTTCAATAAAATAACAATTGATAACTAAACAACCACTTATCACCTAAAAGTTTTTAGAAATATAAGTCTAACAACTAATTTGGGACATAGGGGTATTAACTAATCTGGGACGGGCGAAAAAGAAAAGTGTAACAACTAATCTGGGACGGAGGGAGTAATAAATAATAAATAACTAATAATTAGTAATCTCTAGTTAATTACAAAATAATAATAAAAAAAATGTTAATTAATAACGAAATAATAAATAATTAAATAACTAAATATTAAATAATAATAATATGTAATTAATTACTAAGTAATTATAATAAATGATAAATATTAATAATAATTCATAATTAATAATTAAATAATTAATAACTAAATAATTAATAATTAATAATCCATAATTAATTACTATAAAATAATAATAAATGATAAATAATAAATTATAGTAATTAGTAATAAATAATTAGTTATATATAATTATCATATCAATATAAATAAATAAATAAATAAATTATAATAATAATAATAACAACAATAATAATAATAATAATAATAATAATAATAATAATAATAATAATAATAATAATAATAATAATAATAATAATAATAATAATAATAATAATCTTGGTTGTCTAGCTCTGATGTGTGTGTTGACTTGACGGGATCATCTCCTTTGACTCAATCTGGGTTGTCTTGCTTTGCTCCGAGTCGGGTTGTGACTGTTCCGGCTATTCGGAAACGGGTCAAGTACGAAGAACGTTGCAGGGTCATTGGTTATGGCTTTCTTCCGTTCTCTTTCTCTTCTTTGGGGGAGCTGGATAAGGAGGCCGCTGCGTTGCTGAAGCGGATTAATAAGTTTTTTAGGGCACAGGACATTGGGGCTCGTGCTGCTGCTCATATTTTCACCAGGATAGGCTTTGCTATAACTAGAGGAGTGGGGTCCCAGATTGTATCTCGGCTTCCCAATAACTGTTTGTAAAATATTTGACTTTGTTAGCATTTGATTTATAATAATAAGTATAATAAATAATAATAATAATAATAATAATAATGATAATGTTATTATTATTAAGTTGAATTGAACTGAACTGAAATGAACTGCACTACAAAATAAGTCTTGAAACTGAAATTAAGCCAAAAAGAACAGGGTCTTAAGTCCCAAATCGATCATATCTTGGTTTGGTATTAAATGATGAAGTCCAAGTGATTCAAAACATTCAAATGGGATGTCAAGATGGATTCTTTGACAAAGAAACACCCATAAGTGAACTTGAATATTGAATCACAAAAGGGATCCCTAATCCAGATCATTGAATGGTTGGACGAACAATGACTAATGAAGATTAGATTGCAAGTTGATTTAAAGTTCAATTTCTTGAACTAGATGGACTGGATGTCAGAAATCATTTACATAGATACTTATTGGATCTTGTATCGGATTGACCATGAGAACACTTTAAGAGATTAAAGTCATGTCAAAGTAGTTCTCATTAATGGTGATTGGAACCTATTCCTCAAAACCTGAGTAGTTATGGCTGCTTGTTTGAGAATTAGTTCGCTTTGATGCTCGCTAAACATCGCACCGTAAAATGAGACTATAAAAGCAGTTATTGGGCGTACTATGAATCAAAGTAAGTTGCTCATAAGCTACAAGAAGGGATTGTCCTCCTATCTTTTATAGGATATGGTGTTGTTGTTGTACAAGGCCTCTCTAAGAGTTAGATACTGTGAAAATGCATGGCCGTGCTCAGAATGGTTAAGTCTTAACCTTCTGTAGAAGTTGAACTCTGTAATTCGAGAAACATTTCTGGACCTAATAAGGATGGCTTGGATCTTACCTTATGTTCAATAAGTAACACCAAGAGACAAAGGAATTGTAATGCACACTTTTCTGAATAACAAGTGGGAGACTGAAGGAAATATGTCCTTCACCCAAGGTGCATTGGTCCAATACCAAGGTTCAGATTAATTACGAACAATTATTCAGTGAGATCAAGTGATCGGAACAGCTGGCTGGAGCAATGCTTCCGATCAGTGAGTTCTAATCCTAATTAGGCTCATAGCTTACTCTTGACTGAACCTATAAGGTCACACCATTGGCATGTAACAAATCACCGGATTAAATGAGTCAGAAATTCATTTAATACATTTTCGGGAAATTAGTTCGGTAAACATAATTATACGATTTAACTTTGGATCGTGAAATCGTATATCGTGTTGCGTATATTCGTAAGCTAGGCGAAACGAATAATCGTATCGTACGTCAATGGATCGTCAAGTACGAAACGATAAATAAATTGTCAAAGGATAATTTAAACGCAAACACGAAAGTAAACCCACGAGCCAAGAAAATGAGGCGTAAGGCGCATGGGCTCAGCACGCATGATTGCAGCGCTGGCCCATGGTCTTGGCTGCTTTGATGCGCGCATAAGAAGGTAGCAGGTGCTACGTTGTGGCTCGCGGCCCAGCAGCAAGCCTGAAGTGTTCATCCCAAAAGCAAAAAATCTTGAGTGACGTCTAAGCCACCCATCTCAAAATGGATATGAACGTGTCGGTGAACCATGTAGAGGAACGACATTTGGAGTTCTTGTTCTTGTTTGTGATTCGTTGAACTAAGGGAAAACACGCTACAAACGTAAATAATGCTTGATCTTTACTTTATACATGCTTCCTGGCTTTGAGATTATTTCGCTATCATGTTATGTATTTAACTGTAAACCCCTACATCAGCACCGACAAAAGTCACCACATCAGCAAGCATCACACATTTGACATCCATATTGCCTTGAATCCAACGATTAACGGTAGCATGAGTTACATCCGGCCTAGTTTCTTGTGGTAACTCTTCCTCGAGGAGAAATTCCTTCTCCTCGTGCATTAGAACTATTTGTAAGTTCCTTTGCCAATCGAGGAAATTGTTGCCATTCAACTTCTCCTTTTCAAGAATTGAACGCAAATTGAAATGATTGTTATTTTTGTTGGCCAATCATTACTACAGTTAGAAAGAATGCAAATAAATAACCATTTAATAACTTAAAATAAAATCATACATGCAATCATTAAAGCTATTAAAACATTTCATTCATGCATAATAAAATAGTCCAATATGAATGAAATGAATCCAAGACCCTAAAAGACTCCAAGTTTTAATCATGACTTGACTTGTCTTAACACTTTGAAGAATTTAGGTAAGAAAAAACCATTTTATAATAGTTCCAAACTACACTTCGTCAATAAGCTAATGCCATAACTTATCCATTTTCCACACCACATACCAATATTGTTTGAGTTTTAACCACAATCAACATGCTCCTTTGGGATGCCTTACTATCTAGGAATATTAAAGTAGCACCTCGCTTTGGCTTAAACCTACTACATTAGGTTCAAATATTTCTGTAAGTGCTTGATTTGGAAGGCAATTTCAAGCTCAATATTTCTTTAGAACTTAATTGTTTCTATGTGATTATTTGTTTGGTATTACCACCCAGTTCACCCTTAGGGCTAATCCAGATTCGGGGAGAGTTCTGGGTGGATAGGTTCCAATCCCTTCTCAATTGTTGTTGCGAGGGATCGAACACGAGATACTCTCTACCAAGTTCAACTTCAATCACCACAATACCAACAAGCAATTGGTTTCTATGTGATTATTAAGTGAACTAACAAGCTTAATCAAAACATAAAACAACTTTCTCATGCATAATTATATATATGATCTAGTAGGACCCCCTTGACTTAGTCTTAAAGTCTCCAATCTTCAAATTTTGTCTTTTTAGCTTAGCATCGTCTTTGTTTCTTTTTTTTGACATAAGCTTAAACAAACAAACTAAGAAAAATTACAAAAGGAAAACAGTATTGTTGAAGCTGCCTTTGCCAGCATGTGTGCTTGTTCAACCCTTGATCTATCCACCTTGTTGATGCAACACTAGTGAAAAGTATTTCCGACCTGTTTAATTTCAGCAAGTGTCCAGATTAGATGAATATCCATAACCTCTGTCGATCGTAGAAGCTCAACCAGACGGTGGGAATCCGTGAAAATTGTAATCCTCCTAAGACCATCTTGAAAAGCCCACCGCAAACTTAAGAGACACGCTAAAGCCTCAGTGTGGAGTGCCGAAATTGTTGTACCAGGTTGCGCTCCTCCTATAATTCGTTCACAACAAACCTGTTCCCTATCCAAACCCCATCCCAATACTGAATTCTTTATGGTCTTAAACCAGGAACCATCGATCAGAATAATAGAAGTTGGATCTTGAGTTTCGATACCAGCCCAAATTACTCTAGTGAACCCCGGTGGGTAGATAGGATCTTCCTCTGGTGGATGGAGATAACCTAAATGGAGAGAATCTTTTTTAAGCAGAATTGAATGCTGCTCTAACCCTAGTTGAGTAAGGTTATTAACTCCCGAGGTATTCAAAACTTCCCCCCTGAACACTCTTTTGTTCCTAGTCAACCATAAGCTCCAAAGTGTACTAACAAAATAAACAATACTTGGACTATTGATACCATCCTGACGGTGAAAAAGTCGGATATAAAACAGAAACCATTCCTGAAAAGACATAGTTTCGTTGAAATTTAAATGGATAGCGAGTGAACTACGCCTCCAAACATCACGCGCAAAATAGAAGAAACGAAAAAGATGGTGAGAATCTTCATCTGTTGCATTACACACCTCGCAACTCGTAGACACATGGATTCCTCTTTAGTAGCAATCCCATTGTGAAGTAGTTTCCAGATGAACAACTTCCATTTCGGGAGAAGGTTCGTAGACCATAACATCTTGAAGAACGTAGCCTGAGAATTCAGTCCATTATCTTTTGAGTCTTCTAAAGCCAGCATAGCATAGGCTGACTTAACAGTAAACTTACCTGACTTTTGATATTTCCAATAAAGGAAATCTTCCGAATTTGAAGACGGTATCTCCAGCCCTACTATACTTTTAGCATCTGAGAACTCAAAACTGGAATTAATCTTCTCATGGTTCCATCCTCCCCCTGAAGGTAGAATAATGTGATGTACTTTCCAGTCTTTAGCATGCCTAAGGGAAACATTTGACCTAAAAATGGGTATATCCCCATTTACCCATTTGTCCCTTCCTGCAACTATGGATTTTCCATTACCTACTTTCCAAATACAACCCCGTAGAATGAGGTTTGAAGCCCTACCCAACCCTCTCATATCCCAAGAGAGTCGACGACCAAGTAGTGAAGCTTTGACTCCAGTCTTAATAGGGTTTAAGAACTTCTTATCGAACTCTCCAGCCAACAAAGATTGAGGATTGTTATTTAACCGCCAAACTTGCCGCATAAGTAAAGCTTTATTCAAGCAAGAAGCGTTGCGAAGACCCAAATCCCCAAGACCTCGAGGCAACTGCAAAGTACTTCTTTTCACCCAATGAAGCCTTGTACCATCTTTCCCTGCCCAAAAGAACCTAGTAATAATAGAGTCCAACTTTAATGTAACTGACACAGGTACCTCCATACAACTAAGCACGTGAGAAGCCATAGCCAGAAGAATACAGTTAATCAACACTAACTTTTAAGATTGAGAGAGATTGCAAGAATTCCAAGCTGAAATCTTAACTGCAACCTTATCCACAATGAAATGGAAATTTGAATGTTTTTTCCCCTCCAAATCTATTGGCACCCCTAAATGTGTTCCTAAATTCTGAACCAACTCCATCTTCATGATGTCTTTAAAAAGAAGTTTAACCTGTACTGGAGTATTAGGACTTACTTTAAAAAGGGATTTCTGCAAGTTAAGTTGTTGACCTGAGATTCCACAAAATCGCTGTAAAATGGAAGTAATTGCACCACAACTTTCCTTTGTAGCATTGAAAAAAAGAAGTGCATCATCCGCAAAGAACAGGTGAGTCAACTGCGGGCTTCCTCTCGATAAACTAATACCTTTAAACTGCTTCAAGTCATTCCCTAGTTGCAACATTCTTGATAAAATATCCATGCAGAAGAGAAACTAAAATGGGGATAATGGATCTCCTTGACGAATTCCACAACCAGGCCTAAACTTGTCTGAAGTTTGTCCATTAATTAAAATTTTATAGGACACCGTAGATATACATTGATGAATTAGCCTTAACCAATGTTGTGGAAAGCCGTAACCCCTAAGAACTTGAATAAGGAAGTCCCAGTGCACTCTATAACATGCCTTGCTCATATCGATTTTTAGAGATGCCAAATAACTTCCACCTCTTCGATGGCAGTTAATCTTTTCAATCACCTCATGACTCAATAATATGTTATCTTCCATAAAATGCCCCGAGATAAAGGCATGTTGAAATGGAGGGATAATGGTTGGAAGAATTGACTTTAATCTCGACACCAGACATTTAGAAGCACATTTGTACAGCGTATTACACAAACTTATCGGTCTTAGATGACTTGTATCTTCTGGAAAATCTCTCTTCGAAATCATAACCAATAAGGAGTGATTCCATTCTTTAAGAAGGTATCCTGTAGAGAAGAAAATCCGAACCGCTTCACAAACCGAAAGTCCAACTATAATCCAATGTTTTTTGAAAAAAGCCGCAGTAAAACCGTCTGGCCCTGGAGATTTCAAATCCCCCATAGAGAACATAACATCCCTAATTTCTAAACCCAAAAATTCCTTTTCAAGATGACAAATTTGATCATTTGAAATTTGTGGCAAGCCTAACTCCCTAATTACCATTTCGATATCCTCATTTATTGGTAGCACATAATCACTTTTGAATACCTCCTTTAGGTTATTAAGTACCAAACTTTGAACCTCATGCT
The DNA here is from genome assembly GCF_020520425.1 of Spinacia oleracea. NCBI lineage: Eukaryota > Viridiplantae > Streptophyta > Magnoliopsida > Caryophyllales > Amaranthaceae > Spinacia > Spinacia oleracea. Next base: position 38,235,067 of record NC_079487.1, on the reverse strand, counting down.
GATCCTCAACCAAAACCCCACTCTGGTCTTTGAGAGTTAAAATCTCGTTCTTTTTCTGCCTCATTTTCACTCTAGAGTAGAGCAAAGTTGATGGAATGTCTCCATCTTTGATCCATCTCTCTTTCATACGTTGTCTCCAAAATTGTACTTTAATAGAAGCTTCTTAAAAAGCCGAGTTTACTTCCTCTATGTATTCCTTCGCATGATTCAACCTTATCACTCTCATACATGCTGCTGGTAGCTTTTCACTTAAATCTTAATTTCCAGTTAACACCCCAACACCTTTTGTTTTTAAGACACCAGGATTTAATCTTAAGTCTAAGCGTAACAAGCTTCCTAGAAAGTAAAAACATAGGGGAACCATGAAAATTTCCTCTCCAAACCTCATCCACTATCTTACAAACCTCCGCAAATTGAAGACACTAATTTTGAATTTGATAAGGGCGGTATTTCTTTAAAGTAATACTCTCATTGTCAAAAACAATTGCTGAATGGTCTGAAGCAATGAAAGGTTGATTAATGATTTTACTATCCGGGAAATCGATAAACCACTCATTCGACATATAACCTCTATCAAGTCGTTCCAAAATAAGATTGCTATCTTCTCTCTTATTGGACCAAGTGAATCTTGGTCCCGAAAAAGGAACTTCGAGAAGATTACTTTATAAACGAAATTGATTAAAAGTATCCCATCCATCAATCTCTTTTCTACCTCCTAATTTATCCTCAATGTATTCAACTTGATTTATATCACCTAATATTAAACTCTTTGGGTACAATGCAAGAATTTCTAACAAACCATCCCAAACATTCTTTCTATCATCTAGGGAAGGTGATCCATAAAGAAAAGTCACATAGTACACATTTCCATTAACTTCATTGATTTTACAAACTACATAATTAGGAGAACTAAGAACACAACTTACATCAATATTACACCATCCTAATACAAGCAAACCTCCACTACTTCCTATCGAATCTACACCACTACAAAAGCTTGGATTAGTATTCTTAAATAGATTTACAGCATTTGAGACAGACATCTTTGTCTCTGACAAAAACAAAAGCTTAGGAGATTGAGCACGAAGAAGCCAAAACATATACGGTAGCTTAGGAGTTAGGATGTCATTTAACCCCTACAATTCCAGTATATATATTTCACTTAGTGGAGGAAGGCTTTGCCTTCGCTTGAGTAACAGAGCATGAAAAATCTGAAGCAACTGAACCTGACTGATTCATAGGATACATCGAAATAGGGTGAAATTGTATCCCATCAACAATGCACATACGATCCTTCTTACTTGAAACTGGAAAGCTTTGCAATTTACCCCTCTTTCTTTTACTGGTATTGCTGCCTTGAAGTAACTTAATTATGTCTTCTGGCACCTCAATCTCCAAATCTCTAGCCACTTCCACATCTGAGATACATTTTGAATGAAAAAAGGCACATTCCTCTTCCTAGTCCATCTATTAAAACCTCCCTTTAATTCAAGTTGTTGTAACCTTAGCTTTCTTCTCTTGTGTTGCCAGTCAGTATCACAACAAGCACGGTGAGAAGGTAAAGCTTGAACCGAACTTCCCCTTTCACTTTCATACCCACCTGGCCTCGAACGTTTTTTAAGCCAACTTGCTTCGAACTTTGATGCCAGACTTGAAGTAATGGGTAGTAGTTGAATTTGAGTTCAAATTATCCACCCTTGGAGTAGATGGATCACTCGAAGAATAATCATTGACCACAAGTGCTGCTTTCTGTTTACAACCCACAGCACTAGCAGGGGGGTAACCACTGGAGTTGGTATATTATCCCCCATACCTCGAGTAATCATACATGCAGAGAAGCTGCCAGGTTTGTTAATAATAACTGGAATCGGAGGAGAGTCCATATAACCTAAAGATGGTTGTGGGCCGGGCCGGGCATCGGGTCGAGCCCACGGGCGGTGGACCTAACCGGACCAGGCCCACGTTGTTTCGGGCCGGGCCGAAAAGTTAAAAAGGGCCCAGGCCCGGTCCAAGCCCAAGCCCACGGGCTTTCGTGCCGTGCCGGGCCAGCCCGTCGTGCCTAAGGCTAATTTTACTAAATTTAGCGTGCTTTGTCGTGCCGGGTCGAGTAGTGTCGTGCCTTGTCGTGCTTTTTCCAAAAAATTAAGGCCCAGGCCCGTCCCACGGCCCACACTTCGTGCCCGTGTCAGGCCGCGCTTTTTTCGTTCTCGTGCCGGGTCGGGCTTTATTTTTGCCGGGTCGGGTCGGGCTTTGGGCTGGCCCGGCCCACAACCATCTTTAATATAACCCGTTCTTGGACTCGGAATGGAATGGAAAACTCCATCATAAAAAATTTGTGGCTTACCGTCTACAAAGTTTTGAGATGGATCAGTTTGCCTTTGAGACACATGAAAAGGAGATTTCACTTATGCACTGGTTCCTGTTTCTTCAAAACATCAGGGATTATAGTAGGTTCAATCATAACATGGTTAACCACCACTTGAGCCTCAGAAACCTGCACACCTAACCTACCACCAATATTATCACCTTGATTCTGACCAGGGGGTCTAGAAGGTTCCCCCCTTTCAAACACTGCTTTTCCTCTACCAAATCTAAACGCGAAACCATGTTGCAGAACTGCATTATTGTCTTCAAAAGGAGGAGCTGACACTTTGAAAGTACCCCCACTATTGTTACTTGGAGAACCAGTAAGAAGAATTAGCTCCAAATAATTTCGAGGCTGAGCATTGACATGAGTATCATCATTAATCTGAACTGCACCAAAGAAAATTCTACCTCCCCGATGAATCAAACGAGGGTCATAAAACCCATTTTTCCTTGGAGGAGAACTCCTCTCAAATTGATTACTTCTATGATCATCATCCCCTCCTTCTGAAAGATGTTCTGAAGCAGGATGATAAGAAGCATCTGATTCATTACCAGAACTTTGTGGAGAGTTGTTACTGTTATTATTTTCCCTTAAATTACCTCCCCCAAAACCTCTATAACCATTACCATAATCATTATCATCTCCTCCCATATCATCATCACCCCCTCCCTCATTAAACTAGGATGGATCGATTCCCCCACCCATTGATAATTCAGCAAATTCAACCTAGAATTACGGTTAGAAAATCTATCTGAAAGACCTTGGATCAAATTGGAATAGAAAGGTTGATGAATCGAACCATGCATAATAGTAGAGACTAGAGCTTCTAGCCTATCAAAGTAATCACCAATCTTCCTACTTGCATCATAATCAGTGAGAATACAATTACTAGTGTAATGCCCAACCTCCCCACATCAGAAGATAAGGGTAAGAAACAACCTGGAATAAGAGGGTGGGAGAGATCGATTGTCATCAGTGCTCTTATTTCAGGTTCTGGGGGAACATCTTGATTACCTCCATCAATTTCTTCAATGACTCCCACATGTTTCAGAGCTTGCACCCCCCATTGATAATTGAGAAAACGAAGAGGAAGCCCATGAACCCTAACCCAGATCTTTTCTTTATCAAAATTCAGCAAATGAGGCACCACTTCATCATGACCTCGCCTACATGATATCAACGATCCATCCAGGACTGTTGTTTGAATTCGAAGCAGAGCCTCTCTATCCATGAAATTTGAGCACAAAAACACAAAGTACAACCCTAATTTAAGCACCTAAATTGGACCTCTTTTCACCCATTGAGAATCAGCGACGTGTTGCACTACCGACAACGGAGGTGAGCCATGACCATAGAATTTGCCAATTACAGAAACATCCCAATGAATTGGTGATCCCAAAAGATGCGATGCAGGTGGTGAAACCAATACTCCCATCCTATGGTGTCTCCAATTGATTTGCTGCCCTCTAGGAGGCATAGCTAATTGAAAATAGTAGAACTCAGAAAAGATGAAGATGAAAATTTGTGAAAAAGACAGAGAAAACAGAGGTACAAAACCCCACAAAGATGAAAATTTTATTTAAAAAGAGAAAAATGGATTGTTCGAAAAAGGAGAAAGATAGAGTGCAAATTGGCTGCTTGCATGAGATAACAAGTGGCAGAGAGGATTACCACTATCTCACACGTAATTAACACTCAAGTAATTAAATTATTTTATACTAGAATTTTTAAATACATATTTGAAGTAATTGAAATAATTATTCTAATAATTATTACAAAAATAATTCTTGGTACGCATACCATATTTAAAAGTTACATTCAAAGATAGAACGGTTCGCAGACCATATTTTTTATGCTAGTTGAGTCATACTAGTCACCTGCAAACCCACAACGCAATTATATATAATATACATTCTCCCATTCGTACTCTAACGACGAATGACCCAAGCAAGCTTACGCAAAATTAACATGATTAATTAAAATCATGTTCATGTACACGCGTTCTAAAAAGTTAATCAATTCCAAAGTATTAACCTTAATTATAATTCTAATAAAATATTTAATTGAATTAAAAGTGACCGGCTTACGCAAAATTAATTAAAATAATTAATTTCTAATTTTCATTAAAATATGTCCATTAAAAACCATTAAAATATTGAACTTTTAATTTTAAATAATAAACTCATGGCCTAGCTCAAGTAAAATAAAATAACATATACAAAAATCCAAGTTGTTAGCCCCTACGTGCAACCGCATGCCCAAAACTCGAACATGGGCCTTGGCTCGAATCACAAGGCAACAATCGCACAAATCGATGCAACGAAGCATGGGCTTGCGACCAACCATCGGTGCATTATATAGCTCGCAAGCACACGAGCAGCAGGCCACAAGGCGCAATGCTCGTTGTTGCTTTGTTGTATGGCATGGCCCATAGGCGTTGGATTCGTGTCATGCCCATCGCTGCGCTACCGAAGCGACAATGCAGCGACAACAACAAGACGCCCCACATGCCCGCACAACCTCGCCCTCCCCTCTTCGACATGCCATCGCGTGCGGCAAGCAGGCTCGGCCAGTAGATCTCGCCTACGGCGATGTGCTTGCTCGTCCGTTCAAACCAAAAATCCAATTTTTTTCCCGAGTCGAAAAATGACACGATTCATAATTTTACAAAATGTTACAAATCCAATTGTCAAAATTTTGAAAAACAATTAAATTAGGGTGATTTAATATTATATCACAAAATCTAATTCATAAAAATAATTAATCTAGGCTAACTTTATTCGAAAAATATGAACGAATCCAATCAACATTATTTTTGAATGCATAGAATAAATAATCCAACAATTTAACCTATTCCAAGTAATCAAATCTCATATTTTTATCAAATTATGGTTTAGGTGAACGATTAAAATTAACGAATCCAATCAAATCTTTAAATTTTAAATGAGCCTTTTACCAATGAAATCATATTCCCCTACTCACCTAAGCGTAATTCTAGATCTAACCAATCAAACTAATTAATTTTAGATCAAAAATTAGAATGTCGTTTCCACCCAAAATACACTAAGGAATAGACGAAATCCGACAAGCTTTAAAACTGCAGTTTCTAGGAATTAACCCAATAATCCGACATTTTAACGAAAAACTCTGAAACTAAAACCATTAGTTCCAGCCATATTAATTCATGAAAATTACATTAAATAATAATTTAAAACATGAAACTCGTGATACTAATATTGGGATTTACTGTTTATCTAATTCACAATGCGGAAACAATCACCAATTGCCGAATCACATGTAAAAGTATGGATTAAACGTAACATACATCTGTAGCTTGTACTCCCACCTGCATCACGAACACGAACAAGAATCCGCGTGTAGTTCCTCTATAATAGTCCACTGGAACGTTCGGATCCACCTTGATTTTGTCAGCTTAGAACTTTCTCAAGGTATGTGGCAATGTGTTAGAATCCAACCTTCCTTTACTTGTATTTCTCCTTTCTATTGCTTTCTAGGATCTTTCTAATAGTTTTCTAGGCTTTAGGGAGAATTATTATGTTACTGTAATTCCAGTGTTCACTGGCAAGTTTTAGCTAATTCAAAATAAACCTCTATGAGGGGTATGAACCAATACATCTCGTCAGAAGTTGCCTTTGCTTAATTCATGTGTTGTTGCTAGCCTTTATTGATATTGTGCTGTTGTAAGCTTTAAGCTTTCCAAGACCCATCAAAGTCCCTTGCAAAACAGATACACTCTCGTCGTCGGTCCCGCTTGTGCCTGCTGTGCGCACACAAGCGCCCCATTCGACCCTCGACCCTCGCTCTTGTCGCCAATAGGCAAGAGTGCCCTTTCAGAATAAGACGCTTACTCGTGCCCCTACAAGTCACAAGACACTCATTGCGCACAAGGCTCGCATCCTTGCCGCCAATAGGAAATAGTGCGCCGCACGGATCCGGTGTCAAAACATTCGGACCGTGACAATTGGTATCAGAGCCAAGGCTCGACCTAGGCCCCGAAAGACCCAAGAAAGAAAGAGATCGATGGAAACGATCGGAGAAAGACTAGCCTGGCTAGAAGGCAAGTCGGAGAGTTGGACCCGACTCGAGGAAATTGTGATTGGCCAAGCCAAAGAGATAGAAATACTCGAGGGTGCGGTCGATGAGCTCATGCAAGAGAAAAAAGCGCTTCAGGAATAACTCAACTTTGTCCAGAAGCAAGTTGAAGATGCCCAAGACAAATGCGCGACACTGATGCGCGCTGCAAGGACTGACTCCAGTGGGGGTGGTGCGATGAAGATCAAACCTCCAAAGCCTCGAGACTACAGTAGGGCTAGATACTCGAAGGAAGTTGAAACTTTCTCTTCGACATGGAGCATTATTTCAGAATTTGTCAACTGAGTGACAATCTAATGGTGGATACCGCGACCATGCATTTTTCGGATGATGCAAAGCTGTGGTGGCGCACCAAGCACACTGATATCGAAGAGGGGAAAATAAATATAGACACCTGGGAAGAGTTCAAGAAGGAACTCAAAGATCAATTCTACCCCGAGAACACTGAGTTTGTCACAAGAACGAAGCTACGGGAGATCCGCCACAAGGGCTCCATACGCGACTATGTGAAGGAATACTCGGCCTACATGTTGGACATCCAAGACATGAATGAGAAAGATCGGTTGTTCCACTTTGTTCACGGGCTACAAGAATGGGAGTAGCGTGAAGTATTGAGGGCGAAAGTGGACACGCTTTTGGCCGCTATGACTGCTGCAGAGCGATTGATGGACTACTTCACAGGAAGGGGCCATCGCTCGGAAGAAAGAACAAGGGGGACGCCTACAAGCTCGGAGGGCTCGACTCCAAGCTCACTCAAGAGTGCGAGAAGTGACTCAAGGGTGTCGTGCAGCTCAGTCGGGGGATTCAAGAAAGGAAATGGGGAAGGAGATTCACAGAAATCCTGGTCATCACCTTCCATATCAATAAAGGAATCCAAGATCAGCACGATCTCGGGAAAATTAGTAGACTTAACTGTTTGCTATGTCGAGGCCCACACAAATGGTGGGAGTGCAAGCACAAAGGGGTGATCGACAACCTATAGAGGAAGTTGTCGGCCATGCCCGTGGAGGAAACCCCAAAAGAGATAGAAGAAGAAGCATGCCATGAAGACGACGAGCCCCGCAGAATGAGTTCCGTCTACATGATGTATGCAATGGGGAAAGAGACCCCGAAGACAAGTGAGGAATCCACAAACATGATGTATGTGGACCTTGTGGTAAATGGGAGGAATGCTCGAGCCATGGTAGACACCGACGCCTCTCACAACTTTGTGACCGAAGCAGAAGCCCGTAGATTGGGGTTAGTGCTTAAGAAAGGAGGCGGTAGCATGAAATCCGTCAACTCCAAAGCCAAGCCGATTCTCGGTGTGGCAGAACAGGTGGAAGAAAAGTTGGGAGATCGGGAAGGAAAAATGAACTTCACTGCCGTCAACATGGACGACTTCAACCTTGTACTTGGATTGGAGTTCCTCCGCTCTAGCAAAGCAGTTGTAATGCCTCACTTGAATTCTTTGCTTGTAGCAGGTGGACAAACTTGTCTAGCTCGAAGTACAGATACTCCCACAAAGACAAAAAAGAAGGGCCGATTCCTTTCGGCAATGCGAGTGATGGAGCCACTCAAAAAGGCGTCATCCTAGATACCCCCTCGCACCAGAAACAAAAAACAAGATACAAGCTAAAGCCAAGCCGCTCCGATCCAGAAACCAAAAACAAGGAAGACTTGGATTCACAAGATTCACCATCCTATCAAGACACAACAAGATTCAAGAAGACTCCAGCAACCGCCATCAACCAACGGCGCAGCGAAGACTACAAAGTTTAGAATATGATATTTTTCTTTCATCTTTTGTAACTCTTGTAAGTCGACGAGGGCGTCGACATCTTAAGTGGGGGAGGATGTTAGAATCCAACCTTCCTTTACTTGTATTTCTCCTTTCTATTACTTTCTAGGATATTTCTAATAGTTTTCTAGGCTTTAGGGAGAATTATTATGTTACTGTAATTCTAGTGTTCACTGGCAAGTTTTAGCTAATTCAAAATAAACCTCTATGAGGGGTATAAACCAATACCTCTCATCAGAAGTTGCCTTTACTTAATTCATGTGTTGTTTCTAGCCTTTATATATATATTGTGCTGTTGCATGCTTTAAGCTTTCCAAGACTCATCAAAGTCCCTTGCAAAACAGATACACTCTCGTCGTCGGTCCCGCTTGTGCCTGTTGTGCACACACAAGCGCCCCGTTCGACCCTCGACCATCGCTCTTGTCGCCAATAGGCAAGAGTGCCCCTTCAGATCAGACTCTTACTCGTGCCCCTACGAGTCACAAGACACTCATTCCTCACAAGGCTCGCATCCTTGCCGCCAATAGGCAAGAGTGCGCCGCACGGATTCGGTGTCAAAACATTCGGACCGTGACACTATGGGAATTTCTCTCTTGGAGGCACATTCGCAATTAGGGTTCCTTGTGTGTATATGTGTTATCAGTTATGTGGAAAACAAATAGGTTTAGGTTAATAAACATAGGGACAATGCAAGGGTGACTGACCAAAGGCTTCAGGCCTTGACCAGCCACGCCACCCCATCAGCTAGCAAGGCAACACGCACAACCGCTGGGCCATGAGCTGCACTCAGGCCAGCGTGATGTTGCAGAGTTGTTGCTTCTTGCTAACTTCTCGCGCGTGTGCGCTTAGGCCTTAATTGGGGTGCTCGCTTGCACGATGCAGCACTGCAGCGCCCATGGGACTTGGGCGCTTGGCTCGTGGGCTGCAGTGTTTCTCGTCACCCCTTCATATATTCGCCTAGGGCCTTGCTGCAATTATTCATCATATATTACTTGACGATCTAATGTCGTACTATACGGATTATTGGTGCGACCCAGCCTACGATATACACAATAGGATGTACGATTACAACCCAATGATTTATAATACATTAATGTTTTCCGAACTAAATTAGCGATTAAATTCATTTAATCCGGCGGTCTATTATATGACATTGGTGCGACCTTGCCGGTTCAGTCAAGAGTAAGTTGTGAGCCTAATAAGGATTAGAACTCACTGATTGAACCATTGCTCTAGTAGATGTTCCGATCACTTGATCTCACTGAATAAATTATTCTGTAATTAATCTGAACCTTGGTATTAGATTAATGTACCTTGGTTGAAGGACACATTTCCTTCGCTGGTGACCTTCTCCTGTCCCGAGGATGAATGTTCCCGCTTGTATACAATTACCGCTAATCCTTGTTATTAGTCTCTTTTGCAAGTACAATTAATTAATTTAATTATGTGTTATGTGATTAGTTATGTTTTATTCGACTAACTTATGTTTTGGAGGGAGAAATAATTAGTAGTAAGAGTTGCCTGTGGAATCAAGCTACGTGCACTAGAAACTGGTGCACTACACTTGATCTAGCGGGCCCCACTGTATCCTGGAGGGGTATGTTGGAATCCGACGATCTGTGTTGGGTTCTGGTGCACCACTTCAGACTTGGCGTGAACTCTTTTCTTCTTTGCTATTGTGTACGAATTAATCTGGATTAACATTCGACTTTAATTTAAATATTGACATATATACTTGTAATGTATTAATTGTGCATATTTGTAATTATCCTATAGGTTAACTTTTATTTAATTTTGTAGGTCAAGGTAATTGGATGATCTTGTAGTTGTCATCGATCTTGTATTGGTTATCGATCTTGTCGGCCAAGAGACGATGGAGTGGAGGTACGATACTACAGATGGACATTTTAATGAGAGAGATAAAAAATGTGTTGCAGCTCTCCTCTTAGTTAGCGTGTACCCAAGGACGATCTTACATTGGAATATATGAAAGATGGTTGCTATTCTAGTAAAACGACCTACGTGCTTGGCAAGGGCCTTGATTTTGAAGCTTTGCATGAGGCTTGGTCGTGCATATGGGGTCTTTACATACCACCAAAGGTTAGACATTTCTTGTGGCGAATTGGTATGGGTACTCTACCTGTGCGGCTGCTCCTTAAACAATGTCACCTCATAGACGCTATAAATTGCCCATGGTGCAGTATTGAAGACGAGAAGATTGGACATGCGCTATTTAATCGTGTGAGAGTTATGTACCTTTGTATAACACCCGAATGCTTCCTCTCTTTTATAAATCCATTTTCTTACTTAAATAAAGGAATTACTAGAATATTACCGGCAACGTGATAATGTTTAAGGCTAGTACCATAATTACGCAGCGGAAATAAGTAACTTTCAAAATATAATTAAATAGTTAATGGCCATTAATACAAGTTGTAACCATATATACTCAGCCAAAATCCAATTTAAAACAAACAATCCATTATCGTTGATGATTGAAAGTGGAGGCCCATGTTACGAAAGACGCCGTTTATACTCTAGACTTTATTAAAAACTGATTTCAAAACTAAGCAAGCAATGATAAAAACTCTAAACCATCCCATCCTGAATGATAACTTTGCTTGCAAGTCACCTCTGTGAGTCATGCTTAGAAAATGCTACTCCCCAACAATGAAAATGCAATTGATGGATCATCATAGGGTCATTATGGCAAAGACCATGACTAAAAGACATGAAAGCACGTAATCAGCAAAAGATGAGTACTACAAGCAAAGAAAAGCCTATAACTAAACATGCTTCACTCCAAAATACAATAATGAAATCACATGCAAAAGCCAAATAATAAACGTTCAATTATAAAGACAAGACTCGACTCTTGACTTTATAAATTAATTTGAGTAAGCATCGAACGGGTTTCCTTCCTCCTAGGTCCAACTGGACTAGTGTTGGGAGCCCTCCAAACACTAAATAAAAATAGTATCCCTCTGCAACAATTACTGTGACGGAATTTCCTGCACATAAAATAGTAATACAACGTCTTGTAACACCGTTAGAAGCAAACAACACTACGAACGAGTACTCAATCCCTTCATTTTTCATACTCAAGGTGCATACGTTCCAAGAGATTTTAATATTATTAGGTTTCACTTTACATTGATTAATATTTTATTCAAAGACCGACTCAAGACACAATCAAATAAAACATTCAATAAATAGAAAACCGACGTTACTTCTTATAGAATCCTTAAGGACTTGTGATCAATGAGCATTTGGCTTCAGTGAATTATTACTTTGTTCCTTCTCAACATGATTCTACGTGTGAGTCTACAACATGTATGTTAACATGAGGGTTGTGCACTAGACACGAATAAATCCTATTTCATTTCACCTTCTCATATAACTCTATAAGTGTGTACCCTACATGCCCAAAGGTACACATGGTTTGTGAAAAACTTAGGCTCCTTGAATGTTAGACATTATGTACTTAAGTATAAATACTTGTTGACATGGTTGACCTTACGTACAAAGCATAAATAAATCTTCTTGCATGCGCATAAACCATACATGCATAAATCATACTTGGCCAACATGCTTGATTTTTAAATTCAACAAACATAATTCACAATTACATGCTTTCTCACATAATCAAACATGAATCCATAATCAAAGTAAACATGAATCACAACATCATAGACATAACATGTATTCACATGAATAATTTGGGTTGCCCTACACTTGTACTTACCTTGTGTACCTAAGTAGTGGGGTCACTTTGTTATTCAACTCAATCTAATTAGAAACCTCCTCATATCATAAACAGCAAGTCTCTTGTGTGGCGCGCCGCATCATTAGTTGTTCATGTGGCGCGTTCACACTGAATTATAATTTGTGCGTTCCAACAGTACTGGAAACAAGGTAATGTAGTAGATTGGTGCAATAGAACAATGAAAATTGGATTGTTTCAATGGTTATCAAGCCTACATAAAGTGTGGTAGATATTGTTGGTTATAGGTTTGAAATTTGACAACTTTTTTTTTGTCTTTCTTTTTTTAATTATTTTTATCTACGACCTCTCTCTTTCTTTATTTAAGCACCTCCTTTTTTTCCTCTTCTTTTTGTCTTTATTTTTCTAATTATTTTTATTTACTACCTCTCTTCTTTTTTTTAGCAGCTCCTTTTTTTTCCCTTTCTTAATTGTATGTGTGTGTGTGTACAATTACTAATCAATTATGAATGTTTAGCTCCATACTTGGTAATTACTAATCCTATTATGAAGGTTATTTCTAGTTGTAATTGGTTATTTTAGTAACTTAAAACATTAGGAAATTATTTTAATGTTTATTAGGGTAACCTTTTGTATGTTAATGGTGTTACTTTTGTAAAATAGGCACAATTACGACAAATATTCTTAAATATTACTTCTATTTGTAATTCCAGTTACTTATATAGTCTTGACAAAATTACTTTTAATCTAGCTACGTACTTAGCAACTTAAAACATTAGGAAATTATTTTAATGTTTTATTAGGATAATGTTTTGTATTTTACTGGTGTTACTTTTTTAAAATAGGCACAATTACGACAAATATTTTTAAGTGTTCTATTTGTAATTTTAGTTACTTTTATAGTTTTAGAAAAATTACTTTTAATCAAGCTATTATTCACTTAAAACATTAGGATGTTACTTTAATATTTTACTAGGGTTACTACTAAGCGTTACTATTATTTGCAATTTCGGTTACTTATATATTTTTCACTTAGTTACTTTTAATCTAGCTACTTAGTCACTAAAAACATTAGGAAATTACTTTAATATTTTACTAGCTAGGGTAACTTTTTATATGTTAATGGTGTTACTTTTAGACAATAGGCACAATCATAAAACATATAAAGGCTTGAACATTAGTTACGAATTACCATAATGTCCTTTATTTTCCTTTGATTTACATGGTTTTCCCTTCCTTCTGATCATGCCACGTTGCCTTCTCTTCCTCCTCTCCAGATTATGTGACGCTTTCTTGTCTCCCTAATTCCCTTCTTCTTTCTCTAAACCTTAGCTCTCCCTCCGATCTTCTCCGCCCCCATTTTCTATCTCCTCTCCCTTCTTCTTCATGTCTCCTTCATTGTTCCGCGCTGTTACATCCATCTCTTGCACCAATAACTAACTGTTGATATGAACGACGATTGACATTTTCTTTCTCACTAGGCGTACCGCTTCTGAATCTCCTCACTATAAGTTCATATATTTCTCCATGGTATGATTTTCCTTTCTGTGGAATTTTTGAATTAGGGTTTTGTTTATTGCTTTTAATTGTTGATTTTGTTGAATTTTGGCTGGTTTAGTTGAATTGGAATATTGATTTGGTGTTTTTGTTTTCTTTCTTTTTCAAGATTAATAGCACAAATTAGTTACTTTTTTGGTGAATTATTGAAATTTGTGATTAATTTTGAATGGGTCAGAAAATTCGGGCTTGAGGCAAAAAGAACGAGAAGAGCATTAGGTGTTAAATTCCCAGTAATTCTTTTTTTTTCTCTCTCCTTATTCGAACTGAAAAATAAAAAATAGATTTTGAATTACTAGTTGAAATCTTGTGCTCATGTGTGTTAATCTGTGTTTATTTGTAGAAAATGTGTAACTTGATATTCCAGTAGGAACACACACAAGAGGGGGGGGGGTGAATTGTAATTCGAACTTTGATAGAGTTTCTTTCGGAAACCAAGGAACAATAAAGGAACTGAGATCAAGAAAGACTAAAATAACAATTGTGAGAACTTCTTGACACTAATCAAGAAGAGAATTTCTTTTATTAAAGGAATACCTCGATTACAATAACTCTCTAACACAAGTTCCTCTCTAACTCGTGTTCCTCACAGTAATCTACTCAGATTACAACTCTCTCTTCTTCACTTTCTCTCAGACTTAAACTCTAAGTCTTTACAAGATAACTCTATCCTCTCTAATACAAAATACAATTCGTGTTTAGATAACTCTAGATATTAATAATGCTTTTGTATATATAGGAACTTAGGAACTCTGAATTAACTAGGACACAAATTGATTTTAGAAAATCTTTGATAATACGTTTTCAGGAAAGCAAAAACTCTTAGAATGTTTGTGTAACTTTAACTAAAAACGATTTCCCTTTTATAGAGTTTATCCCTAGGGTTAGTTCCCTTCAAAACCTCAACAACTAACTACCAGCACTTTGATCTCCAAGTCCCTTGACTTGAGGAACAAGGGGAATACCACTTCCCACGTTCAACCACAAAGCAGTTAGTGGTTTTGACTTCATCAAACTCTAAAAGATTTTCTTTAAAACAGATTTTTATTTATCTACAAAAACTTAGGAGAATTTTTTGGAAAATAAGTTTTGCTTAAATAAAATAAAACGTAAATCTATTTTATATTAAATATGTAAAACTTATTTTTATTTAATTAAATGTTTTCCATAAAAATTGCTTCCAGTAAAATAAATGGCCTAATTAAATCACAAGTTCCTTGAGTACCCTATATACCATTAGCATAATTAATATTTACATAAAATTCTAAGTACAGTAGACTACCTAGACTTTTATGTCTTCCCTTTGTCTGGAACTTGCAACTCGGAAGCTTCAGACGTTCCAGCTCTGGAACATTGATGAGTTCCTCTCTGGCTAACATAGGAACTCGTGGCTATGAGTCTGTAATTGTTCTTGTGGGCATGAAGAACTCTTGATATGTAAAATGTGTTGCTCCTCTTGTGACTTCAAAACTAGAACTGATACTGCTTCCAGCTCTGGAACTCCAGTAGTTGTTCCAAGTGTAAATCAGGAACTTCAACATCTGATTCAAGTTCCTATCCTAATAGGAACTTAGGCACTTACCTGTCTAAAGTCAATAGCAACCACAATCAGGAAGTTTGCAATATGTGTGTCATCAACCAAAATCTAGGAACAACAATATTCCCCCTTTTTGGTGATGACAACACTTGCAACCTTTTTACAAATGAGAGTAAACACAAACAGGAACTGATGCAGACTACAGTGGAACAAAACAAAAAAAATAGAGAAGAAAAACACAAAAAAAAACTTACAGAGAGAGTACACAAGAAGTTGATTCAGGAACTGGATTGATTTTACCTTGGAAGTTTTCACCTTGACTTCCCCCTGTTGACATCAACAAAAAGCATAGCACGAAATATAGCCATTCCAAACACAGTGCCCCACGATCAACGTTTGGCAAGTTAAGCTAGCCTCAAAGTATTAAACCAACTCACACAATAAATTAGAAAGCAAGCAGTAATGATCAAAACCAGAAAACACAAAGATATTAACCAAGCAAGTCAAGATATGATGGAACAAATACCCAAGTTTGAAAATTATATAGACCAAAATAAAATTAAAAAGATTGTTCCATGGCAAAAGTTAGTTGAAACATGGGATAGGGTGATTAATCTTGGGATGAGGAACCAGAACCAGCAGTTTCCTTGATCACTGTCTCCTCAAAGGTTTCCAGATTATTGATCTTGGTGAGAATGGTGGCACGAGTGGCATTGGCTTGATCTGAGTAGTGTTGGAGATTGGTTTGGAGAGTCTTGACACTGTCAACCAATGCACCTATGTGAGCTTGCATTGAACTGATCCCGTGGTCTGTTCCCTCCTGCAGTTCCACCAGACGGGCAACTGTTGCCTTGAGATCCAATATCTGATCATCTTTTGTGTTCCAGGCACCCCCATGTTCTTGAACATGTTCCTGTGCAGATGGAACACAACGAGCTTTGGATTTCTTGGAGGATCTTGGTGTCCTGGTCCTTGGCACAGCGGCTTCAGGCAGTTCTCCTGTTTGATTGGAACATCATCCTCCTCTATGGGCATCTCCTTGACCTCCCCTTCTTCATTTATTTCCATCAAGATAGGCCCTCTTTTCTTGTTTTCTTGCATTGCCACCCTCATGCTCTTCCTTTTCCCTTGGGATCTTACACACTTCTTTTTCCCTTGAGGAACTCGAGATAAAGTCACCTCCAAGTGTTCGGGTTCCTCCTCCTCCTCCTCCTCCTCCTCCTCTTCTTCTTTAACTTCTGGACCCTCTTGATCTTCTTCATCCTTTTTCTCTTTTTTACCAGCCTTAATGACTTTGCCCTGAACTACCTTAAGGTTTAACAGAGTGAGCATTTCAAGTTGTAGGATTTGGGTTGATTTTAGAGGGATGACATAGTAGGGACTAAGGTCAACTGAGAAGCTTTTGAAGATTTCAGTGAGAAGTGAAGAGTAAGGGA
The DNA here is from genome assembly GCF_020520425.1 of Spinacia oleracea. Lineage (NCBI taxonomy): Eukaryota > Viridiplantae > Streptophyta > Magnoliopsida > Caryophyllales > Amaranthaceae > Spinacia > Spinacia oleracea. The sequence goes on along the minus strand of NC_079487.1, from coordinate 38,218,552 downwards.
TTTTGTATTTTGGTATGCAGGTGGATAGATGTATGATCATAATAGCTGGAAAGTTTATGGGTATTTTTCTTTCTAGACAATACATGAGGCATGCATCAAACAGACTGGCTATGTTCCTTTTCTGGGTTCGAGGAACTACACCTCTCCACACAATATTGAATAACAATTTTTGAAGGGGTGAGAAACAGTTATGTTTTGTGGAGGTGCAAACTTTGGAATTTCCTCCAATTGAACCAACAATATCATCTTCATTGACACTATCAATGGTCACTGTAATCTGACCTTTCAACCACATATCAAAACCCCTATTGGGTGTACCAAACAACTGTTCCAGATAGGAGGCATCAAATTCGATGCGAGTTCCATTTACTTACTCGAACACACATCATCAACACAAGTAAAGGTTTTGCAAAATTCTTTCATGGCTTCGGGAATTAGGGGTGATTTGGCATAGGTACTTAACAAGCTTACCCACTTTTGATGTTCGAGGATCTCAATCAATTCAATGAACTTCGTAGCTTCACACCATGTTGAATTGATTGCAAACCCTTCCACCAGATTGATTTCCTTTGCAGTGAGTTTCTTGATGCTTTTTCCTTCCCCCTGAGTGTGAGCACCCTCATGTGGTTCCTCAGTTTCCTCGAGTTGTTCACCAGAAATTTCTACCCGACGCTTTTAGGATTTCCTTGTGGAAGATCTAGGGTTTGAAATTGGGGATTTCATTTCAATGTCAGTGTCTATTGGTTCCCCTTGGGTAATTGCGAGAATGGGGTTGTGAGATCGGAGGGGAATTGGTGATTGTATTGGTGATGTATCCATGGGAACTGGAGAAGATGGATTTCTTTTTCGTTTGAGGGATGTGAGATCGGTGTTTTTGCTGGTGAGAACCATGGTGAAGGGATTTTATAGGTGGAAGGAGATGTGGTGTCAGTGGAGAAAGCGTGTGAGAGAGGGAGAAAAGGGGGTTGCATGGATTGAATGTGGAAAGTGAAGAGTTTCTCCTATTTGTTGCCAATGGAACCGTTCCAAACATTCTTTGAATGTGGGTATTCGTTTTTGAATTTTAAAAATTTATTTTTAAAAAATTTAAAAGAAAAGTATAAATATAAATTAAAATAAAACTGTGTTTGACTTGGTATTGACTTGCTTAATTTTGTATCTCTGAATTAATAGTTTGATAGGAACTGCTTACCTTGCACATTTGGAGTGTGAGTTTGTTTGCCACGATGGTAAGCTTCAACTATGTTTGCACACAAGATTTTGTGTTTGTAATAGTCTATATGTACTATGGTTTTTGCCTTTGCCTTAGAGGAACTTCAATTTAGCAATTACCTTAGCTTGATCATTCCGAGTTCCATTCTCATTTTCTCATGTTTCTCCCTGTTTAAAGGCTTACTTAAAATGTCAGCAATTTGGTGATCAGTTTGGCAAAAATCTAATTTAATTAAACCTTTCTCAACATTATCTTTAGAAAATGGTGTCTAATGTGGATGTGTTTGACCCGGGAATGATGAACCAGATCTTTTGAAATACAAATAGTACTAGTGTTATCACAATAGATAGGAACACAATCATAGATAATACCAAAATCTCTTAACTGTTGTTTTATCCATAGAATTTGTGAGCAACAAGCTGCAGCAGCTACATACTCAGCTTCGGCTGTGGATAGAGCAACAGTGTTTTGTTTCTTGGAACGCCAAGAAACCATGCATGGACCTAGGAACCGTACCATACATGATGTGCTTTTTCTATTCACTAAGTCACCTGCATAATCAGCATCAGCATATCCTTTTAGCTCGAATGATCCACTTCTTGGATAGTATAGGCATAGGTCATCAGTTCCTTTGAGATATCTTAGTATTCTTTTCACAGCAGTTAAGTGGGACTCCTTTGGATTGGATTGAAATCTTGCACATAGTCCTACACTAAAAGAAATGTCAGGTCTACTAGCTGTTAAGTATAATAGTGATCCAATCATACCTCTATATTTTGTTTGATTCACACTTTTCCCATTTGGATCAGTGTCTAATCTGGTAGCTGTTCCCATGGGAGTGTGATTTACTTTGGCTGATTCTAGCTCATATTTCTTTAGGAGTTCCTTCACATACTTTTGTTGGTGTATCATGATTCCCTCCTCAGTTTGCTTGATTTGTAAACCAAGGAAAAAGTTGAGTTCCCCCATCATGCTCATTTCAAATTCACTGCTCATCAAGTTTGCAAAATCCTTGCACAAGTTCTCATTAGTTGCTCCAAATAATATATCATCAACATAAATTTGAACTACTAACAAGTCAGTTCCTCTAGATTTTAAAAATAAAGTTTTGTCTATTCTACCTCTTTTAAAATCATTTTGAAGGAGGAACTTTGATAATCTCTCTTACCAAGATCTAGGGGCTTGTTTTAGTCCATAGAGAGCCTTATCTAGTTTGTAAATGTGATTTGGAAATTCGGGATTTTCAAATCCAGGGGGTTGTTCCACATAAACATCTTCTTCTAAGAAACCATTTAAGAAAGCACATTTAACATCCATTTATAAAGTTTAAAACCCATGAAGGCAGCAAAAGCAATTAAGATTCTAATGGCTTCTAATCTAGCAACAGGTGCAAATGTTTCTTCGAAGTCAATACCTTCCTGTTGGTTATAACCTTTGACCACTAACCTTGCCTTGTTCCTTATGATTGTTGCATGTTCATCTTTCTTGTTCCGGAACACCCATTTCAGCCCTATCACCTTCTGGTGCTTTGGTTTGGGTTCCAAGTGCCACACCTTGTTTCTTTTGAATTCATTTAATTCTTCTTGCATGGCTTTGATCCAGTCAGCATCCTCCAGAGCCTCAATGTGGTTTCTTAGCTCAAATATGGAGAGGAACGCGTGGAATGCACAAAAGTTCCTTAGCTGTGACCTTGTCTGAGTTCCTTTTCTAATGTCACTTATAATGATTTCCATTGGATGAGACTTTTGATGCTTCCAAGGTCTAGGTTGAAACTGAGGTACTGGTGTTGTGGCATTTTCATCAGTTCCTTCTGTGACCTGAGTTCCTTGTTGGTCATTGTGGGGTTCCTCAGGTTCTAGTGTTGTTTCTGGATCTTCTTGGATCTCTTCGAGTTCCTCTTGTACGGGAACTTCTTGATTTTGTTGAGCAGTTCCTCTGACTGTGTGTTTGCTCGGTTGGAACTCCTCATCATTGTTTGCAGCACGAGATAAACCAATCTCGAAATGTTCTTGTTCCTGTACTATATCAGATTTGTTAGATTCATCAAATATTATATGTACACTTTCCTCAACGCACATAGACCTTTTGTTATAGAGTCTGTAAGCTTTGCTATTTAGAGCATATCCTAGGAACACTACCTCGTCGCTTCTTTCATCAAACTTCCCCAAGTTCCTTTTGCTATTGTTGTGGACAAAACATTTACTACCAAAAGCTTTAAAGTAAGAGATGTTGGGTTTTATACCTTTTAGTAGCTCATAGGGGGTTTTGTTTAAGATTGCTCGAATCATAACTTTATTTAAAAAATATCAAGCTGTGTTGACTGCTTCAGCCCAGAAGTTCCTAGGCAAGGAACTGGCTATTAACATGGTTCTTGCCATGTCCTCTAAGGTTTTATTTTTCCTCTCAACTACTCCATTTTGTTGTGGAGTTCTGAGAGCTGAGAAATTGTGGTACATACCTTGTTGCTTGCAGTATTCATCGAATTTGTAATTTTCAAATTCTGTTCCATGATCAGATCTTATATGGATCAGTTGATGACCTGTAGTTTTCTGGATTTTGTTTGAAAATGCAACAAACTCATCAAACGTTTCATCTTTTCTTGTTAGAAATATGACCCAAGTAAAGCGAGAGTAATCATCAACAATAACTAAAACATATTTTTTCCCGCTTCTGCTTTGAATTCTCATTGGACCACACAAGTCCATATGGATGAGTTCCAATGGTTTTGTTGTGCTTACCAATTTTTTAGGCTTAAAGGAACTTCGGACATGCTTGCCTTTTGCACATGAATCACAGACTTTATCATTTAGGAACTTGATTGAGGGGAGTCCTCGAACCAGTTCCTTTGATCTTAGTTTGTCAAGCAGTGAGAAACTAGCATGTCCAAACCTCTTGTGCCATAGTAGGGGATCTTCTTCAATGGCACTGAGGCAGGTTAAATTTTTCCTGGGAACTGTATTGAGATCCACAGAATATGTGTTCCCTTTAAGAGTTCCTTCCAAAATAACCTTCCCAGTGTTATTATTAATGATTTGACAATTTTCAGAAGTAAAACTTACAGAGTTTCCTTTGTCACAAAATTGAGAAATGCTTAGTAGACTGTGCATTAAACCCTCGACTAAAAATACATTTTCAATGGCATAGGAACTTGACCTTCCAACCTTTCCAATTCCAATAATTTCTCCTTTCATGTTGTCTCCAAAGGTCACAGTTCCTCCGTTGTAGGCTTCTAGTGAGAGGAATTTAGATTTGTCTCCTGTCATGTGTTTGGAACACCCGCTGTCGAGATACCACGAGCTGTTCCCCTTCACTAGAACCTGTAAAGAGATAAAAGGTTATTTACAGGAACTCGGGTTTCCTCGAGTTCCTTTTCAACTACAACATCTGACTTGTTAACCCATTTTTGCTTTACATAATTTATGTTTCTTTGATCCTGTTCCTTCATCTTGGAACATTCAGTACTTACATGACTTACCGTTCCACATGAGAAACAGACTTTCACACTTGGAAGATCCACATACTTTTTCTTATGGCTAGTTTTATGATTAAAACCTAAACCTTCTGTTCTCTTAGATTGAGCATTCTCAATCCACTTGGGAGGAACTTTAGGTGGTTGTCTCTGTGCCCTGGCCATGTCTAGTTCCCTCTCTAGTTTCTCTTTCTGTTCCTTTGTGGTGATCAGATCTTTGTTTAATCTTTCTAAGTCGATATTAAAAACTCCCATGTTAATCTCCAAGGATTTTGTAGGGTCTAAACTTACACTAAACATCTTATATTGACTGAGTTTCACTTGTAGAAGGATGTTTTCATTTCTAATTTTCTCGAATGACTCATTAATGGTGGTATTTCTATCTAGCAATTCAAAGAACCTGCCTTGAACATCAGATCTAATATTGTTCAGATAATTTATGTGGTCTTTATTGAGTTCCAAGGTTCTATCACTTTGCGCTTTTAACATACTTAGCTTTTTGTAATCATCTAGAGTTTCTAGCAACAATTCAATTAGTTTTGACTTTGAAAGACACTGAAGAGTGGAGGAACTTACTTCTTCTGATGGAACTCGTTCAGTTTCTTCTGTTCTTGCAATGAGGCAGAGATTTGCAGTTTCTTCATTAGGTTGTTCCTCATCGTCTTCTGAGTCTGTTGCTTCGCCCCATGCAGCTATCATAGCCTTCTTGAAGTTTGGCCTGTTGAAAGTAGACTTGTTATAGCGTTCCTTGACCTGTTCCTTTCCTTTTCCTTTGGCTTTGTCGTTTTCCCACAGAGGGCATTCACGAATTTGATGATCAGTTTCTCCGCATTTGAAGCAACCTTGCTCAGTTTTGGAACTAGTAGTTTTCTTAGCAAAGTTTCTTCCTTTCTGGTTTCCTGGGTTGAACTTCATGTAGAGCTTTCTCATCCTTCTAACCAGCATGGCAGCCTCTTCTTCATCTAGCTCAGATTCGTCGAGTTCCTCAGCGTTTAGAGCAAGTCCTCGGTTTCTGGAGCTCTCAGGAACAACAGCTCCAAGATGCAATTCATGTGTCATCAAGGAACCAGCAAGTTGTTCAATGTTGAACTTGGTAAAGTCCTTGGTCTCAAAAAGTGCAGTGACCTTTGTTCTCCAACGTTCATCTTGTGGCATGCTCCTTAGTATTTTTCTTACCTGTTCATCTGTGGGAATGATTCTACCAAGAGAAACTAATTCATTGGTTATGTTAGTAAATCTAGTGAACATTTCTTGAATAGTTTCTTTTGGAAGCATTTCAAATCTTTCATATTTAGACATCAAAAGGTCAATTTTGGAACGCTTAACTTCATTAGTTCCTTTGTGGGTTACTTGTAGTAATTCCCAAATCTGTTTTGCGTTCTTGCACCCCATGACCCTATTGTGTTCATGATGTCCAAGTCCACAATGCAAGATTTTGACAGCCATAGCATTCATCTCATATTTATCAAAGTCTTCTTTGGAGAATTCAGACATTGGTTTAGGAACTACCTCGTTTTCAGCATTGGTCTTTGTTACCTCAAAGTCTCCAACTTCAATTACACGCCAAACTTGGTAATTTTCCGCTTTGATGAATATCTCCATTATGTTCTTCCAGTATGAGTAGAACTTACCATTGCACATAGGTGGCCTTTGCGTGGAGTAGCCTTCTTCCAGTTTCTCTTGTGAGTTCATACTATCAGGAACTTGACTCAAACAGGGTTTCCTGTGTTTTTAGTGAGTACTGGCTCTGATACCAATTGATATTCCAGTAGGAACACACACAAGAGGGGGGGGGGGGGTGAATTGTAATTCAAACTTTGATAGAGTTTCTTTCGGAAACCAAGGAACAATAAAGGAACTGAGAGCAAGAAAGACTAAAATAACAATTGTGAGAACTTCTTGACACTAATCAAGAAGAGAATTTCTTTTATTATAGTAATACCTCGATTACAATAACTCTCTAACACAAGTTCCTCTCTAACTCGTGTTCCTCACAGTAATCTACTCAGATTACAACTCTCTCTTCTTCACTTTCTCTCAGACTTAAACTCTAAGTCTTTACAAGATAACTCTATCCTCTCTAATACAAAATACAATTCGCGTTTAGATAACTCTAGATATTAATAATGCTTTTGTATATATAGGAACTTAGGAACTCTGAATTAACTAGGACACAAACTGATTTTAGAAAATCTTTGATAATACGTTTTCAGGAAAGCAAAAACTCTTAGAATGTTTGTGTAACTTTAACTAAAAACGATTTCCCTTTCATAGAGTTTATCCCTAGGGTTAGTTCCCTTCAAAACCTCAACTACTAACTACCAGAACTTTGGTCTCCACGTCCCTTGACTTGGGGAACAAGGGGAATACCACTTCCCACGTTCAACCACAAAGCAGTTAGTGGTTTTGACTCAATCAAACTCTAAAAGATTTTCATTAAAACAGATTTTTATTTATCTACAAAAACTTAGGAGAATTTTTAGGAAAATAAGTTTTTCTTAAATAAAATAAAACGTAAATCTATTTTATATTAAATATGTAAAACTTATTTTTATTTAATTAAATGTTTTCCATAAAAATTGCTTCCAGTAAATTAAATGGCCTAATTAAATCACAAGTTCCTTGAGTACCCTATATACCGTTAGCATAATTAATATTTACATAAAATTCTAAGTATAGTAGACTACCTAGACTTTTATGTCTTCCCTTTGTCTGGAACTTGCAACTCGGAAGCTTTAGACGTTCCAGCTCTGGAACATTGATGAGTTCCTCTCAAGCTAACATAGGAACTCGTGTTTATGATCTGTAATTGTTCTTGTGGGCATGAAGAACTCTTGATATGTAAAATGTGTTGCTCCTCTTGTGACTTCAAAACTAGAACTGATACTGCTTCCAGCTCAGGAACTCCAGTAGCTGTTCCAAGTGTAAATCAGGAACTTCAACATCTGATTCAAGTTCCTATCCTAATAGGAACTTAGGCACTTACTTGTCTAAAGTCAATAGCAACCACAATCAAGAAGTTTGCAATATGTGTGTTATCAACCAAAACCTAGGAACAACATAACTTTTGACGAGAACATCCCTAATCTTGTACAAAAGCTAAACACAAGGTCAATATTTGACAAGAAAACTTGGCAAAATCTTAATTTATCTGATTATGGTGGATAATTAAATTAATTGTGTGTTTATTTGAATAAATTACATAAAATTTGTTGCGAGAACCAATAAAGCAGAATTAAGAGTTCATAATTCAATTGAAGTTGAAGATGGTAAGATCATAGATGTGGAATGTAAGGCTATCAAGGTATGTGAACATTGAATGATGCTGGGATATTGGCTATTTGTCACTCCACTCTTTTGCTTCAATTGTAGTAAGTTTATGTTTGATTGTATTCATAATTTTCAACAACTGTTGAATCTGGCTCAAGAAGTAATACCCTACTATGTGTTTTGAACAATAAGAGAATCAGTTTTTGTGGTGTTGGTGAAGGATATGGAAAACCCAAGAAGTGAATGTTGATGTTGCTGATTTATTCGTGGCTTTTATTGATTTATTTGTTGCGTATCGATCAGCTGATGGATCCAGATTTCTCTGGTTGTTTTGACAATTTGGTAGGAATATTGTATGCATCTTTTAAACAAATTATGGCTTACTCTTGCTGAGTTTGAATTTTTCCAGAAGACTAGGTTTTGCAGAAACTCTAAAACTGATTGAGACTAGAAAACCCTGAACTGCAAGTTCAATTCCGAGGAGTCTGAACATGCCACTTGACATTGTGCTTGAAATGGAGTTGAAAAACTCAGATGTGGGTGAAGGAGTCACTTAAACATCCCTCGAGAAGGCAGTTTTGCAACATTGGATGAAGTTGTTTCAGAGGTGAAGGAACAAGCAAAAGAAATCGAGTCAGCTAAAGTTACTACTAAAGTTTTGAAGGAAGAAGGGGTTGCTGGCAGTGCTCTTGTACTTTTGGTAAGTGTGTATGTTTGAACCGAAATGTCGTATTCGTCTTTCCCTTCCGTATTCCACTAGCCAGTAATAGACATACTTGCATTTTCTAATTGTCATGTAGTGTGTACCCTATCTATATTATGTCTAGACCTCCTACCAGGAAGACACACAATTAAACAGTTGTTTGACGATGACATAATATTACACGACTATGAATTCCTAATGGAACATTCTTGTCAACAATCAATGAATTGTTAATACTAAATCATCTTGAAATAAGCGATGAAATCAGTTCATGAAACACCAAACTACCTACTTTCATGCCTTAAGCAGAAGTCGTCTGACAACGATGTGCTAACTTTAGCGACTTGTGATGTTTATGACCCTCTAATCGTTGCTTGTTTGGTGGCTCATTCTTTTTTCCCAATTCAGTATAATACAATGCAGGAAGATCACATAAAGTGTGTTGTTCAAGATCAGGAAATACTGAGAATTGACTAGGTTTAAATTGTTTAGAAAATGTTAATTGGGGGATTTACATATGCATTGTCGGTATTATGTTTGTGTGTACAATCTACATAATGACAACCAAGACCTCAAGAGTAATGATATACCATGGTGAAATTTACATTATGCATGGTGGTATGAATATATGTGGATTTTGCACTTTGTTTTTTATTCTATGTTCATGAGTCATTTGCTACAGTTGAGAGTCTGTTTAATATGACCATGTGGGAGACTTCCAAATGGTGATTAAATTATTTCCTGATAATTATATTCTTGCTATGAATATTTTTGGGTATTTTTTCAAATGAATTGATTTTCCAATTTATAAAGTCACTCAACCGTTTAAAGTTTTCCTTAGTAATATTCCCTCCGTATTTATTTAAGGGATACACTTGGCCGGGCACGGGTATTAAGAAGAAGAATTGAATGAAATATAAAAATAATAAAGCAAGTGGGGTTGGGTAGATATTTTAATAAATAAACAAGTGGGGACCATGTCATTTTTGGGGGTAAGAGGTTGGGTGGGTTTATGAAATTATTTGTTAAATAGGATGGTGGGTCATATAGTAAATTAGATGTATTATTTAATTAGATGGTGGGGTTGATAAGTTACTAAATAAGGCAAGTGTATCTCTTAAATAAATACGGCCGGAAAAGGCAAGTGTATCCCTTAAATAAATAAGGAGGGAGTAACCATTTAAAGTTTTCAATCCTACTCTTGTTTAGCTCTAATCGTGAATATCTGAAGCTGAGCTTTGACCCAGTTGCTAGCTAGCTTGGATCTATGTCACTCCAAAAGACATTACTTTATGGTCAGTGTATGATAATTTGAGTTTTGAATTTGAAGAATAATGCAATGCCACTTCCACTGGGGCATTTACTGTTATCTCAAGCTGAGCTTTGTCCAATATGATTTCTTAGATCTTTGTCACTCTAAAGGTTCACTTTTTTTTTTATCAATGTATGATAATTTGAGTTTCTAATTTTGAATTTGAAGAACAATGCAATACCCACTTTCCCTGGGGGATTTACTGTTATCTGACAAAATTTTGCAGATTCGCTCTCTGGTTTCTTACTGCTCGTTCTTCTATCACGAGATAATCAGCTTTGTGTTCAATCACATTCATGGTCACCTATTATTCATTCCTCAAAGCGGGTATGAAAGACGTTCCATCTGATTTTAAGTTTATCATTTTAGGTGATGTTTGTATCGTTATCCTCAGATAAAAAAATGTATGATGATGTGGTTTTTTTACTCGGATAATGTTATATTTTATGTATTTGCTGACAATTTATTTTATCAAGTCTTAGATGCTTTTTGGACTGTGGATGTAATTTGTCTTTCTTGAATGGTTAGTGCACCGACTAAGTTGGTCTAAGTCATGTTTGCCAATGTTTAGGCTTGGATCAACTCTGTGTTTGTTAAATTGCATTGTCTGCTCACTCTCACTGCCATTTTTCTTTAAATGTATGCAGAATGGCTAATTTTAGTTAAAATTATGCTTTGCAGAGGTAAATCAAGTAAGTTCTAGAAAATTAGTTCATGGTAAACATGCTATGGACGTTACTCCAAGAGTTGGTGGTATGGATACTTTCAAATTTGTTCGACATTTTGCATTCTCATTTACGTGGATTTTGTGGCTGCAGTTTTACATTTTATCCTCAATTATTTAATCAATTCAACATTAGTGCTTAGTAAATAGTTGCAAAGATAAGTTGCGAGTTACTAGGTCATGAATCATAGATAAATTGTCTTTATCTACTTTACCACTTCTGGAGGTTTGTAATGACGTTCCTTGTACGCATACTAGCATTTGCATAGTGATATTCATTCATTTACAGTCTTGGGCTATTCTATTGGTTGGATGTGATACCAGAAACATGACTGCTGAGACACCGAAAATGTTTAGCAACACAGAGGTGGTTACCAAGGTATTGCTCTCCTTTTCTTGTATCTTTGTAGAAAAATTACTTAGCATCATGTCTTTTTCATTATAGTGTACAATATAAATCTTCCGGTTTCCTAAGAAGGGAATATAATGTACTGAGTAGGGAGATAGAGAGAAAAGACTAGCTACCTTAACTTATTTTAATTTGAATTAATGATTTAAAGTTGTTATATCTGCAACTTATAAACTTGAACCTTTACCTTATATCCTCTTGGTGTACAAGGAAGAAAGGTTCATACCTAAATTCTTGCTAGTAGGTATTCCTACTAATCAAAAAATATCCTTACCATTTTCTGGTATGTTCTGCTGTAACAGTACAACTTACTCCGAAGTTTCCTATTCCCGATGCCTCAGATTGATATTAGTTCACTAGGGAGAAATATGAAATACAGAATCATACCTCCATGAGAAATTTTCTGATTTGCTATGAAATTTCCGTAGTGATTAGTGAATGGTGATAAAATCAGTAATGTCTGTTGAAAGTGGTTGAAAAGTTACTGATGAAAAGGTAGCTTCTAGAATTACTCTCTACAACAGTTAACATGACAAAGATATCACTCATACAATTCCAAATGTATACAAGTTTAATGGACTGGAAAAATTGAACAGCTGGACAGTGAATAGATAAGACAAAAGGTGAAGTTGAAAGGCGACTTATTTCTTAATTTCTAAATTTGATGGATGATCTTAAGAGCCTTTCTCATGTCATTATCATGGGTGCCACCAACCGGCCTAATAGTATTGATCTTGCTCTTAGAAGATTTGGGAGATTTGATCGTGATATTGACATTGGGAGGTTGGAATTTCTCGACATCCACACCAAGAATATGAAACTTGTAGAAGATATAAGTTGTGCCATTTTATTTTATTTCTTCTTGATGTTTTAGGCTCCTACTGAGTTATATACTTATATGTACTAGAGCAGTTCATCGTATTCGCATCAACTTATTATTATTATTATTATTATTATTATTATTATTATTATTATTTTCCAATTTTTTCAGGTTGATCTTGAAAACAGTCTCGAGACTCATGGTTATGTAGGTGCAGATCTTGCTGCTCTTTGCACAGAAGGAGCTCTTTAGTGTATTTGGGAGAAAATGGATGTCATTGACTTAGAAGATAAGACAATTGATGTTGAGGTGTTAAAATTCAATGGCTGTCACGAATGAACACTTCCAAACTTCCCTTGGATCTTCCGACCCATCAGCCCTGCGTGAAACAGTAAGCTTTCGCTCCAAGTTTTATGAAATCATACTCTTACTACTTCCATTACAGTTTTATTTATCTAAAGAGGACTAAAATACTGATGGGAAATATTTCCTTTATCTTATATTTCTTGATTCTACGACAATTATTTCTGAAATCTTAAAATTTGATTACTTTGGTTGGCAGTTTGTGGAGGTTCCTAATGTTTCATGGGAAGATATTGATGGATTGGAAACTGTCAAAAGAGAATTTCAAGAGGTATGTCTTTCATAGAAGTAATTTCATTTTCGGTATTCTAGATGAAAATCATTTATAGAATTTCTAGTTTATCGGGAGCTCTCTTACGCCATTTTTCAAGTTGATACACGTACTAAATTTTAAAGTTGTTGGAAGACTGTGCAATACCCCGTGGAGCATCCAGAAAAGTTTGGCATGTCACCTTCCAAAGGTATTCTCTTCTATGGTCCTCCTGGATGTGGTACAACATTGCTTGCAAAGGTAATTTCTAATGAATTTCAAGACAAGTTCATCATCGTGAAGGGATCAGAGTTGTTGACCATGTGGTTTGGAGAAAGTGAGGCAAATGTGAGAGAAATATTTTACAAGGCTTGTCAATCAGTTGTGTGTTTTTTGTTCTTTGACGAACTTGACTCCATTGCTACTCATGTAAGGAATTATGTTATGTTGTCCATTGAAGTTTAGTCTTATTACCAGTAATCTCTTGGTAAATTTTTTATGTTTGGAATTTTTTCATTGTGGGGGCTCAGGTGGAGATGTCAGTGGAGCTGCTAATAGAGTGTTTTGTCTGTAGATATGAATCCTTTAGTATTCGGAGTGCCTAAACTTTCCTACCTTTTGGTGGTTCCTGGTTCAAAAGAAATCGATGCCGAAGAATTTAAGTTGGAAAAGGTAGGATGCAATTAATGCTTAAGCTGCAAGGTGAGTCTTATAACGAAAATCACTATATAGTTACAAGTTTAATGGATCAACCACTTTATCCAACATTGACAAGAGGCATACCTTAGTGTAGACACATACTTTTGTCCCCATTCCCGAAAGGGAAGGTTCGATGATGAAAACGTAAATCTCCACTTGACAACGCATCTCCTATAAAATAACGAATGTCAATTCCCCTTTTCATTTCACCCGAAACCTGCTATTTATAGAAACCTGCTATTTATGGAAACCTGCTAAAAATAGTAACTGCCGTAATGGGTAGTTGTTAAAAGTGGCAAGTCATAAAAGATAGAAACCTGTCAGAATTAGGTGTTGCACTCCAACATAAATCCTAAAAGAGATAGAAATTGCGAGAGAATCCTATTCCTAATATGATTCGAAAATAAGAGTCACGTATTAATAAAAATCCTAACGAGCCTAGAGTTCGTAACGGGCCGAGACGCATCCCGTCACAAGGTTAATACGCACTAAAACACTAAATTAAATCTCAAATACTCCGGATTCTAGGAATCCGAATCTGACTAAGAAAAACAGCCCAGACCCTATTTTCAACGCCTGGCTCTGGGCGCCGAAATCTTCGGCGCCCAAGCCTGGCCGCTGAAAATACCTGGTACGTGTTTTTTCCTAATTCCTCGTGGATTAGAGTTCTTCAATTCTATCTTTCCACGAACTCTTTTCTATAAATAGGGCCTTAAGTTCGACGTGAAAAGGACACACAACACACAATTATTATTCTGAGTATTGACTCTACACCCCTAAGCCTCACGCTGCAAAACTGATCACGCGTTCTGTCGCAATCGATCCATAAATCGAACAGAACGTATCCCATCCCATAATTTGAGATTCGTTAAATAAAAGGAGAAATAGCAAAGTCAAAGTGGTTAGTTATCCGAGAACCGTGACACACCTCTCAAGGGTGCGTCGTAATGTGTCCCTTTTCCATGGTTTAATTGCTTTCCTCGCCCTTTTATGAACTGTTAAACTAACTAAAATCTGATTGTTCGATCATGCTTAATAAATATGATATTTTTGGGAAATTGGATTATCATGCTAGGTCCCTTAAAACAATCTAAATCAGATAATCGCGTTCGATCTAGTACTATATATTGCATATTATTAAAATCAACTCAGATTAGTTTAATAGTTAACGCATGTCCCTTTACTTATTTATGCTGAGCTAGTAAGGATATCCTGCCTCTGGAGTTATCGAAGAGCGAGTACTCCTCTCGGTAGTTACAGTCCCCCGAACCCTCAATCTCTACCCTGCGGGTGTACGTTGAGCGATCCCCACCACCAGGGATCACAAGGGAACCTACGGCCGTCGTGGTCAAACATAATTGCACTCCCTTTATGTCACGATAACCGAGTTTTGTCAGTTTTTCTTATTGTCGTTAAAAACTGAATGGCGACTCCTATATTACTAGTCAATTGGGTGTAAACTCACAAGGAATCCAATTACACTTGATTTGACAAAAAGAAGCGTCACATCCACGAGGGACGAGGTCACGCATTAGCCTCGTGCTTTTTTGACCCCCTCAAAGTGGCGACTCCACTGGGGATAGTGAAGGAAATACTCGTGCTTGTAGGTAATCAAAATAGCCGAAGGGTGAAACGATCCTACCCCGCGTTTATTTCCCCATCAAGTTGGGACGACCTGAAAATCAGCATATTAATGTGAACGGACAGAACCGCATAACGAATCTCGGCTCCCTCGGGAGTTGGGACTAAGGATACCTTTTTTCGCCAATAGGGGGGTGCACACGCCGCCCATGTTGCCCACTCGGTACTTGTGCAGGTAGTACACCTATCCCGAACCCAATCGCTCGCTCATTAGGTCCCTCTCGCCTGCATGCCTTCTTGGCTTGCACTTGCGGGTTGGCCTTCTGGGACGAAATTCGTCTATTGAAGGCACTACCTCGACCGGGGCATGTGTCGGATCTGCGATAGAAGCGGTACCAAGCCAGGCGCAAATATTACCCATAGAAGCCTATCATAAACTACGTGACATATTTAATTTTCAAATCCATGTTTGTAATGTAGTTTGTTATGATTGTGCATACGAATAATGCTAGACAAATAATGCTAGAAAACCAACGACCTTAAAAATTGCCCAAACCTTCATGAACCAATTGGCCAAAGAGTTATACCGAAATACGTGTTCCGCAAACCCGAACGATCGCCACAAAAATAAGCGACGCTCGGGATGGCCTGTAACGAATCCCACAAACGCTGCGCAACGCGTAAAGGACGTTATTAGGAAAGCACGCAAAATCGAAGTCGCATAAACAAAAGTAGACGCAAACAGAAAACGAGAACCAGCCAGGGACGCATTTTCAACGCCCCTGGCTGGGCGCCAGAATTTCTCACGCCCTACGTTGGGCGCTGAAGTTGCTGCTTGGCCTTCTGGTCAGGCGCAGCAGCCTCGGTGCCCGCGCAAAAGGAAAATACGTAGCACAAAAAACCGTTCGTAAAAAGAATTGCTACGAGGGCGTAAGAAAAGCACTCGATTCTAAAAGCGACTCATAAAAAAAATAACTCTTTATGTCGTTGTTAGGCCTCCTACGACGACAATGCTCGGCATCAAAACCGAACATGCTAATAACTATGAATGTCACATGGGTAAAGTATTCAAAAAATAATGTTCTAATGAAGTTTTTAAGGAAAAATAAAGTTCGAATAAAAAAGGTAAATCCGAGTCTAGACTAGGCTATGCCAAAGTACAATCTAAATCCTAAGTCTTAGTTGTCTTATCCATAGAATCGGTCCTAATGCTTGGTGTCATTATGCAAGTTAAAAGGTTAAACCATATTGAGTCTCCCTTCATAACATTTAAATCAATAAGCACCCATATGTAATTGTCATCCCTTGTTAAGAATCCACGGCGTCAATACTCTCTCTCACCAATAAAAATAATGTATTTGCAAAATGGGAACAGTCACATTCTGAAAATCATTCCCCCATAGTCGCACAACCCCCAAAGTGAACCTAAGGTGTCAATACCATTAGCAAACATTAATGGCCTCAAGGCTTATGATCACATTGGGTCACGACTATCATAGTCCTCTCGAGCCACTCGCCCCTTGAAGTATTCCTAAGTACGGACTAAAAGATTTTCCATGAATACAACATGACAAACCATGAAAATACCCAAATCGGCATGCAATACGGCTACCATTGGGGTAAAAGCAATACACACTAAGAGAGAAGCCGCACTAATGATTCTAGCCTTGCAAAAATAAAAATTCGATCTCCCCAATTAACTACCTTGCCAACATTAAGCAAAATGGCGCATGACAAATGAACACCCAAGGGTTAAAATCTAAAGTGTCAACCAACGAAAGTTATGGTCCAATTAGCCTAAGTCTGAGAGTTGCTTGGTCAAGTATTATAGGCTTACCTCCTCGTATTCATGGTCATAATCAGAGAGATTAATGAAAGTTCGAGTCTAAATCACAACTTCCCATTAAATCCCAAAAACTGGAGTCTGAAAAGAAACAAAAAATTATTATTTTCGATGTAATTCTTTCGTTAAATTTCAATAAGGTAAAAATAACATTTTGAATCTACGCTATTTGCACATTTTAAGAAACGACTAAATACGCTTGCAAAGTAAGACAATTTAAAGGTCCACCCTAAGGCCTACTAAAATTAAAGGTCCACTATAGGCCTATCAAACGAGGCTCACTCAGTCTCGCCTCGTGACTCATAGACCACAACCATCCACCCTTTTAGCCCAAATAAAAAATTTTTGAAGGATTTATGTTGGGGAGAAATCCCAAGCAAAAAGAAAAAAGAAAGAGAAAAGGGAGAGCGAAAAGAGCGAGCCATGAAACACTTAGCCCGTGCCTCTCAAAGTGCGAAATTTACACAAGTAAAGCAAAGGAAAAGAATTGAGTCAACCAATCCAAATCATAAGATTCTACGATGTCTACCCTTTCCAATCCTTATGTTCTTAGACGCCATCGCTCTGGGGCCCCTGTTCAGCTCATTTAACCCATCCATGTTCTCATTGCCATAACCGAAGAAACCATTACCTCGACCCTCGTTCTTGAACTTGTTATCAACCGCAAACCACGCACGGCCTTAACTCGTGCGTCATGCCCATTATTTCCAACACCTGCTCTTACACCACCATTAGCATAATGACCATATAACTTGTGTGGATACATCCTGTTGATATACCCTTGAGCCGTCCCCATGCTACTCATTGGCCTTGGTTGATGTAAACTCGTGACACTAGCACGAAGCTGCAAATTGTGAGCCCTAGCGGATGTAATCCTCATGCTTGATCAATACCTATGCAAATTATCCTATCTCATTCAACCCATCCTTCAAACCGTCTTGAGTCACGAATAAAAAAGGAAGACAAATGAAAAGTACAAAAAAAGTAATAAATAATAAAAAAGGAACTTTGCAAAGCGCCTCTAAAGTTAGTCTAAAAGAAAAAGGAGCATTTAGCGCACCAAAAAAAGATCCGTACAGAAATCATTTTTAGCGCCCAGGGCCGGGCGCCGAAATCTTTAACGCCCCAGCCTGGGCGCTGATTCTCTCTGCCTGCCAAATTTTGTCCAGAAGTGCTCGTCATTTTATCCGCACATGCACGGAAAAATAACGAACACTTAGAGGGGTACAACACGTATTCAGACATACGTACCACCAAAAAATACATGTACTCAATAAAATATATAAAACAAATTTTTGGCTTACGGCAAGGCAGCAGATTAAAATAATAATAAACTTCACTTATTCTACCGTTTCAAATAATATGTTTCCACCTCAGAACGTACTTGTTTAAAATCGACATTCTAAGAAACCATTTTCTAGGCTAAGAACTACGCAAGACCTGATTCCAAATTAAATCTATTTAAGGCGGATACGTAGGCAATCCATGATTCGGTCCGACCAATTTGCAAAAATATTAAAGCCTATAGAAAAACAAGAATAAGAAATAGAGTCCCTTATTGAAATTTAATTACTTGCAATCCAAGTCGAAAGAAAAACTTAAGTCAAAAGAAGAATCCAAGTCATCAAGATGCCAAAATAAGCACACATCGAAAAATAATAAGGGCACGTACCCTTGCCAGAAGGAGCACTCACACTCCTAGGCACTTAGCCAAGACTCAAAAGATCGCTTTGCCTCAATTGAATGGGGGCTAGCGCAAGCGTCCATGACCTCTAAAGTACTCGACTTGACCCTCCCTAAAGCGAACTATCTCACTTAAAGACTTACTTTAACCACTAGACATAGTCGTTCGCTTAAAGACCTTCTTTAACCACTAGACACAGTCATAATCGCCAACAAGTAGTAAAGGCAGTAAGCTTGCAATAAAGAGGATTGTTCTACGGCATCGCCCCATCGTTCCTTCGAACTCAGGGTATCCGTTCGTGGTAATTCAAAAGCTTGCGAATCTCCTTTGAAAAAAAATCAGACATTGTCAATAGGACTTGGCACTTAACCAAGGCTCACCCTACTCAGACATATGACACGGGCATCTAAAATCGAAATCTAAAAACATCATTAATGAGAAGACATAATAGCAACTGGGGGCTAAAAATTGAAATGAAAGAGCTAGGGAAAGAACTAAGTATACCTTGAACTTTTGTACGGACATACACCAAATAAGTCTAAGTCAATCTGAAAACGGTTTATATTCCCGCAATTCTGGAAAAGATGGCCCTAAAAGCCTAAAGCATATGCCAAACGGGCACAAGTAATATCTTGACGCCTGCACCCTGGCTTCCAGCAAATCCTTAGACAACATTCCAAAAATCGTAACAGTATTTTGATTCACTCATGTAATCTTGTACGAACCCTTCTATAAGTCAACCTACTTAGGACACCTCGGATTGTACACAGTAGGACTCGGATTTTAAATAATTTTCAAATGATTTTTAAAGACTTCTTCGAACATAATAAAGTGTCGTTGGTTTAAGCTTAGTATGCGTCTATCTCAACGTTGCAAGTGAGTCAAAAAGATTTTTAAATATGATTATGGGTAAAGAAAGGCACCTAGCTTTTGGTCAAGGCACACTTCGACATGTGACTACCTTGACCATGGCAATGTCGCACAATACGACATTTACAAGAGAAGTAGAAGATCACTACTTGAACGTACCTCGCACTAAACGAGTCTGGTTCAAACTATTCATGATCCGTGTCACCATGAATGCATAAAAAACGTATGCAAAGCATTATAGCACCAAGCCAATCCCGTAGCTACAATTGGGGCTTGAGAAAAACATTCTAAAAATGCTCGAAATGACGATTTTATCGCAAATTCTCGACGCTAATGCTATACATACATCATAGGGGCACGATCCTAAGGTCTAATCATGTAAAACGAACCTTAGAATGGCTACAACCCCTCCCAAATTCTAAGCGCTACTTAGAATATATAAAGTCACTCCACTAACAAGGGTAACTGAAAATCGCGAGTCACCAAAACTCCGATCAAACTACTGCACATAACGCTCGCCCTACAAGCGCCCGTTACACAGTCCACCTCGTTCCAAAGCAAAAGCGAAAGAAAAATCAAGGATAAGAACTGTCAAAATATACCCAGAAATCATTTTCAAACGCCCAGAGCTGGGCGGCGATATCTTTAACGCCCCACCCTGGGCGCTGAATCTTTCTGCTAGCCAAGTTTTGCCCAGATATTAAAATAAGAAAGAAACACCTATGAATCCTTGCATCGAACGAAGTAATAAGCCGTGCAAACCCACGCAGAAGGTGCTACACTTGTTCAAACACCTGAACGAGGCGTGATGAAGTACTCCAATGCAAAAAATAATAATGATATCCCAACACCTAGAGGAATGTTCTAAGACACGCTGTTAGGCCACACAAGCCTACGTCACACCATAAGTACAACCATCCCACGGTGCAAGTCTAAAAAAAAGAGTAAGGCATATAGCACTAATGCGGGCACGACCAAGAGTGTGAGGCAAAGACTACTTATCGCCCAAATTCAAAATGCAAGCCACACGACTTCTACATTAAGGATTAAAGGTAGCAAAACATTACCTACCACGGAAGGGATTGCTCGCACCTACACGAGCGGAACCCCAAGGCATCTTTCTCGAAAGAACTTACAAAAATCGTATGCCAAAAGGAAGCATCCCAACATGCATACTTGGGAGCTCCAAGCTACGAAACAACCATAGCAAAATAAAAAATCTCGAAGCAATTGTTTGAACAATCGAAAGGGCACGATGTTTGAGCCCACTTCATGAATGGGCCTGAACCCTATCAAGCTTCTAAGTAAACTATTCAAAATCAGTCATTGCTCAAAAAAAAAAAAGGATTCAAGCAAACTGATTAATGGACCGCACACAACGGTCATTCTATGAACGCTCGTTCGCACATACATATCATCATTCACGAACGCGTTCAAAAAGAAAAATATATACAAGAGCGATCAAAGTCTTACGCCTCAAGATACGTTCCTCGGGCCATATAGACTCGCCCAACTATTGCAACAACTATACACCTTAAAGAGCGACAGTTCCTTTAAATAATCGCCCCAAAGCGACAAACACCGTAGTCCACCAATCGGCTACGGCTTCTCAAGAAAATCATCACGTTCTAAAAACAAAGAAAAAAACAAAAGAAAAGAGAATACATAGAACTTCCAAGTGAAATAAACGAATGAACAAGAGGCCAACTGTGTCATCAAAAGACCAGCCCAAGCAACACTTTCAACGCCCCCACCTGGGCGTGAATTATTTCAACGCCCAGGCCTGGGCGCCGATAATGAACCCAGGCTCAAAAAAGGCCCTAACTTCTATTGGGCCCTGCCGCATCCATTCGACTCGAAAATTTCCGATTTCTTTACTGAAAGTCGCACCTCACGACTTCGTCAAAATAGCATACCACTATAAAGGTCGCTCGCACTTACGAGTACAATCCCAAACATGATCAAGGACATCACAAATTGCGTATCCCCAAGGAACCCCTTTGACAAGAAATGACCGTCAAGCACGAATGCTTGGGGGCTCGAAAGAAAATATATATTTCAAAAGAGAGTATGAAAAGTTAAAACAATATTCCCAGACTACGATGTACGAAGTCCCGTGTTTGGATGTCTCAAAAAAATAAAACCAGTTTACGACCTCGAGACAAAGGTCGCCGTTGATATTTATACATAGTCCCCTAATCAAGGACCCATGTAGTGGCAGAATTGAGCCGAAAAGACTAGCTCAAAACCATGAAAAGATGATGACCACAAGACAAATGGCCCGTCTAAGCACGTTGTCGACCCACATTCAGGTTACAACTAAATTCGAGCATCCCTCGAAAGAATTCGCTCTTGCAAGAATGAACAAAAGAAATTGTCAAAAAAAAAAAGAAATCACAATGAACAAAAAATAGAGACTTGCCCACCTCAATCAGGCAAGATCGCGCCGCGAACCACGCAAGTTCCAAATCAAGGAAAAAACGAATTCAGGGATGTCCACACTTAGCGGACAGGGCTCGCCCACCTTCAGCGGGCGGGGTCTGCGTCACTAGCCGCGCAGGTCCTCAGTTTTCCAAAAATGAAATCTTCAAAAAACAAAAATGAAACAGGCTCGCCATCTTCAGCCGGCAGGGTCTACGGCACAAACCACGTAAGTCCTTATTTTCAAAAAGCACAAAACAAATTTCAAAATAGATTCGTCCACTTCTATCGGATGGGGTGTCCACCCTTAGCGGACAGGCTCGCCATCTTTAGCCGGCGGGGTCTGCGTCACTAACCGCGCAGGTCCTTAGTCGCTGCAGCGATAACCTTTATCGGTTTTCCCTTTTTCCAAAAATTAAAGGATCGGTTTTCCCTTTTTCCAAAAATTAAAGGATTGGTTTTCCATTTTTCCAAAAAAAGAACGATGTGATCGGTTTTCCCTTTTTCCAAAAATTAAAGGATCGGTTTTCCGTTTTTCCAAAAAAGAACGATGTGATTGGTGAGCGATGTGCTGGATTTTCCTTCGTTTTACGTCCCATAAAAACAAGGGGGTTTTCTCGTTTAGCTAGCCCTGAAAATGAGAATCTTTAAAAACATTTTTACCTCGTGGTTGGGCTTGGCCAGGCCCAATTACACTTTATAGCTTTGATTTCGAAAACATCTGTAGCTACTCCCAATGACAAAGTGAGGGAGTTTCTACACTTCTTTAGATCCTTCCAATGACAAAGTGAGGAAGTTTCTATACTATCCGTTGACAAATCCCAATGACACGTGAGGGATATGTCGACACTCCAAGTGATGACCCTTAAGTCAAATGTTATCACTTGGGGGCTCGTGAGACCCTCGCAAAAACAGGTCACCATGGCTTGTGTGGCGCACTCCGTCTAGTACTTTGACCATCATCTTGTTAGGTTATGATACATATGACAATTCATAAATCATGCGGAAAAACCATAAACCCAGAAAACATATTATTTACACATAATCATTTAGCATAGAATAGATGCATACTCTTTGTTGCGTGCCTTCCCTAGCTGCGCCCGAACCGAACAAGAACAAGTCTTTAGGACTCCAAGTGTCGTCCCTCCGTAGATAGTCCACAGCACGTCCGGATCCGCCTTAAGATTGACCAACTAGAATCGCCCTTAAGGTACTATTATTTTCGGCACTTTATAGGCAAATGTGTGACTGAATTTTTCTCTCAAAAACTCACTTTGAATACTTTTAAACTTGTGTTATAAATTGTGAGCCCTAGCCTCATATTTATAGCGGTATGGAAAGGGAATCGAAATCCTATTCAGATACAAATTAATCAAACCTAGAATCCTACAAGAACTCTAATTTAATTAATTTATCAAATAGAATTAGGAATTTAATCATTAACCGAACTCTGCATGTTTTAGGAAACGTGCACGAACACAAACACTTGCACACACACGCACGACAGCCACGATGGGCCTCATGCGTGCGCGCGAGCAGCAGCCCACTCAGCGCCCGCGCGCGCTGCGCGCTGCGCGCTGCGCGTGCTGTGCGCGCTGTGCGTGCTGCGCGCTGCGCGCAGCCTGCTGGGCCTGGCCTTGCTGTTTGTGCGGCGCGCTTGGCTTGCTGGGCGATGGCCTGGCTTCGTGCTGGGCCTCGTCCGGCAGGCCTCGTCCGATGCTTATTCGTACGATGCGCTTCCGATTAAATTTTCCGATTCCGGAATTCATTTCCGATACGAACAATATTTAATATTTCCGATTCCGGAATTAATTTCCGTTTCGAACAAATATTTAATATTTCCGTTTCCGGAATTATTTTCCGATTCCGGTAATATTTCCGATTCTGACAATATTTCCGTTTCCGGCAATATTTCCGATTCTGGCAATATTTCCATTTCCGATAATATTTTCCGATACGTACCATGTTTCCGTTTCCGGCAACATCTACGACTCGGATAATATTTATATTTCCGATACGATCCATATTTCCGTTTCCGGCAATATCATCGTTTCCGGAGTATTCATTTCTTGCCTGTGACGATCTTAGCTCCCACTGAAACCAAGATCCGTCGGTTCCGAATATTCATAGATAGAGTATCTAATGCCATTAGATACTTGATCCGTTTACGTACTATTTGTGTGACCCTACGGGTTCAGTCAAGAGTAAGCTGTGGATTAATATCATTAATTCCACTTGAACTGAAGCGGCCTCTAGCTAGGCATTCAGCTCACTTGATCTCACTGAATTATTAACTTGTCAATTAATACTGAACCGCATTTATTAGACTTAACATAGAATGCATACTTGGACCAAGGGCATTATTTCCTTCAGTCTCCCACTTGTCCTTAGGGACAAGTGTGCATTTCCTAATTCCTTTGTCGCTCGATGCTTGCTCTTGAACATAAGGTAAGAGTTGTCATCCTTATTATGTCCAGAGGTGTTCCTCGGTTTCAGAGTTCAACTGATCAAATAAACAGATAATCATAGCCTATGATTCATCCGAGCACGGCCATGCATTTCACAGTTTCTAGCTCTCCGAGTGGCCTTGTACAACTTTTAAGCATCTCATCCCGATTTATGGGAGGACAATCCCAATCTTGCGATCTTGAGATTAGACTTCGTTTGATAGGTGATTACCTGAGTGTTGCCTTTATAGCCTCCTTTTACGGTGCGACGGTTGGTCAACGTCAAAGCAACCAGTTCTCAAACAAGTAATCTCAAATCACTCAGGTATTGAGGATTTAGTGTCTAATAATTTAATGAAATTTACTTATGACAGACTTTCATCTCTTACAGTAAAGTTTCATAGGTCTTGTCCGATACTAGTCTTCCCAAAGTAAGTATCTATGCAAATGATTATGACATTGCCATGTCCACATAGTTCAAGAAACAGAACTACTAGTCATCTTGCATTCTAATCGTCTAACGTTTTCTATGCGTCCAATTTTATAGAAAACTCCGATTAGGGACCATTTTCAACCTTTGACATTCAAGTTCACTTGATAGACATTTCTTAGTCACAGGACTGGTCCTGACAGTCTATCTTGAATATATCGTCAAATTGAAGGGACTCATCATTTAATAAACCACAAATTAAATGGAAAAATGAATTCCTTTCATTTATTGTGAATGATTAACCAATAATGTTTTACAAAGATTTAAACTCTAAAACTTTAAAACATTAAACAGAGACATCAAAGCCATTCTCCAATATGCTTGATTCCCATAGCTGCAGTGTGCGAGTTGTGCTTCGCTTGCGGCAGAGGTTTAGTTAATGGATCTGATATGTTGTCATCAGTTCCAATTTTGCTTATCTCGACTTCTTTTCTTTCAACGAACTCTCGTAGAAGGTGAAATCTACGAAGTACATGCTTGACTCTCTGGTGGTGTCTAGGCTCTTTTGCCTGTGCAATAGCTCCGTTATTATCACAATACAGGGCTATTGGTCCTTTAATGGAGGGGACTACACCAAGTTCTCCTATGAACTTCCTTAGCCATATAGCTTCCTTTGCTGCTTCATGTGCAGCAATGTACTCCGCTTCAGTTGTAGAATCCGCAATGGTGCTTTGCTTAGCACTTTTCCAGCTTACTGCTCCTCCGTTTGAGGCAGAAGACAAACCCAGACTGTGATCTGAAATCATCTTTGTCGGTTTGGAAACTTGCGTCCGTATAGCCTTTAACAATTAATTCATCATCTCCACCATAGACCAGGAAGTCATCTTTGTGCCTTTTCAGGTACTTCAGAATATTCTTGGCAGCAGTCCAATGCGCCTCTCTTGGGTCTGACTGGTATCTGCTCGTAGCACTGAGTGCGTACGCAACATCCGGGCGTGTACATATCATAGCATACATTATTGAACCAATCAATGATGCATATGGAATCCCATTCATTCGTCTACGCTCATCAAGTGTTTTTGGGCACTGAGTCTTGCTTAGAGTCATTCCATGAGACATGGGTAGGTAGCCTCGCTTGGAGTCCGCCATCTTGAACCTATCAAGCACCTTATTGATATAAGTGCTTTGACTAAGTCCAATCATCTTTTTAGATCTATCTCTGTAAATCTTGATGCCCAATATGTACTGTGCTTCTCCTAGATCCTTCATCGAAAAACATTTCCCAAGCCAAATCTTGACAGAGTTCAACATAGGAATGTCATTTCCGATAAGCAATATGTCGTCGACATATAATACTAGGAAAGCAATTTTGCTCCCACTGACCTTCTTGTATACACAAGATTCGTCCGCGTTCTTGATGAAACCAAAGTCACTGACTGCTTCATCAAAACGTATATTCCAGCTCCTGGATGCCTGCTTCAATCCGTAGATTGATTTCTTTAGCTTGCATACCTTTTTAGCATTCTTTGGATCCTCAAAACCTTCAGGCTGTGTCATAAACACAGTTTCTGTTAAAACGCCGTTTAAGAAAGCAGTTTTGACATCCATCTGCCATATTTCGTAATCGTAATATGCAGCGATTGCTAACATTATTCGAATAGACTTTAGCATTGCAACTGGTGAAAAGGTTTCATCGTAATCCACACCGTGGACTTGCCTGTAACCTTTTGCAACCAATCTAGCTTTGAAAACTTCAAGTTTCCCATCCTTGTCCTTTTTCAGTTTGAAAACCCATTTGCTTCCAATGGCTTGGTAGCCATCTGGCAAATCGACCAAATCCCATACTTGGTTTTCAGACATGGAGTCTAATTCAGATTGCATGGCTTCTTGCCATTGCTTGGAGCTAGGGCTCGTCATAGCTTGCTTGTAAGTCGCAGGTTCATCACTTTCAAGTAATAGAACGTCATAGCTCTCGTTCGTCAAAATACCCAAGTACCTTTCCGGTTGAGATCTATATCTTTGCGATCTACGCGGGGTAACATTTCTAGATTGACCATGATTCTCACCAGATTCTTCTAAAGATCTCTGAGTTTCATCTTGAATGTCATCTTGAGCATTCTCTAGAGTTTGTTGTTCGACTCGAATTTCTTCGAGGTCTACTTTTCTCCCACTTGTCATTTTGGAAATGTGATCCTTCTCCAAAAAGACACCATCTCGAGCAACAAACACTTTGTTCTCAGATGTATTGTAGAAGTAATACCCCTTTGTTTCCTTTGGATAGCCCACAAGGATACATTTGTCAGATTTTGGATGAAGTTTGTCTGAAATTAATCGTTTGACGTATACTTCACATCCCCAAATCTTAAGAAAAGACACATTTGGAGGCTTTCCAAACCATAATTCGTATGGAGTCTTTTTGACAGCTTTAGACGGAGCTCTATTTATAGTGAGTGCAGCTGTATTTAGTGCATGTCCCCAAAATTCTAATGGAAGTTCGGCCTGACCCATCATTGACCTGACCATGTCTAGCAAGGTTCTGTTCCTCCGTTCTGACACACCGTTCCATTGTGGTGTTCCAGGAGGAGTCAATTCTGATAGAATTCCACATTCTTTCAGATGGTCATCAAATTCATAGCTCAGATATTCACCGCCTCTATCAGACCGCAGTGCCTTGATCTTCTTGCCTAATTGATTCTCTACTTCACTCTGAAATTCCTTGAATTTGTCAAAGGATTCAGACTTATGCTTCATTAGGTAGACATAACCATACCTACTGAAGTCATCAGTGAAAGTGATAAAGTAGCTGAAACCACCTCTAGCATTTGTACTCATTGGTCCACATACATCTGTATGGATTAAACCCAATAGTTCATTTGCTCTTTCTCCAACTTTAGAGAAAGGTTGCTTTGTCATTTTGCCAAGTAAACATGATTCGCATTTACCATAATCCTCTAAGTTAAATGGTTCTAGAATTCCTTCCCTTTGAAGTCTTTCTAAGCGTTTCAAGTTTATATGGCCTAATCGACAATGCCACAGATAGGTGAGATCTGAATCATCCTTTTTGGCCTTTTTGGTATTTATGTTATATACTTGTTTGTCGTGATCTAATAAATAAAGTCCATTGACTAATCTAGCAGATCCATAAAACATCTCTTTAAAATAAAACGAACAACTATTGTCTTTTATTATAAAGGAAAATCCCTTAGCATCTAAGCAAGAAACTGAAATGATGTTTTTAGTAAGACTTGGAACATGGAAACATTCTTCCAGTTCCAAAACTAGCCCGGAGGGCAACGACAAATAGTAAGTTCCTACAGCTAATGCAGCAATCCGTGCTCCATTTCCCACTCGTAGGTCGACTTCACCCTTGCTTAACTTTCTACTTCTTCTTAGTCCCTGTGGATTGGAACATAAGTGTGAGCCACAACCTGTATCTAATACCCAAGAAGTTGAATTAGCAAGTATACAGTCTATAACGAAAATACCTGAAGATGGAACGACTGTTCCGTTCTTCTGATCTTCCTTTAGCTTCAAGCAATCTCTCTTCCAATGCCCCTTCTTCTTGCAGTAGAAGCATTCGGATTCAGAAGTGGGTTGACTGACCTTCCTCTTTGCAGATTTGGCGCCAGTTTGCTTAGTTGGGCTGGCCTTGTTGCCACCTTTCTTAGCATTCCTCTTCTTTCCAGATTTCTTGAACTTGCCCCCACGCACCATAAGCACATCCTGCTTATCACTTTTGAGCGTCTTTTCAGCGGTCTTCAGCATACCGTGAAGCTCAGTGAGCGTTTTGTCCAGACTATTCATACTGTAGTTCAGTTTGAACTGATCATACCCGCTATGAAGAGAATGGAGGATGGTGTCTATAGCCATTTCCTGAGAAAATTGCTGATCCAGCCGACTCATATTCTCAATGAGTCCAATCATTTTGAGAACATGTGGACTTACGGGCTCGCCTTTCTTAAGCTTGGTCTCAAGAATTTGCCTATGAGTCTCGAATCTTTCGACTCGAGCCAGATCTTGGAACATGTTCTTCAACTCACTGATGATTGTGAAAGCATCTGAGTTGATGAACGTTTTCTGCAGATCCGCACTCATGGTGGCGAGCATTAGACATTTCACATCCTTGTTGGCATCAATCCAACGATTGAGGGCTGCCTGAGTGACCCCGTCGCCTGCAGCTTCGGGCATCGCCTCATCTAGGACATACTCCTTTTCTTCCTGCATAAGAACTATTTGCAAGTTCCTTTGCCAGTCAAGGAAGTTTTTCCCGTTCAACTTCTCCTTTTCGAGAATTGATCGAATGTTGAATGAATTGTTGTTTGCCATATTAAAAACTACAATTGAAAAGAATAAACAAATAAATAACCATTCACAGTTTCTCTTAATAAACTTAAATTCTAGCATACATGCATAATTCAATGTTTATTAAGCATTTTATTCAAGTTATGTGTTCCGGCAGGTGTGAATAAAATGATTCCAAGATCCTAAAATCATTGAAGAACTAAGCACAGTTTGTCGACTTAATCCTAGAACATCTTAGGTAAGCAAAAGCCTTTTGCTAATAGTCTAGAAACTATTCTTGGTTGATAGGTACGTCTAAGAACTTATTAGGTAAACCTATCGAATTTGCCACGACATAAAAGGACTCCTTACTTATATCGTTGAGTTTCACCAAAACTAACATGTACTCACAATTATTTGTGTACCTTGCCCCTTTAGGACCAATAAGTAACACCTCGCTGAGCGAAAACTATTACTAGATTGATGTAAAGGATATCCAAGCAAGTGTATATTTTGGCATGGCACCTTTTAACTCAATTTTTAAGTTTGGAACTTAAGGCTCTTACTATGTTGGTTAGATTTTAAGTGAACTAAAATCCTTAATCATGCAACATAATCAAGCTTTTGATCTCATGCATTTTAAGACATATTTAAAACAATAAATAACTTAAAACATGCATAAGATATTTGTGATCTAGTATGGCCCGACTTCATCTTGAAGCTTTGACTTCAAAGTCCGTCTTGAAAATCTCCGTGGGAGGCACCATTTTCTTCAAATAGGATAAGCTATAACTAATTACAACTATTTGATGGTTCGCAGACCATATTTGAATTGAAAAATAACTTTGGTACTTTAGACCAATTACATTCAAATTAATGGTACGCAGACCATATTTTCTATCCTATTTGGGCCATACTAGTCACTTCATAACCTGCAAAACAGTACATATACAATATATACCATTCACCCATTCATTATCATGAATGGCCCACATAGCTGGTTAGTAAAACACATTATGCATCACGTAAACATTTGCAGCAATTAATCAAGGGCACCAATAATCTACCAATTATTCAGTCCTTATTAATTCTAATCAAGTTGTTTTAACCTTAAGGATTTGTAGACCTAATCAAGAGTTTATGACTAAAAAGCGCTCCCACTTAAACCAATAAATTCATATGCTTTACCAATTTTAAACATAAAAATGTATTTCTAGTCCAACCGGAAACATACAAATTTAATTAAAATTTAAAGCTCATATCAATTTATAATTGAATCCAAAAATTTAATTTAATTTCAGTCGTATTTAAATTAATTCATGATTTTAATTTTAGTAAAATAATTAGAATAAATAACATTTATTATAATTATAATATTCAAAATTAAAATCCAAGAAAATAATTCAAATTATTAATTTTAAAATTAATTAAAATTACGTGAACTGAAATTTTCAAATTAAACATTCAAAACGATCTAATCGTAACGCAAACACCCTACGCGTTGCACGCCCATGGGCCGTACGCACACAGCCATTGCTGGCCATGTGCGCGCAGCCCATGCGCTCGTCGCATAGCTGCTGCTTCCCTATCGCAAGCCTCCGCACGCATTGGTGCTCGCTGCGCGCGCCAGCGCTCATCGCACGCGAGCTATCGCTCGCAGTGCGCGCGCGCGACATCGCTCGCTGGGCGCGCGACATCGCTCGCTGGGCGGGCGAGCCATCGCTCGCTGGGCGCGCGACATCGCTCGCTGGGCGCGCGACATCGCTCGCTGTGCGCGCGAGCCATCGCTCGCTGGGGCGCGACATCGCTCGCTGGGCGGGCGACATCGCTCGCTGTGCGCGCGAGTAATGCTGGGCGCAGCGCTCGTGGCACGCGAGCTTGCGCTCGCTGCGCGCGAGGCTGCGCGCTCTTGTGCGAGGCAGCGCGCGTTGTGGCGCAGCTCGCTTGCTGCCCACACGCGACTGCCTTGGCTCGCTCTTCGCCCATGCACATTCGTTCATTGCTCGTGGCACACGACACAAGGCAGGGCTGCTGCCTTGTGCTCGTGCACTACGCCCTTGCTCATTGCATTCGTGCCGCACGGGCGACGAGCTCCCTTGCTCGTCGTCGCATGCCCGCATTATACAACACCCCTTAAGGGTAACACGAAGCGTCCATTGCTTCGTGCGTGCAAGTTTTATGAACGAATCGCATAAAATTTAAAATTTATATTTAAAATTAATGACAAATTAATAAATAATATTAATTTCATAATTTTAGGGCGAAAAATCGAAAATTTATTATCCAATTGATTTCCGATTGATATGGATTCAAGTCTAGGTCATAAAAATTTAAAATTTATCGTAAATTTACAATTTTTATGGTGGTTTTTAATCATAGGTTTCTAATTAAATTACAATTAATTATGAAAATCAAATTAATTCTAAATTATTCTAATTTTCAAC
Organism: Spinacia oleracea; assembly: GCF_020520425.1. Lineage (NCBI taxonomy): Eukaryota > Viridiplantae > Streptophyta > Magnoliopsida > Caryophyllales > Amaranthaceae > Spinacia > Spinacia oleracea. Next base: position 38,187,319 of record NC_079487.1, on the reverse strand, counting down.
AAATTAATCATAATTAATAATTAGATTGCATAATTAACAAGACTAGGCATTCAAACTTGTTAAACATATGCAGTAGGTCAATCAAAAATTCAAGATTTATCAACAAGAATCGCAAATATTTAATTTAACATCTTAAATTTACGAAATTTTGCATTCGAAAAACTAAAACCTTCGAAAAGTCATAGTTAGGCTTCGAATTTGAGAATTCTGGGTTCGGCAGAAAAATACTATTTTTGTCAAAATTTTTAGAATGCCTTTTACATGCGGAATTGACACAAAAATCACTCAATTCGGATGAGTAACGAAGAAACTGCCGAAAAACTGCGTACGTATAATTAAATAAACGCAATTTGCAATTAATTAACAATTACGAAAATTAATCACCCCTTTTAATTCTTGCAAATTTGTAATATTTAACCATGTTCATGCAATTTAGATTATGAAAATAATAAGGGGCTCGTGATACCACTGTTAGGTTATGATACATATGACAATTCATAAATCATGCGGAAAAACCATAAACCCAGAAAACATATTATTTACACATAATCATTTAGCATAGAATAGATGCATACTCTTTGTTGCGTGCCTTCCCTAGCTGCGCCCGAACCGAACAAGAACAAGTCTTTAGGACTCCAAGTGTCGTCCCTCCGTAGATAGTCCACAGCACGTCCGGATCCGCCTTAAGATTGACCAACTAGAATCGCCCTTAAGGTACTATTATTTTCGGCACTTTATAGGCAAATGTGTGACTGAATTTTTCTCTCAAAAACTCACTTTGAATACTTTTAAACTTGTGTTATAAATTGTGAGCCCTAGCCTCATATTTATAGCGGTATGGAAAGGGAATCGAAATCCTATTCAGATACAAATTAATCAAACCTAGAATCCTACAAGAACTCTAATTTAATTAATTTATCAAATAGAATTAGGAATTTAATCATTAACCGAACTCTGCATGTTTTAGGAAACGTGCACGAACACAAACACTTGCACACACACGCACGACAGCCACGATGGGCCTCATGCGTGCGCGCGAGCAGCAGCCCACTCAGCGCCCGCGCGCGCTGCGCGCTGCGCGCGCTGTGCGCGCTGTGCGCTGCGCGTGCTGTGCGCGCTGTGCGTGCTGCGCGCTGCGCGCAGCCTTCTGGGCCTGGCCTTGCTGTTTGTGCGGCGCGCTTGGCTTGCTGGGCGATGGCCTGGCTTCGTGCTGGGCCTCGTCCGGCAGGCCTCGTCCGATGCTTATTCGTACGATGCGCTTCCGATTAAATTTTCCGATTCCGGAATTCATTTCCGATACGAACAATATTTAATATTTCCGATTCCGGAATTAATTTCCGTTTCGAACAAATATTTAATATTTCCGTTTCCGGAATTATTTTCCGATTCCGGTAATATTTCCGATTCTGACAATATTTCCGTTTCCGGCAATATTTCCGATTCTGGCAATATTTCCATTTCCGATAATATTTTCCGATACGTACCATGTTTCCGTTTCCGGAAACATCTACGACTCGGATAATATTTATATTTCCGATACGATCCATATTTCCGTTTTCGGCAATATCATCGTTTCCGGAGTATTCATTTCTTGCCTGTGACGATCTTAGCTCCCACTGAAACCAAGATCCGTCGGTTCCGAATATTCATAGATAGAGTATCTAATGCCATTAGATACTTGATCCGTTTACGTACTATTTGTGTGACCCTACGGGTTCAGTCAAGAGTAAGCTGTGGATTAATATCATTAATTCCACTTGAACTGAAGCGGCCTCTAGCTAGGCATTCAGCTCACTTGATCTCACTGAATTATTAACTTGTCAATTAATACTGAACCGCATTTATTAGACTTAACATAGAATGCATACTTGGACCAAGGGCATTATTTCCTTCACGTCTTACTCCAAGACTCAGTCAAAGTGGGGGCTAACTGTAGACACCTACTTTTGTACCCATTCCCGAAACGGAAGGTTCGATGATGAAAACGTAAATCTCCACTTGACAACGCATCTCCTATAAAATAAAGAATCTCAATTCCCCTTTTCATTTCACCCGAAACCTGCTATTTATAGAAACCTGCTATTTATGGAAACCTGCTAAAAATAGTAACTGCCGTAATGGGTAGTTGTTAAAAGTGGCAAGTCATAAAAGATAGAAACCTGTCAGAATTAGGTGTTGTACTCCAACATTGTAGACACCTACTTTTGTCCCCATTCCCGAAAGGGAAGGTTCGATGATGAGAACGTAAATCTCCACTTGACAACGCATCTCCTATAAAATAATGAATCTCATTACCCTTTTTCATTTCACCCGAAACCTACTATTTATGGAAACCTGCTAAAAATAGTAACTGCCGTAATGGGTAGATGTTAAAAGTGGCAAGTCATAAAAGATAGAAACCTGTCAGAATTAGGTGTTGCACTCCAACATAAATCCTAAATGAGATAGAAATTGCGAGAGAATCATATTCCTAATATGATTCGAAAGTAAGAGTCACGTATTAATTAAAATCCTAACGAGCCTAGAGTTCGTAACGGGCCCAGACGCATTCCGTCATGAAATTGATACGCACTAAAAGACTCGATTAAGTCTCAAACACTCCGGATTCTAGGAATCCGAATCTGACAAAGAACTCGGCCCAGACATCACTTTCAACGACCGGAGCTGGGCGCCGAAATCTCTAACGCCCAGCCCTGGGCGTCGAAATTGCATGGATCTCTATTTTCAACGCCCAGCCCTGGGCGCCAAAATCTCTGACGCCCAGGCCTGGGCGCTGAAAATACTTGGGTACGTGTTTTTTCCTAATTCTTTGTGCATTAGAACTCTGCAATTCTATCTTTCCACGAACTCTTCCCTATAAATACAGCCCCAAATTCGACGTGAAAAGGACACACAACACACAATTCATATTCTAAGTATTGACTCCAACCCTTAGCCTAAGCCTCACGCTGCGAAACTGTTCACGCGTTCTGTCGCAATCGATCCATAAATCTAACAGAACGTATCCTGTCCCATAATTGAGATTCGTTAAATAAAAAGGAGAAATAGCAAAGTCAAAGTGGTTAGTTTTCTGAGAACCGTGACACACCTCTCAAGGGTGCGTCGTAATGTGTCCCTTTTCGTTGATTTAAATACTTTCCTCGCCCTTTTTATGAACTGTTAAACTAACTAAATCTGATTGTTCTATCACGCCTAACAAATATAATATTTTCGGGAAATTGGATTATCATGCTAGGTCCCTTAATACTACTTAAATCAGATAATCACGATCGATCAAGTATTATATGTTGCATATTGCTAAAATCAACTCAGATTAGTTTAATAGTTAACGCATATCCCTTCAATTATTTATGTTGAGCTAGTAAGGATATCCTGCCTCTGGAGTTATCGACGAGCGAAGTACTCCTCTCGGTAGTTACAGTCCCCCGAACCCTCAATCTCTACCTTGCGGGTGCATGTTGAGAGATCCCCACACCAGGGATCACAAGCGAACCTACGGCCGTCGTGGTCAAACGTAATTGCACTCCCTTTATGTCACGATAACCGGGTTTTGTCATTTTTTCTCATTGTTGTTAAAAACTGAATGGCGACTCCTATATTACTAGTCAATTGGCTGTAAACTCACAGGAAATCCAATTACACTTGATTGAATAAAAAGAATCGTCACACCCACGAGGGACGAGGTCACGCATTAGCCTCGTGCTTTTTCGACCCCCTCACAGTGGCTTCTCCACTGGAGATAGTGAAGGAAATACTCGTGCTTGTAGGTAATCAAAATAGCCGAAGGGTGAAACGATCCTACCCCGCGTTTATTTCCCCATCAAGTTGGGACGACCTGAAAATCAGCATATTAATGTGAACGGGCAGAACAGCATAACGAATCTCGGCTCCCTCGGGAGTTGGGACTAAGGATACCTTTTTTCGCCAATAGGGGGGTGCATACGCCGTACATGTTGCCCACTCGGTACTTGTGCAGGTAGTACACCTATCCCGAACCCAATCGCTCGCTCATTAGGTCCCTCTCGCCTGCATGCCCCCTTGGCTTGCAATTGCGGGTTGGCCTCTTGAGCGAAATTCGTCTGTTGAAGACACTACCTCGACCGGGGCATGTGTTGGATCTACGATAGAAGCGGTACCAATCCAGGCGCAAATAACTACCCATAGAAGCCTATCATAAACTACGTGACATATTTAATTTTCAAATCCATGTTTGTAATGTAGTTATGTGTAGCGAAATATATGATTGTGTGTGACAAAATAACGCTAGAAAACCAACGACCTTAAAAATTTCCCAAACATTCATGAACCAATTGGCCAAAGAGTTATACCAAAATACGTGTTCCGCAAGCCCGAACGATCGCCACAAAAATAAGCGACGCTCAGGATGGCCCGTAACGAATCCCACAAACGCTGCACAACGCGTAAAGGACGTTATAAGGCAAGCGCGCAAAATCAAGTCGCATAAACAAAAAATATACGCAAACAGAAATCGAGCACCAGACAGGGACGCATTTTCAGCGCCCCTGGCTCGGCGCCAATATCTCTAACGCCCACTGCTGGGCGCTGAAGTTGCTGCCTGGCCTTTTGGTCAGGCACAGCAGCCTCGGTGCCCACGCATGAAGAAAATACGTAGCAAAAAAAAAAACTTTTCGTGAAAAAAAAATTGCTACGAGGGCGTATGAAATTGCACTCGATTCTAGAAGCGACTTATAAAAAAATAAATAACTCTTTGTGTCGTTGTTAGGCCTCCTACGACGACAATGCTCGGCATCAAAACCGAACATGCTAATAATTATGAATGTCACATGGGCAAAGTATTCAAAAATAATGTTCAAATGAAGATTTTAAGGAAATATAATGTTCGAATAAAAAAAATAAATCCGAGTCTAGACTAGGCTATGCCAAAGTACAATCTAAATCCTAAGTCTTAGTTGTCTTATCCATAGAATCGGTCCTAATGTTTGGTGTCGTTCTGCAAGTTAAAAGGTTAAACCATATTGAGTCTCCCTTCCTAACATTTAAATCAATAAGCACCCATATGTAATTGCCATCCCTTGCTAAGAATCCACGGCCTCAATACTCTCTCTCACCAATAAAAATAATGTATTTACAAAATGGGAACAGTCACATTCTGGAAATCATTCCCCCATAGTCGCACAACCCCCAAAGTGAACCTAAGGTGTTAATACCATTGGCAAAGAAAAAATTAATGGCCCCAAGGCTTATAATCACATTGGGTCATGACTATCATAGTCCTCTCGAGTCACTCGCTCCTTGAAATACTACTAAGTACGGACTAAAAGATTTTCCATGAATGCAACATGACCAACCATGAAAATACCCAAATCGGCATGCCATAAGACTGAAGGAAATAATGCCCTTGGTCCAAGTATGCATTCTATGTTAAGTCTAATAAATGCGGTTCAGTATTAATTGACAAGTTAATAATTCAGTGAGATCAAGTGAGCTGAATGCCTAGCTAGAGGCCGCTTCAGTTCAAGTGGAATTAATGATATTAATCCACAGCTTACTCTTGACTAAACCCGTAGGGTCACACAAATAGTACGTAAACGGATCAAGTATCTAATGGCATTAGATACTCTATCTATGAATATTCGGAACCGACGGATCTTGGTTTCAGTGGGAGCTAAGATCGTCACAGGCAAGAAATGAATACTCCGGAAACGATGATATTGCCGGAAACGGAAATATGGATCGTATCGGAAATATAAATATTATCCAAGTCGTAGATGTTGCCGGAAACGGAAACATGGTACGTATCGGAAAATATTATCGGAAATGGAAATATTGCCAGAATCGGAAATATTGCCGGAAACGGAAATATTGTCAGAATCGGAAATATTACCGGAATCGGAAAATAATTCCGGAAACGGAAATATTAAATATTTGTTTGAAACGGAAATTAATTCCGGAATCGGAAATATTAAATATTGTTCGTATCGGAAATGAATTCCGGAATCGGAAAATTTAATCGGAAGCGCATCGTACGAATAAGCATCGGACGAGGCCTGCCGGACGAGGCCCAGCACGAAGCCAGGCCATCGCCCAGCAAGCCAAGCGCGCCGCACAAACAGCAAGGCCAGGCCAAGCAGGCTGCGCGCAGCGCGCAGCGCGCACAGCGCGCACAGCGCGCGCAGCGCGCAGCGCGCGCGGGCGCTGAGTGGGCTGCTGCTCGCGCGCACGCATGAGGCCCATCGTGGCTGTCGTGCGTGTGTGTGCAAGTGTTTGTGTTCGTGCACGTTTCCTAAAACATGCAGAGTTCGGTTAATGATTAAATTCCTAATTCTATTTGATAAATTAATTAAATTAGAGTTCTTGTAGGATTCTAGGTTTGATTAATTTGTATCTGAATAGGATTTCGATTCCCTTTCCATACCGCTATAAATATGAGGCTAGGGCTCACAATTTATAACACAAGTTTCAAAGTATTCAAAGTGAGTTTTTGAGACAAAAATTCAGTCACACATTTGCCTATAAAGTGCCGAAAATAATAGTACCTTAAGGGCGATTCTAGTTGGTCAATCTTAAGGCGGATCCGGACGTGCTGTGGACTATCTACGGAGGGACGACACTTGGAGTCCTAAAGACTTGTTCTTGTTCGGTTCGGGCGCAGCTAGGGAAGGCACGCAACAAAGAGTATGCATCTATTCTATGCTAAATGATTATGTGTAAATAATATGTATTCCTGGGTTTATGGTTTTTCCGCATGATTTATGAATTGTCATATGTATCATAACCTAACAGTGGTATCACGAGCCCCTTATTATTTTCATAATCTAAATTGCATGAACATGGTTAAATATTACAAATTTGCAAGAATTAAAAGGGGTGATTAATTTTCGTAATTGTTAATTAATTGCAAATTGCGTTTATTTAATTATACGTACGCAGTTTTTCGGCAGTTTCTTCGTTACTCATCCGAATTGAGTGATTTTTGTGTCAATTCCGCATGTAAAAGGCATTCTAAAAATTTTGACAAAAATAGTATTTTTCTGCCGAACCCAGAATTCTCAAATTCGAAGCCTAACTATGACTTTTCGAAGGTTTTAGTTTTTCGAATGCAAAATTTCGTAAATTTAAGATGTTAAATTAAATATTTGCGATTCTTGTTGATAAATCTTGAATTTTTGATTGACCTACTGCATATGTTTAACAAGTTTGAATGCCTAGTCTTGTTAATTATGCAATCTAATTATTAATTATGATTAATTTGTTGAAAATTAGAATAATTTAGAATTAATTTGATTTTCATAATTAATTGTAATTTAATTAGAAACCTATGATTAAAAACCACCATAAAAATTGTAAATTTACGATAAATTTTAAATTTTTATGACCTAGACTTGAATCCATATCAATCGGAAATCAATTGGATAATAAATTTTCGATTTTTCGCCCTAAAATTATGAAATTAATATTATTTATTAATTTGTCATTAATTTTAAATATAAATTTTAAATTTTATGCGATTCGTTCATAAAACTTGCACGCACGAAGCAATGGACGCTTCGTGTTACCCTTAAGGGGTGTTGTATAATGCGGGCATGCGACGACGAGCAAGGGAGCTCGTCGCCCGTGCGGCACGAATGCAATGAGCAAGGGCGTAGTGCACGAGCACAAGGCAGCAGCCCTGCCTTGTGTCGTGTGCCACGAGCAATGAACGAATGTGCATGGGCGAAGAGCGAGCCAAGGCAGTCGCGTGTGGGCAGCAAGCGAGCTGCGCCACAACGCACGCTGCCTCGCACAAGAGCGCGCAGCCTCGCGCGCAGCGAGCGCAAGCTCGCGTGCCACGAGCGCTGCGCCCAGCATTACTCGCGCGCACAGCGAGCGATGTCGCCCGCCCAGCGAGCGATGTCGCGCCCCAGCGAGCGATGGCTCGCGCGCACAGCGAGCGATGTCGCGCGCCCAGCGAGCGATGTCGCGCGCCCAGCGAGCGATGTCGCGCGCCCAGCGAGCGATGGCTCGCGCGCCCAGCGAGCGATGTCGCGCGCCCAGCGAGCGATGTCGCGCGCGCGCACTGCGAGCGATAGCTCGCGTGCGATGAGCGCTGGCGCGCGCAGCGAGCACCAATGCGTGCGGAGGCTTGCGATAGGGAAGCAGCAGCTATGCGACGAGCGCATGGGCTGCGCGCACATGGCCAGCAATGGCTGTGTGCGTACGGCCCATGGGCGTGCAACGCGTAGGGTGTTTGCGTTACGATTAGATCGTTTTGAATGTTTAATTTGAAAATTTCAGTTCACGTAATTTTAATTAATTTTAAAATTAATAATTTGAATTATTTTCTTGGATTTTAATTTTGAATATTATAATTATAATAAATGTTATTTATTCTAATTATTTTACTAAAATTAAAATCATGAATTAATTTAAATACGACTGAAATTAAATTAAATTTTTGGATTCAATTATAAATTGATATGAGCTTTAAATTTTAATTAAATTTGTATGTTTCCGGTTGGACTAGAAATACATTTTTATGTTTAAAATTGGTAAAGCATATGAATTTATTGGTTTAAGTGGGAGCGCTTTTTAGTCATAAACTCTTGATTAGGTCTACAAATCCTTAAGGTTAAAACAACTTGATTAGAATTAATAAGGACTGAATAATTGGTAGATTATTGGTGCCCTTGATTAATTGCTGCAAATGTTTACGTGATGCATAATAGGTTTTACTAACCAGCTATGTGGGCCATTCATGATAATGAATGGGTGAATGGTATATATTGTATATGTACTGTTTTGCAGGTTATGAAGTGACTAGTATGGCCCAAATAGGATAGAAAATATGGTCTGCGTACCATTAATTTGAATGTAATTGGTCTAAAGTACCAAAGTTATTTTTCAATTCAAATATGGTCTGCGAACCATCAAATAGTTGTAATTAGTTATAGCTTATCCTATTTGAAGAAAATGGTGCCTCCCACGGAGATTTTCAAGACGGACTTTGAAGTCAAAGCTTCAAGATGAAGTCCGGCCATACTAGATCACAAATATCTTATGCATGTTTTAAGTTATTTATTGTTTTAAATATGTCTTAAAATGCATGAGATCAAAAGCTTGATTATGTTGCATGATTAAGGATTTTAGTTCACTTAAAATCTAACCAACATAGTAAGAGCCTTAAGTTCCAAACTTAAAAATTGAGTTAAAAGGTGCCATGCCAAAATATACACTTGCTTGGATATCCTTTACATCAATCTAGTAATAGTTTTCGCTCAGCGAGGTGTTACTTATTGGTCCTAAAGGGGCAAGGTACACAAATAATTGTGAGTACATGTTAGTTTTGGTGAAACTCAACGATATAAGTAAGGAGTCCTTTTATGTCGTGGCAAATTCGATAGGTTTACCTAATAAGTTCTTAGACGTACCTATCAACCAAGAATAGTTTCTAGACTATTAGCAAAAGGCTTTTTCTTACCTAAGATGTTCTAGGATTAAGTCGACAAACTGTGCTTAGTTCTTCAATGATTTTAGGATCTTGGAATCATTTTATTCACACCTGCCGGAACACATAACTTGAATAAAATGCTTAATAAACATTGAATTATGCATGTATGCTAGAATTTAAGTTTATTAAGAGAAACTGTGAATGGTTATTTATTTGTTTATTCTTTTCAATTGTAGTTTTTAATATGGCAAACAACAATTCATTCAACATTCGATCAATTCTCGAAAAGGAGAAGTTGAACGGGAAAAACTTCCTTGACTGGCAAAGGAACTTGCAAATAGTTCTTATGCAGGAAGAAAAGGAGTATGTCCTAGATGAGGCGATGCCCGAAGCTGCAGGCGACGGGGTCACTCAGGCAGCCCTCAATCGTTGGATTGATGCCAACAAGGATGTGAAATGTCTAATGCTCGCCACCATGAGTGCGGATCTGCAGAAAACGTTCATCAACTCAGATGCTTTCACAATCATCAGTGAGTTGAAGAACATGTTCCAAGATCTGGCTCGAGTCGAAAGATTCGAGACTCATAGGCAAATTCTTGAGACCAAGCTTAAGAAAGGCGAGCCCGTAAGTCCACATGTTCTCAAAATGATTGGACTCATTGAGAATATGAGTCGGCTGGATCAGCAATTTTCTCAGGAAATGGCTATAGACACCATCCTCCATTCTCTTCATAGCGGGTATGATCAGTTCAAACTGAACTACAGTATGAATAGTCTGGACAAAACGCTCACTGAGCTTCACGGTATGCTGAAGACCGCTGAAAAGACGCTCAAAAGTGATAAGCAGGATGTGCTTATGGTGCGTGGGGGCAAGTTCAAGAAATCTGGAAAGAAGAGGAATGCTAAGAAAGGTGGCAACAAGGCCAGCCCAACTAAGCAAACTGGCGCCAAATCTGCAAAGAGGAAGGTCAGTCAACCCACTTCTGAATCCGAATGCTTCTACTGCAAGAAGAAGGGGCATTGGAAGAGAGATTGCTTGAAGCTAAAGGAAGATTAGAAGAACGGAACAGTCGTTCCATCTTCAGGTATTTTCGTTATAGACTGTATACTTGCTAATTCAACTTCTTGGGTATTAGATACAGGTTGTGGCTCACACTTATGTTCCAATCCACAGGGACTAAGAAGAAGTAGAAAGTTAAGCAAGGGTGAAGTCGACCTACGAGTGGGAAATGGAGCACGGATTGCTGCATTAGCTGTAGGAACTTACTATTTGTCGTTGCCCTCCGGGCTAGTTTTGGAACTGGAAGAATGTTTCCATGTTCCAAGTCTTACTAAAAACATCATTTCAGTTTCTTGCTTAGATGCTAAGGGATTTTCCTTTATAATAAAAGACAATAGTTGTTCGTTTTATTTTAAAGAGATGTTTTATGGATCTGCTAGATTAGTCAATGGACTTTATTTATTAGATCACGACAAACAAGTATATAACATAAATACCAAAAAGGCCAAAAAGGATGATTCAGATCTCACCTATCTGTGGCATTGTCGATTAGGCCATATAAACTTGAAACGCTTAGAAAGACTTCAAAGGGAAGGAATTCTAGAACCATTTAACTTAGAGGATTATGGTAAATGCGAATCATGTTTACTTGGCAAAATGACAAAGCAACCTTTCTCTAAAGTTGGAGAAAGAGCAAATGAACTATTGGGTTTAATCCATACAGATGTATGTGGACCAATGAGTACAAATGCTAGAGGTGGTTTCAGCTACTTTATCACTTTCACTGATGACTTCAGTAGGTATGGTTATGTCTACCTAATGAAGCATAAGTCTGAATCCTTTGACAAATTCAAGGAATTTCAGAGTGAAGTAGAGAATCAATTAGGCAAGAAGATCAAGGCACTGCGGTCTGATAGAGGCGGTGAATATCTGAGCTATGAATTTGATGACCATCTGAAAGAATGTGGAATTCTATCAGAATTGACTCCTCCTGGAACACCACAATGGAACGGTGTGTCAGAACGGAGGAACAGAACCTTGCTAGACATGGTCAGGTCAATGATGGGTCAGGCCGAACTTCCATTAGAATTTTGGGGACATGCACTAAATACAGCTGCACTCACTATAAATAGAGCTCCGTCTAAAGCTGTCGAAAAGACTCCATACGTATTATGGTTTGGAAAGCCTCCAAATGTGTCTTTTCTTAAGATTTGGGGATGTGAAGTATACGTCAAACGATTAATTTCAGACAAACTTCATCCAAAATCTGACAAATGTATCCTTGTGGGCTATCCAAAGGAAACAAAGGGGTATTACTTCTACAATACATCTGAGAACAAAGTGTTTGTTGCTCGAGATGGTGTCTTTTTGGAGAAGGATCACATTTCCAAAATGACAAGTGGGAGAAAAGTAGACCTCGAAGAAATTCGAGTCGAACAACAAACTCTAGAGAATGCTCAAGATGACATTCAAGATGAAACTCAGAGATCTTTAGAAGAATCTGGTGAGAATCATGGTCAATCTAGAAATGTTACCCCGCGTAGATCGCAAAGATATAGATCTCAACCGGAAAGGTACTTGGGTATTTTGACGAACGAGAGCTATGACGTTCTATTACTTGAAAGTGATGAACCTGCGACTTACAAGCAAGCTATGACGAGCCCTAGCTCCAAGCAATGGCAAGAAGCCATGCAATATGAATTAGACTCCATGTCTGAAAACCAAGTATGGGATTTGGTCGATTTGCCAGATGGCTACCAAGCCATTGGAAGCAAATGGGTTTTCAAACTGAAAAAGGACAAGGATGGGAAACTTGAAGTTTTCAAAGCTAGATTGGTTGCAAAAGGTTACAGGCAAGTCCACGGTGTGGATTACGATGAAACCTTTTCACCAGTTGCAATGCTAAAGTCTATTCGAATAATGTTAGCAATCGCTGCATATTACGATTACGAAATATGGCAGATGGATGTCAAAACTGCTTTCTTAAACGGCGTTTTAACAGAAACTGTGTTTATGACACAACCTGAAGGTTTTGAGGATCCAAAGAATGCTAAAAAGGTATGCAAGCTAAAGAAGTCAATCTACGGATTGAAGCAGGCATCCAGGAGCTGGAATATACGTTTTGATGAAGCAGTCAGTGACTTTGGTTTCATCAAGAACGGGGACGAATCTTGTGTATACAAGAAGGTCAGTGGGAGCAAAATTGCTTTCCTAGTATTATATGTCGACGACATATTGCTTATCGGAAATGACATTCCTATGTTGAACTCTGTCAAGATTTGGCTTGGGAAATGTTTTTCGATGAAGGATCTAGGAGAAGCACAGTACATATTGGGCATCAAGATTTACAGAGATAGATCTAAAAAGATGATTGGACTTAGTCAAAGCACTTATATCAATAAGGTGCTTGATAGGTTCAAGATGGCGGACTCCAAGCGAGGCTACCTACCCATGTCTCATGGAATGACTCTAAGCAAGACTCAGTGCCCAAAAACACTTGATGAGCGTAGACGAATGAATGGGATTCCATATGCATCATTGATTGGTTCAATAATGTATTCTATGATATGTACACGCCCGGATGTTGCGTACGCACTCAGTGCTACGAGCAGATACCAGTCAGACCCAGGAGAGGCGCATTGGACTGCTGCCAAGAATATTCTGAAGTACCTGAAAAGGCACAAAGATGACTTCCTGGTCTATGGTGGAGATGATGAATTAATTGTTAAAGGCTATACGGACGCAAGTTTCCAAACCGACAAAGATGATTTCAGATCACAGTCTGGGTTTGTCTTCTGCCTCAACGGAGGAGCAGTAAGCTGGAAAAGTGCTAAGCAAAGCACCATTGCGGATTCTACAACTGAAGCGGAGTACATTGCTGCACATGAAGCAGCAAAGGAAGCTATATGGCTAAGGAAGTTCATAGGTGAACTTGGTGTAGTCCCCTCCATTAAAGGACCAATAGCCCTGTATTGTGATAATAACGGAGCTATTGCACAGGCAAAAGAGCCTAGACACCACCAGAGAGTCAAGCATGTACTTCGTAGATTTCACCTCTGCCGCAAGCGAAGCACAACTCGCACACTGCAGCTATGGGAATCAAGCATATTGGAGAATGGCTTTGATGTCTCTGTTTAATGTTTTAAAGTTTTAGAGTTTAAATCTTTGTAAAACATTATTGGTTAATCATTCACAATAAATGAAAGGAATTCATTTTTCCATTTAATTTGTGGTTTATTAAATGATGAGTCCCTTCAATTTGACGATATATTCAAGATAGACTGTCAGGACCAGTCCTGTGACTAAGAAATGTCTATCAAGTGAACTTGAATGTCAAAGGTTGAAAATGGTCCCTAATCGGAGTTTTCTATAAAATTGGACGCATAGAAAACGTTAGACGATTAGAATGCAAGATGACTAGTAGTTCTGTTTCTTGAACTATGTGGACATGGCAATGTCATAATCATTTGCATAGATACTTACTTTGGGAAGACTAGTATCGGACAAGACCTATGAAACTTTACTGTAAGAGATGAAAGTCTGTCATAAGTAAATTTCATTAAATTATTAGACACTAAATCCTCAATACCTGAGTGATTTGAGATTACTTGTTTGAGAACTGGTTGCTTTGACGTTGACCAACCATCGCACCGTAAAAGGAGGCTATAAAGGCAACGCTCAGGTAATCACCTATCAAACGAAGTCTAATCTCAAGATCGCAAGATTGGGATTGTCCTCCCATAAATCGGGATGAGATGCTTAAAAGTTGTACAAGGCCACTCGGAGAGCTAGAAACTGTGAAATGCATGGCCGTGCTCGGATGAATCATAGGCTATGATTATCTGTTTATTTGATCAGTTGAACTCTGAAACCGAGGAACACCTTTGGACATAATAAGGATGACAACTCTTACCTTATGTTCAAGAGCAAGCATCGAGCGACAAAGGAATTAGGAAATGCACACTTGTCCCTAAGGACAAGTGGGAGACTGAAGGAAATAATGCCCTTGGTCCAAGTATGCATTCTATGTTAAGTCTAATAAATGCGGTTCAGTATTAATTGACAAGTTAATAATTCAGTGAGATCAAGTGAGCTGAATGCCTAGCTAGAGGCCGCTTCAGTTCAAGTGGAATTAATGATATTAATCCACAGCTTACTCTTGACTGAACCCGTAGGGTCACACAAATAGTACGTAAACGGATCAAGTATCTAATGGCATTAGATACTCTATCTATGAATATTCGGAACCGACGGATCTTGGTTTCAGTGGGAGCTAAGATCGTCACAGGCAAGAAATGAATACTCCGGAAACGATGATATTGCCGGAAACGGAAATATGGATCGTATCGGAAATATAAATATTATCCAAGTCGTAGATGTTGCCGGAAACGGAAACATGGTACGTATCGGAAAATATTATCGGAAATGGAAATATTGCCAGAATCGGAAATATTGCCGGAAACGGAAATATTGTCAGAATCGGAAATATTACCGGAATCGGAAAATAATTCCGGAAACGGAAATATTAAATATTTGTTCGAAACGGAAATTAATTCCGGAATCGGAAATATTAAATATTGTTCGTATCGGAAATGAATTCCGGAATCGGAAAATTTAATCGGAAGCGCATCGTACGAATAAGCATCGGACGAGGCCTGCCGGACGAGGCCCAGCACGAAGCCAGGCCATCGCCCAGCAAGCCAAGCGCGCCGCACAAACAGCAAGGCCAGGCCCAGCAGGCTGCGCGCAGCGCGCGCGGGCGCTGAGTGGGCTGCTGCTCGCGCGCACGCATGAGGCCCATCGTGGCTGTCGTGCGTGTGTGTGCAAGTGTTTGTGTTCGTGCACGTTTCCTAAAACATGCAGAGTTCGGTTAATGATTAAATTCCTAATTCTATTTGATAAATTAATTAAATTAGAGTTCTTGTAGGATTCTAGGTTTGATTAATTTGTATCTGAATAGGATTTCGATTCCCTTTCCATACCGCTATAAATATGAGGCTAGGGCTCACAATTTATAACACAAGTTTCAAAGTATTCAAAGTGAGTTTTTGAGAGAAAAATTCAGTCACACATTTGCCTATAAAGTGCCGAAAATAATAGTACCTTAAGGGCGATTCTAGTTGGTCAATCTTAAGGCGGATCCGGACGTGCTGTGGACTATCTACGGAGGGACGACACTTGGAGTCCTAAAGACTTGTTCTTGTTCGGTTCGGGCGCAGCTAGGGAAGGCACGCAACAAAGAGTATGCATCTATTCTATGCTAAATGATTATGTGTAAATAATATGTATTCCTGGGTTTATGGTTTTTCCGCATGATTTATGAATTGTCATATGTATCATAACCTAACAAAGACTACCATTTAGGTAAAAGCAATACACACTAAGAGAGAAGCCGCACTAATGATTCTAGTCTTGCAAAAAAAAAATTCGATCTCCCCAATTAACTACCTTGCCAACATTAAGCAAAATGACGCATGACAAATGAACACCCAAGGGTTAAAATCTAAAGTGTCAACCAACGAAAGTTATGGTCCAATTAGCCTAAGTCTGAGAGTCGCTTGGTCAAGTATTATAGGCTTACGCCATGTCATTATTTTGAGTCTAGGCCACCTCCTTGTATTCATACACGGGTTATAATCAGAAAGATTAATGAAAGTTTGAGTCTAAATCACAACTTCCAATTAAATCCCGAAAACTGGAATCTGAAAAGAAGCAAAAAAAATTATTTCGATGTAATTCTTTCGTTAAATTTCAATAAGGTAAAAATAACATTTTGAATCCACGCTATTTGCACTTTTTAAGAAACGACTAAATACGCTTGCAAAGTAAGACAATTTAAAGGTCCACCCTAGGCCTACTAAAGCTAAATGTCCACCCTAGGCCCTACTAAAGTTAAAGGTCCATTATAGGCCTACTAAACGAGGTTCACTCGGTCTCGCCTCGTGACTCAAAAACCACAACCATCTACCTTTTAGCCCAAATAAAAATTGATTGAAGGATTTATGTTGGGGAGAAATCCCAAGCAAAAAGAAAAAAAGAAAGAGAAAAGGGAGAGCGAAAAGAACCATGAAATACTTAGCCCGTACCTCCCAAAGTGCGAAATCTACCCAAGTAAACGAAGGAAAAGAATGAAGTCAACCAATCCAAATCATAAAATTCTACGATGTTTACCCTTTCCAATCCTTATGCTCTTAGACGCCTTCGCTCCGGGGTCCCTGTGCAGCTCATTTAGCCCGTCCATGTTCCCATTGCCAAGAAACCATTACCTCGACTCTTGTTCTTGAACTTGTTGTCAACCGCAAACCACGCACGGCCATTGACACGTGCGTCATGCCCATCATTTCCAAAGCCCAAACTTGCTTTTACACCACCATTAGCATAATGACCATATAACTTGTTTGGATACGTCCTGTTGATATACCCTTGAGCCGTCCCTATGCTACTCATTGGCCTTGATTGATGTAAACTCGTGACACTAGCCTGAGGCCGTAAAATGTGAATCATAGCAAATGAATCCTCATGCTTGACCAGCACCTATACAAATTATCCTATCTCATTCAACCCATCTTTCAAACCGTCTTGAGTCACGAATATAAAAAAAAAAAAAGACAAATGAAAAGTACAAAAAATGTAAATAATACAAAAGCAAACTTTTCAAAGCGCCTCTAAAGTTAGTCTAAAAAGGAAAAGAAGCATCTAGCGCACCAAAAAATATCCGCTCAGAAGTCATTTTCAGCGCCCACAGCTGGGCGCCGAAATCTTTAGCGCCCCATCCGGGGCGCTGAATCTCTCTGCTTGCTAAAATTTGTCCAAAAGTGCTCGTCATTTTATCCGCACATACACGGAACAATAACGAACACTTGGGGGGGTACAACACGTATTCAGACATACGTACCACCAAAAAATACATGTACTCAAAAAACATATAAATCAAAAAATATATAAAACAAATTTTTGGCTTACGGCAAGGCAGCAGATTAAAATAATAATAAACTTCACTTATTCTACCGTTTCAAATAATATGTTTCCACCTCAGAACATACTTATCGAATTCGGCATTCTAAGAAACCATTTTCTGGCTAAGAACTACGCAAGACCTGATTCCAAATTAAATCTATTTAAGGCAGATACGTAGGCAATCCATGATTCGGTCCAACCAATATTAAAGCCTATAGAAAAACAAGAATAAAAATAGACGTCCCTTATTGAAATTTAGTTACTTGCAACCCAAGTCAAAAGAAAAAGTTAAAGGAAGAATCCAAGTCATCAAGATGCCAAAATGAGCAAACATCGAAAAATAATAAGGGCACGTACCCTTGCCAGAAGGAGCACTCACACTCCTAGGCACTTAGCCAAGACTCAAAAGATCTCTCTGCCTCAATTGAATGGGGGCTGGCGCAAGCGTCCATGACCTCTAAAGTACTCGACTTGACCCTCCCTAAATCGAACTAACTCACTTAAAGACCTTCTTTCACCACTAGACACAGTTATAATCGCCAACAAGTAGTAAAGGCAGTAAGCTTGCAATAAAGAGGATTGTTCTACGGCATTGCCCCATCGTTTCTTCGAACTCAGGGCACCCGTTCATGGTAATTCAAATGCTTGCGAATCCCCTTTGAAAAAAAAACAGATATTGTCAATAGGACTTGGCACCTAACCAAGGCTCACCCTACTCAGACATATGACACGGGCATCTAAAATCGAAATCTAAAAGCATCATTAATGGGAAGACATAATAGCGATTGGGGGCTAAAAATTGAAATGAAAGAGCTAGGGAAAGAACTAAATATACCTTGACCTTTTTGTACGGACATACACCAAGTAAATCTAAGTCAATTTGAAAACGGTTTATATTCCCGCAATTATGGAAAATATGGCCCTAAAAGCCTAAAGCATGTGCCGCACGGGCACAAGTAAAATCTTGGCGCCTGCACCCTGGCTTCCAGCAAATCCTTAGACAGCATTCCAAAAATCGTAACAGTATTTTGATACACCCATGTAATCCTGTACGAACCCTTCTATAAGTCTAACTTACTTAGGACACCTCGGATTGTACACAGTAGGACTCGGATTTTAAAATAATTTTCAAATGAATTTTTCTTCGAACATATTAAAGTGCCGTTGGTTTAAAGCTAAGTATGTGTTTATCTCGATATTGCAAGTGAGTCAAAAAGATTTCTAAATATGATTATGGGTAAAGAAAGGCACCTAGCTTTTGGTCAAGGCATACTTCAAAATGTGACTACCTTGACCATGGCAATGTCGCATAATACGACATTTACAAGAGAAGTAGCAAATTACTACTCGAACGTACCTCGCACTAAACGAGTCTGGTTCAAACCATTCATGATCCGTGTTACCATGAATGCATAAAAACGTATGCAAAGCATTATAGCACCAAGCCAATCCCGTAGCTACAATTGGAGGCTTGAGAAAAACACTCTAAAAATGCTCGAAATGACGATTTTATCGCAAATTCTCGACGCTAATGCTATACATACATCATAGGGGCACAATCTTAAGCTTTGATCGTGTAAAACAAACCTTAGAATGGCTACAACCCCTCCCTAATTCTAAGTGCTACTTAGAATATATAAAGTCACCCCACGAACAAAGGGTAACTGAAAATCGCGAGTCACCGAAACTCCGATCCAACTACTGCACATAACGCTCGCCCTAAAAGCGCCCGTTACACAGTCTACCTCGTTCCAAAGAAAAAGCAAAAGAAAAAAAATCAGGGATAAGAACTGTCAAAATATACCCAGAGATAATTTTCAACGCCCAGAGCGGGGCGCCAATATCTTTAACGCCCCAGCCTGGGCGCTGAATCTTTCTGCTTGTCAAATTTTGCCCAGATATAAAAACAAGAAATAAGCATCTACGAATCCTCGCATCGAACGAAGTAATAGGCCGTGCAAACCCACACAGAAGGTGCTACACTTGTTCGAGCACCTGAACGAGGCGTGATGAAGTACTCCAATGCAAAAAATAAATCCCAACACCTGGAGGAATGTTCTAAGACACGCCGTTAGGCCACACAAGCCTACGTCGCACCATGAGTTTAACCATCCCACGGTACAAGTCTAAAAAAAAAGAGCATGAGTAAAAGAGGCAAAGACTACTTATCACCCAAATTCAAAATGCAAGACACACGACTTCTACATTAAGGATTAAAGGTAGCAAAATATTACCTACCACGGAAGGGATAGCTCGCACCTACACGAGCGGAACCCCAAGGCATATTTCTCGAAAAGAACCTACAAAAATCGTACGCCAAAAGGAAGCATCCCAACATGCATACTTGGGGGCTCCAAGCTACGAAACAACCATAACAAAATAAAAAATCTCGAAGCAAATGTTTGAACAATCGAAAGGGCACGATGTTTAAGCCCACTTCATGAATGGGCCTTAACCCTAGCGAGCTTCTAAGCAAACTATTCAAAATCAGTCATTGCTCAAAAAAAAATTCAAGCAAACTGATTAATGGACCGCACACAACGGCCATTCTATGAACGCTCGTTTGCACATACATATCATCATTTTAAGTATCGAACATTCACGAACGCGTTCAAAAGGAAAAAATATACAACAACAAGAGCGGTCAAAGTCTTACGCCTCAAGGTATGTTCCTCAGGCCATATAGACTCGCCCAACTATCGTAATAACTGTACGCCTTAAGAGCAACAGTTCCTTAAAATAATAGCCCCAAAGCGACAAGCACCGTAGTCCACCAATCGGCTACGGCTTCTCAAGAAAATCATCACGTTCTAAAAACAAAGAAAAAAACAAAAGAAAAAAGAATACATAGAACTTCCGAGTGAAATAAACGAATGAACAAGAGGCCAACTGTGTCATCAAAAGACCAGCCCAAAAAACACTTTCAACGCCCCACCTTGGCGTGAATTATTTCAACGCCCAGGCCTGGGCGCCGAAAATGAACCCAGGCTCGAAAAGGCCCTAACTACTATTGGGCCCTGCCGTATCCATTCGACTCGAAAATGTTAGGTTATGATACATATGACAATTCATAAATCATGCGGAAAAAACCATTAAGCCAGGAATACATATTATTTACACATAATCATATAGCATAATTTAGATGCATACTCTTTGTTGCGTGCCTTCCCTAGCTGCGCCCGAACCGAACAAGAACAAGTCTTTAGGACTCCAAGTGTCGTCCCTCCGTAGATAGTCCACAGCACGTCCGGATCCGCCTTAAGATTGACCAACTAGAATCGCCCTTAAGGTACTATTATTTTCGGCTAAATGGGCAAGAGTTATGGCTGATTTTTCTGCTTAAAAATCCTAGTTTTGAATACTTGAAAACTTCTGTATAAATAATGACCCCTAGGCCCTTATTTATAGAGGTATGGAAAAGGAATTGTAATCCTACTAGGATGTGGATTTGTTAATTAGAACTTTATTAGGACTCTAAATAACAAAGCAATTCTAATAAGATTAGGATTTTAATCTTCGCACGAATCCCAATAGAATTAGGATTTCCGGCATACGCATCGCACAAGCCGTGCACCCGCGCAGCCTTGCGGCCCACGATAAGCGCACAGCCCATGTGCGGTGCTACGTGCGCGCGCGCGCCCTTGGCTGGGCCTGGCCTTGCGCTGGGCCTGGTCGAGGCGTGCGTTGCGTGCGGCTCGCTGGGCGATGGCGTGGCTTCGTGCTGGGCCTTCGTCTAGCGGGCCTCGTCCGATGCTAATTCGTACGATACGCTTCCGATTAAATTCCCGATTCCGGAATTCATTTCCGATACGAACAACATTTAATATTTCCGATTCCGGAATTAATTTCTGTTTCGAACAAATATTTAATATTTCCGTTTCCGGAATTATTTTCCGATTCCGATAATATTTCCGTTTCTGACAATATTTCCGTTTCCGGCAATATTTCCGATTCCGGCAATATTTCCTATTTCCGATAATATTTTCCGATACGTACCATGTTTCCGTTTCCGGCAACATCTACGACTTGGATAATATTTATATTTCCGATACGATCCATATTTCCGTTTCCGGCAATATCATCGTTTCCGGAGTATTCATTTCTTGCCTGTGACGATCTCAGCTCCCACTGAAACCAAGATCCGTCGATTCCGGATATCCATAGATGGAGTATTTAATGCCATTAAATACTTGATCCGTTTACGTACTATTTGTGTGACCCTACGGGTTCAGTCAAGAGTAAGTTGTGGATTAATATCATTAATTCCACATGAACTGAAACGGCCTCTAGCTAGGCATTCAGCTCACTTGATCTCACTGAATTATTAACTTGTTAATTAATACTGAACCGCATTTATTAGACTTAACATAGAATGCATACTTGGACCAAGGGCATTATTTCCTTCAGTCTCCCACTTGTCCTTAGGGACAAGTGTGCATTTCCTAATTCCTTTGTCGCTCGATGCTTGCTCTTGAACATAAGGTAAGAGTTGTCATCCTTATTATTTCCAGAGGTGTTTCTCGGTTTCAGAGTTCAACTGATCAAATAGACAGATAATCATAGCCTATGATTCATCCGAGCACGGCCATGCATTTCACAGTTTCTAGCTCTCCGAGTGGCCTTGTACAACTTTTAAGCATCTCATCCCGATTTATGGGAGGACAATCCCAATCTTGCGATCTTGAGATTAGACTTCGTTTGATAGGTGATTACCTGAGCGTTGCCTTTATAGCCTCCTTTTACGGTGCGACGGTTGGTCAACGTCAAAGCAACCAGTTCTCAAACAAGTAATCTCAAATCACTCAGGTATTGAGGATTTAGTGTCTAATAATTTTAATGAAATTTACTTATGGCAGATTTTCATCTCTTAAAGTAAAGTTTCATAGGTCTTGTCCGATACTAGTCTTCCCAAAGTAAGTATCTATGCAAATGATTATGACATTGCCATGTCCACATAGTTCAAGAAACAGAACTACTAGTCATCTTGCATTCTAATCGTCTAACGTTTTCTATGCGTCCAATTTTATAGAAAACTCCGATTAGGGACCATTTTCAACCTTTGACATTCAAGTTCACTTGATAGACATTTCTTAGTCACAGGACTGGTCCTGACAGTCTATCTTGAATATATCGTCAAATTGAAGGGACTCATCATTTAATAAACCACAAATTAAATGGAAAAATGAATTCCTTTCATTTATTGTGAATGATTAACCAATAATGTTTTACAAAGATTTAAACTCTAAAACTTTAAAACATTAAACAGAGACATCAAAGCCATTCTCCAATATGCTTGATTCCCATAGCTGCAGTGTGCGAGTTGTGCTTCGCCTGCGGCAGAGGTTTAGTTAATGGATCTGATATGTTGTCATCAGTACCAATTTTGCTTATCTCGACTTCTTTTCTTTCAACGAACTCTCGTAGAAGGTGAAATCTACGAAGTACATGCTTGACTCTCTGGTGGTGTCTAGGCTCCTTTGCCTGTGCAATAGCTCCGTTATTATCACAATACAGGGCAATTGGTCCTTTAATGGAGGGGACTACACCAAGTTCACCTATGAACTTCCTTAGCCATATAGCTTCCTTTGCTGCTTCATGTGCAGCAATGTACTCCGCTTCAGTTGTAGAATCCGCAATGGTGCTTTGCTTAGCACTTTTCCAGCTTACTGCTCCTCCGTTGAGGCAGAAGACAAACCCAGACTGTGATCTGAAATCATCTTTGTCGGTTTGGAAACTTGCGTCCGTATAGCCTTTAACAATTAATTCATCATCTCCACCATAGACCAGGAAGTCATCTTTGTGCCTTTTCAAGTACTTCAGAATGTTCTTGGCAGCAGTCCAATGCGCCTCTCCTGGGTCTGACTGGTATCTGCTCGTAGCACTGAGTGCATACGCAACATCCGGGCGTGTACATATCATAGCATACATTATTGAACCAATCAATGATGCATATGGAATCCCATTCATTCGTCTACGCTCATCAAGTGTTTTTGGGCACTGAGTCTTGCTTAGAGTCATTCCATGAGACATGGGTAGGTAGCCTCGCTTGGAGTCCGCCATCTTGAACCTATCAAGCACCTTATTGATATAAGTGCTTTGACTAAGTCCAATCATCCTTTTAGATCTCTCTCTGTAAATCTTGATGCCCAATATGTACTGTGCTTCTCCTAGATCCTTCATCGAAAAACATTTCCCAAGCCAAATCTTGACAGAGTTCAACATAGGAATGTCATTTCCGATAAGTAATATGTCGTCGACATATAATACTAGGAAAGAAATTTTGCTCCCACTGACCTTCTTGTATACACAAGATTCGTCTGCGTTCTTGATGAAACCAAAGTCACTGACTGCTTCATCAAAACGTATATTCCAGCTCCTGGATGCCTGCTTCAATCCGTAGATTGACTTCTTTAGCTTGCATACCTTTTTAGCATTCTTTGGATCCTCAAAACCTTCAGGCTGTGTCATAAACACAGTTTCTGTTAAAACGCCGTTTAAGAAAGCAGTTTTGACATCCATCTGCCATATTTCGTAATCGTAATATGCAGCGATTGCTAACATTATCCGAATAGACTTTAGCATTGCAACTGGTGAAAAGGTTTCATCATAATCCACACCGTGGACTTTCCTGTAACCTTTTGCAACCAATCTAGCTTTGAAAACTTCAAGTTTCCCATCCTTGTCCTTTTTCAGTTTGAAAACCCATTTGCTTCCAATGGCTTGGTAGCCATCTGGCAAATCGACCAAATCCCATACTTGGTTTTCAGACATGGAGTCTAATTCAGATTGCATGGCTTCTTGCCACTGCTTGGAGCTAGGGCTCGTCATAGCTTGTTTGTAAGTCGCAGGTTCATCACTTTCAAGTAATAGAACGTCATAGCTCTCGTTCGTCAAAATACCTAAGTACCTTTCCGGTTGAGATCTATATCTTTGCGATCTACGCGGGGTAACATTTCTAGATTGACCATGATTCTCACCAGATTCTTCTAAAGATCTCTGAGTTTCATCCTGAATGTCATCTTGAGCATTCTCTAGAGTTTGTTGTTCGACTCGAATTTCTTCGAGGTCTACTTTTCTCCCACTTGTCATTTTGGAAATGTGATCTTTCTCCAAAAAGACACCATCTCGAGCAACAAATACCTTGTTCTCAGATGTATTGTAGAAGTAATACCCCTTTGTTTCCTTTGGATAGCCCACAAGGATACATTTGTCAGATTTTGGATGAAGTTTGTCTGAAATTAATCGTTTGACGTATACTTCACATCCCCAAATCTTAAGAAAAGACACATTTGGAGGCTTTCCAAACCATAACTCGTATGGAGTCTTTTCCACAGCTTTAGACGGAGCTCTATTTATAGTGAGTGCAGCTGTATTTAGTGCATGTCCCCAAAATTCTAATGGAAGTTCAGCCTGACCCATCATTGACCTGACCATGTCTAGCAAGGTTCTGTTCCTCCGTTCCGACACACCGTTCCATTGTGGTGTTCCAGGAGGAGTCAATTCTGATAGAATTCCACATTCTTTCAGATGGTCATCAAATTCATAGCTCAGATATTCACCGCCTATATCAGACCGCAGTGCCTTTATCTTCTTGCCTAATTGATTCTCTACTTCACTCTGAAATTCCTTGAATTTGTCAAAGGATTCAGACTTATGCTTCATTAGGTAGACATAACCATACCTACTGAAGTCATCAGTGAAAGTGATAAAGTAGCTGAAACCACCTCTAGCATTTGTACTCATTGGTCCACATACATCTGTATGGATTAAACCCAATAGTTCATTTGCTCTTTCTCCAACTTTAGAGAAAGGTTGCTTTGTCATTTTGCCAAGTAAACATGATTCGCATTTACCATATTCCTCTAAGTCAAATGGTTCTAGAATTCCTTCCTTTTGAAGTCTTTCTAAGCGTTTCAAGTTTATATGGCCTAATCGACAATGCCACAGATAGGTGAGATCTGAATCATTCTTTTTGGCCTTTTTGGTATTTATGTTATATACTTGTTTGTCGTGATCTAATAAATAAAGTCCATTGACTAATCTAGCAGATCCATAAAACATCTCTTTAAAATAAAACGAACAATTATTGTCTTTTATTAAAAAGGAAAATCCTTTAGCATCTAAGCAAGAAACTGAAATGATGTTTTTAGTAAGACTTGGAACATGGAAACATTCTTCCAGTTCCAAAACTAGCCCGGAGGGCAACGACAAAAAGTAAGTTCCTACAGCTAATGCAGCAATCCGTGCTCCATTTCCCACTCGTAGGTCGACTTCACCCTTGCTTAACTTTCTACTTCTTCTTAGTCCCTGTGGATTGGAACATAAGTGTGAGCCACAACCTGTATCTAATACCCAAGAAGTTGAATTAGCAAGTATACAGTCTATAACGAAAATACCTGAAGATGGAACGACTGTTCCGTTCTTCTGATCTTCCTTTAGCTTCAAGCAATCTCTCTTCCAATGCCCCTTCTTCTTGCAGTAGAAGCATTCGGATTCAGAAGTGGGTTGACTGACCTTCCTCTTTACAGATTTGGCGCCAGTTTGCTTAGTTGGGCTGGCCTTGTCGCCAGCTTTCTTAGCATTCCTCTTCTTTCCAGATTTCTTGAACTTGCCCCCACGCACCATAAGCACATCCTGCTTATCACTTTTGAGCGTCTTTTCAGCGGTCTTCAGCATACCGTGAAGCTCAGTGAGCGTTTTGTCCAGATTATTCATACTGTAGTTCAGTTTGAACTGATCATACCCGCTATGAAGAGAATGGAGGATAGTGTCTATAGCCATTTCCTGAGAAAATTGCTGATCCAGCCGACTCATATTCTCAATGAGTCCAATAATTTTGAGAACATGTGGACTTACGGGCTCGCCTTTCTTAAGCTTGGTCTCAAGAATTTGCCTATGAGTCTCGAATCTTTCGACTCGAGCCAGATCTTGGAACATGTTCTTCAACTCACTGATGATTGTGAAAGCATCTGAGTTGATGAACGTTTTCTGCAGATCCGCACTCATGGTGGCGAGCATTAGACATTTTACATCCTTGTTGGCATCAATCCAACGATTGAGGGCTGCCTGAGTGAACCCGTCGCCTGCGGCTTCGGGCATCGCCTCATCTAGGACATACTCCTTTTCTTCCTGCATAAGAACTATTTGCAAGTTCCTTTGCCAGTCAAGGAAGTTTTTCCCGTTCAACTTCTCCTTTTCGAGAATTGATCGAATGTTGAATGAATTGTTGTTTGCCATATTAAAAACTACAATTGAAAAGAATAAACAAATAAATAACCATTCACAGTTTCTCTTAATAAACTTGAATTCTAGCATACATGCATAATTCAATGTTTATTAAGCATTTTATTCAAGTTATGTGTTCGGCAGGTGTGAATAAAATGATCCCAAGATCCTAAAATCATTGAAGAACTAAGCACAGTTTGTCGACTTAATCCTAGAACATCTTAGGTAAGCAAAAGCCTTTTGCTAATAGTCTAGAAACTATTCTTGGTTGATAGGTACGTCTAAGAACTTATTAGGTAAACCTATCGATTTTGCCACGACATAAAAGGACTCCTTACTTATATCGTTGAGTTTCACCAAAACTAACATGTACTCACAATTATTTGTGTACCTTGCCCCTTTAGGACCAATAAGTAACACCTCGCTGAGCGAAAACTATTACTAGATTGATGTAAAGGATATCCAAGCAAGTGTATATTTTGGCATGGCACCTTTTAACTCAATTTTTAAGTTTGGAACTTAAGGCTCTTACTATGTTGGTTAGATTTTAAGTGAACTAAAATCCTTAATCATGCAACATAATCAAGCCACAATCTTATGCATAATTAAGACATATTTAAAGCAATAAATAACTTAAAGCATGCATAAGATAAATGTGATCTAGTATGGCCCGACTTCATCTTGAAGCTTTGACTTCAAAGTCCGTCTTGAAAATCTCCGTGGGAGGCACCATTTTCTTCAAATAGGATAAGCTATAATTAAAACTAATTACAACTATTTGATGGTACGCAGACCATATTTGAATTTGAAAAACAACTTTGGTACTTTAGACCAATTACATTCAAATTAATGGTACGCAGACCATATTTTCTATCCTATTTGGGCCATACTAGTCACTTCATAACCTGCAAAACAGTACATATACAATATATACCATTCACCCATTCATTATCATGAATGGCCCACATAGCTGGTTAGTTAAAACACATTATGCATCACGTAAACATTTGCAGCAATTAATCAAGGGCACCAATAATCTACCAATTATTCAGTCCTTATTAATTCTAATCAAGTTGTTTTAACCTTAAGGATTTGTAGACCTAATCAAGAGTTTATGACTAAAAGGGCTCCCACTTAAACCAATAAATTCATATGCTTTACTAATTTTAAACATAAAAATGTATTTCTAGTCTAACCGGAAACATACAAATTTAATTAAAATTTAAAGCTCATATAAATTCATAATTGAATCCAAAAAGTTTAATTTAATTTCAGTCGTATTTAAATTAATTCATGATTTTAATTTTAGTAAAATAATTAGAATAAATAAAATTTATTATAATTACAATATTCAAAATTAAAATCCAAGAAAATAATTTAAATTATTAATTTTAAAATTAATTAAAATTACGTAAACTGAAAATTTCAAATTAAACATTCAAAACGATCTAATCGCAACGCAAACACCCTACGTATCGCACGCCCATGGGCCACACGCACACAGCCATCGCTGGCCATGTGCGCGCAGCCCATGCGCTCGTCGCATAGCTGCTGCATTTTCCCATCGCAAGCCATCGCACAAGTGGTGCTCGCTGCGCGCGCGCAAGCGCTCGACGCACGCGAGCCATCGCTCGCTGTGCGTGCTCGCCAGCGCTTGCTGCGCGCGCTCCAGCGCTTGATGCACGCGAGCCATCGCTCGCTGTGCGCGAGCAATTGCGCGCTGCGCGCGATCAGCGCTGGGCGCAGCGCTCGTGGCACGCGAGCTTGCGCTCGCTGCGCGCGAGGCTGCGCGCGCTTGCGCGAGGCAGTGCGTGTTGTGGCGCAGCTCGCTTGCTGCCCACACGCGACTGCCATGCCTTGCCTACGCCCATGCCCATTCATCCATAGCTCGTGGCCCACGACACAAGGCAGTGCTGCTGCCTTGTGCTCGTGCACCATGCCCCTGCTCATTGCATTCGTGCCGCACGGGCGACGAGCTCCCTTGCTCGTCGTCGCATGTCCGCACTATACAACACCCCTTAAGGGTAACACGAAGCGTCCATTGCTTTGTGCGTGCAAGTTATATGAACGAATCGCATAAAAATTTAAGATTTATATTTAAAATTAATGACAAATTAATAAATTAATATTAATTTCACAATTTTAGGGCGAAAAATCGAAAATTTATTATTCAATTGATTTCCGATTATCATGGATTCAAGCCTAGGTCATAAAAATTTAAAATTTATCATAAATTTACAATTTTTATGGTGGTTTTTAATCATAGGTTTCTAATTAAATTATAATTAATTATGAAAATCAAATTAATTCTAAATTATTCTAATTTTCAACAAATTAATCATAATTACAAATTAGATTGCATAATTAACAAGGCTAGGCATTCAAACTTGTTAAACATATACAGTAGGTCAATCAAAAATTCAAGATTTATCAACAAGAATCGCAAATATTTAATTTAACATCTTAAATTTACGAAATTTTGCATTCGAAAAACTAAAACCTTCGAAAAGTCATAGTTAGGCTTCGAATTTGAGAATTCTGGGTTCGGCAAAAAAATATTATTTTTGTCAAAATTTTAGAATGCCTTTTACATGCGGAATTGACACAAAAATCACTCGATTTGGATGAGTAACGAAGAAACTGCCGAAAAACTGCGTACGTATAATTAAATAAACGCAATTTGCAATTAATTAACAATTACGAAAATTAATCACCCCTTTTAATTCTTGCAAATTTGTAATATTTAACCATGTTCATGCAATTTAGATTATGAAAATAATAAGAGGCTCTGATACCACTGTTAGGTTATGATACATATGACAATTCATAAATCATGCGGAAAAAACCATTAAGCCAGGAATACATATTATTTACACATAATCATATAGCATAATTTAGATGCATACTCTTTGTTGCGTGCCTTCCCTAGCTGCGCCCGAACCGAACAAGAACAAGTCTTTGGGACTCCAAGTGTCGTCCCTCTGTAGATAGTCCACAGCATGTCCGAATCCGCCTTAAGATTGACCAACTAGAATCGCCCTTAAGGTACTATTATTTTCGGCTAAATGGGCAAGAGTTATGGCTGATTTTTCTGCTTAAAAATCCTAGTTTTGAATACTTGAAAACTTCTGTATAAATAATGACCCCTAGGCCCTTATTTATAGAGGTATGGAAAAGGAATTGTAATCCTACTAGGATGTGGATTTGTTAATTAGAACTTTATTAGGACTCTAAATAACAAAGCAATTCTAATAAGATTAGGATTTTAATCTTCGCACGAATCCCAATAGAATTAGGATTTCCGGCTTACGCATCGCACAAGCCGTGCACCCGCGCAGGCCTTGCGGCCCACGACAAGCGCACAACCCATGTGCGGTGCTGCGTGCGCGCGCGCGCCCTTGGCTGGGCCTGGCCTTGCGCTGGGCCTGGTCGAGGCGTGCGTTGCGTGCGGCTCGCTGGGCGATGGCCTGGCTTCGTGCTGGGCCTTCGTCTAGCGGGCCTCGTCCGATGCTAATTCGTACGATACGCTTCCGATTAAATTCCCGATTCCGGAATTCATTTCCGATACGAACAACATTTAATATTTCCGATTCCGGAATTAATTTCCGTTTCGAACAAATATTTAATATTTCCGTTTCCGGAATTATTTTCCGATTCCGATAATATTTCCGTTTCTGACAATATTTCCGTTTCCGGCAATATTTCCGATTCCGGCAATATTTCCTATTTCCGATAATATTTTCCGATACGTACCATGTTTCCGTTTCCGGCAACATCTACGACTTGGATAATATTTATATTTCCGATACGATCCATATTTCCGTTTCCGGCAATATCATCGTTTCCGGAGTATTCATTTCTTGCCTGTGACGATCTCAGCTCCCACTGAAACCAAGATCCGTCGATTCCGAATATCCATAGATGGAGTATTTAATGCCATTAAATACTTGATCCGTTTACGTACTATTTGTGTGACCCTACGGGTTCAGTCAAGAGTAAGCTGTGGATTAATATCATTAATTCCACTTGAACTGAAGCGGCCTCTAGCTAGGCATTCAGCTCACTTGATCTCACTGAATTATTAACTTGTTAATTAATACTGAACCGCATTTATTAGACTTAACATAGAATGCATACTTGGACCAAGGGCATTATTTCCTTCAGAAAATTTTCGATTTCTTTACTGAAAGTCGCACCTCACGGCTTTGTTAAGAGTAGCACACCATTTTAAAGATCGCTCGCACTTACCAGCACGATCCCAAACACAATCAAGGACATTACAAAATGCGTATCCCCAAAGAACCTCTTTGACAAAAAATGACCGACGAGCCCAATTGCTTGGGGGCTCGCGAAAGAAAATATATATTTCAAAAAAAAAGTATGCAAAGTTAAAACAATATTCCCAGACTACGCTGTACAAAGTCCCGTGTTTGGATAATCTCAAAAAAAAATAAAACCAGTTTACGACCTCAAGACAAAGGTCGCCGTTGATACTTATGCATAGTCCCCTAATCAAGGACCCCAGGTAATGGCAAAATTGAGCCGAAAAGACTAGCTCAAAACCATGAAAAGGTGATGACCACGAGACTATGGTCCATCTAAACACATTGTCAACCCA
The DNA here is from genome assembly GCF_020520425.1 of Spinacia oleracea. NCBI lineage: Eukaryota > Viridiplantae > Streptophyta > Magnoliopsida > Caryophyllales > Amaranthaceae > Spinacia > Spinacia oleracea. The sequence goes on along the minus strand of NC_079487.1, from coordinate 38,156,110 downwards.
CATTCAGGTTGCAACTAAACCCGAACATCCCTCGGAAGAATTCGCTCCTACAAGAATAAATAAAAAGAAATTCTCAAAAGAAATCACAAGAAAAAAATGAAATAGGGACTTGCCCCACCTCAATCGGGCAAGATCGCGGCACGCGAATCCCAAATCAAAAAAACGAATTCAGGGACGTCCACCCTCAGCGGACAGGGCTTTCCCACCCTCAGCGGGCGGGGTCTGCGTCACTAGCCGCGCAGGTCCTCAGTTTTCGAAAAATAGAATCTTCAAAAACAAAATGAAACAGGCTCGCCATCTTCAGCCGGCGGGGTCTACGTCACAAACCACGTAGGTCCTTATTTTCAAAAAAAAACACAAAACAAATTTCAAAATAGATTCGTCCACTTCTATCGGACGGGGTGTCCACCCTTAGCGGACAGGTTCGCCATCTTTAGCCGACGGGGTCTACGTCACAAGCCGCGTAGGTCCTTATTTTCAAATTTCAAAATAGATTCGTCCACTTCTATCGGACGGGGTGTCCACCCTTAGCGGACAGGTTCGCCATCTTTAGCCGGCGGGGTCTACGTCACAAGCCGCGTAGGTCCTTATTTTCAAAATTCAAAATAGATTCGTCCACTTCTATCGGACGGGGTGTCCACCCTTAACGGACAGGCTCGCCATCTTTAGCCGGCGGGGTCTGCGTCACTAACCGCGCAGGTCCTTAGTCGTTGCAACGATAACTTTTTTCTGGTTTTCCCTTTTTCCAAAAATTAAAAGGATTGGTTTTCCGCTTTTTCCAAAAAAGAGCGATGTGCTGGATTTTCCTTCGTTTTACGTCCCATAAAAACAAGGGGGTTTTCTCGTTTAGCTAACCCTAAAAATGAGAATCTTTAAAAACATTTTTACCTCGTGATTGGGCTTGGCCAGGCCAAATTACCCTTTATAGCTTTGATTTCGAAAAACTCTGTAGCTACTCCCAATGACAAAGTGAGGGAGTTTCTACGCACCTTTAGATCCTTCCAATGACAAAGTGAGGAAGTTTCTATACTATCCGTTCACAAATCCCAATGACACGTGAGGGATATGTCGACACTTCAAGGGATGACCCTTAAGTCAAATGTTATCACTCGGGGGCTCGTGAGACCCTCGCCAAAACAGGTCGCTATGGCTTGTGCGACGCACCCCGTCAAATACTTTGACCATCGTCTTACTCCAAGACTCAGTCAAAGTGGGGGCTAACTGTAGACACCTACTTTTGTCCCCATTCCCGAAAGGGAAGGTTCGATGATGAGAACGTAAATCTCCACTTGACAACGCATCTCCTATAAAATAACGAATCTCATTACCCCTTTTCATTTCACCCGAAACCTACTATTTATGGAAACCTGCTAAAAATAGTAACTGCCGTAATGGGTAGTTGTTAAAAGTGGCAAGTCATAAAAGATAGAAACCTGTCAGAATTAGGTGTTGCACTCCAACATAAATCCTAAATGAGATAGAAATTACGAGAGAATCATATTCCTAATATGATTCGAAAGTAAGAGTCACGTATTAATTAAAATCCTAACGAGCCTAGAGTTCGTAACGGGCCCAGACGCATTCCGTCATGAAATTGATACGCACTAAAAGACTCGATTAAGTCTCAAACACTCCGGATTCTAGGAATCCGAATCTGACAAAGAACTCGGCCCAGACATCACTTTCAACGCCCGGAGCTGGGCGCCGAAATCTTTAACGCCCAGCCCTGGGCGTCGAAATTGCATGGATCTCTATTTTCAACGCCCAGCCCTGGGTGCCGAAATCTTTGACGCCCAGGCCTGGGCGCTGAAAATACTTGGGTACGTGTTTTTTCCTAATTCTTTGTGGATTAGAACTCTGCAATTCTATCTTTCCACGAACTCTTCCCTATAAATACAGCCCCAAATTCGACGTGAAAAGGACACACAACACACAATTCATATTCTGAGTATTGACTCCAACCCTTAGCCTAAGCCTCACGATGCGAAACTGTTCACGCGTTCTGTCGCAATCGATCCATAAATCGAACAGAACGTATCCTGTCCCATAATTGAGATTCGTTAAATAAAAAGGAGAAATAGCAAAGTCAAAGTGGTTAGTTTTCTGAGAACCGTGACGCACCGCTCAAGGGTGCGTCGTAATGTGTCGCTTTTGGATGATTTAACTACTTTCCTCGCCCTTTTTATGAACTGTTAAACTAACTAAATCTGATTGTTCTATCACGCCTAAAAAATATAATATTTTCGGGAAATTGGATTATCATGCTAGGTCCCTTAATACTACTTAAATCAGATAATCACGATCGATCTAGTATTATATGTTGCATATTGCTAAAATCAACTCAGATTAGTTTAATAGTTAACGCATGTCCCTTCAATTATTTATGCTGAGCTAGTAAGGATATCCTGCCTCTGGAGTTATCGACGAGCGAAGTACTCCTCTCGGTAGTTACAGTCCCTTGAACCCTCAATCTCTACCTTGCGGGTGTATGTTGAGAGATCCCCACACCAGGGATCACAAGGGAACCTACGGCTGTCGTGGTCAAACATAATTGCACTCCCTTTATGTCACGATAATCGGGTTTTGTCAGTTTTTCTCATTGTTGTTAAAAACTGAATGGCGACTCCTATATTACTAGTCAATTGGGTGTAAACTCACAGGAAATCCAATTACACTTGATTGAATAAAAAGAATCGTCACACCCGCGAGGGACGAGGTCACGCATTAGCCTCGTGCTTTTTCGACCCCCTCACAAACATAAATCCTAAAAGAGATAGAAATTGCGAGAGAATCCTATTCCTAATATGATTCGTAAATAAGAGTCACGTATTAATAAAAATCCTAACGAGCCTAGAGTTCGTAACGGGCCCAGACGCATCCCGTCACAAGGTTAATACGCACTAAAATACTCAATTAAATCTCAAATACTCCGGATTCTAGGAATCCGAATCTGACTAAGAAAAACAGCCCAAACCCTATTTTCAACGCCTGGCTCTGGGCGCCGAAATCTTCGGCGCCCAGGCCTGGGCGCTGAAAATACCTGGTACGTGTTTTTTCCTAATTCCTCGTGGATTAGAGTTCTGCAATTCTATCTTTCCACGAACTCTTTTCTATAAATAGGGCCTTAAGTTTGACGTGAAAAGGACACACAACACACAATTATTATTCTGAGTATTGACTCTACACCCCTAAGCCTAAGCCTCACGCTGCAAAACTGATCACGCGTTCTGTCGCAATGTTGTTTTCTGTAGATGCAATTCTCTGTCAGTTGAAGATGAGGTGTCCGTACCTTCCTCAAACATTCCTCAATGTCACGGGAATATAGTATGGCAAGGTGGCAAGGTTAGTACAATAACTGGATACAGTGACTTCTAATAATTTGATCCATGTAATGATCAATAAGAGTTATGTTTTCTAAGTATGTTCTTTCTGGAAGTTTACCAAGAAAAATCTTAAAATTAGTAACTATGTTGTTCAGAAACAGAAACCGAATAAGGGCTACTATGCCTTGGAAATTAGGAAATGGATTTTTGAGAAGTAGGAAACAGAATTTTACAAAATTTCAAATATGATAGATATGATAGTATATGAAGTATTAGTTAGTGAGTTACATTGTAATACCTCGTATTTTTCTGTATTTATAAATATATTTTATTATATTTATAAAGTATTTTTATGATTTTTAGAATTTAAACCGCATTTAAATATTATTTAAATGTATTCTTAATTAATTAGAATATTTATTATTTTAATTAATTACAAAAAGAATTTATTATTTCATGTTGAGAATTTAATTGGGTTTCAAAAGTAAAACGATTTTTAATTAATCTAGCCCAATTCAATTCCAAGTTCAAGTCCAAACAAATTAAGCAAGCTCGTCTTATGTTTAATGAAGCTCGAAAGGGAATCCTAAAGCCTAGCCCATTCTGGAGTTTTCTAAGCCTATAAATAGAGGTGCTCAACCCTCAAAATCTCTCACTATTATTCATTAAACCTAAAAGTAAAACTCTAACCCTAAATTCCTCTTTCTTTCGTCGAACTTATCTTTGGCCGTTTTTCTCCTATTTGCGTTGGTTTTCAGAAAAAGGTTTCTTCTACAAAATTGTAGATACCGAAAAGTTATTGAACTTTGCCTCAAGAATCAATCGATTCTGGGTTATAGATTAGAAGTTATAAGCATTCTAAATTCCTGCTGCAGTTTTTTACTTTCCCCTTTTCTCTGCCTTCCCTTGCGTCGTGCCCAGCCCCGAGCACTCGACCTCATCACTCATTCCTTGTTGCTTGCTGCCCTCGTGCCTTCGTTCGTGCAACCACTCGCCTCACACACTCTCGCTCCCATACTGCCCTCGTGCCGCACAGCACATCAACAACCTTGCGTGCTATTGCGTGTTATTGTTTGTTGTCGTTGTCGCTGCTTGTTGCCCTCGACACAGCCACACATACTCGCACACTCTCTCTCTCACTCGTGCTCGCTGCCGAGCCGTGCTGCTGCCCCTGCCTTGTGCTTGCACCGCACGCAACACACACACACAACCGTGTGTTGTGTGTATCATACTCCGTATATTTTCGATCCTTTTTCGCCCAATCACATTCAATTCGTGATTGTACTGTGCTATAGGCCGGATTGGTATAATTCTCTTCTTCCTTGCTTATTCTATTTCAATTCCGTATTTTAAATTATATTATTATTATTATTGGTTTTGATTAATTAAAATGTTGGAACGGTTATGAACACCGTGTTTTAATGTTTTCGTATTTGAATTGATGAGATTGATTTTAATTATGAGAACTATTATTTTCAGATTTAGTAATTAATTAAAGTGTCAATTTTTATGGTCAAAACATGGTTTTATTGATGACCTATTGATAGGATTTTAATTCCAATTGTTTAGGCGGTTGATTCACATAATTTAATGACGATTTAAATTATGGTAATCAACTTAAATTTTCAGATTTATTATAAAGCTTTAAAGTGTTGATTTTTAATTTTTAAGGTCAAAAGTCAATGTTTTTAAACTAGGACTTGAGTTGACTATTTGAGACTATCAATTTTAATGAATAACGATTAATTTCTAATTAAAACAAAGGTTTTAGAATCTTAAATAGTTGCTGGAAATTTAGTAAACATGGATAATAATTAAGGTTCTCCATTTTGTTTATAGGAGTTGATTTCTAGCTTTGAGTCGTGATTCGCATAGTGGCCCCCGTACTTAGGTATTCCAGGTACGTACAAATCTAGGGCGACCACAATAATTGTCAAGGGACACTACGTGATTATTTATTGATGTGAATCATATTACGTGAACTTGGTGAATTCATATTTGATTTGGTGGACAATCATGTGAATTATTATTTATTGGAATTATCGATTTGTTGATTGAACAAGCATGTTGGGACTATTGTGAGTATGGATTTCTTTGTCAATCATGTTGTTCAATATTTATGCATGTATGGTTTGTTTCACATGCAAGGGATGGATTATTTATTGTTATGCAATTATTCGTGCCTTGTTGCACTATTTATTTTACCACATGTGAGGGTTCGCTCACGTAAGCCACCGCACATGTAGGGTTCAGTTGGGAATATTTTATATGAAATGAATTACGATTTGTCGTGCAAGGGCACAACCCTCATGTTAATAGGCATGATGTGGAATCTCACCTTTTGTGAGAAGGAACTTGGTAGTAATTTCACTACGTCTTGGTTGATTGATCACAATTCCTAAAGGATTAAAATGAGATTGTTTTGGTTGTCGTTTATTAATGTATGTATGTATGTATGTATGTATGTATGTATGTATGTATGCATGTATGTATGTATGTATGTATGCATGTATGTATGTATGTATGTATGTATGTATGTATGTATGTATGTATGTATGTATGTTGAGTCTCGAGTTCGCCTTTAATAAAATATTAATAAACGTAAAGTGCAACCAGAACAAGTTTCAAAACTCTTGGAACGTATATACCTTGAGTGTGAACAATGGGGGGAGACTTGCCGGAAAGCTTAAATCTCCTACTAATGATACAAGACGTTGTTTCATTCAATTTATGCGCTGGAATTCCGTCGGTATGGCCCGACACTCGGTATGGTCCGATATTTTATTGTTTATTATGGTGTTTGGTGGGCTCCCAACACCCTTCCTTTATGGAACATTCTTTTGGCCCGTTCGAAGCTTATTCTAATTAAATTGTGAGTCAAGAGTCGAGTCAAGAGTCGAGTCTTGTATTCATGATTTACTTGTTATTTATTAAATGGCTTTTGCATGTTGACTAGTACTTAAGCGAGTGATTCATGTTTATAGTTTTATTTCACTCTACGTGCCTTGTGTCTTTCGGTCATTGCCTTCTGAAGGAAATAATGCCCTTGGTCCAAGTATGCATTTAATGTTAAGTCTAATAAATGCGGTTCAGTATTAATTAACAAGTTAATAAATTCAGTGAGATCAAGTGAGCTGAATGCCTAGCTAGAGGCCGCTTCAGTTCAAGTGGAATTAATGATATTAATCCACAGCTTACTCTTGACTGAACCCGTAGGGTCACACAAATAGTACGTTAACGGATCAAGTATTTAATGGAATTAAATACTCCATCAATGGATATTCGGAATCGACGGATCTTGGTTTCAGTGGGAGCTGAGATAGTCAAAAGCAAGAAATGAATACTCCGGAAACGATGATATTGCCGGAAACGAAAATATGGATCGTATCGGAAATATAAATATTATCCAAGTCGTAGATGTTTCCGGAAACGGAAACATGGTACGTATCGAAAAATATTATCGGAAATGGAAATATTACCGGAATCGGAAATATTACCGGAAACGGAAATATTGTCAGAATCGGAATTATTATCGGAATCGGAAAATAATTCCGGAAACGGAAATATTAAATATTTGTTCGAAACGGAAATTAATTCCAGAATCGGAAATGTTAAATATTGTTCGTATCGGAAATGAATTCCGGAATCGGGAATTTAATTTGAAAGCGTATCGTACGAATTAACATCGGACGAGGCTTGCTAGACGAAGGCCCAGCACGAAGCCAGGGCGACACCCAGCAAGCACGCATCCAACACGCCAAATGCTCGACCAGGCCCAACGCAAGGCCACGCCCAGCCAAGCCTTGGCGCGCGCAAGCTCAGCGATGAGCTGCGAGCAAAGTGGGCCTCGGCGATGTGCGCTGTGCGTGGGCCGCAAGGCTTGCGCATGGCGTGCGGTGCTTGGGCGCTGCGTGCATGCGTGCTACACGAATCCTAAAGTTATCGGGATTCGTCATATGATTAAATCCTAATCCTAATAGATAAAGTTTATTTAATAGTGTCCTAGCAGGATTCTAATTAAACTAAATTAGTATTCTAATAGGATTATAAGTCCTTTTCCATAACTCTATAAATAGGTGCCTAGGGTCACAAATTTATACACAACATTGAAGTATTCAAAGCTAAGATTTTGAAGCAAAAATCAGCCAAACACTTGCAACCATTTAGCCGAAATTCCTAGGAACCTTAAGGGCGATTCTAGTTGGTCAAGCTTAAGGCGGATCCGGACGTGTTGTGGACTATCTACGGAGGGACGACACTTGGAGTCCTAAAGACTTGTTCTTGTTCGGTTCGGGGGCAGCTAGGGAAGGCACGCTACAAAGTGTATGCATCTAAATTATGCTATATGATTATGTGTAAATAATATGTTTCCTGGCATTAAGGTTTTCCGCATGATTTATGTTTTTGTCATATGTATCATAACCTAACACCTTCGCCTTAATGACCCTATGATGATCCATCATTTTCACTTGCATTGTTGGGGAGTAGATTAATTTAGCAGGTTGGTAGATCAAAGTACGATCGAAATCATGTAGCTTGGGATGGTTGAGAGAGTTGCATTCTTTTGTGCTTTGAAACTAATTTTAAATTATACTTTATTCATATTTTGGGTTTATTGGATTTTAATACTTTGGTTTTTGGGCCGTTATGGTTCCAACTTGTAGGAGGCCTCAATAGTTATTATTTATGTTGGTTTGAAAGTTAGTTGACATTCATTTCCGCTGCGTAATTCTGGTACTAGCCTTAACCGTTATCACGGTGGCGGTAATACTTTAGTAATTCCTTTATTTTAAGTTGGAAAATGGTTTTATAAAAGCAAGGAATTATTAGGGTGTTACATACATTGCATATTATTAGTTATCTTTTATATAAATAAAGTGTATAATATTTTAATTTTAGATTCATTTTGTTTACTAAAAGAGTGACCGACATAAGCAAATACGTGCAACAGATTTTTTTTTTAACTAAGTTTCGAAGAATTTTCAGAAATAAAATGATTGAAACTCTTTTGGTGAATTGTCTCCCTGATAAAGCTAAGGGTGGAAAACCTTTTAGGTTCCCGAATTACCTTGCTGAACACAGCCAGTTCTGTCCACAGGTTGAGAATGTTTGGAGTACTGCTGGTGGTTCAGGTTCTGACATGTTCAAACTTTGGAATAAGCTGAAGTTGGTTAAGCTCAAATTGAAAACTCTGCATAAAGAAGAGTTTGCTGGTATAAAAGAGAGGGTTGATAGGCCAGACATCTTCTTAATTCTGTTCAAAGCTCACTGAAAACTTCTCCTAATGTTGATCTGTATGTGCAGGAAAAAGCTTGCATTGGAAACCTTAGGAAGTGGCTTAAGGTGGATGAGATTGCATTGAGGCAAAAATCTAGAATCCAGTGGTTGCAGGTGGGTGACACCAACCACCATCTCTTTTTTTCTTCTGTGAAAGAGAGAAACAAACAGAATAGGATCTCAGTGTTATTTGATGAGAATAACAATAAGCTAGTTGAATCAGATGTTATTCAAGAAGAAATGGTTTCTTTTTACAGGAAGTTGTTGGGGTCTGCTGCTAGTTCCTTGTCTGCAGTTCATATTCCTACCCTTGGAAGTGGGAATAAACTCAGTACTTCAGTTAGAAACTGGTTGTCTAGGGAGGTTACTACAATTGAGATAGATCAGGCTCTTAAGAGTATTGGTGATGACAAGGCACCAGGTTTGGATGGCCTCAATGTTGTGTTCTTTAAGAAAACTTGGCACATAATCAAAATGGATGTCTACAAGGCTGTACTGGAGGTGTTTAGAATTAACACCCTGCTAGCTCAATATAATTGTACCTCTATTAACCTTGTGCCAAAGGTTCCTAACCCTACTAAGGTCAAAGATTTTAGACCTATAGCCTGCTGCAATGTGATTTACAAGTTGGTCTCTAAGATTCTCACCACCAGAATGTAGAGTGTTATTGGTGATGTGGTTAGTGAATCTCAATCTGGGTTCATTCCTGGAAGGAAAATTTCTGATAACATTCTTCTTGCTACAGAACTGATTAAAGGTTACACAAGGGCACATGTATCTCCTAAGTATCTCCTAAAGGTGGATCTGAAAAAAGCTTATGACTCCATTGAGTGGTCATTCCTCAAAGATGTCATGATAGAACTTGGTTTTCCTGGTTGCTTTGTGAATTGGATTTTTACCTGCCTCACCACAGTGTCCTATAGTATTTTGATCAATGGGAAACCCACCAAACCTTTCAGTGCCAAGTAAGGATTGAGGCAAGGTGACCCCATGTCTCCATTATTGTTTGCAATTGGCATGAATATCTCACAAGGCCTTTGCAGCAGCTTCAAACTCAACTTGACTTCAATTTTCATCCTAAGTGTGAATTTTCAATTTTCAATTTTCAATTTTCCCGATGACTTAATTATGTTTTCCAGAGCTGACACTTAGTCTGTGCAAATAATGTTTGCTGCTTTTAATCAGTTTTCTGCAGCTTCAGGGTTGGAAGCCAATCTATATAAAAGTAATATTTACATTGGTGGGGAATCTCCTACTGAAAGAGCTTCAATAGTGTCTGTTGTGCACATCCAAGAAGGGCCTTTCCCCTTCAGGTATCTTGGAGTACCCCTGTCTACAAAGAAGTTGGCTTATAATCAATGTAGGCCATTAATTGATAAAGTGGTAGCTAGAGCTAAAACTTGGACAACTAGAAATCTTACCTATGCTGGCAGACTTCAACTAGTGCAGACAATACTTCTGAGCTTGCAGTCTTTCTGGTGCCAAATTTTCATTTTGCCTAAGAAGGTTATTAAGGAAATTCAGAACTTCTGCAGGATTTATCTGTGGACTAGTCACAGTGGTCCTTCAAGGATATCACTGGTTTCCTAGTGTGAGGGGGTCGAAAAAGCACGAGGCTAATGCGTGACCTCGTCCCTCGTGGGTGTGACGCTTCTTTTTGTCAAATCAAGTGTAATTGGATTTCCTGTGAGTTTACACCCAATTGACTAGTAATATAGGAGTCGCCATTCAGTTTTTAACGACAATGAGAAAAACTGACAAAACCCGGTTATCGTGACATAAAGGGAGTGCAATTATGTTTGGCCACGACGGCCATAGGTTCCCTTGTGCAATATAATTGTGTGTTGTTGTGTCCTTTTCACGTCGAACTTAAGGCCCTATTTATAGAAAAGAGTTCGTGGAAAGATAGAATTGCAGAACTCTAATCCACGAGGAATTAGGAAAAAACACGTACCAGGTATTTTCAGCGCCCAGGCCTGGGCGCTGAAGATTTCGGCGCCCAGAGCCAGGCGTTGAAAATAGGATCTGGGCTGTTTTTCTTAGTCAGATTCGGATTCCTAGAATCCGGAGTATTTGAGATTTAATTGATTCTTTTAGTGCGTATGAACCTTGTGACGGGATGCGTCTGGGCCCGTTACGAACTCTAGGCTCGTTAGGATTTTAATTAATACGTGACTCTTACTTTCGAATCATATTAGGAATAGGATTCTCTCGCAATTTCTATCTCATTTAGGATTTATGTTGGAGTGCAACACCTAATTCTGACAGGTTTCTATCTTTTATGACTTGCCACTTTTAACAACTACCCATTACGGCAGTTACTATTTTTAACAGGTTTCCATAAATAGCAGGTTTCTATAAATAGCAGGTTTTGGGTGAAATGAAAAGGGGAATTGAGATTCGTTATTTTATAGGAGATGCGTTGTCAAGTGGAGATTTACGTTCTCATCATCGAACCTTCCCTTTCGGGAATGGGGACAAAAGTAGGTGTCTACACCTAGCACATCATGTGCCTTCCAATATGTGCAGGTGGTTGGAATTTGAAAGAGATGAGTTTGTGCAACAAGGCTGCAGTGGCTAAGCTTCTTCGGGCTTTAACACATAAGAAAGACAAGTTGTGGTGTAGGTGTGTGCACACATATTACATTAAAGGTAGACCTTTATCTACTCACTGGCGTGCTTCAATGTCTTGGCCATTGAGGAAGATCTTGTACTCAGATGATTGATGATGTTGGGGGATGGGATAATGTATGCCAAAAGGGGAAATTCTCTATCAAAAAATGTATCAGTGTCTCATGGGTGATCATGTGAAGGTTCCTTGGAGAAGGGTTATGTGTAACAACAGGGCCACCCATAAGAGCTTGTTTATCACTTAGCTTGCACTTTGGAATAGACTCCCTACTAGGGACAGGCTTTTGACTTGGAAGGTTACTACCACTGACAGTTGCCCTCTGTGCACCATCAAGAAAGAATCAGCCTCCCATCTATTCTTTCAATGTGATTATTCTGCAGCTGTGTGGAATGAGATCATCCACAATCTACAGTTTTGCAGGAGAGCTACTACTTTTGATCAAGAACTCGTCTTGGTTCTGAAAGCCACCAAGAGACCTGGAGACAGGCACAAGCTTTTGCTGATGTACTTTGCTGAATGCATTTACAGCATCTGGCTTCAAAGGAATGAAATGGTGTTCAATTAGAATTGTAGAAGTCCCTCTGGTATCCTGCTAGAGATTAAATTTAGAGTTTCTTGTAGGGCAACGGATAGTCAGAAGTTGTTACTTATGAGTTGTTGTTGTAGTTGTTGGGTTGTTGTTTGCTGTGTTATTAGTGTTTTGGTGGCTTAAGCTTTTCTGTACCTATTGTAGACACCTACTTTTGTCCCCGTTTCCGAAAGGGAAAGGTTTGATGATGAAAACATAAATCTCCACTTGACAACGCATCTCCTATAAAATAAACGAATCTCGATTCCCCATTTCATTTCACCCGAAACCTGCTATTTATGGAAACCTGCTAAAAATAGTAACTGCCGTAAAAGGTAGCTTCTAAAAGTGGCAAATCATAAAGGATAGAAAACCGCGAGAATCCTATTCCTAATAGGATTCGGAAATAAGAGTTACGTATTAATTAAAATCCTAACGAGCCTAGAGTTCGTAACGGGCCCAGACGCATTCCGTCATAAAATTGATACGCGCTAAAAGACTCGATTAAATCTCAAACTCTACGGATTTCAGGAATCCGAATCTGACTAAAGAAAACAGCCCAGACCCTATTTTCAACGCCTGGCTCTGGGCGCCGAAATCTTCGGCGCCCAGGCCTGGGCGCTGAAAATACCTGGGTACGTGTTTTTTCCTAATTCTTTGTGGATTAGAACTCTGCAATTCTATCTTTCCACGAACTCTTCCCTATAAATAGACCCCTAGATTCGACGTGAAAGGAACACACACACAACACATAATTATATTCTGAGTATTGACTCCAACCCTTAGCCTAAGCCTCTCGCTGCGAAATTGTTCACGCGTTCTGTCGCAATCGATCCATAAATCGAACAGAACGTATCCTGTCCCATAATTGAGATTCGTTAAATAAAAAGGAGAAATAGCAAAGTCAAAGTGGTTAGTTTTCTGAGAACCGTGACGCACCTCTCAAGGGTGCGTCGTAATGTGTCCCTTTTCGATGATTTAACTGCTTTCCTCCTTTTTATGAACTATTAAACTAACCTAATCTGATTGTTCTATCAAGCTTAACAAATATAATATTTTTGGGAAATCGGATTATCATGCTAGGTCCCTTAATGCTATTTAAATCAGATAATCACGATCGAATTAGTATTATATGTTGCATATTGCTAAAATCAACTCAGATTAGTTTAATAGTTAACGCATGTCCCTTCAATTATTTATGCTGAGCTAGTAAGGATATCCTGCCTCTAGAGTTATCGACGAGCGAAGTATCTCCTCTCGGTAGTTACAGTCCCCCCGAACCCTCAATCTCTACCTTGCGGGTGTATGTTGAGAGATCCCCACACCAGGGATCACAAGGGAACCTACGGCCGTCGTGGTCAAACATAATTGCACTCCCTTTATGTCACGATAACCGGGTTTTGTCAGTTTTTCTCATTGTCGTTAAAAACTGAATGGCGACTCCTATATTACTAGTCAATTGGGTGTAAACTCACAGGAAATCCAATTACACTTGATTGAATAAAAAGAATCGTCACACCCACGAGGGACGAGGTCACGCATTAGCCTCGCGCTTTTTCGACCCCCTCACAGTGGCGACTCCACTGGGGATAGTGAAGGAAATACTCGTGCTTGTAGGTAATCAAAATAGCCGAAGGGTGAAATGATCCTACCCCGCATTTATTTCCCCATCAAGTTGGGACGACCTGAAAATCACCATATTAATGTGAACGGGCAGAACAGCATAACGAATCTCGGCTCCCTCGGGAGTTGGGACTAAGGATACCTTTTTTCTCCAATAGGGGGGTGCATACGCCGCGCATGTTGCCCACTCGGTACTTGTGCAGGTAGTACACCTATCCCGAACCCAATCGCTCGCCCATTAGGTCCCTCTCGCCTGCATGCCCCCTTGGCTTGCACTTGCGGGTTGGCCTCTTGAGCGAAATTTGTCTGTTGAAGACACTACCTCGACCGGGGCATGTGTTGGATCTACGATAGAAGCGGTACCAAGCCAGGCGCAAATAACTACCCATAGAAGCCTATCATAAACTACATGACATATTTAATTTTCAAATCCATGTTTGTAATGTAGTTATGTGTAGCGAACTATGTGACTATGTTATGATTGTGCATACGAATAGTGCTAGACAAATAATCCTAGAAAAACCAACGACCTTAAAAATTACCCAAGCATTCATAAACCGATTGGCCAAAGAGTTATACCAAAATACGTGTTCCACAAACCCGAACGATCGCCACAAAAATAAGCGACGCTCGGGATGGCCTGTAACGAATCCCACAAACGCTGCACAACGCGTAAGGACGTTATTAGGCAAGCACGCAAAATCGAAGTCGCATAAACAAAAGTAGACGCAAACAAAAAACGAGAACCAGCCAGGGACGCATTTTCAACGCCCCTGGCTGGGCGCCGAAATTTCTCACGCCCACTGCTGGGCGCTGAAGTTGCTGCCTGGCCTTTTGGTCAGGCACAGCAGCCTCGGTGCCCGCGCATAAAAAATATACGTAGCAAAAAAAAAACTTTTCGAAAAAAATTGCTGCGAGGGCGTATGAAAAGGCACTCGATTCTAAAAGCGACTAAAAAATAAAAATAAATAACTCTTTGTGTCGTTGTTAGGCCTCCTACGACGACAATGCTCGGCACCAAAACCGAACATGCTAATAACTATGAATATCACATGGGCAAAGTATTCAAAAAATAATGTTCAAATAGAGTCTTGAAGAAAAATAATGTTCGAATAAAAAAATAAATCCGAGTCTAGACTAGGCTATGCCAAAGTACAATCTAAATCCTAAGTCTTAGTTGTCTTATCCATAGAATCGGTTGTCTTATCCATAGAATCGGTCCCAATGCTTGGTGTCGTTCTGCAAGTTAAAAGGTTAAACCATATTGAGTCTCCCCTCCTAACATTTAAATCAATAAGCACCCATATGTCATTGTCATCCCTTGCTAAGAATCCACGGCTTCAATACTCTCTCACCAATAAAAAGAATATACTATAGTATTTGCAAAATGGAAACAGTCACATTCTGGAAATCATCCCCCATAGTCGCACAACCCCAAAGTGAACCTAAGGTGTCAATACCATTGGCAAGAAAAATTAATGGCCTCAAGGCTTATAATCACATTGGGCCACGACTATCATAGTCCTCTCGAGTCACTCGCTCCTTGAAATACTACTAAGTACGGACTAAAAGATTTTCCATGAAAGCAACATGACCAACCATGAAAATACCCAAATCGGCATACCATAAGGCTACCATTGGGGTAAAGCAATACACACTAAGAGAGAAGCTGCACTAATGATTCTAGTCTTGCAAAAATAAAAATTCGATCTCCCCAATTAACTACCTTGCCAACATTAAGCAAAATGGCGCATGACAAATGAACACCCAAGGGTTAAAATCTAAAGTGTCAACCAACGAAAGTTATGGTCCAATTAGCCTAAGTCTGAGAGTCGCTTGGTCAAGTATTATAGGCTTACGCCATGTCATTATTTTGAGTCTAGGCCACCTCCTTGTATACATACGCGGGTTATAATCAGAAAAATTAATGAAAGTTTGAGTCTAAATCACAACTTCCAATTAAATCCCAAAAACTGGAATCTGAAAAGAAACAAAAAATTACTTTCGATGTAATTCTTTCGTTAAAATTCAATAAGGTAAAAACAACATTTTGAATCTACGCTATTTGCATATTTTAAGAAACGACTAAATACGCTTGCAAAGTAAGACAATTTAAAGGTCCACCCTAGGCCTACTAAAATTAAAGGTCCACTATAGGCCTACCAAACCAGGCTCACTCAGTCTCGCCTCGTGACTCAAAGACCACAACCATCTACCTTTTAGCCCAAATTAAAAATTGAAGAATTTATGTTGGGGAGGAATCCCAAGAAAAAAGAAAGAAAAAATAGAAAGAGAAAAGGGAGAGCGAAAAGAGCAAGCCAGGGAATACTTATCCCGTAGTGCAACATTTACCTAAGTAAACGAAGGAAAAGAATTGAGTCAACCAATCCAAATCATAAAATTCTACGATGTCTACCCTTTCCAATCCTTATGCTCTTAGACGCCTTCGCTCTGGGGTCCCTGGTCAGCTCATCTAACCCATCCATGTTCTCATTGCCATGACCCAAGAAACCATTACCTCGACTCTTGTTCTTGAACTCGTTGTCAACCGCAAACCACGCACGGCCATTGACACGTGCGTCATACCCCTTATTTCCAAAACCTGCTCTTATACCACCATTAGCATAATGACCATATAACTTGTGTGGATACATCCTGTTGATATACCCTTGAGCCGTCCCCATGCTGCTCATTGGCCTTGGTTGATGTAAACTCGTGACACTGGCACGAAGCTGCAAATTGTGAGCCCTAGCAGATATAATCCTCATGCTTGACCAACACCTATACAAATTCTCCTATCTCATTCAACCCATCTTTCAAGCCGTCTTGAGTCACAAACAAAAAAAAAGGAAACAAATGAAAAGTGCAAAAAAACTAAAATAAAATGTGAATAATAAAAAAGAAACTTTGCAAAAGCGCCTCTAAAGTTAGTCTAAAAAGAAAAATAAAGAAGCATTTAGCGCACCAAAAAAGATCCTCCTAGAAGTCATTTTCAGCGCCCAAAGCTGGGCGCCGAAATCTTTAGCGCCCCAGCCTTAGCGCACCAAAAAAGATCCTCCTAGAAGTCATTTTCAGCGCCCAAAGATGGGCGCCGAAATCTTTAGCGCCCCAGCCTGGGCGCTGAATCTCTCTGCTTGCTAAAATTTGTCCAGAAGTGCTCGTCATTTTATCCGCACACAACGGAAAAATAACGAACACTTGGAGGGGTACAGCACGTATTCAGATATACGTACCACCAAAAAATACATGTACTTACGGCAAGGCAGCAGATTTAAATAATAATAAACTTCACTTATTCTACCATTTCAAATAATGTGTTTCCACCTCGGAACGTACTTGTTTAAAATCGGCATTCTAAGAAACCATTTTCTGGCTAAGAACTAGGCAAGACCTGATTCCAAATTAAATCTATTTAAGGCGGATACGTAGGCAATCCATGATTCGGTCCAACCAATTTGCAAAAATATTCAAGGCCTATAGAATAACAAGAATAAAAATAGAAGTCCCTTATTGAAATTTAATTACTTGCAACCCAAGTCAAAAGAAAAATTTAAGTCAAAGGAAGAATCCAAGTCACCAAGATGCCAAATTAATGAACACACATCGAAAAATAATAAGGGCACGTACCCTTGCCAGAAGGAGCACTCACACTCCTAGGCACTTAGCCAAGACTCAAAAAATCGCTTTGCCTCAATTGAATGGGGGCTAGCGCAAGCGTCCATGACCTCTAAAGTACTCGACTTGACCCTCCCTAAAGCGAACTAACTCACTTAAAGACTTTCTTTTACCACTAGACATAGTCGTTCGCTTAAAGACCTTCTTTAACCACTAGACACAGTCATGATCGCCAACAAGTAGTAAAAGCAGTAAGCTTGCAATGGAAAAGATTGTTCTACGGCATCGCCCCATCGTTCTTTCGAACTCAGGGCACCCGTTCATGGTGATTCAAATGCTTGCGAATCTCCTTTGAAAAACAATCAGACATTATCAATAGGACTTGGCACTTAACCCCACCCTACTTAGACATATGACACGGGCATCTAAAATCGAAATCTAAAAGCATCATTAATGGGAAGACATAATAGCAATTGGGGGCTAAAAATTGAAATGAAAGAGCTAGGGAAAGAACTAAGTATACCTTGACCCTTTGTGCAGACATACACCAAGTAAATCTAAGTCAATTTGAAAACGGTTTATATTCCCGCAATTCTGGAAAAGACGGCCCTAAAAGCCTAAAGCATATGTCGAACGGGCACAAGTATATCTTGACGCCTGCACCCTGGCTTCCAGCAAATCCTTAGACAGCATTCCAAAAATCGTAACAGTATTTTGATTCACTCATGTAATCCTGTACCAACCCTTCTATAAGTCAACCTACTTAGGACACCTCGGATTGTACACAGTAGGATGCGGATTTTAAATAATTTTCAAATAATTTTCAAAGACATTTTCGAACATAATAAAGTGTCGTTAGTTTAGGCTAAGTATGCGTTTATCTCAATTTTGCAAGTGAGTCAAAAGATTTCCAAATATGATTATGGGTAAAGAAAGGCACCTAGCTTTTGGACAAGGCACACTTCAACATGTGACTACCTTGACCATGGCAATGTCGCACAATACGACATTTACAAGAGAAGCAGCAAAATCACTACTCGACCGTACCTCGCACTAAACGAGTCTGGTTCAAACTATTCATGATTCATGTCACCATGAATGCATAAAAACGTATGCAAAGCAATATAGCACCAAGCCAATCCCGTAGCTACAATTGGGGGCTTGAGAAAAACACTCTAAAAATGCTCGAAATGACGATTTCATCGCAAATTCTCGACGCTAATGCTATACATATGTCATAGGGGCACAATCCTAAGCTTTAATCGTGTAAAACGAACCTTAGAATGGCTACAGCCCCTCCCAAATTCTAAAGCACTACTTAGAATATATAAAGTCACCCCACTATCAAGGGTAACAGAAAATCGCGAGTCACCAAAACTCCGATCAAACTACTGCACATAACGCTCGCTCTACAAGCGTCTGTTACACAGTTTACGTCGTTCCAAAGCAAAAGCAAAAGAAAAATCAAGGATAAAAATAAAAAAAAATGTAAAAAACTGTCTGCCCAGAAATCATTTTCAACGCCCAGAGCTGGGCGCCAATATCTTTAACGCCCCAGCCTGGGCGCTGATTCTTTCTTCTAGCCAAGTTTTGCCCAGGTATAAAAAAAAAAAAACATCTATGAATCCTCGCATCGAACGAAGTAATAAGCCGTGCAAACCCATGCGGAAGGTGCTACACTTGTTCGAACACCTGAACGAGGCATGATGAAGTACTCCAATGCAAAAATAATAATGATATCCTAACGCTTGGAGGAATGTTCTAAGACACGCCGTTAGGCCACACAAGCCTACGTTGCACCATAAGTTCAACCATCCCACGGTACAAGTCTAAAAAAGAGAGTAAGGCATATTGCACTAATGCAGGCACGACCAAGAGCATGTGTAAAAGAGGCAAAGACTACTTATCGCCCAAATTCAAAATGCAAGCCACACGACTTCTACATTAAGGATTAAAGGTAGCAAAATATTACCTACCAAGAAAGGGATAGCTCGCACCTACACGAGTGGAACCCCAAGGTATCTTTCTCGCAAGAACCTACAAAAATCGTACACCAAAAGGAAGCATCCCAACATGCATGCTTGAGGGCTCCAAGCTACAAAACGACCATAGCAAAATAAAAAATATATATATCGAAGCAAATGTTTGAACAATCGAAAGGGCACGATGTTTGAGCCCACCTCGTGAATGGGCCTGAACCCTAACAAGCTCCTAAGAAAACTATTCAAAATCAGTCATTGCTCAAAAAAAAATGATTCAAGCAAACTGATTGATGGACCGCACACAACGGCCATTCTATGAACGCTCGTTCGCACATACATATCATCATTCTAAGTATCGAACATTCACGAACGCGTTCAAAAGGAAAAATATACAACAAGAGCGGTCAAAGTATTACGTCTCAAGGTATGTTCCTCGGGCCATATAGACTCGCCTAACTATTGCAATAACTGTACGCCTTAAGAGCAACAGTTCCTTAAAATAATCGCCCCAAAGCGACAAGCACCGTAGTCCACCAATCGGCTACGGCTTCTCAAGGAAATCATCACGTTCTAAAAATAAAGAAAAAAACAAAATGCATAGAACTTCCAAGTGAAATAAACGAATGAACAAGAGGCCAACTGTGTCATAAAGAAACCTCACCAGAATTCATTTTCAGCGCCAAGCGCTGGGCGCCGAAATCTTAAACGCCCAGGCCTGGGCGCCGAAAATGAACCCAGGCTCAAAAAAAATAAAATAAGGCCCTAACTTCTATTGGGCCCTGCCGCATCCATTCGACTCGAAAATTGCCAATTTCCTTACTGAAAGTTGCACCTCACGACTTTGTCAAGAGTAGCACACCACTACAAGGGTCGCTCGCACTTACGAGCATAATCCCAAACACGATCAAGGACATTACAGAATGCGTATCCCCAAGGAACCTCTTTGACAAGAAATGACCGTCAAGCATGAGTGTTTGGGAGCTCGAAAGAAAATATATATTATGAAAAGTTAAAACAATATTCCCAGACTACGTGTCTGGATGTCTCAAAAAATAAAACCGGTTTACGACCTCAAGAAAAAGGTCGTCGTTGATACCTATACGTAGTCCCCTAATCAAGGACCCAAGTAGTGGCAAAATTGAGCCGTAAAGACTAGCTCAAGACCATGAAAGATGATGACCACGAGACAATGGTCCGTCTAAGCCCGTTGTCAACCCACATTTAGGTTGCAACTAAATCCGAGCATCCCTCGAAAGAATTCGCTCCTGCGAGAATGAGTAAGAAAAGAACTTCTCAAGAGAAATCACAAGAAAAAATGAAATAGGGACTTGTCCACCTCAATCGGGAAAAATCGCGACACGAACCACGCGAGTTCCAAATCAAAAAAAACGAATTCAGGGACGTCCAACCTTAGCGGACAGGGCTCGCCCACCCTCAGCGGGCGGGGTCTGCGTCACTAGCCGCGCAGGTCCTCAGTTTTCAAAAAAAGAATCTTCAAAAAAAATATATGTTTACAGGCTCGCCATCTTCAGCGGGCGGGGTCTACGTCACAAACCGCGTAGGTCCTTATTTTCAAAAAAAAGCAAAACAAATTTCAAAATAGATTCGTCCACTTCTATCGGACGGGGTGTCCACCCTTAGCGGACAAGGTTCGCCATCTTTAGCCGGCGGGGTCTACGCCACAAACCGCGTAGGTCCTTATTTTCAAATTTCAAAAACAGATTCGTCCACTTCTATCGGACGGGGTGTCCACCCTTAGCGGACAGGCTCGCCATCTTTAGCCGGCGGGGTCTGCGCCATTAAACCGTGCAGGTCCTTAGTCGCTGCAGCGATAACTTTGGCTAGATTTTCCTTCGTTTTACGTCCTATAAAAACAAGGGTGCTGGATTTTCCTTCGTTTTACGTCCTATAAAAACAAGGGTGTTGGATTTTCCTTCGTTTTACGTCCTATAAAAACAAGGGTGCTGGATTTTCCTTCGTTTTACGTCCTATAAAAACAAGGGGGTTTTCTCATTTAACTAGCCTTGAAAATGAGAATCTTTAAAAACATTTTTTACCTCGTGATTGGGCTTGGCCAGGCCCAATTACACTTTATAGCTTTGATTTCGAAAACATCTGTAGCTACTCCCAATGACAAAGTGAGGGAGTTTCTATGCACCTTTAGATCCTTCCAATGACAAAGTGAGGAAGTTTCTATACTATCAGTTGACAAATCCCAATGACACGTGAGGGATATATCGACACTTCAAGTGATGACCCTTAAGTCTAATGTTATCACTCGGGGGCTCGTGAGACCCTCGCAAAACAGGTCACGTATACCATGGCTTGTGTGACGCACTCCGTCTAATACTTTGACCATCGTCTTACTTCAAGACTCGGTCAAAGTGGGGGCCAACTGTAGACACCTACTTTTGTCCCCGTTCCCGAAAGGGAAAGGTTCGATGATGAAAACATAAATTTCAACTTGACAATGCATCTCCTATAAAATAAACGAATCTCGATTCCCCATTTCATTTCACCCGAAACCTGCTATTTATGGAAACCTGCTAAAAATAGTAACTGCCGTAAAAGGTAGCTTCTAAAAGTGGCAAATCATAAAGGATAGAAACCTGTCAGAATTAGGTGTTGCATTCCAACATAAATCCTAAATGAGATAGAAAACCGCGAGAATCCTATTCCTAATAGGATTCGGAAATAAGAGTTACGTATTAATTAAAATCCTAACGAGCCTAGAGTTCGTAACGGGCCCAGACGCATTCCGTCATAAAATTGATACGCGCTAAAAGACTCGATTAAATCTCAAACTCTACGGATTTCAGGAATCCGAATCTGACTAAAGAAAACAGCCCAGACCCTATTTTCAACGCATGGCTCTGGGCGCCGAAATCTTCGGCGCCCAGGCCTGGGCGCTGAAAATACCTGGGTACGTGTTTTTTCCTAATTCTTTGTGGATTAGAACTCTGCAATTCTATCTTTCCACGAACTCTTCCCTATAAATAGACCCCTAGATTCGACGTGAAAGGAACACACACACAACACATAATTATATTCTGAGTATTGACTCCAACCCTTAGCCTAAGCCTCTCGCTGCGAAATTGTTCACGCGTTCTGTCGCAATCGATCCATAAATCGAACAGAACGTATCCTGTCCCATAATTGAGATTCGTTAAATAAAAAGGAGAAATAGCAAAGTCAAAGTGGTTAGTTTTCTGAGAACCGTGACGCACCTCTCAAGGGTGCGTCGTAATGTGTCCCTTTTCGATGATTTAACTGCTTTCCTCACCCTTTTTATGAACTGTTAAACTAACCTAATCTGATTGTTCTATCACGCCTAACAAATATAATATTTTTGGGAAATCGGATTATCATGCTAGGTCCCTTAATGCTATTTAAATCAGATAATCACGATCGAATTAGTATTATATGTTGCATATTGCTAAAATCAACTCAGATTAGTTTAATAGTTAACGCATGTCCCTTCAATTATTTATGCTGAGCTAGTAAGGATATCCTGCCTCTGGAGTTATCGACGAGCGAAGTACTCCTCTCGGTAGTTACAGTCCCCCGAACCCTCAATCTCTACCTTGTGGGTGTATGTTGAGAGATCCCCACACCAGGGATCACAAGGGAACCTACGGCCGTCGTGGTCAAACATAATTGCACTCCCTTTATGTCACGATAACCGGGTTTTGTTAGTTTTTCTCATTGTCGTTAAAAACTGAATGGCGACTCCTATATTACTAGTCAATTGGGTGTAAACTCACAGGAAATCCAATTACACTTGATTGAATAAAAGGAATCGTCACACCCACGAGGGACGAGGTCACGCATTAGCCTCGCGCTTTTTCGACCCCCTCACACCTATATTTTAAACGTACTTGTAATTCATATTATCAATTACATGCAAATTGAACTTTTGCATTGTTTCTCTAGCATTTATCCTAAATTTGTAAATGCCCGTTTTTTTTTGTGTATTGCTACAAAATAAATTTTTATACCTTGGGGGATAGCGCGCACGGTCCAACAACTAGTTACTACAATTATTCCTAAGTGTTACTTCTATTTGTAATTTCAGTTACTTTTGTAGTTTTGGAACAGTTACTTTTAATCAAGCTACTTTTCACTTAAAACACTAGGATGTTACTTTAATACTTGAGTTAGGTTACTTTTTGAATGTTAATGGTGTTACTTTTAAACAATAGACACAACAAGTCAACAACTACTAATATTACTAAGCGTTACTTCTATTTGTATAATTGGTTACTTCTGTTTGTAATTTCAGTTACTTTTATGGTTTTAGAAGAGTTAAATTTTAATCAAGCTACTCATTCAATTAAACCAGTAGGATGTTACTTTAATATTTTACTATGACTACTTTTTATATGTTAATGGTGTTTCTTTTAAATATTAGGCATAATTAATCAATTACTACTAATATTACTAAGACTTTTTTTAGTTAATGGATTACTTTTTAGATTAGTTAGTGTTACCAAAATTTGGCACTTAGTAGTTAGCAGTTAGCACTTTTTCTCCTAGCTCCAAAAAGTAATTACATGAACAATGGCGGGTTGCCAACAAAAACCATAAATGATATCAATATTGCTAATTTGCTATAGCGCACTAAGTGGTTGTCTTTTTCTCTCTCCTAAATTTCGTTGCTAATTAGTTCTAGATTGTTGTTTAATTTGGATATGGAAAAAACAAAGGAAGAAAGAAAAGAAATTGAAGTCCTTAAATGGGTGCACATCAAACAACCAAAATATATGAACACTCCGATCTCCATTTGGTTGCTGAAGAAAAGAAAAATCCACAATACAGGGGAAGCTGCATGCATATTTTAAATAATTTATTTTCATCTTTGTCTGATGTGGTATATTTGTCACAAATATGAACACATCACACCATCTATTGATGGTGTGGCTTGCCACGTATGAGACTTGAGGATTAATATCCTTAATTAATCACCATGTTCATTAAATTTTCAGCAATATATTTAGATTTAAAATCTTTTTAATTAATTAGAAATTTATCGTTTTTAACGTAAATAATAATTATAATTCATTATTTAAAACCCTAGCATGAAAAATAATTAATTTCATGAATAAAACTTTCAAAATCAATAATTTTGCGTTCATAAATATTCTGAAAATTATAATTGATTATCATAATTAAAATTATCATCTAATTATGTTAATCAATCAACCATATAGTTTTATTTAAAACCATATATATATATAGAATCAGATTCGGTGAGAACCACCTCTTATGTTGAGAACTGAGAAATAATCTCAACCCTTGATCAATTCAATCCAACGGCCATTATCTCGCCCGACCAAATCAAAAAATAAGGGTAGATTGGTAATTTTGGCGATTTGAATGACAACCCCTCTTTCTCGATTTTCAGCTTTCTTTGTTTCTCTCTCTTCCTTTCGATTTTTCTCTCTCCCTGCAAATCCTCTCAACTGACTTCATCTTCTTCAATGTCTTCAATTTTCGATGTTCCTGCAATTGCTTAACCTACTTGCGGTTTCATCTCTCTCAAGTCGCGCAGGTATTGATTGAACTTCATGTATTAATTTGTTCGATTTTTTGGATTTAAGTTCTGATTTGTATCGAAATTTTGTCAAGCTTTTAGGGTACCAGTTTTTTTTGGTTGAATTGATGTTTAATTGAACAAGTATTGGAATTAATTTATGCTTTTAAATTTTCAAATTTGTACCATTGATTGCGATCATAATATCTAAATTTGGGGGTTTTCACATGTTGATTTTTTAGCACTCTAGGTTTTAGGGTTTTAATTTGTTTTTTCTTTTTTACATATTTTTGTTTTTTATTACAGAAGATTTATGGTAAAAAATTTGAATTATCAAATTATATGTAGTTTTTGTTACTTCAGTTTTACAAGGTTGTGAGATGAGAAGAATGGAGTTTGGCTTGATATTTGTACATTCCCCTATTTTATGATTGTTTACTTTCATAGGTTGTATTGTTTACTTTTCTGAGATTTTTATCTACTTCTAAAATAAATGAACGACAAATTATGTACTGCTATATCTACATTTTCACCTTCCATGAGTAGCCCAAATTTTTTTAATTCTTCCTCCTTTGTGTGTTTGTATTGGAATGATTGATTTGCTTTTACTTAGCTTTGAGCCATGATTTTCCCCTGAAAATAGAGTTTTGGTTGCCTGTGGCACCTATGGAATAGGAGAAACATTTTGAGAATAGTATCCTTTTTCCTGCTCCGAAAATGAGAGCTTCACGGATTTTCTTGAGCGGTGTTTTCTCAAGCCTATTATGGTTAACGCCAGGGAGAGTTTTGTTCTCCTTAGCTTGACGTTGTGCCTGCATTTGATCATAGTGCTACTCTTAAAACTAGTCATTGTTGCATCAAATGGTCGTAGCTCAAGTTGAGGCGAGGTAAATCAACACAACATCGACCTTGCTGCTTGTTTACTAGGTGTTCGTTAGGTGTTGGCTGGAAAGCTAAAGATTGCAAGCAGGCGGATCATGAGGATTGTAGTCGAGTGGCTGGCTGATTGTGTGCTAATAGGTGATTGTTTGTAGGGTGCTTTATATTTAATTAAAGTAGTAAATTAGTAGTCTCATTTTGTTTTGTTTTTTCGCTTGATTAGTGTTGTTCTATTTGTAGATTTTTAGCTGCGTTTCTTCATTGATATAGTGTGAGTAAATTTTATGCTTCTTATTTATCACAAGTTATCTTTTCCACATTTAAATAACCAGAATCTGAACAGGGAAGAAATAGGAAGGGCAAGCAGAAAACCAAGGAGCCGGAAACTAAGGTTGATTGATCTTCATATGACAATAGATTCAGAACGTAGGACTATGTCCTCACGTGTAAGGATCAGAGTTTAATGGAGGTATGTCCTTGTAATAAACGAGAACTGAACTGAGTACCAAGGTTTCCAGTCAAAATAAAAGGATGGAGAGAATTATCGTATAAAGGCTAATAGGTATTCCGTACTCTCTATCATGTCTTTCTATACGAAATTGTGGGAAAGAATGCAAAGTTGAGTATAAAATTGACTAAGAATTGCACACAACTAACACAAATACTGAGACTACTGACATCGATCCATTGAATTTCCGTCTCAAAATTCTTTGGAATCTCTTTCTATTGCTTTGGCCCTGTTCTTCTTCTACTTTTGCCTTTAGCTTTTCATTTTACAGATATCTTCAAACAGGAGCAAAGGCATGTATCTTATCCAGGGCTTAGTTAACTATAAAGCAAGAGTGGAAAGAAAACTTATGGTTGAATGTGATTAATACAATTTGCAACTAAAATCGGTAGATATTCTAGAAAGAACAGAATGGCACATCAAAATAAAAGTTGTACACAATATGTTGGTACACACCAATACACCATCGAGCTAAAGTCAGTAAAGCAGCAAAGTGATCAAAGCATAGAAAACATAATTGATGCATCCATCCAATTAGCAACCATCTCTTGCAAGTCCAAGATATATCATTTAGAATATTTACTTTTAAATTTAATTAATCTACATTTACTAATTGTTTATTTACTTTTGAGTCTTACTAATTTACTTTGCACGTTTTTTAGCTCCGCCGCCCAAGCTTAGAACATACGGTATAATCATCTGGTTGGGTGGAGAAGGGTGGGTGGGTGCAGCAGCAACAGATACAGGCACACCCATTTGATTTGTGACCATGTGGGTCTTTGTCAATGTGGGAGGGGTTAATTAGTGAAAGTCAGCCGGTACTACATTCTCTCCTTTTCTGAGCTTGATGAGCTCCAACAGAAAATTGATTCACCCCAACTTCTAACTCGGTTTTGCAGATTTGTAGCAACTTCTTGTTGACGAAATCTGGTGCTTGTTCACACTTTTACAATCAAAGCCTTTTACTTTTAAACTGTTTTGATTTACTTTTTTTGGTATTTTCTTTACTTTCATTTATTTTATTTAAAAACATTAGCCTACTAGCTCAATGGGTAGAGCATTTTGCAAATGCGCAAAAATGTGGGTTCGAATCCCACGTAGGTTATCTATGTAAGTGTTGGATTTTTTTTTACTTCCGAATTAAACAAAAGGAAAATCATGTCGAACCTAGAAAAGAGATAAACATTCTTTGCCTTTGAATCAAATCGATGAAAATGAAAGTGGCCGGTAAACAGTTTCAATTTACTTTTCGAACAATTCAATCTACTTTTGGAGCAATTCCATTTACTTATATACTATCATTTTCTTTACTTTTGTATTCCATGTTTTTCTTTTGAATAAATTTTGTAACTCTTTTTTTTAGTTTAATGTATACTAATTGTACATGTATTTTAATAATATTTTGATTTACTTTTTATTTATCATGAATTACTCTTTAAGTTATTTATATACTCCGTACTTTTTATTTAGTTTGATTTACTTTTATTTATTTTGATTTACTTTTGAGTTGCTTTTATTTACTTAGAAGTATTATTTTTGAGGTTTTTTTAATTCACTTTAGAAAACAACCTATGTAGGAATCGAACCTACATCCCATATGCATATGCATATGCATATGCATAGTGCTCTACCATTTGAGCTAATAGGTTTTCATATAACATTTAAGAGAAAATTATTATTGATGTTTCATTGTTATTTAGTTTACTTTTAGAGAGATTTTGTTTAGTATTGCAGATATTTGGTTTACTTTCGGAGTAACTTCTAGCCAAACCTGAAGATCAACTGCATAGACTACATTACCAAAGGTAGGCCTTGCATTTGAGAAATGTAAACAGAGAATTTACATGTATGTCTTCAATGACAGTAAATACATGTTTATAAAGGATTCAGACTTGCCTGAAAACCCAACTCCTGCAATCTTTTGACCATTTCCGAGAAAGAGATTAGCAGGGTAACTTCTGTCCGTGCTGCAAGCACTGACTCCAACAGACCAAGGACTGAAGGATACCACGGAGCTAGGGTCAGGCCCTTTGTTCCCTGCTGCTTATACCACAAAATCCTGCTCTTCTTGCAAGTAGTGTGGAGATTTCAAATACACCAAGGGAAGTTATTGTGTCTTCTCCTGGTTCATCTGGTCCTACCGACAAGTTCAGGATGTCAACTCCATCTTTCATTGCCTGAAATAATCAAAGTTTGCAAGGCTCATAGATTATACAGTAAGGTTCATTATTTATACTTTTCTCCAACTTCATAAAAGTGCTTACTTAGAGATTTAGTTTTACTTAAAGAGAAATTTAGTTTACTTTTTTTCGATTTTTATTTACTTTAACACAATTAAATCTAGCTAATTGATTCACTTCTAATAACAAAACAGAGCATCCAACTACGCCCAAGCAGTCACACCCCATTCTTCGGTCCAAAAAACCCATGCATTCCACATCCGTCTATGTTTCGCCGATCATATCCGGCTACCTAGGCAAACTGTGAAACTCTGGCATAATTCAGTTGTTCATCCTGTTATCCTATATCCTCATTCAGGTAATCTTTTTTTTTGTGATAAAATAGATATTTTATTCATACCAACAATAAAGAACATGATACATAAAACCCAAAGCAAGAAAACAAGGTCAACAGACCAAACACAAGCTGATAAGGTGTTTTTCCGTCGTTGAATAGAACAACACCTCACCAAACAAAATTTATAAAACACCTAATCTACCGGCTATATTGACTATAGCGGCAAGTATAGGCATCGTCCCATAGGAATGGATATGCTTGACTTATCAATCTATGCGTTCACAAGCTAGTTCGGATGGAAAATTATTTGTTTTTGAATTAATCTAATCTAAGCTAGAAATGCAAACAAATAAAGGAATTCTAGAGGAATCGGGAATCGGCAATGGAATCGAATCAAAGAAATAACAAGGTCAAGACATTCATGAATATGCAACGACATAGCAATTAGGGGAATGAAAACTAATGACGTACTCGCCACCTCTCGGATAGAGCACGCGAAGCAACCTAGCCTATAGAAAAGCTTTCGCATAGTCCTAAGCTAGATTAGCTTGCATATAATAGGAACTATCATTCACTTGCATGAATTAGGCCCACAATGTCTTGCCAAACCTAAATCATACATTCCAATCTAATTCAATCAACTAGCATTTGCAACTACTACTCAATTGATCATGGAAAATCCTAGCACTAAATCACATTTAATCACAACATCAATCATGAATTTTCCCTAAAATTCCCTAAATTCAATGCCAAGGCTTCATCCCTAACCTCTAGACTAAAATACTCAATTAGCATGATTAACATCAACATTAAACTAATATTAATCCTAATCATGAAACTAATTGAACTAATGAAGCTAATTGAAACAATTAAATTCAGAAAATTCAAACTACAAAAATTGGGGAAAAATCAATGAAATTCAAAGCATGAAACTAATTCTAGAATTCTACCATGAAATCAAAGCATAAACGAAATTAATGAAGCAATTAAAGAATTAAAGAACAAATCAAAAAGAACAGAAGAATTATACCTTGAATAGAATTTGAATCAAACTTGAAGCACAAAAATGAAGGACAAAATGAAGAACAAAAGGAAAGAAATCTGAAAATTAAAGATGATTGTATTGAATTTAGAATCAAGAATTTGAAGCTAAGAATCCTTAATCCTAATCTCTAATCTAAGCCCTAAACTAATTATAGAGAGAGAATTCTAATTTTGAAATCCTAAAACTAATTACGTGTTTTACAAAATGAAAGCCTAATGAAACAATGCTGCGATTTTCGATTTTATAGTAGCAGCCCCGCAGTAACATTTGAACGAATAGAGGGTGTTGTGTGGTCGCACAGATTCTGTGCGGTCGCACAGAGACAAGCATTCAGTCGCACAGCAATTTTAAGACATACTGTCCACAATTTGCAGTTTTGTTCGACCACACATGCTGTTGCACTCGATCGCACAGCAGCTGTTCGATCGCACACATTTGCACTCGATCGCACAGACTGCTGTTCTGATTGCGCTGCACTGCTGCGCTATTCTGCTCGTGTTGCTGTGATGATCTGCTGCGAGCTGTAGCTGCTGTGGCTATGCTGTGACTATGATGTGATAGCGTGCTGTCAAGACTCTCAAGGTGAGCACAAAGCTAGCTGCAAGCACGACTTTGGCTGCTACCAAAAAAAGAGAACAAAGCTATTGTGCTTGTTCGATTGCTTCTGTGGAGCGAGCTGTTGTGGCTCGAGTGTTGCTAGGTTGTGGCTTGAAATGATGCCACAAGGCTGCTGTTGCTATCAAGACGAGCACAAGGCTGTTGTTGGCAGCTTGCACTGTGATGCTCGTGAGGCTCTTGCGTGCACTTGTGGGCAGCCTAAGTAGATTTATTCACCTTGCAAAATCAATGAAAATCGTAGAGTATTTATTAATGATCGAAAATCAAAAATATTAATTCGTTTAACAATTTTACAAATCGTAAAACATATAACTCGTCGACAAGCATAATGACACGATATTAACACGTTAATACTCAAAACGAACCTTACGCAATGAGAATGCGCGCAAAAGACATATTTAGAGCAAAAACGACTAAAATATGCGCAAGACGAGAAAATGTAACGATTAATGCAAAAATGCGATAAACGAACTAAAAACGATAAAACTAAGCGAAAATAATAATAAAAAGCTAATAAAATGAACTAAAATCCTAAGCTAAGAGCGACATAAATGTCGCTCATCAAACTCCCCAAGCTAACCCTTTGTTTGTCCTCAAGCAAAGCTAGAATGAGAAACGGGGAGGAGAATGAGCTTATTTATTAAAAATTGAAATTACGAAAAATAAGATCTACAAGAATGCACACTAACTCACTTTCTTAGGAATCACAGTTGCATTTAAGTGCATGCAACAAGCTCTTTAAACCCCACAATCGCTCATGAGGGCGAGTGGGATCTCACAAGGGTTTCCATAGAGAAACACCCATAACTCTTTCAAAAAATTGAATCAAGGCAAGAACTAAAAATGAAAAACAAACAAGAAAAAGAAAAAGAAAGAAAATAAAAGAAAAGGAAAAGAAAGGAAAAGAAAATGAAGAACGAAACTACAAAACTCAAGATAAGGGCCTTTATTATGGAACGAGCACAAAAGAATCCTAATATTACTAACTAAATAGACGAATGCACGCTATCCAATGTCCTAAATCGAGTGAAATATTCGAGTGTCAAGCAAAGTGAACTAAAGGTGAACACTAATCAATTCCCCTTCAACCGAGCATACCACGTCAAATCTCTAGATCCTATCCACCCTTGAGAGTAGCGTCTCGAGACACAGCGAAGGCGCCGGAGAAAACAAGATAGGCTACCTGTAGACACCTACTTTTGTCCCCATTCCCGCAAGGGAAAGGTTCGCTGATGAAAGCATAAAAGCTCCACTTGACAACGCATCTCCTATAAAATAAACGAATCTCGATTCCCCATTTCATTTTACCCGAAACCTGCTATTTATGGAAACCTGCTAAAAATAGTAACTACCGTAAAAGGTAGCTTCTAAAAAGTGGCAAATCATAAAAGATAGAAACCTGTCAGAATTAGGTGTTGCACTCCAACATAAATCCTAAATGAGATAGAAAACTGCGAGAATCCAATTCCTAAAAGGATTCGGAAATAAGAGTTACGTATTAATTAAAATCCTAACGAGCCTAGAGTTCGTAACGGGCCCAGACGCATTCCGTCACAAATTGATACGCGCTAAAATACTCAAATTAATCTCAAACTCTACGGATTTTAGAATCCGAATCTGACTAAACAAAAAACTGCCCAGACCCTATTTTCAACGCCTGGCTCTGGGCGCCGAAATCTTCGGCGCCCAGGCCTGGGCGCTGAAAATACCGGGGTACGTTTCTTTTCCTAATTCTTTGTGGATTAGAACTCTGCAATTCTATCTTTCCACGAACTCTTCCCTATAAATAGACCCCTAGTTTCGACGTGAAACAACACACAACAACACATGATATATTCTGAGTATTGACTTTAAACCCCTTAGCCTAAGCCTCTCGCTGCGAAACTGTTCACGCGTTCTGTCGCAATCGATCCATAAATCGCACAGAACGTATCCTGTCCCATAATCGAGATTCGTTACATAAAAAGGAGAAATAGCAAAGTCAAAGTGGTTAGTTTTCTGAGAACCCTGACGCACCTCTCAAGGGTGCGTCGTAATGTGTCCCTTTTCGATGATTTAGCTGCTTTCCTCGCCCTTTTTATGAACTGTTAAACTAACCTAATATGATTGTTCTATCACGCCTAATAAATATAATATTTTTGGGAAATCGGATTATCATGCTAGGTCCCTTAATGATATTTAAATCAGATAATCACGATCGAATTAGTATTATATGCTGCATATTGCTAAAATCAATTCACATTAGTTTAATAGTTAACGCATGTCCCTTCAATTATTTATGCTGAGCTAGTAAGGATATCCTGCCGCTGGAGTTATCGACGAGCGAATTACTCCTCTCGGTAGTTACAGTCCCCCGAACCCTCAATCTCTACCTTGCGGGTGTATATTGAGAGATCCCCACACCAGGGATCACAAGGGAACCTACGGCCGTCGTGGTCAAACATAATTGAACTCCCTTTATGTCACGATAACCGGGTTTTGTCATTTTTTCTCATTGTTGTTAAAAACTGAATGGCGACTCCTATATTACTAGTCAATTGGGTGTATACTCACAGGAAATCCAATTACACTTGATTGAATAAAAAGAATCGTCACACCCACGAGGGACAGGTCACGCATTAGCCTCGCGCTTTTTCGACCCCCTCACAGTGGCGACTCCACTGGGGATAGTGAAGGAAATACTCGTGCTTGTAGGTAATCAAAATAGCCGAAGGGTGAAACGATCCTACCCCGCGTTTATTTCCCCATCAAGTTGGGACGACCTGAAAATCAGCATATTAATGTGAACGGGCAGAACATCATAACGAATCTCGGCTCCCTCGAGAGTTGGGACTAAGGATACCTTTTCGCCAATAGGGGGGTGCATACGCCGCGCATGTTTCCCACTCGGTACTTGTGCAGGTAGTACACCTATCCCGAACCCAATCGCTCGCCCATTAGGTCCCTCTCGCCTGCATGCCCCCTTGGCTTGCACTTGCGGGTTGGCCTCTTGAGCGAAATTCGTCTGTTGAAGACACTACCTCGACCGGGGCATGTGTTGGATCTACGATAGAAGCGGTACCAAGCCAGGCGCAAATAAACTACCCATAGAAGCCTATCATAAACTACGTGGCATATTTAATTTTCAAATCCATGTTTGTAATGTAGTTATGTGTAGCGAAATATGTGATTGTGTGTGACAAACTATCCTAGAAAACCAATGACCTTAAAAATTGCCCAAACATTCATAGACTAATTCGCCAAAGAGTTATACCGAAGCACGTGTTCCGCAAACCCGAATGATCGCCACAAAACAAGCGACGCTCGGGATGGCCTGTAACGAATCCCACAAACGCTGTCACGCGTAAAGGACGTTATTAGGAAAGCACGCAAATCGAAGTCGCATAAATAGAAAACAGAAAACGAGAACCAGCCAGGGACGCATTTTCAACGCCCCTGGCTGGGCGCCAAAATTTCTCACGCCCACTGCTGGGCGCTGAAGTTGCTGCTTGACTTTCTGGTCAGGCGCAGCAGCCTCGGTGCCCAAGCAAAAAGAAAGTACGTAGCACAAAAAATGTTCATCAAAAGAATTGCTACGAGGGCGTAAGAAAAGCACTCGATTTCAAAAGGCGACTCGCGAAAAATTAATAACTCTTTGTGTCGTCGTTAGGCCTCCTACGACGGCAATGCTCGGCACCAAAATCGAACATGCTAACAACTATGAATGTCACACAGGCAAGTGTTTCGAAAATCCAAAGAATGACAAAAAAAAAACCAAAAAGTGTACCGACAGAAGAAAAGAGCGAAAAAGTGAAAAACCAATGTAGGGAGTCGAAGTCTAGACTAAATAATGCCTGAAACTTTGGGAACCTAAACTTTAGCTTATCTTATGCCTAGGACTGGTCCTGCCACTTGGTGCCGATCAGGAAATCAACGGCTAGTGCGTCTCGAAGATACATCACCAACACCAAGTCTAGTAACTCCAAGCTCCGTCCGTCGTCCCTCATTTCAAGGATCTCCGCTTCCCCAACCTCGATTCGCACCTCCAAACATGTCCATCGAAGATTTGCGAGACCAGATGGTCCAAATGACCCAACTCATGGGCCAACTGAAAATGGAAAATGAAGCCTTAGCGGCTGCGCAAGCCAAAAATGACCTCGAAAACGAGAAGAGGATCGAAAAAATGGTCCTACAGAAAACATGGGGAGCAAATACTTCTCCCTCGAGCCTGAACCTTTTTCTGGCAAATTACCAGAAAAGTTCAGTTCATCTGACTTACCAAAGTTCAAGGCCACGGATAACCCCCGTGATCATCTACTGAGCTCTGTGAATACCATGAACTTGAAAGGCGTGGACAAGTCCATGTACCTACCTGCCTTTCCTTTGTCCTTGGAACCTGTGCCGCTCAAATGGTACTATCACCAGGACCCTAAGCTCTTCCCCACTTGGGAAGACTTTGTCAATGTCTTCATCAAGCAATACTCGTCGAACATGGATTTCCAAGTCACCATGCGCGAGCTGGAAGTTCTCTTCCAAAAGAAAAATGAGGGTTTCACAACCTACTTTGCTAGATGGAGGGACCAGGCGGCCCAGCTAATCAATAGGCCTCCCGGAACAGAATTGGTCCAAAAATTTATTGATAACTTAGACCCGGCTTACAGACGACACCTTAGGTACCTGGGTCTCGACACTTTCAAAAGAGTTTATGATGTGGGAATAAAAATCGAGGACGACCTCGCCAAAACCATACAGAGCAAACCTGCATATAAGACCAACACCTATAATCGGGGTAACACACCCCAAGCCCAAGAAGTCCATGCTGTAGAAGAGGCACCCGCCCGAAGATACCCTGTAAGATGCGTCCGAGACTGAAAGTTTGCCCCATTCGGGTCAACTTTGGTACAAGCCTTTGAAAGACTAACCAATCAAGGAAAGTTGAGACCTATAGGCCCCACCCGCGACCCTCCTGTCAAAAACAAATATTGGGTCGAAGGTACTTACTGCAAATTCCATCAAGGAAATGGGCATGACACTGAAAACTGCTGGTATCTAAAACATACGATCCAGGACATGATAGAGGATGAAGTAATACCTCTCCCTAACGTTGGCAAGCCCAACAACAACAAGAGCCCACTCGGCTCTTGTCACATCTCTCTCGACCAACCAGAGAATTTCGACCCCACGGTGTATATTACATCTCAAGGTGCACCACTCGCTGTGGTACCTATGGATCGAATCGAGGGGGAAGTGTGCGGTGTGTGGAACGATGATGCCGAAGATATTTACCTATCTCAAGTCTCAGGCCAGGACCTCTTCACTGAAACTTGGCCCGGGTATGCTCTCATTGACACCACCCCTCGGGAGCCCGAGGTCGACAACCTCACCCGATCCGGAAGGATATACCAACCGGATATTCACCCACCTCCTATGGGCGACATCCCGGTTAGGCAAACTCCTGAGAACGGGCGGCACGCCACCGTCGCGGAAGTCATTGAAAATCCTCTCCTGAAACAACTGAAAAGAACCAAGGCTGAGATTACCATCTGGGATCTTATGTGTACTTCAAAGGAACATCGCGAAAAGCTTATTTGCTCACTTGACCTCATCTCAGTACCCACAGATATCACACCTGACTCATTGGTTAGCCATGTCACGAGAGATGCCGGAGAAAAAGCCATAGTTTTCACTGATAAAGACTTACCCAAAGAGGGGGGTGCTCACAATAAAGCCCTTTACTTAGTGGTTGGATGCAAAGGACAAAACATCCCCCTAGCGCTCGTAGATAATGGTTCGGCGGTTAATGTCTGCCCATTGCGAACCGCCCATTGCTTGGGGCTAGGAAGCGATGACTTCCAAACCTCCTCACAAGGGGTACGAGCTTATGATAACTCCCGAAGGCCTGTGTTGGGAAAAATCAACCTTACCATACAAACTGGGCCTGTGGCACGCACCACGGAGTTTCAAATAATCGACATCAAGCCCACTTTCAACCTCCTCTTGGGGCGACCTTGGCTCCACGACTTAGGAGGTGTGGCTTCAACCTTGCACCAAATGGTTAAACTTAACCATAACGAGGTAATACTAGAAATCCGCGCCCCTCCTCTCGACGTCAGTTGTACTATGGTTGGAACGGCCGAAACTGCAGATGACCTTTATGGGTTTCAAATGGAAGAAGCAATCCAGTTCATCGAAGATTATGATCCAGCATTCCTAGACCCGCATGCATCCCGAGTCATCCCTAGAATGCTGTTAGCTCAAGGTTATTTCCCGGGAACCCCATTGGGCATAAGGAAGAAGGAATGCACATTCCATCCTTTTCCCGACAAATCTACTCCCTTTGGCTTAGGTTATGAACCAACGGAGGAAGATATTGCTGACTGCCTATCTAGGCTACGCCTTAACAAAGCCAAACAAACCACCCTCCTTCCCCCATATCAAAGGACCCTTAACGGGATGTTTGTTCGGGAAGGAGAAGAACACCCATGCTATGATTTCCCAGAACCCTTCGTTCGGGATGGCTTGATAAAACCCGGATTTGAAATTTTCCATGACTGCCACACCTTGGATGAGGCACCCCACCTCACCAAGACTAAAACAGCTGAAATATTGGACAACCAGGCTCTATGGACATTGTTTAACGAATCGAGGCCTATGGAGAACGAGACTGTGATAACTACCCTAGCTTTACAAGATGAAGGTTTTGATCCAACCCGGTTAATCTCTCCTGCATCAACACTAGAAGAGGTCGGGAACGGATGGGTGAAGATATATCAGTGGGTCAATGCAAAAGGAATGGAATTCAAGATGAGCACCGGTGAAGGACCAAAGTTTTATGAGACTAAACCCCAGGCTTGAGCCACATAGGGCACCATTAGTAAAAAGCGCCTAGTAGTTCTTTAGATTGATAGAAAAAATAATAGAGACTTTAGATGGTCCTAAGGCCCTTTAGAATATGGGTCAGTTTTATTTCAGTGTGTTTTCCTTACTTTCCCAAATCAATAAAGGCGTAATATTTTTTCCTAAAAATTTTATTCTAACACTAAATAAACACCAAATGTACTTGCAAAATAAAAAAAATAAAGAAACGGCCCACTATAGGCCCAACAAACAAAGCCCACTCGGTTTTGAAATAATGCCATGTGAACCAATTTCTGAAACCCACAAAATAAACCACACTATCCCTAAAAAGCCAACCAATGTCATCATGAGAGCCAACCCATGCAACCCAAAATCAAAAAGAAATCAAAAATTTAAAACAAATGCAAATGTTACCAAAAAATAAATTCATAAAACGTAGAACCCACCGACAGCTTTCACATAAGATTTCATCATACCCTCCACAAAGATCTTCATAACTTCCGCACCCTAACTCCATTTTCAAAACTGTTTTGAGTCACCAATAGAAAAAATTAATCTGGACAAAAATGCGTTTCACGCTAACAGTCAAAAAACCTCCAAAACAGCCTCAAAATTAACTTTAACTATGAAGCAAAATATCAAGGCAAAAAAAAAACGAAATAAAAATAAACGCAAGAACATGTGAAGCAAAACGTCAAAATTGACCGCCCAAGTTATTTTCAGCGCCCAGGGCTGGGCGCCGAAATTTCTGACGCCCCAGCCTGGGCGTTGAAACTCTCTGCCTGCCAAAGTTTTCCTTTTTTCGAAAAGTGCTCGTCATTTTATCCGCACGCAACGGAAAAATAACGAACACTTGGGGGGTACAGTGCGTATCCAAATAGGTTTACCAACAAATTGGTCGAATTTTACGCAACCTATGGAAAACGGCAGATGAAAATAATGGCAAATACTTCACTCATTTGACCGATTAAGTAATATGTTTCCACTTCAGGACATATCTACCGAGATCCGGCATACTAGAACTTATTCTAAAGCTAAGAACTACGCGCGACCTGATTCTGACAAGATACGTAGGCAATCCTTACCAAGGATTCGGTCCAAATAATAATAACAGAATTATATTCTTTGTGTAAAAAGTGTTAGACATATAAACAAAATTGAATGGAAACTAAAAATATGCCTTTATTAAAATATAATAAGGAGGAAAACAAAGTGCTAGGAACAAAAACAAACACAACTGAAATAAATAAAGGGCACCTACACCCTAGCAAGAACTACACTACTCTAGTTCTTCCGGATCATCAAATAAAGTCTTGTAGAGAGCAATGTTCGCAGGATCCACCCCCACAGTCTTCTGCGCTGCCCCAATATCAATCTCCATAAGAACCGGCTCTTGGACACTAACTTCCAAAGATGCCAAAGCTTTTGAAACATTTTTAGTTATAGCCCGCTCAGCCTCAAGGGCACAATCAGTGGTGGGAGAAGGATTACTACCATCAATCGGGCTAGCCACTGTTTCTACAGGCGGCTGAGCCTTCCTAACCCATACATTGTTCCGGCGACGATCTCTGCGAGAGCTTGCATTTCTTTTAACAACAGCAGGCCCCTTCATGTTAGGCACCTTTTTAGGCCTGACACTGGAACGGGGAAGAACTTCCTTTCGCTTTCGATCAGGACGAGCTTTCACAGTCTTAAAACTATAGGTACGAGGTCTGGCAGAATCAGGACCCTCATACTTAACACGAATACGAGGTATCAAAAGCTCAGCCGACTCTCCATTACGAGCCTCGGTCCTCACATCCTTGTCATCGGAACTCATCCACAACTTATAGTTTTCAGAAAGACCCACAAACCCATTTGTAGCTACAGCCCAATGCGGGAGACCATCATAATACCTAGCCCACGCTAAGACCCGTGTTTGTGCAAAGGTCGCTACCTTAGGTGGTACCGTATCAGAAAAGGGGATAGTCTGCCTTAAACCATATTGACGCATGACTCGGTAAGGGAAAATATAAATGGGACAAGATAGCCCCAACAAAGAAATATAAACCGATACATCAGACCCTCCTGTCATAGTAGTCAAACCCCACCATGGTACCACCCACTTAATAGAACAAATGCCGTAAGTAAAAAAGGAGGTCTATTCGGCCTCGTCCTGGCCTTGGTGCAAGTATTTTCGGTTACCCAAAGCTATAGAGCGATAATGTTTAGGATCGGCAGGAGCTTTCAAAAGTCTAAGCCGTTCCGCAAGCCAAATCTGCAAAAACAGGTACGATCGAATCAAAAGAATGAAAAGAAAGAAAAAAGGTTCCTGGGGCACAGTTTCAACGCCCAGGACCAGGCGCCGAATATTCCAGCGCCCAGCCCTGGGCGCTGAAACTCAGCCCCAGGCAAAAAAAGAAAAGTGGCGTATATGTGCGCAAAGAAAAAAAATAGATTACCTGCGGTAATAGGGGGCTTCCCTTAAAAATTTCGGATTTGGCATCCTTCTTCAGCTCATCCGCACTCAGCAAAGTCTCAGCGACAACCAACGGCATAATAGAATAGCAACTTTCCATCTAGCTAATCAAGGGGATCAGCCTTATGTCGCCGAAATTTTTAACGCCT
The DNA here is from genome assembly GCF_020520425.1 of Spinacia oleracea. NCBI lineage: Eukaryota > Viridiplantae > Streptophyta > Magnoliopsida > Caryophyllales > Amaranthaceae > Spinacia > Spinacia oleracea. Next base: position 38,116,546 of record NC_079487.1, on the reverse strand, counting down.
GAGCTTGGGCGCTGAAAATGCAGCCCAAGGCCCAGATTTCACAAAAACACGGAATAGGAAAGGACTTAAGACCGTGTTGCTAAAACACGAGGCCCTCTTGCAAGTAAGATCAAGCCCAAGGCACCTTTAGCTCCCAAATAAACAAAAAATAATAACAGTGAAACTTGGTCGAAACTTAGACTCATCTCAGAAAACCCTCATGCACTTTTCAAAAAATAAAAAAGCAAGTTAAATATCATGGTCATTCTTCGAAACACCAAAAATATGTGTCGTCAAGTCATTGGTTTTCCAAATAGAAAATGTCTGTCTGTCAAAGGGATAATCCGGGTCAAGCCAAAACCGGATGTCGCCTGAAAGCTAAAGTCGCACTCCACGGCTTCACTAAAATAGCACACTACTATAAGAGGTCTCTCGCACATACGAGCGTGACCCCAAACATGATTACAAGACGCGAAAAACGACCAACGAGCCCCAACACTTGGGGCCTCACGAAAAGTGGACTCCAACAAAAAGCGTGCAATCAAAATCACATTCCCAGACTGCGCCACGCACCATAACATGTGGGCGGGGTCTACGTCACAAACCGCATAGGTCCTTATTTTCAAAAACATCAAACAGATTCGTCCACTTCTATCGGACGGGGGGTCCCCCTTAGAGGACAGGCTCGCCCACCTTCAGCGGGCGGGGTCTGCGTCACTAACAGCGCAGGTCCTTAGTCGCTGCAGCGATAACTTTTACTGGATTTTCCTTCGTTTTACTTCCTATAAAAACAAGGGTACTGGATTTTCCTTCGTATTACTTCCTATAAAAACAAGGGGGTTTTCTCGTTTTGCCAGCCCTGAAAATGAGAATCTTTAAAAACGTTTTACCTCGTGATTGGGCTTGGCCAGGCCCAATTACACTTTACAGCTTTAATTTCGAAAACATCTGTAGTTACTCCCAATGACAAAGTGAGGGGGTTTCTACGCACCTTTAGATCCTTCCAATGACAAAGTGAGGAAGTTTCTATACTATCAGTTGACAAATCCCAATGACACGTGAGGGATATGTCGACACTTCAAGTGATGACCCTTAAGTCAAATGTTATCACTCGAGGGCTCGTGAGACCCTCGCAAAACAGGTCACATACACCATGGCTTGTGCGACGCACTCCGTCTAATACTTTGACCATCGTCTTACTCCAAGACTCAGTCAAAGTGGGGGCTAACTGTAGACACCTACTTTTGTCCCCATTCCCGCAAGGGAAAGGTTCGATGATGAAAGCATAAAAGCTCCACTTGACAACGCATCTCCTATAAAATAAACGAATCTCGATTCCCCATTTCATTTTACCCGAAACCTGCTATTTATGGAAACCTGCTAAAAATAGTAACTGCCGTAAAAGGTAGCTTCTAAAAAGTGGCAAATCATAAAAGATAGAAACCTGTCAGAATTAGGTGTTGCACTCCAACATAAATCCTAAATGAGATAGAAAACTGCGAGAATCCTATTCCTAAAAGGATTCGGAAATAAGAGTTACGTATTAATTAAAATCCTAACGAGCCTAGAGTTCGTAACGGGCCCAGACGCATTCCGTCACAAATTGATACGCGCTAAAAGACTCAAATTAATCTCAAACTCTACGGATTTTAGAATCCGAATCTGACTAAACAAAGAACTGCCCAGACCCTATTTTCAACGCCTGGCTCTGGGCGCCGAAATCTTCGGCGCCCAGGCCTGGGCGCTGAAAATACCTGGGTACGTTTCTTTTCCTAATTCTTTGTGGATTAGAACTCTGCAATTCTATCTTTCCACGAACTCTTCCCTATAAATAGACCCCTAGTTTCGACGTGAAACAACACACAACAACACATGATATATTCTGAGTATTGACTTTAAACCCCTTAGCCTAAGCCTCTCGCTGCGAAACTGTTCACGCGTTCTGTCGCAATCGATCCATAAATCGCACAGAACGTATCCTGTCCCATAATCGAGATTCGTTACATAAAAAGGAGAAATAGCAAAGTCAAAGTGGTTAGTTTTCTGAGAACCCTGACGCACCTCTCAAGGGTGCGTCGTAATGTGTCCCTTTTCGATGATTTAGCTGCTTTCCTCGCCCTTTTTATGAACTGTTAAACTAACCTAATATGATTGTTCTATCACGCCTAATAAATATAATATTTTTGGGAAATCGGATTATCATGTTTGGTCCCTTAATGATATTTAAATCAGATAATCACGATCGAATTAGTATTATATGCTCATATTGCTAAAATCAATTCAGATTAGTTTAATAGTTAACGCATGTCCCTTCAATTATTTATGCTGAGCTAGTAAGGATATCCTGCCGCTGGAGTTATCGACGAGCGAATTACTCCTCTCGGTAGTTACAGTCCCCCGAACCCTCTATCTCTACCTTGCGGGTGTATATTGAGAGATCCCCACACCAGGGATCACAAGGGAACCTACGGCCGTCGTGGTCAAACATAATTGCACTCCCTTTATGTCACGATAACCGGGTTTTGTCAGTTTTTCTCATTGTTGTTAAAAACTGAATGGCGACTCCTATATTACTAGTCAATTGGGTGTATACTCACAGGAAATCCAATTACACTTGATTGAATAAAAAGAATCGTCACACCCACGAGGGACAGGTCACGCATTAGCCTCGCGCTTTTTCGACCCCCTCACACTACCCGACATCTTAGCATGACAATCCCATTCCATAAACTTGACCAAATTCTCCCTCCACCGGCAATGACTCAACTCAAAAGGGTCAAGAGGACTTTTAAGGGTGAAACGTAGGCTAGGGGTAAAGGTGTGGAACAAATTTGGTAATTTGGTGCTCATACCTAAAGTGAAGCGCAATGATAGAACTCAACTCAAGTAAATCGAACCAAAACAAACTCATACCACTTATTTGGGGTATCCCCAAGCTTATTCAACAACAATTCTAAAGTACAACTCTTTTTGCACTTTTCTTGATTTGATTTTCTCTTTTTTTGCGTTTCAATTGAAACTTTTCTCATGCCTTGTTTTTCTCTATTTTTTGGCTTTTTCAAAACTTTTATTTTTCATTTTTGCTTTTGCATCATTTATTCACTATATACAACACATTTCCCAAACTTTCCCATTCATACCAATAAACATCATTCCTCAAATATGTATAATCATTCAAAACTATCAAGCATCATAACACTAAGCTTCACTATCACTTCTAAGGGTGAAAACAAAACAAAGGCTATTAGGCTTGTATTATGCTCATAAGAAATGAAGGGTCAACGCTCAAATGGCTAGCAAGGGGGCAAATGCAAACAAAAACATATGAGAAAAATAGAAAATAAAGTCCTAAACTAAAAAGAAAAACAGTCACCGAAAGAAATGCCCCTATCGTCCCCTAAAGTAGTTCGGTTGCGGTCTCGGGAAGGAAATAGTCAAACTCGGGAGATAAGAAAATCAATGCTAAGGATCCATGCCACTCAATATATGTATATGTGTTTGGGCTAGTTTGAACATGAACCTCACATGGGAGCAAATACCACTCTCTCCGGTTTCAAGTCACTAGAGAGATCGACACCATCTTACTACAAGCCAAGGGTTCAAGACGCATGCTACCCAAAGTTCAACCAACTTTCTTAACACCTAAATCCTAGATTCGACCCAAGATATTGAAGACCGTGCAACCATCTACCAATTAGGAATAAAAGCATTCTAGTCTACTAGTTCCAATTTTATTTGCCCAAATCAAGAATAATGCCTAAAAAGCTAGAAAAGCTTGCCTTGACAAAGATCGAAAAGGAAAAAGAAAGAAAGAAATGAAAAAGAAAAAGAAAATAAATAAAATAAAAGAAACTAAACAAGAAATATGCACAAAATTCAAAATATTCACAAAATCAAGCAATCCATCACATGGAGATCAAAGTAGCAAACAATAGAATCTCCCCCCAAGCTCGAATTAGGCCATGTCCTCATGGCCTAAAAAGAAACTAGGAGGGGCACAACTACCCATCCAACCAATGCCCCGCAATAAAGATGCCCAACCCAAAGAATGTATGTGAGTTAGAAGGATATTACCGGTGATGATGTGGGAGCAAGTCCCGCAAAGAACCGTAATAACGAACGAACTCACCAATAGGAATAGCCGGACATGGCAAAGACGGATGAAAAGTTTTCCACATCAAGAAAGCTTGAGCCACAAAAAACTTCAAAAATCAAGAAAAATTAGTATACATGGGCCAAATGGCCAACACCCACGGGTTGCCTCCTGAGAAGCGCTCTTTATACGTCATTAGCTTGACGCCTCTTACCTCTAGTAAATACCCCGACAACGATCGCAATAGTTTGTCATATGCAATGGCAAACATATCCAATAGTAACAAGTAGGCAAGAGTCAAATGAGATGCAAGCACAAAGTAGAATGCAACTCTATGCCAACAAGGGGTAGGGAACCAAAAATAAGAAAAATCAAAATGAAAATCAAAAGAAATACTCCCTTCTTCATGCTCCTTTGAGTAAGGAGGATCATTAGGATCAATGGAGGAAAAGGAATCCTCAAGCGGCGGGAGTTTTGACAAAAAGGGAAAAGAAATTGGAAACGAAGGATAAATGTTGAGTTTTCTCTTTCGGAAAGGGGAATGAGGGAAGGGAGTGGGAACAAAAGATTCACAAACAACTTCGCTCACATCACATAAAGCACAAGAAATCTCAACATAAGATCATTCATTCACTTTAAAATCTTTTTGGTTGGCACATTCACTATTTTCCTCAATTTGAATCGATTTAAGCACTTCGAGGCAAAATGGAGCAAAAAGATTTTCATCACCATCATCGATGCACTCATTCAAAGCGGAACGAGTAGGAACAAACTTTCCGATACTCAACTCCTCAATTTCATGCATCATAGGTGGCAATGTAGCCTCAAACTCATCTTTTCTCCATGAAACTTCCTTAATAGATTCTTGCAATAGGTTAGAAAGTCCCAAAAATCCTTTTACAATTTGTTGGGGGCATGACTTCAAATGAACTCAAACAAGAATCTATTCTTAGCTCTTCTTGAATTTCAAGATATTGAAATCTGAAAATTAAAGATTGAATTGAATTTAGAATCAAGAATTTGAGGCTAAGAATCCTTAATCCTAATCTCTAATCTAAGCCCGAAACTAATTCTACAGAGAGAAATGAAAATTACGTAATTAACAAAATGAAAGCCTCATGAAACAATGCTGCGATTTTCGATTTTATAGTAGCAGCCCCGCAGTAACATTCGATCGAATAGAGGGTGTTGTGTGGTCGCACAGATTCTGTGCGGTCGCATAGAGACAAGCATTCGGTCGCACAGCAATTTTAAGACATACTGTCCACAATTTGCAGATTTGTTCGACCACACAGGCTGTTGCATTCGATCGCACAACAGCTGTACAATCGCACACATTTGCACTCGATCGCACAGACTGTTGTTCTGATTGCGTTGCACTGCTGCGCCATTCTGCTCGTGTTGCTACGATGATCTGTTGCGAGCTGTAGCTGTTGTGGCTATGTTGTGACTATGCTGTAGCGTGTTGTCAAGACTCTTAAGGTGAGCACAAAGCTAGCTGCAAGCACGACTTTGGCTCCTGCCAAAACAAGAGAACAAAGTTGTTGTGCTTGTTCGATTGCTTCTGTAGAGCGAGCTGTTGTGGCTCGAGTGTTGCTGGGTTGTGGCTTGAAATGATGCCACAAGGCTGCTGTTGCTATCAAGACGAGAACAAGGATGTTGTTGGCAGCTTGCACTGTGATGCTCGTGAGGCTCTTGCGTGCACTTGTGGGCAGCCTAAGTAGATTGCTTCACCTTGCAAAATCAATGAAAATCGTAGAGTATTTATTAATAATCGAAAATCAAAAATATTAATTCGTTTAACAATTTTACAAATCGTAAAACATATAACTCGCCGACAAGCATAATGACACGATATTAACACGTTAATACTGAAAATGAACCTTACGCAATGAGAATGCGCACAAAAGGCATATTTAGAGCAAAAACGACTAAAATATGCGCAAGACGAGAAAATGTAACGATTAATGCAAAAATGCGATAAACGAACTAAAAACGATAAAACTAAGCGAAAATAATAATAAAAAGCTAATAAAATGAACTAAAATCCTAAGCTAAGAGCGACATAAATGTGGCTCATCACAAGCCAACATACAACACAACAAAGCGAGGACAGAAGCTAAGGCAGGCTGTTAATTAGCTTCTGATTTTGATTACAAGCAAGGTATACCATAACCTTAATCCGTTGGACTAAATCAGTTGGTCTGAGACTCCTCTTCTGAAACTTTCTCAAATTGCGCTCCACAATCAGCTGGTAAGTTTGGTTTCTCTTAGCAGTGTTGTGCTTGTGGTCTCATTGTGGTGTATGCAGTGTGAAGAACACGGTATCATCTTCTTTACACTGCATACACCATGCCGAACACCTTAAGAATAAGCAAGCACCTAGCCCAGCACACCACCACCTGGAGACCTAAAACCACCAGCACACTATTACATCTGGAGTACACTATTACCAGTGTTAAAGTTGAGTGAGAGCAATCACATCTAAATACCAGTACAACCTTACAAAGAAATAGATCTCGTCTAATATTATAAAGATTAAGGTTTACTTTTGGGGAGGTTTAATTTACATTTATAGATATTTATTTTACTTTATGAGAATGCATATCTATGATGGATTTATTGCAGTATTACTTAAGTTTGATAATTTGTTTGCAATATCTCTTAAATATGCACATACTTTAAGAGATATTAAGTCTACTTTTATTCAATTTTTTATGGTATCTACATCACAGATCACCATGAACACTCCACAATGCAGAAAAACATATTGTAAATCATCTCAACAAACAACAACACAATTCATAACAGAAAAGAGAAGAACCAGGCAGCAGAACGACAATAACATACGTTGCAACATCTATCTTTCAACATTTTTCAAGTTATTTAGTTTACTTTTGCACATTTTTAGTCACTAGTAGAAAAAACCCTTATTGCAGCGGGCTTTTAGACCCCAGTTGCAACGTACATCGTATGCTGCAACTGGGGGGCCTGCAACAAGTCCGAACTTGTTGCAGCGTACAATGTTCGCTGCAAAAAGTACTTTTTTGCAGCGTACATATGCATGTACGCTGCAACAAGTGTCAAAAATTTGGCCAAAATATTGACTTGTTACAGCATACAAAGTCGTGTACGCTGCAAAAGACTCCACTTGTTGCAGGGTACATCTATTTGTACGCTGCAACAAGTCTGGAATTTTGCCAAATTTTACACCCTTGTTACAGCGTACACATATATATGTACGCTGCAACAAAGCACTTATGGCGGAAAAATTCTAATTTTGTTTAGGGATACCTAGAGTGCCTTGCACCAAATATAGAAACCTGTCACAACAATAATTTAATATCGCAAACAAATATAAAAACAATAATTGTAGTTTTGTATATATCCCAAAACCAAAGTTCACGTACCACTACATTTAAATATATGTACGTTCTAATTTCAACGTACGCATATATTTTAACATAAAAGATTGTTCTATAACATCTAAACCAACTCGATCAAGCGCCCTCAGGTCATTAATAAATACTTGCTGGTAAAAAAACTTCGCCCATTGCTCAAGAACCACATCAATTTCTGTAAAGTTATGATACATATGACAATTCATAAATCATGCGGAAAAACCATTTAGCCAGGAATACATATTATTTACACATAATCATATAGCATAGTTTAGATGCATACTCTTTGTTGCGTGCCTTCCCTAGCTGCGCCCGAACCGAACAAGAACAAGTCTTTAGGACTCCAAGTGTCGTCCCTCCGTAGATAGTCCACAGCACGTCCGGATCCGCCTTAAGATTGACCAACTAGAATCGCCCTTAAGGTCCTAAAAATTTCGGCACTTTTGAGCAAGGAATGTGTCTGAATTTTTCTCTCAAAAACTCACTTTGAATACTTGAAAAAACTTGTTGTAAATTGTGAACCCAGGCCACATATTTATAGGGGTATGGAAAGAGAATTGGAATCCTATTAGGATACGAATTAATTAAATTAGAATCCTAATGAAACTCTTATTTAATTAATTTATCAAATAGAATTAGGAATTTAATCATTAAACGAATCCTGTACGTTTTAGGTTTCGTATGTGAACACAAACACCCACGCACGCACAGCAGCCCACGAGGGGCGCCATGCGCGCGCGCGCACAGCCCGAGCATCGCAGCCCACGACTGCCGCAGCCTTGGGCGCGCACTGGGCCTGCCTTGCGGTGGGCCTGGCGCAGCCTTGGGCTGGCGTGTTGTGGTGCGCGTTTCCCTTGCTGGACGTGGGCCTGGCTTCGTGCTGGGCCTTCGTCTAGCAAGCTCGTCCGATGCTAATTCGTACGACGCGCTTCCGATTAATTTTCCGATTCCGGAATTCATTTCCGATACGAACAATATTTAACATTTCCGATTCCGGAATTAATTTCCGTTTCGAACAAATATTTAATATTTCCGTTTCCGGAATTATTTCCCGATTCCGATAATATTTCTGATTCAGACAATATTTCCGTTTCCGGCAATATTTCCGATTTCCGATAATATTTCCCGATACGTACCATGTTTCCGTTTCCGGCAACATCTACGACTTGGATAATATTTATATTTCCGATACGATCCATATTTCCGTTTCCGGCAATATCATCGTTTCCGGAGTATTCATTTCTTGCCTGTGACGATCTCAGCTCCCACTGAAACCAAGATCCGTTGATTCCGAATATCCATAGATGGAGTATTTAATGCCATTAAATACTTGATCCGTTTACGTACTATTTGTGTGACCCTACGGGTTCAGTCAAGAGTAAGTTGTGGATTAATATCATTAATTCCACTTGAACTGAAGCGGCCTCTAGCTAGGCATTCAGCTCACTTGATCTCAATGAATTATTAACTTGTTAATTAATACTGAACCGCATATATTAGACTTATCATTGAATGCATACTTGGACCAAGGGCATTATTTCCTTCAGTCTCCCACTTGTCCTTAGGGACAAGTGTGCATTTCCTAATTCCTTTGTCGCTCGATGCTTGCTCTTGAACATAAGGTAAGAGTTGTCATCCTTATTATGTCCAGAGGTGTTCCTCGGTTTCAGAGTTCAACTGATCAAATAAACAGATAATCATAGCCTATGATTCATCCGAGCACGGCCATGCATTTCACAGTTTCTAGCTCTCCGAGTGGCCTTGTACAACTTTTAAGCATCTCATCCCGATTTATGGGAGGACAATCCCAATCTTGCGATCTTGAGATTAGACTTCGTTTGATAGGTGATTACCTGAGCGTTACCTTTATAGCCTCTTTTTACGGTGCGACGGTTGGTCAACGTCAAAGTAACCAGTTCTCAAACAAGTAATCTCAAATCACTCAGGTATTGAGGATTTAGTGTCTAATAATTTTAATGAAATTTACTTATGACAGATTTTCATCTCTTACAGTAAAGTTTCATAGGTCTTGTCCGATACTAGTCTTCCCAAAGTAAGTATCTATGCAAATGATTATGACATTGTCATGTCCACATAGTTCAAGAAACAGAACTACTAGTCATCTTGCATTCTAATCGTCTAACGTTTTCTATGCGTCCAATTTTATAGAAAACCCCGACTAGGGACCATTTTCAACCTTTGACATTCAAGTTCACTTGATAGACATTTCTTAGTCACAGGACTGGTCCTGACAGTCTATCTTGAATATATCGTCAAATTGAAGGGACTAATCATTTAATAAACCACAAATTAAATGGAAAAATGAATTCTTTTCATTTATTGTGAATGATTAACCAATAATGTTTTACAAAGATTTAAACTCTAAAACTTTAAAACATTAAACAGAGACATCAAAGCCATTCTCCAATATGCTTGATTCCCATAGCTGCAGTGTGCGAGTTGTGCTTCGCCTGCGGCAGAGGTTTAGTCAATGGATCTGATATGTTGCCATCAGTTCCAATTTTGCTTATCTCGACTTCTTTTCTTTCAACGAACTCTCGTAGAAGGTGAAATCTACGAAGTACATGCTTGACTCTCTGGTGGTGTCTAGGCTCCTTTGCCTGTACAATAGCTCCGTTATTATCACAATACAGGGCTATTGGTCCTTTAATGGAGGGGACTACACCAAGTTCACCTATGAACTTCCTTAGCCATATAGCTTCCTTTGCTGCTTCATGTGCAGCAATGTACTCCGCTTCAGTTGTAGAATCCGCAATGGTGCTTTGCTTAGCACTTTCCAGCTTACTGCTCCTCTGTGAGGCAGAAGACAAACCCAGACTGTGATCTGAAATCATCTTTGTCGGTTTGGAAACTTGCGTCCGTATAGCCTTTAACAATTAATTCATCATCTCCACCATAGACCAGGAAGTCATCTTTGTGCCTTTTCAGGTACTTCAGAATATTCTTGGCAGCAGTCCAATGCGCCTCCCCTGGGTCTGACTGGTATCTGCTCGTAGCACTGAGTGCATACGCAACATCCGGGCGTGTACATATCATAGCATACATTATTGAACCAATCAATGATGCATATGGAATCCCATTCATTCGTCTACGCTCATCAAGTGTTTTTGGGCACTGAGTCTTGCTTAGAGTTATTCCATGAGACATGGGTAGGTAGCCTCGCTTGGAGTCCGCCATCTTGAACCTATCAAGCACCTTATTGATATAAGTGCTTTGACTAAGTCCAATCATCCTTTTAGATCTATCTCTGTAAATCTTGATGCCCAATATGTACTGTGCTTCTCCTAGATCTTTCATCGAAAAACATTTCCCAAGCCAAATCTTGACAGAGTTCAACATAGGAATGTCATTTCCGATAAGTAATATGTCATCGACATATAATACCAGGAAAGCAATTTTGCTCCCACTGACCTTCTTGTATACACAAGATTCGTCTGCGTTCTTGATGAAACCAAAGTCACTAACTGCTTCATCAAAACGTATATTCCAGCTCCTGGATGCCTGCTTCAATCCGTAGATTGACTTCTTTAGCTTGCATACCTTTTTAGCATTCTTTGGATCCTCAAAACCTTCAGGCTGTGTCATAAACACAGTTTCTGTTAAAACGCCGTTTAAGAAAGCAGTTTTGACATCCATCTGCCATATTTCGTAATCGTAATATGCAGCGATTGCTAACATTATCCGAATAGACTTTAGCATTGCAACTGGTGAAAAGGTTTCATCGTAATCCACACCGTGGACTTGCATGTAACCTTTTGCAACCAATCTAGCTTTGAAAACTTCAAGTTTCCCATCCTTGTCCTTTTTCAGTTTGAAAACCCATTTGCTTCCAATGGCTTGGTAGCCATCTGGCAAATCGACCAAATCCCATACTTGGTTTTCAGACATGGAGTCTAATTCAGATTGCATGGCTTCTTGCCATTGCTTGGAGCTAGGGCTCGTCATAGCTTGTTTGTAAGTCGCAGGTTCATCTTTCAAGTAATAGAACGTCATAGCTCTCGTTCGTCAAAATACCTAAGTACCTTTCCGGTTGAGATCTATATCTTTGCGATCTACGCGGGGTAACATTTCTAGTTTGACCATGATTCTCACCAGATTCTTCTAAAGATCTCTGAGTTTCATCCTGAATGTCATCTTGAGCATTCTCTAGAGTTTGTTGTTCGACTCGAATTTCTTCGAGGTCTACTTTTCTCCCACTTGTCATTTTGGAAATGTGATCTTTCTCCAAAAAGACACCATCTCGAGCAACAAACACCTTGTTCTCAGATGTATTGTAGAAGTAATACCCCTTTGTTTCCTTTGGATAGCCCACAAGTAGAGCTTGTTAGGTTATGATACATATGACAATTCATAAATCATGCGGAAAAAACCATTAAGCCAGGAATACATATTATTTACACATAATCATATAGCATAATTTAGATGCATACTCTTTGTTGCGTGCCTTCCCTAGCTGCGCCCGAACCGAACAAGAACAAGTCTTTAGGATCCAAGTGTCGTCCCTCCGTAGATAGTCCACAGCACGTCCGGATCCGCCTTAAGATTGACCAACTAGAATCGCCCTTAAGGTACTATTATTTTCGGCTAAATGGGCAAGAGTTATGGCTGATTTTTCTGCTTAAAAATCCTAGTTTTGAATACTTGAAAACTTATGTATAAATAATGACCCCTAGGCCCTTATTTATAGAGGTATGGAAAAGGAATTGTAATCCTACTAGGATGTGGATTTGTTAATTAGAACTTTATTAGGACTCTAAATAACAAAGCAATTCTAATAAGATTAGGATTTTAATCTTCGCACGAATCCAATAGAATTAGGATTTCCGGCATACGCATCGCACAAGCCGTGCACCCGCGCAGGCCTTGCGGCCCACGACAAGCGCACAGCCCATGTGCGGTGCTGCGTGCGCGCGCGCGCCCTTGGCTGGGCCTGGCCTTGCGCTGGGCCTGGTCGAGGCGTGCGTTGCGTGCAGCTCGCTGGGCGATGGCCTGGCTTCGTGCTGGGCCTTCGTCTAGCGGGCCTCGTCCGATGCTAATTCGTACGATACGCTTCCGATTAAATTCCCGATTCTGGAATTCATTTCCGATACGAACAACATTTAATATTTCCGATTCCGTAATTAATTTCCGTTTCGAACAAATATTTAATATTTCCGTTTCCGAAATTATTTTCCGATTCCGATAATATTTCCGTTTCTGACAATATTTCCGTTTCCGGCAATATTTCCGATTCCGGCAATATTTCCATTTCCGATAATATTTTCCGATACGTACCATGTTTCCGTTTCCGGCAACATCTACGACTTGGATAATATTTATATTTCCGATACGATCCGTATTTCCGTTTCCGGAGTATTCATTTCTTGCCTGTGACGATCTCAGCTCCCACTGAAACCAAGATCCGTCGATTCCGAATATCCATAGATGGAGTATTTAATGCCATTAAATACTTGATCCGTTTACGTACTATTTGTGTGACCCTACGGGTTCAGTCAAGAGTAAGCGGTGGATTAATATCATTAATTCCACTTGAACTGAAGCGGCCTCTAGCTAGGCATTCAGCTCACTTGATCTCACTGAATTATTAATTTGTTAATTAATACTGAACCGCATTTATTAGACTTAACATAGAATGCATACTTGGACCAAGGGCATTATTTCCTTCAGTCTCCCACTTGTCCTTAGGGACAAGTGTGCATTTCCTAATTCCTTTGTCGCTCGATGCTTGCTCTTGAACATAAGGTAAGAGTTGTCATCCTTATTATGTCCAGAGGTGTTTCTCGGTTTCAGAGTTCAACTGATCAAATAGACAGATAATCATAGCCTATGATTCATCCGAGCACGGCCATGCATTTCACAGTTTCTAGCTCTCCGAGTGGCCTTGTACAACTTTTAAGCATCTCATCCCAATTTATGGGAGGACAATCCCAATCTTGCGATCTTGAGATTAGACTTCGTTTGATAGGTGATTACCTGAGCGTTACCTTTATAGCCTCCTTTTCGGTGCGACGGTTGGTCAACGTCAAAGTAACCAGTTCTCAAACAAGTAATCTCAAATCACTCAGGTATTGAGGATTTAGTGTCTAATAATTTTAATGAAATTTACTTATGACAGATTTTCATCTCTTACAGTAAAGTTTCATAGGTCTTGTCCGATACTAGTCTTCCCAAAGTAAGTATCTATGCAAATGATTATGACATTGTCATGTCCACATAGTTCAAGAAACAGAACTACTAGTCATCTTGCATTCTAATCGTCTAACGTTTTCTATGCGTCCAATTTTATAGAAAACCCCGACTAGGGACCATTTTCAACCTTTGACATTCAAGTTCACTTGATAGACATTTCTTAGTCACAGGACTGGTCCTGACAGTCTATCTTGAATATATCGTCAAATTGAAGGGACTAATCATTTAATAAACCACAAATTAAATGGAAAAATGAATTCTTTTCATTTATTGTGAATGATTAACCAATAATGTTTTACAAAGATTTAAACTCTAAAACTTTAAAACATTAAACAGAGACATCAAAGCCATTCTCCAATATGCTTGATTCCCATAGCTGCAGTGTGCGAGTTGTGCTTCGCCTGCGGCAGAGGTTTAGTCAATGGATCTGATATGTTGTCATCAGTTCCAATTTTGCTTATCTCGACTTCTTTTCTTTCAACGAACTCTCGTAGAAGGTGAAATCTACGAAGTACATGCTTGACTCTCTGGTGGTGTCTAGGCTCCTTTGCCTGTGCAATAGCTCCGTTATTATCACAATACAGGGCTATTGGTCCTTTAATGGAGGGGACTACACCAAGTTCACCTATGAACTTCCTTAGCCATATAGCTTCCTTTGCTGCTTCATGTGCAGCAATGTACTCCGCTTCAGTTGTAGAATCCGCAATGGTGCTTTGCTTAGCACTTTCCAGCTTACTGCTCCTCCGTTGAGGCAGAAGACAAACCCAGACTGTGATCTGAAATCATCTTTGTCGGTTTGGAAACTTGCGTCCGTATAGCCTTTAACAATTAATTCATCATCTCCACCATAGACCAGGAAGTCATCTTTGTGCCTTTTTAGGTACTTCAGAATATTCTTGGCAGCAGTCCAATGCGCCTCCCCTGGGTCTGACTGGTATCTGCTCGTCGCACTGAGTGCATACGCAACATCCGGGCGTGTACATATCATAGCATACATTATTGAACCAATCAATGATGCATATGGAATCCCATTCATTCGTCTACGCTCATCAAGTGTTTTTGGGCACTGAGTCTTGCTTAGAGTTATTCCATGAGACATGGGTAGGTAGCCTCGCTTGGAGTCCGCCATCTTGAACCTATCAAGCACCTTATTGATATAAGTGCTTTGACTAAGTCCAATCATCCTTTTAGATCTATCTCTGTAAATCTTGATGCCCAATATGTACTGTGCTTCTCCTAGATCTTTCATCGAAAAACATTTCCCAAGCCAAATCTTGACGGAGTTCAACATAGGAATGTCATTTCCGATAAGTAATATGTCGTCGACATATAATACCAGGAAAGCAATTTTTCTCCCACTGACCTTCTTGTATACACAAGATTCTTCTGCGTTCTTGATGAAACCAAAGTCACTAACTGCTTCATCAAAACGTATATTCCAGCTCCTGGATGCCTGCTTCAATCCGTAGATTGACTTCTTTAGCTTGCATACCTTTTTAGCATTCTTTGGATCCTCAAAACCTTCAGGCTGTGTCATAAACACAGTTTCTGTTAAAACGCCATTTAAGAAAGCAGTTTTGACATCCATCTGCCATATTTCGTAATCGTAATATGCAGCGATTGCTAACATTATCC
The DNA here is from genome assembly GCF_020520425.1 of Spinacia oleracea. Lineage (NCBI taxonomy): Eukaryota > Viridiplantae > Streptophyta > Magnoliopsida > Caryophyllales > Amaranthaceae > Spinacia > Spinacia oleracea. The sequence goes on along the minus strand of NC_079487.1, from coordinate 38,101,228 downwards.
GAATAGACTTTAGCATTGCAACTGGTGAAAAGGTTTCATCGTAATCCACACCGTGGACTTGCATGTAACCTTTTGCAACCAATCTAGCTTTGAAAACTTCAAGTTTCCCATCCTTGTCCTTTTTCAGTTTGAAAACCCATTTGCTTCCAATGGCTTGGTAGCCATCTGGCAAATCGACCAAATCCCATACTTGGTTTTCAGACATGGAGTCTAATTCAGATTGCATGGCTTCTTGCCATTGCTTGGAGCTAGGGCTCGTCATAGCTTGTTTGTAAGTCGCAGGTTCATCTTTCAAGTAATAGAACGTCATAGCTCTCGTTCGTCAAAATACCTAAGTACCTTTCCGGTTGAGATCTATATCTTTGCGATCTACGCGGGGTAACATTTCTAGTTTGACCATGATTCTCACCAGATTCTTCTAAAGATCTCTGAGTTTCATCCTGAATGTCATCTTGAGCATTCTCTAGAGTTTGTTGTTCGACTCGAATTTCTTCGAGGTCTACTTTTCTCCCACTTGTCATTTTGGAAATGTGATCTTTCTCCAAAAAGACACCATCTCGAGCAACAAACACCTTGTTCTCAGATGTATTGTAGAAGTAATACCCCTTTGTTTCCTTTGGATAGCCCACAAGTAGAGCTTGTTAGGTTATGATACATATGACAATTCATAAATCATGCGGAAAAAACCATTAAGCCAGGAATACATATTATTTACACATAATCATATAGCATAATTTAGATGCATACTCTTTGTTGCGTGCCTTCCCTAGCTGCGCCCGAACCGAACAAGAACAAGTCTTTAGGACTCCAAGTGTCGTCCCTCCGTAGATAGTCCACAGCACGTCCGGATCCGCCTTAAGATTGACCAACTAGAATCGCCCTTAAGGTACTATTATTTTCGGCTAAATGGGCAAGAGTTATGGCTGATTTTTCTGCTTAAAAATCCTAGTTTTGAATACTTGAAAACTTATGTATAAATAATGACCCCTAGGCCCTTATTTATAGAGGTATGGAAAAGGAATTGTAATCCTACTAGGATGTGGATTTGTTAATTAGAACTTTATTAGGACTCTAAATAACAAAGCAATTCTAATAAGATTAGGATTTTAATCTTCGCACGAATCCAATAGAATTAGGATTTCCGGCATACGCATCGCACAAGCCGTGCACCCGCGCAGGCCTTGCGGCCCACGACAAGCGCACAGCCCATGTGCGGTGCTGCGTGCGCGCGCGCGCCCTTGGCTGGGCCTGGCCTTGCGCTGGGCCTGGTCGAGGCGTGCGTTGCGTGCGGCTCGCTGGGCGATGGCCTGGCTTCGTGCTGGGCCTTCGTCTAGCGGGCCTCGTCCGATGCTAATTCGTACGATACGCTTCCGATTAAATTCCCGATTCTGGAATTCATTTCCGATACGAACAACATTTAATATTTCCGATTCCGGAATTAATTTCCGTTTCGAACAAATATTTAATATTTCCGTTTCCGAAATTATTTTCCGATTCCGATAATATTTCCGTTTCTGACAATATTTCCGTTTCCGGCAATATTTCCGATTCCGGCAATATTTCCATTTCCGATAATATTTTCCGATACGTACCATGTTTCCGTTTCCGGCAACATCTACGACTTGGATAATATTTATATTTCCGATACGATCCGTATTTCCGTTTCCGGAGTATTCATTTCTTGCCTGTGACGATCTCAGCTCCCACTGAAACCAAGATCCGTCGATTCCGAATATCCATAGATGGAGTATTTAATGCCATTAAATACTTGATCCGTTTACGTACTATTTGTGTGACCCTACGGGTTCAGTCAAGAGTAAGCGGTGGATTAATATCATTAATTCCACTTGAACTGAAGCGGCCTCTAGCTAGGCATTCAGCTCACTTGATCTCACTGAATTATTAACTTGTTAATTAATACTGAACCGCATTTATTAGACTTAACATAGAATGCATACTTGGACCAAGGGCATTATTTCCTTCAGTCTCCCACTTGTCCTTAGGGACAAGTGTGCATTTCCTAATTCCTTTGTCGCTCGATGCTTGCTCTTGAACATAAGGTAAGAGTTGTCATCCTTATTATGTCCAGAGGTGTTTCTCGGTTTCAGAGTTCAACTGATCAAATAGACAGATAATCATAGCCTATGATTCATCCGAGCACGGCCATGCATTTCACAGTTTCTAGCTCTCCGAGTGGCCTTGTACAACTTTTAAGCATCTCATCCCAATTTATGGGAGGACAATCCCAATCTTGCGATCTTGAGATTAGACTTCGTTTGATAGGTGATTACCTGAGCGTTACCTTTATAGCCTCCTTTTACGGTGCGACGGTTGGTCAACGTCAAAGTAACCAGTTCTCAAACAAGTAATCTCAAATCACTCAGGTATTGAGGATTTAGTGTCTAATAATTTTAATGAAATTTACTTATGACAGATTTTCATCTCTTACAGTAAAGTTTCATAGGTCTTGTCCGATACTAGTCTTCCCAAAGTAAGTATCTATGCAAATGATTATGACATTGTCATGTCCACATAGTTCAAGAAACAGAACTACTAGTCATCTTGCATTCTAATCGTCTAACGTTTTCTATGCGTCCAATTTTATAGAAAACCCCGACTAGGGACCATTTTCAACCTTTGACATTCAAGTTCACTTGATAGACATTTCTTAGTCACAGGACTGGTCCTGACAGTCTATCTTGAATATATCGTCAAATTGAAGGGACTAATCATTTAATAAACCACAAATTAAATGGAAAAATGAATTCTTTTCATTTATTGTGAATGATTAACCAATAATTTTTTACAAAGATTTAAACTCTAAAACTTTAAAACATTAAACAGAGACATCAAAGCCATTCTCCAATATGCTTGATTCCCATAGCTGCAGTGTGCGAGTTGTGCTTCGCCTGCGGCAGAGGTTTAGTCAATGGATCTGATATGTTGTCATCAGTTCCAATTTTGCTTATCTCGACTTCTTTTCTTTCAACGAACTCTCGTAGAAGGTGAAATCTACGAAGTACATGCTTGACTCTCTGGTGGTGTCTAGGCTCCTTTGCCTGTGCAATAGCTCCGTTATTATCACAATACAGGGCTATTGGTCCTTTAATGGAGGGGACTACACCAAGTTCACCTATGAACTTCCTTAGCCATATAGCTTCCTTTGCTGCTTCATGTGCAGCAATGTACTCCGCTTCAGTTGTAGAATCCGCAATGGTGCTTTGCTTAGCACTTTCCAGCTTACTGCTCCTCCGTTGAGGCAGAAGACAAACCCAGACTGTGATCTGAAATCATCTTTGTCGGTTTGGAAACTTGCGTCCGTATAGCATTTAACAATTAATTCATCATCTCCACCATAGACCAGGAAGTCATCTTTGTGCCTTTTCAGGTACTTCAGAATATTCTTGGCAGCAGTCCAATGCGCCTCCCCTGGGTCTGACTGGTATCTGCTCGTAGCACTGAGTGCATACGCAACATCCGGGCGTGTACATATCATAGCATACATTATTGAACCAATCAATGATGCATATGGGATCCCATTCATTCGTCTACGCTCATCAAGTGTTTTTGGGCACTGAGTCTTGCTTAGAGTTATTCCATGAGACATGGGTAGGTAGCCTCGCTTGGAGTCCGCCATCTTTAACCTATCAAGCACCTTATTGATATAAGTGCTTTGACTAAGTCCAATCATCCTTTTAGATCTATCTCTGTAAATCTTGATGCCCAATATGTACTGTGCTTCTCCTAGATCTTTCATCGAAAAACATTTCCCAAGCCAAATCTTGACAGAGTTCAACATAGGAATGTCATTTCCGATAAGTAATATGTCGTCGACATATAATACCAGGAAAGCAATTTTGCTCCCACTGACCTTCTTGTATACACAAGATTCGTCTGCGTTCTTGATGAAACCAAAGTCACTAACTGCTTCATCAAAACGTATATTCCAGCTCCTGGATGCCTGCTTCAATCCGTAGATTGACTTCTTTAGCTTGCATACCTTTTTAGCATTCTTTGGATCCTCAAAACCTTCAGGCTGTGTCATAAACACAGTTTCTGTTAAAACGCCATTTAAGAAAGCAGTTTTGACATCCATCTGCCATATTTCGTAATCGTAATATGCAGCGATTGCTAACATTATCCGAATAGACTTTAGCATTGCAACTGGTGAAAAGGTTTCATCGTAATCCACACCGTGGACTTGCATGTAACCTTTTGCAACCAATCTAGCTTTGAAAACTTCAAGTTTCCCATCCTTGTCCTTTTTCAGTTTGAAAACCCATTTGCTTCCAATGGCTTGGTAGCCATCTGGCAAATCGACCAAATCCCATACTTGGTTTTCAGACATGGAGTCTAATTCAGATTGCATGGCTTCTTGCCATTGCTTGGAGCTAGGGCTCGTCATAGCTTGTTTGTAAGTCGCAGGTTCATCTTTCAAGTAATAGAACGTCATAGCTCTCGTTCGTCAAAATACCTAAGTACCTTTCCGGTTGAGATCTATATCTTTGCGATCTACGCGGGGTAACATTTCTAGTTTGACCATGATTCTCACCAGATTCTTCTAAAGATCTCTGAGTTTCATCCTGAATGTCATCTTGAGCATTCTCTAGAGTTTGTTGTTCGACTCGAATTTCTTCGAGGTCTACTTTTCTCCCACTTGTCATTTTGGAAATGTGATCTTTCTCCAAAAAGACACCATCTCGAGCAACAAACACCTTGTTCTCAGATGTATTGTAGAAGTAATACCCCTTTGTTTCCTTTGGATAGCCCACAAGTAGAGCTTGTTAGGTTATGATACATATGACAATTCATAAATCATGCGGAAAAAACCATTAAGCCAGGAATACATATTATTTACACATAATCATATAGCATAATTTAGATGCATACTCTTTGTTGCGTGCCTTCCCTAGCTGCGCCCGAACCGAACAAGAACAAGTCTTTAGGACTCCAAGTGTCGTCCCTCCGTAGATAGTCCACAGCACGTCCGGATCCGCCTTAAGATTGACCAACTAGAATCGCCCTTAAGGTACTATTATTTTCGGCTAAATGGGCAAGAGTTATGGCTGATTTTTCTGCTTAAAAATCCTAGTTTTGAATACTTGAAAACTTATGTATAAATAATGACCCCTAGGCCCTTATTTATAGAGGTATGGAAAAGGAATTGTAATCCTACTAGGATGTGGATTTGTTAATTAGAACTTTATTAGGACTCTAAATAACAAAGCAATTCTAATAAGATTAGGATTTTAATCTTCGCACGAATCCAATAGAATTAGGATTTCCGGCATACGCATCGCACAAGCCGTGCACCCGCGCAGGCCTTGCGGCCCACGACAAGCGCACAGCCCATGTGCGGTGCTGCGTGCGCGCGCGCGCCCTTGGCTGGGCCTGGCCTTGCGCTGGGCCTGGTCGAGGCGTGCGTTGCGTGCGGCTCGCTGGGCGATGGCCTGGCTTCGTGCTGGGCCTTCGTCTAGCGGGCCTCGTCCGATGCTAATTCGTACGATACGCTTCCGATTAAATTCCCGATTCTGGAATTCATTTCCGATACGAACAACATTTAATATTTCCGATTCCGGAATTAATTTCCGTTTCGAACAAATATTTAATATTTCCGTTTCCGAAATTATTTTCCGATTCCGATAATATTTCCGTTTCTGACAATATTTCCGTTTCCGGCAATATTTCCGATTCCGGCAATATTTCCATTTCCGATAATATTTTCTGATACGTACCATGTTTCCGTTTCCGGCAACATCTACGACTTGGATAATATTTATATTTCCGATACGATCCGTATTTCCGTTTCCGGAGTATTCATTTCTTGCCTGTGACGATCTCAGCTCCCACTGAAACCAAGATCCGTCGATTCCGAATATCCATAGATGGAGTATTTAATGCCATTAAATACTTGATCCGTTTACGTACTATTTGTGTGACCCTACGGGTTCAGTCAAGAGTAAGCGGTGGATTAATATCATTAATTCCACTTGAACTGAAGCGACCTCTAGCTAGGCATTCAGCTCACTTGATCTCACTGAATTATTAACTTGTTAATTAATACTGAACCGCATTTATTAGACTTAACATAGAATGCATACTTGGACCAAGGGCATTATTTCCTTCAGTCTCCCACTTGTCCTTAGGGACAAGTGTGCATTTCCTAATTCCTTTGTCGCTCGATGCTTGCTCTTGAACATAAGGTAAGAGTTGTCATCCTTATTATGTCCAGAGGTGTTTCTCGGTTTCAGAGTTCAACTGATCAAATAGACAGATAATCATAGCCTATGATTCATCCGAGCACGGCCATGCATTTCACAGTTTCTAGCTCTCCGAGTGGCCTTGTACAACTTTTAAGCATCTCATCCCAATTTATGGGAGGACAATCCCAATCTTGCGATCTTGAGATTAGACTTCGTTTGATAGGTGATTACCTGAGCGTTACCTTTATAGCCTCCTTTTACGGTGCGACGGTTGGTCAACGTCAAAGTAACCAGTTCTCAAACAAGTAATCTCAAATCACTCAGGTATTGAGGATTTAGTGTCTAATAATTTTAATGAAATTTACTTATGACAGATTTTCATCTCTTACAGTAAAGTTTCATAGGTCTTGTCCGATACTAGTCTTCCCAAAGTAAGTATCTATGCAAATGATTATGACATTGTCATGTCCACATAGTTCAAGAAACAGAACTACTAGTCATCTTGCATTCTAATCGTCTAACGTTTTCTATGCGTCCAATTTTATAGAAAACCCCGACTAGAGACCATTTTCAACCTTTGACATTCAAGTTCACTTGATAGACATTTCTTAGTCACAGGACTGGTCCTGACAGTCTATCTTGAATATATCGTCAAATTGAAGGGACTAATCATTTAATAAACCACAAATTAAATGGAAAAATGAATTCTTTTCATTTATTGTGAATGATTAACCAATAATGTTTTACAAAGATTTAAACTCTAAAACTTTAAAACATTAAACAGAGACATCAAAGCCATTCTCCAATATGCTTGATTCCCATAGCTGCAGTGTGCGAGTTGTGCTTCGCCTGCGGCAGAGGTTTAGTCAATGGATCTGATATGTTGTCATCAGTTCCAATTTTGCTTATCTCGACTTCTTTTCTTTCAACGAACTCTCGTAGAAGGTGAAATCTACGAAGTACATGCTTGACTCTCTAGTGGTGTCTAGGCTCCTTTGCCTGTGCAATAGCTCCGTTATTATCACAATACAGGGCTATTGGTCCTTTAATGGAGGGGACTACACCAAGTTCACCTATGAACTTCCTTAGCCATATAGCTTCCTTTGCTGCTTCATGTGCAGCAATGTACTCCGCTTCAGTTGTAGAATCCGCAATGGTGCTTTGCTTAGCACTTTCCAGCTTACTGCTCCTCCGTTGAGGCAGAAGACAAACCCAGACTGTGATCTGAAATCATCTTTGTCGGTTTGGAAACTTGCGTCCGTATAGCATTTAACAATTAATTCATCATCTCCACCATAGACCAGGAAGCCATCTTTGTGCCTTTTCAGGTACTTCAGAATATTCTTGGCAGCAGTCCAATGCGCCTCCCCTGGGTCTGACTGGTATCTGCTCGTAGCACTGAGTGCATACGCAACATCCGGGCGTGTACATATCATAGCATACATTATTGAACCAATCAATGATGCATATGGGATCCCATTCATTCGTCTACGCTCATCAAGTGTTTTTGGGCACTGAGTCTTGCTTAGAGTTATTCCATGAGACATGGGTAGGTAGCCTCGCTTGGAGTCCGCCATCTTTAACCTATCAAGCACCTTATTGATATAAGTGCTTTGACTAAGTCCAATCATCCTTTTAGATCTATCTCTGTAAATCTTGATGCCCAATATGTACTGTGCTTCTCCTAGATCTTTCATCGAAAAACATTTCCCAAGCCAAATTTTGACAGAGTTCAACATAGGAATGTCATTTCCGATAAGTAATATGTCGTCGACATATAATACCAGGAAAGCAATTTTGCTCCCACTGACCTTCTTGTATACACAAGATTCGTCTGCGTTCTTGATGAAACCAAAGTCACTAACTGCTTCATCAAAACGTATATTCCAGCTCCTGGATGCCTGCTTCAATCCGTAGATTGACTTCTTTAGCTTGCATACCTTTTTAGCATTCTTTGGATCCTCAAAACCTTCAGGCTGTGTCATAAACACAGTTTCTGTTAAAACGCCATTTAAGAAAGCAGTTTTGACATCCATCTGCCATATTTCGTAATCGTAATATGCAGCGATTGCTAACATTATCCGAATAGACTTTAGCATTGCAACTGGTGAAAAGGTTTCATCGTAATCCACACCGTGGACTTGCATGTAACCTTTTGCAACCAATCTAGCTTTGAAAACTTCAAGTTTCCCATCCTTGTCCTTTTTCAGTTTGAAAACCCATTTGCTTCCAATGGCTTGGTAGCCATCTGGCAAATCGACCAAATCCCATACTTGGTTTTCAGACATGGAGTCTAATTCAGATTGCATGGCTTCTTGCCATTGCTTGGAGCTAGGGCTCGTCATAGCTTGTTTGTAAGTCGCAGGTTCATCTTTCAAGTAATAGAACGTCATAGCTCTCGTTCGTCAAAATACCTAAGTACCTTTCCGGTTGAGATCTATATCTTTGCGATCTACGCGGGGTAACATTTCTAGTTTGACCATGATTCTCACCAGATTCTTCTAAAGATCTCTGAGTTTCATCCTGAATGTCATCTTGAGCATTCTCTAGAGTTTGTTGTTCGACTCGAATTTCTTCGAGGTCTACTTTTCTCCCACTTGTCATTTTGGAAATGTGATCTTTCTCCAAAAAGACACCATCTCGAGCAACAAACACCTTGTTCTCAGATGTATTGTAGAAGTAATACCCCTTTGTTTCCTTTGGATAGCCCACAAGTAGAGCTTGTTAGGTTATGATACATATGACAATTCATAAATCATGCGGAAAAAACCATTAAGCCAGGAATACATATTATTTACACATAATCATATAGCATAATTTAGATGCATACTCTTTGTTGCGTGCCTTCCCTAGCTGCGCCCGAACCGAACAAGAACAAGTCTTTAGGACTCCAAGTGTCGTCCCTCCGTAGATAGTCCACAGCACGTCCGGATCCGCCTTAAGATTGACCAACTAGAATCGCCCTTAAGGTACTATTATTTTCGGCTAAATGGGCAAGAGTTATGGCTGATTTTTCTGCTTAAAAATCCTAGTTTTGAATACTTGAAAACTTATGTATAAATAATGACCCCTAGGCCCTTATTTATAGAGGTATGGAAAAGGAATTGTAATCCTACTAGGATGTGGATTTGTTAATTAGAACTTTATTAGGACTCTAAATAACAAAGCAATTCTAATAAGATTAGGATTTTAATCTTCGCACGAATCCAATAGAATTAGGATTTCCGGCATACGCATCGCACAAGCCGTGCACCCGCGCAGGCCTTGCGGCCCACGACAAGCGCACAGCCCATGTGCGGTGCTGCGTGCGCGCGCGCGCCCTTGGCTGGGCCTGGCCTTGCGCTGGGCCTGGTCGAGGCGTGCGTTGCGTGCGGCTCGCTGGGCGATGGCCTGGCTTCGTGCTGGGCCTTCGTCTAGCGGGCCTCGTCCGATGCTAATTCGTACGATACGCTTCCGATTAAATTCCCGATTCTGGAATTCATTTCCGATACGAACAACATTTAATATTTCCGATTCCGTAATTAATTTCCGTTTCGAACAAATATTTAATATTTCCGTTTCTGAAATTATTTTCCGATTCCGATAATATTTCCGTTTCTGACAATATTTCCGTTTCCGGCAATATTTCCGATTCCGGCAATATTTCCATTTCCGATAATATTTTCCGATACGTACCATGTTTCCGTTTCCGGCAACATCTACGACTTGGATAATATTTATATTTCCGATACGATCCGTATTTCCGTTTCCGGAGTATTCATTTCTTGCCTGTGACGATCTCAGCTCCCACTGAAACCAAGATCCGTCGATTCCGAATATCCATAGATGGAGTATTTAATGCCATTAAATACTTGATCCGTTTACGTACTATTTGTGTGACCCTACGGGTTCAGTCAAGAGTCAGCGGTGGATTAATATCATTAATTCCACTTGAACTGAAGCGGCCTCTAGCTAGGCATTCAGCTCACTTGATCTCACTGAATTATTAACTTGTTAATTAATACTGAACCGCATTTATTAGACTTAACATAGAATGCATACTTGGACCAAGGGCATTATTTCCTTCAGTCTCCCACTTGTCCTTAGGGACAAGTGTGCATTTCCTAATTCCTTTGTCGCTCGATGCTTGCTCTTGAACATAAGGTAAGAGTTGTCATCCTTATTATGTCCAGAGGTGTTTCTCGGTTTCAGAGTTCAACTGATCAAATAGACAGATAATCATAGCCTATGATTCATCCGAGCACGGCCATGCATTTCACAGTTTCTAGCTCTCCGAGTGGCCTTGTACAACTTTTAAGCATCTCATCCCAATTTATGGGAGGACAATCCCAATCTTGCGATCTTGAGATTAGACTTCGTTTGATAGGTGATTACCTGAGCGTTACCTTTATAGCCTCCTTTTACGGTGAGACGGTTGGTCAACGTCAAAGTAACCAGTTCTCAAACAAGTAATCTCAAATCACTCAGGTATTGAGGATTTAGTGTCTAATAATTTTAATGAAATTTACTTATGACAGATTTTCATCTCTTACAGTAAAGTTTCATAGGTCTTGTCCGATACTAGTCTTCCCAAAGTAAGTATCTATGCAAATGATTATGACATTGTCATGTCCACATAGTTCAAGAAACAGAACTACTAGTCATCTTGCATTCTAATCGTCTAACGTTTTCTATGCGTCCAATTTTATAGAAAACCCCGACTAGGGACCATTTTCAACCTTTGACATTCAAGTTCACTTGATAGACATTTCTTAGTCACAGGACTGGTCCTGACAGTCTATCTTGAATATATCGTCAAATTGAAGGGACTAATCATTTAATAAACCACAAATTAAATGGAAAAATGAATTCTTTTCATTTATTGTGAATGATTAACCAATAATTTTTTACAAAGATTTAAACTCTAAAACTTTAAAACATTAAACAGAGACATCAAAGCCATTCTCCAATATGCTTGATTCCCATAGCTGCAGTGTGCGAGTTGTGCTTCGCCTGCGGCAGAGGTTTAGTCAATGGATCTGATATGTTGTCATCAGTTCCAATTTTGCTTATCTCGACTTCTTTTCTTTCAAAGAACTCTCGTAGAAGGTGAAATCTACGAAGTACATGCTTGACTCTCTGGTGGTGTCTAGGCTCCTTTGCCTGTGCAATAGCTCCGTTATTATCACAATACAGGGCTATTGGTCCTTTAATGGAGGGGACTACACCAAGTTCACCTATGAACTTCCTTAGCCATATAGCTTCCTTTGCTGCTTCATGTGCAGCAATGTACTCCGCTTCAGTTGTAGAATCCGCAATGGTGCTTTGCTTAGCACTTTTCCAGCTTACTGCTCCTCCGTTGAGGCAGAAGACAAACCCAGACTGTGATCTGAAATCATCTTTGTCGGTTTGGAAACTTGCGTCCGTATAGCCTTTAACAATTAATTCATCATCTCCACCATAGACCAGGAAGTGATCTTTGTGCCTTTTCAGGTACTTCAGAATATTCTTGGCAGCAGTCCAATGCGCCTCTCCTGGGTCTGACTGGTATCTGCTCGTAGCACTGAGTGCGTACGCAACATCCGGGCGTGTACATATCATAGCATACATTATTGAACCAATCAATGATGCATATGGAATCCCATTCATTCGTCTACGCTCATCAAGTGTTTTTGGGCACTGATTCTTGCTTAGAGTCATTCCATGAGACATGGGTAGGTAGCCTCGCTTGGAGTCCGCCATCTTGAACCTATCAAGCACCTTATTGATATAAGTGCTTTGACTAAGTCTAATCATCCTTTTAGATCTATCTCTGTAAATCTTGATGCCCAATATGTACTGTGCTTCTCCTAGATCTTTCATCGAAAAACATTTCCCAAGCCAAATCTTGACAGAGTTCAACATAGGAATGTCATTTCCGATAAGTAATATGTCGTCGACATATAATACTAGGAAAGCAATTTTGCTCCCACTGACCTTCTTGTATACACAAGATTCGTCTGCGTTCTTGATGAAACCAAAGTCACTGACTGCTTCATCAAAACGTATATTCCAGCTCCTGGATGCCTGCTTCAATCCGTAGATTGACTTCTTTAGCTTGCATACCTTTTTAGCATTCTTTGGATCCTCAAAACCTTCGAGCTGTGTCATAAACACAGTTTCTGTTAAAACGCCGTTTAAGAAAGCAGTTTTGACATCCATCTGCCATATTTCGTAATCGTAATATGCAGCGATTGCTAACATTATCCGAATAGACTTTAGCATTGCAACTGGTGAAAAGGTTTCATCATAATCCATACCGTGGACTTGCCTGTAGCCTTTTGCAACCAATCTAGCTTAGAAAACTTCAAGTTTCCCATCCTTGTCCTTTTTCAGTTTGAAAACCCATTTGCTTCCAATGGCTTGGTAGCCATCTGGCAAATCGACCAAATCCCATACTTGGTTTTCAGACATGGAGTCTAATTCAGATTGCATGGCTTCTTGCCACTGCTTGGAGCTAGGGCTCGTCATAGCTTGTTTGTAAGTCGCAGGTTCATCACTTTCAAGTAATAGAACGTCATAGCTCTCGTTCGTCAAAATACCTAAGTACCTTTCCGGTTGAGATCTATATCTTTGCGATCTACGCGGGGTAACATTTCTAGATTGGCCATGATTCTCACCAGATTCTTCCAAATATCTCTGAGTTTCATCCTGAATGTCATCTTGAGCATTCTCTAGAGTTTGTTGTTCGACTCGAATTTCTTCGAGGTCTACTTTTCTCCCACTTGTCATTTTGGAAATGTGATCTTTCTCCAAAAAGACACCATCTCGAGCAACAAATACCTTGTTCTCAGATGTATTGTAGAAGTAATACCCCTTTGTTTCCTTTGGATAGCCCACAAGGATACATTTGTCAGATTTTGGATGAAGTTTGTCTGAAATTAATCGTTTGACGTATACTTCACATCCCCAAATCTTAAGAAAAGACACATTTGGAAGCTTTCCAAACCATAATTCGTATGGAGTCTTTTCGACAGCTTTAGACGGAGCTCTATTTATAGTGAGTGCAGCTGTATTTAGTGCATGTCCCCAAAATTCTAATGGAAGTTCGGCCTGACCCATCATTGACCTGACCATGTCTAGCAAGGTTCTGTTCCTCCGTTCCGACACACCGTTCCATTGTGGTGTTCCAGGAGGAGTCAATTCTGATAGAATTCCACATTCTTTCAGATGGTCATCAAATTCATAGCTCAGATATTCACCGCCTCTATCAGACCGCAGTGCCTTTATCTTCTTGCCTAATTGATTCTCTACTTCACTCTGAAATTCCTTGAATTTGTCAAAGGATTCAGACTTATGCTTCATTAGGTAGACATAACCATACCTACTGAAGTCATCAGTGAAAGTGATAAAGTAGCTGAAACCACCTCTAGCATTTGTACTCATTGGTCCACATACATCTGTATGGATTAAACCCAATAGTTCATTTGCTCTTTCTCCAACTTTAGAGAAAGGTTGCTTTGTCATTTTGCCAAGTAAACATGATTCGCATTTACCATAATCCTCTAAGTCAAATGGTTCTAGAATTCCTTCATTTTGAAGTCTTTCTAAGCGTTTCAAGTTTATATGGCCTAATCGACAATGCCACAGATAGGTGAGATCTGAATAATTCTTTTTGGCCTTTTTGGTATTTATGTTATATACTTGTTTGTCGTGATCTAATAAATAAAGTCCATTGACTAATCCAGCAGATCCATAAAACATCTCTTTAAAATAAAACGAACAACTATTGTCTTTTATTAAAAAGGAAAATCCCTTAGTATCTAAGCAAGAAACTGAAATGATGTTTTTAGTAAGACTTGGAACATGGAAACATTCTTCCAGTTCCAAAACTAGCCCGGAGGGCAACGACAAAAAAGTAAGTTCCTACAGCTAATGCAGCAATCCGTGCTCCATTTCCCACTCGTAGGTCGACTTCACCCTTGCTTAACTTTCTACTTCTTCTTAGTCCCTGTGGATTGGAACATAAGTGTGAGCCACAACCTGTATCTAATACCCAAGAAGTTGAATTAGCAAGTATACAGTCTATAACGAAAATACCTGAAGATGGAACGACTGTTCCGTTCTTCTGATCTTCCTTTAGCTTCAAGCAATCTCTCTTCCAATACCCCTTCTTCTTGCAGTAGAAGCATTCGGATTCAGAAGTGGGTTGACTGACCTTCCTCTTTACAGATTTGGCGCCAGTTTGCTTAGTTGGGCTGGCCTTGTCGCCACCTTTCTTAGCATTCCTCTTCTTTCCAAATTTCTTGAACTTGCCCCCACGCACCATAAGCACATCCTGCTTATCACTTTTGAGCGTCTTTTCAGCGGTCTTCAGCATACCGTGAAGCTCAGTGAGCGTTTTGTCCAGACTATTCATACTGTAGTTCAGTTTGAACTGATCATACCCGCTATGAAGAGAATGGAGGATGGTGTCTATAGCCATTTCCTGAGAAAATTGCTGATCCAGCCGACTCATATTCTCAATGAGTCCAATCATTTTGAGAACATGTGGACTTACGGGCTCGCCTTTCTTAAGCTTGGTCTCAAGAATTTGCCTATGAGTCTCGAATCTTTCGACTCGAGCCAGATCTTGGAACATGTTCTTCAACTCACTGATGATTGTGAAAGCATCTGAGTTGATGAACGTTTTCTGCAGATCCGCACTCATGGTGGCGAGCATTAGACATTTCACATCCTTGTTGGCATCAATCCAACGATTGAGGGCTGCCTGAGTGACCCCGTCGCCTGCGGCTTCGGGCATCGCCTCTTCTAGGACATACTCCTTTTCTTCCTGCATAAGAACTATTTGCAAGTTCCTTTGCCAGTCAAGGAAGTTTTTCCCGTTCAACTTCTCCTTTTCGAGAATTGATCGAATGTTGAATGAATTGTTGTTTGCCATTTTAAAAAACTACAATTGAAAAGAATAAACAAATAAATAACCATTCACAGTTTCTCTTAATAAACTTAAATTCTAGCATACATGCATAATTCATTGTTTATTAAGCATTTTATTCAAGTTATGTGTTCCGGCAAGTGTGAATAAAATGATTCCAAGATCCTAAAATCATTGAAGAACTAAGCACAGTTTGTCGACTTAATCCTAAAACATATTAGGTAAGCAAAAGCCTTTTGCTAATAGTCTAGAAACTATTCTTGGTTGATAGGTACGTCTAAGAACTTATTAGGTAAACCTATCGATTTTGCCACGACATAAAAGGACTCCTTACTTATATCGTTGAGTTTCACCAAAACTAACATGTACTCACAATTATTTGTGTACCTTGCCCCTTTAGGACCAATAAGTAACACCTCGCTGAGCGAAAACTATTACTAGATTGATGTAAAGGATATCCAAGCAAGTGTATATTTTGGCATGGCACCTTTTAACTCAATTTTTTAAGTTTGGAACTTAAGGCTCTTACTATGTTGGTTAGATTTTAAGTGAACTAAAATCCTTAATCATGCAACATAATCAAGCCACAATCTTATGCATAATTAAGACATATTTAAAGCAATAAATAACTTAAAGCATGCATAAGATAAATGTGATCTAGTATGGCCCGACTTCATCTTGAAGCTTTGACTTCAAAGTCCGTCTTGAAAATCTCCGTGGGAGGCACCATTTTCTTCAAATAGGATAAGCTATAATTAAAACTAATTACAACTATTTGATGGTACGCAGACCATATTTGAATTTGAAAAACAACTTTGGTACTTTAGACCAATTACATTCAAATTAATGGTACGCAGACCATATTTTCTATCCTATTTGGGCCATACTAGTCACTTCATAACCTGCAAAACAGTACATATACAATATATACCATTCACCCATTCATTATCATGAATGGCCCACATAGCTGGTTAGTAAAACACATTATGCATCACGTAAACATTTGCAGCAATTAATCAAGGGCACCAATAATCTACCAATTATTCAGTCCTTATTAATTCTAATCAAGTTGTTTTAACCTTAAGGATTTGTAGACCTAATCAAGAGTTTATGACTAAAAGGGCTCCCACTTAAACCAATAAATTCATATGCTTTACTAATTTTAAACATAAAAATGTATTTCTAGTCTAACCGGAAACATACAAATTTAATTAAAATTTAAAGCTCATATAAATTTATAATTGAATCCAAAAAGTTTAACTTAATTTCAGTTGTATTTAAATTAATTCATGATTTTAATTTTAGTAAAATAATTAGAATAGATAGAATTTATTATAATTACAATATTCAAAATTAAAATCCAAGAAAATAATTTAAATTATTAATTTTAAAATTAATTAAAATTACGCAAACTGAAAATTTCAAATTAAACATTCAAAACGATCTAATCGCAACGCAAACACCCTACGCATCGCACGCCCATGGGCCACACGCACACAGCCATCGCTGGCCATGTGCGCGCAGCCCATGCGCTCGTCGCATAGCTGCTGCATCTTCCCATCGCAAGCCATCGCACAAGTGGTGCTCGCTGCGCGCGCGCCAGCGCTCGACGCACGCGAGCCATCGCTCGCTGTACGCGCTCGCCAGCGCTTGCTGCGCGCGCTCCAGCGCTTGATGCACGCGAGCCATCGCTCGCTGTGCGCGAGCAATTGCGCGCGATCAACGTTGGGCGCAGCGCTCGTGGCACGCGAGCTTGCGCTCGCTGCGCGCGAGGCTGCGCGCGCTTGCGCGAGACAGTGCGCGTTGTGGCGTAGCTCGCTTGCTGCCCACACGCGACTGCCATGCCTTGCCTTCGCCCATGCCCATTCATCCATAGTTCGTGGCCCACGACACAAGGCAGGGCTGCTGCCTTGTGCTCCTGCACCATGCCCCTGCTCATTGCATTCGTGCCGCACGGGCGACGAGCTACCTTGCTCGTCGTCGCATGCCCGCACTATACAACACCCCTTAAGGGTAACACGAAGCGTCCATTGCTTTGTGCGTGCAAGTTATATGAACGAATCGCATAAAAATTTATAATTTATATTTAAAATTAATGACAAATTAATAAATAATATTAATTTCATAATTTTAGGGCGAAAAATCGAAAATTTATTATTCAATTGATTTCCGATTATCATGGATTCAAGCCTAGGTCATAAAAATTTAAAATTTATCATAAATTTACAATTTTTATGGTGGTTTTTAATCATAGGTTTCTAATTAAATTATAATTAATTATGAAAATCAAATTAATTCTAAATTATTCTAATTTTCAACAAATTAATCATAATTACAAATTAGATTGCATAATTAACAAGGCTAGGCATTCAAACTTGTTAAACATATACAGTAGGTCAATAAAAAATTCAAGATTTATCAACAAGAATCGCAAATATTTAATTTAACATCTTAAATTTACGAAATTTTGCATTCGAAAAACTAAAACCTTCGAAAAGTCATAGTTAGGCTTCGAATTTGAGAATTCTGGGTTCGGCAGAAAACTACTATTTTTGTCAAAATTTTAGAATGCCTTTTACATGCGGAATTGACACAAAAATCACTCGATTTGGATGAGTAACGAAGAAACTACCGAAAAACTGCGTACGTATAATTAAATAAACGCAATTTGCAATTAATTAACAATTACGAAAATTAATCACCCCTTTTAATTCTTGCAAATTTGTAATATTTAACCATGTTCATGCAATTTAGATTATGAAAATAATAAGAGGCTCGTGATACCACTGTTAGGTTATGATACATATGACAATTCATAAATCATGCGGAAAAAACCATTAAGCCAGGAATACATATTATTTACACATAATCATATAGCATAACTTAGATGCATGCTCTTTGTTGCGTGCCTTCCCTAGCTGCGCCCGAACCGAACAAGAACAAGTCTTTAGGACTCCAAGTGTCGTCCCTCCGTAGATAGTCCACAGCACGTCCGGATCCGCCTTAAGATTGACCAACTAGAATCGCCCTTAAGGTACTATTATTTTCGGCTAAATGGGCAAGAGTTATGGCTGATTTTTCTGCTTAAAAATCCTAGTTTTGAATACTTGAAAACTTATGTATAAATAATGACCCCTAGGCCCTTATTTATAGAGGTATGGAAAAGGAATTGTAATCCTACTAGGATGTGGATTTGTTAATTAGAACTTTATTAGGACTCTAAATAACAAAGCAATTCTAATAAGATTAGGATTTTAATCTTCGCACGAATCCCAATAGAATTAGGATTTCCGGCATACGCATCGCACAAGCCGTGCACCCGCGCAGGCCTTCCTGCCCACGACAAGCGCACAGCCCATGTGCGGTGCTGCGTGCGCGCGCGCGCCCTTGGCTGGGCCTGGCCTTGCGCTGGGCCTGGTCGAGGCGTGCGTTGCGTGCGGCTCGCTGGGCGATGGCCTGGCTTCGTGCTGGGCCTTCGTCTAGCGGGCCTCGTCCGATGCTAATTCGTACGATACGCTTCCGATTAAATTCCCGATTCCGGAATTCATTTCCGATACGAACAACATTTAATATTTCCGATTCCGGAATTAATTTCCGTTTCGAACAAATATTTAATATTTCCGTTTCCGGAATTATTTTCCGATTCCGATAATATTTCCGTTTCTGACAATATTTCCGTTTCCGGCAATATTTCCGATTCCGGCAATATTTCCATTTCCGATAATATTTTCCGATACGTACCATGTTTCCGTTTCCGGCAACATCTACGACTTGGATAATATTTATATTTCCGATACGATCCATATTTCCGTTTCCGGAGTATTCATTTCTTGCCTGTGACGATCTCAGCTCCCACTGAAACCAAGATCCGTCGATTCCGAATATCCATAGATGGAGTATTTAATGCCATTAAATACTTGATCCGTTTACGTACTATTTGTGTGACCCTACGGGTTCAGTCAAGAGTAAGCTGTGGATTAATATCATTAATTCCACTTGAACTGAAGCGGCCTCTAGCTAGGCATTCAGCTCACTTGATCTCACTGAATTATTAACTTGTTAATTAATACTGAACCGCATTTATTAGACTTAACATAGAATGCATACTTGGACCAAGGGCATTATTTCCTTCAGAGCTGGCAATGGGTTGGGTTGGGTCGAAATCAGGTCGACCCATTTATAAACGGGTTGAGATTTTCCCAACCCAACCCGACCTGTTTAATTAAACGGGTTGAGATTTTCAACCCAACCCAACCCAACTATAAACGGGTTGACCTGAAGTTTGTCTGAAATTAATCGTTTGACGTATACTTCACATCCCCAAATCTTAAGAAAAGACACATTTGGAGGCTTTCCAAACCATAATTCATATGGAGTCTTTTCGACAGCTTTAGACGGAGCTCTATTTATAGTGAGTGCAGCTGTATTTAGTGCATGTCCCCAAAATTCTAATGGAAGTTTGGCCTGACCCATCATTGACCTGACCATGTCTAGCAAGGTTCTGTTCCTCCGTTCTGACACACCGTTCCATTGTGGTGTTCCAGGAGGAGTCAATTATGATAGAATTCCACATTCTTTCAGATGGTCATCAAATTCATAGCTCAGATATTCACCGCCTCTATCAGACCGCAGTGCCTTAATCTTCTTGCCTAATTGATTCTCTGCTTCACTCTGAAATTCCTTGAATTTGTCAAAGGATTCATACTTATGCTTCATTAGGTAGACATAACCATATCTACTGAAGTCATCAGTGAAAGTGATAAAGTAGCTGAAACCACCTCTAGCATTTGTACTCATTGGTCCACATACATCTGTATGGATTAAACCCAATAGTTCATTTGCTCTTTCTCCAACTTTAGAGAAAGGTTGCTTTGTCATTTTGCCAAGTAAACATGATTCGCATTTACCATAATCCTCTAAGTCAAATGGTTCTAGAATTCCTTCCTTTTGAAGTCTTTCTAAGCGTTTCAAGTTTATATGGCCTAATCGACAATGCCACAGATAGGTGAGATCTGAATCATCCTTTTTGGCCTTTTTGGTATTTATGTTATATACTTGTTTGTCTTGATCTAATAAATAAAGTCCATTGACTAATCTAGCAGATCCATAAAACATCTCTTTAAAATAAAACGAACAACTATTGTCTTTTATTGAAAAGGAAAATCCCTTAGCATCTAAGCAAGAAACTGAAATGATGTTTTTAGTAAGACTTGGAACATGGAAACATTCTTCTAGTTCCAAAACTAGCCCGGAGGGCAACGACAAATAGTAAGTTCCTACAGCTAATGCAGCAATCCGTGCTCCATTTCCCACTCGTAGGTCGACTTCACCCTTGCTTAACTTTCTACTTCTTCTTAGTCCCTGTGGATTGGAACATAAGTGTGAGCCACAACCTGTATCTAATACCCAAGAAGTTGAATTAGCAAGTATACAGTCTATAACGAAAATACCTGAAGATGGAACGACTGTTCCGTTCTTCTGATCTTCCGTTAGCTTCAAGCAATCTCTCTTCCAATGCCCCTTTTTCTTGCAGTAGAAGCATTCGGATCCAGAAGTGGGTTGACTGACCTTCCTCTTTACAGATTTGGCGCCAGTTTGCTTAGTTGGGCTGGCCTTGTTGCCACCTTTCTTAGCATTCCTCTTCTCTCCAGATTTCTTGAACTTGCCCCCACGCACCATAAGCACATCCTGCTTATCACTTTTGAGCGTCTTTTCAGCGGTCTTCAGCATACCGTGAAGCTCAGTGAGCGTTTTGTCCAGACTATTCATACTGTAGTTCAGTTTGAACTGATCATACTCGCTATGAAGAGAATGGAGGATGGTGTCTATAGCCATTTCCTGGGAAAATTGCTGATCCAGCCGACTCATATTCTCAATGAGTCCAATCATTTTGAGAACATGTGGACTTACGGGCTCGCCTTTCTTAAGCTTGGTCTCAAGAATTTGCCTATGAGTCTCGAATCTTTCGACTCGAGCCAGATCTTGGAACATGTTCTTCAACTCACTGATGATTGTGAAAGCATCTGAGTTGATGAACGTTTTCTGCAGATCCGCACTCATGGTGGCGAGCATTAGACATTTCACATCCTTGTTGGCATCAATCCAACGATTGAGGGCTGCCTGAGTGACCCCGTCGCCTGCGGCTTCGGGCATCGCCTCTTCTAGGACATACTCCTTTTCTTCCTGCATAAGAACTATTTGCAAGTTCCTTTGCCAGTCAAGGAAGTTTTTCCCGTTCAACTTCTCCTTTTCGAGAATTGATCGAATGTTGAATGAATTGTTGTTTGCCATTTTAAAAAACTACAATTGAAAAGAATAAACAAATAAATAACCATTCACAGTTTCTCTTAATAAACTTAAATTCTAGCATACATGCATAATTCATTGTTTATTAAGCATTTTATTCAAGTTATGTGTTCCGGCAAGTGTGAATAAAATGATTCCAAGATCCTAAAATCATTGAAGAACTAAGCACAGTTTGTCGACTTAATCCTAAAACATCTTAGGTAAGCATAAGCCTTTTGCTAATAGTCTAGAAACTATTCTTGGTTGATAGGTACGTCTAAGAACTTATTAGGTAAACCTATCGATTTTGCCACGACATAAAAGGACTCCTTACTTATATCGTTGAGTTTCACCAAAACTAACATGTACTCACAATTATTTGTGTACCTTGCCCCTTTAGGACCAATAAAAAACACCTCGCTGAGCGAAAACTATTACTAGATTGATGTAAAGGATATCCAAGCAAGTGTATATTTTGGCATGGCACCTTATAACTCAATTTTTAAGTTTGGAACTTAAGGCTCTTACTATGTTGGTTAGATTTTAAGTGAACTAAAATCCTTAATCATGCAACATAATCAAGCTTTTCATCTCATGCATTTTAAGACATATTTAAAAGCAATAAATAACTTAAAACATGCATAAGATAAATGTGATCTAGTATGGCCCGACTTCATCTTGAAGCTTTAACTTCAAAGTCCGTCTTGAAAATCTCCGTGGGAGGCACCATTTTCTTCAAATAGGATAAGCTATAATTAAAACTAATTACAACTATTTGATGGTACGCAGACCATATTTGAATTGAAAAACAACTTTGGTACTTTAGACCAATTACATTCAAATTAATGGTACGCAGACCATATTTTCTATCCTATTTGGGCCATACTAGTCACTTCATAACCTGCAAAACAGTACATATACAATATATACCATTCACCCATTCATTATCATGAATGGCCCACATAGCTGGTTAGTAAAACACATTATGCATTACGTAAACATTTGCAGCAATTAATCAAGGGCACCAATAATCTACCAATTATTCAGTCCTTATTAATTCTAATCAAGTGTTTTAACCTTAAGGATTTGTAGACCTAATCAAGAGTTTATGACTAAAGGGGCTCTCACGCAAACTAATAAATTCATATGCTTTACTAATTTTAAACATAAAAATGTATTTCTAGTCTAACCGGAAACATACAAATTTAATTAAAATTTAAAGCTCATATAAATTTATAATTGAATCCAAAAAGTTTAATTTAATTTCAGTCGTATTTAAATTAATTCATGATTTTAATTTTAGTAAAATAATTAGAATAAATAAAAGTTATTATAATTACAATATTCAAAATTAAAATCCAAGAAAATAATTTAAATTATTAATTTTAAAATTAATTAAAATTACGTAAACTGAAAATTTCAAATTAAACATTCAAAACGATCTAATCGCAACGCAAACACCCTACGCATCGCACGCCCATGGGCCACACGCACACAGCCATCGCTGGCCATGTGCACGCAGCCCATGCGCTGCGTCGCATAGCTGTTGCTTCTACCCTTCGCAAGCCATCGCACGAGTTGGTGCTCGCTGCGCGCGCGCCAGTGCTCGATGCACGCGAGCCATCGCTCGCTGTGCGCGCTCGCCAGCGCTCGCTGTGCGCGCTCGCCAGCGCTCGCTTGATGCGAGCCAGCGCTCGCTTGTGCAAGCCAGCGCTCGCTTGTGCAAGCCAGCGCTCGCTGCGCGAGGCATCGACGCTGGGCGCAGCACTCGTGGCACGCGAGCTTGCGCTCGCTGCGCGCGAGGCAGTGCGCGTTGTGGCGCAGCTCGCTTGCTGCCCACACGCGACTGCCGAGCCTTGCCTTCGCCCATGCCCATTCGTCCATTGCTCGTAGCCCACGACACAAGGTAGGGCTGCTGCCTTGTGCTCGTGCACCATGCCCTTGCTCATTGCATTCGTGCCGCATGGGCGACGAGCTCCCTTGCTCGTCGTCGCATGCCCGCACTATACAACACCCCTTAAGGGTAACACGTAGCGTCCATTGCTTTGTGCGTGCAAGTTATATGAACGAATCGCATAAAATTTAAAAAATTTATATTTAAAATTAATGACAAATTAATAAATTAATATTAATTTCATAATTTTAGGGCGAAAAATCGAAAATTTATTATTCAATTGATTTCCGATTAACATGGATTCAAGTCTAGGTCATAAAAATTTAAAATTTATCATAAATTTACAATTTTTATGGTGGTTTTTAATCATAGGTATCTAATTAAATTATAATTAATTATGAAAATCAAATTAATTTTAATTATTCTAATTTTCAACAAATTAATCATAATTACAAATTAGATTGCATAATTAACAAGGCTAGGCATTCAAACTTGTTAAACATATACAGTAGGTCAATCAAAAATTCAAGATTTATCAACAAGAATCGCAAATATTTAATTTAACATCTTAAATTTACGAAATTTTGCATTCGAAAAACTAAAACCTTCGAAAAGTCATAGTTAGGCTTCGAAAATTTTAGAATGTCTTTTACATGCGGAATTGACACAAAAATCACTCGATTTGGATGAGTAACGAAGAAACTGCCGAAAAACTGCGTACGTATAATTAAATAAACGCAATTTGCAATTAATTAACAATTACGAAAATTAATCACCCCTTTTAATTCTTGCAAATTTGTAATATTTAACCATGTTCATGCAATTTAGATTATGAAAATAATAAGGGGCTCGTAATACCACTGTAAAGTTATGATACATATGACAATTCATAAATCATGCGGAAAAACCATTTAACCAGGAATACATATTATTTACACATAATCATATAGCATAGTTTAGATGCATACTCTTTGTTGCGTGCCTTCCCTAGCTGCGCCCGAACCGAACAAGAACAAGTCTTTAGGACTCCAAGTGTCGTCCCTCCGTAGATAGTCCACAGCACGTCCGGATCCGCCTTAAGATTGACCAACTAGAATCACCCTTAAGGTACTAAAAATTTCGGCACTTTTGAGCAAGGAATGTGTCTGAATTTTTCTCTCAAAAACTCACTTTGAATACTTGAAAAAACTTGTTGTAAATTGTGAACCCAGGCCACATATTAATAGGGGTATGGAAAGAGAATTGGAATCCTATTAGGATACGAATTAATTAAATTAGAATCCTAATGAAACTCTTATTTAATTAATTTATCAAATAGAATTAGGAATTTAATCATTAAACGAATCCTGTACGTTTTAGGTTTCGTATGTGAACACAAACACCCACGCACGCACAGCAGCCCACGAGGGGCGCCATGCGCGCGCGCGCACAGCCCGAGCATCGCAGCCCACGACTGTCGCAGCCTTGGGCGCGCGTTGGGCCTGCCTTGCGGTGGGCCTGGCGTAGCCTTGGGCTGGCGTGTTGTGGCGCGCGTTTCCCTTGCTGGACGTGGGCCTGGCTTCGTGCGGGGCCTTCGTCTAGCATGCTCGTCCGATGCTAATTCGTACGACGCGCTTCCGATTAATTTTCCGATTCCGGAATTCATTTCCGATACGAACAATATTTAACATTTCCGATACCGGAATTAATTTCCGTTTCGAACAAATATTTAATATTTCCGTTTCCGGAATTATTTTCCGATTCCGATAATATTTCTGATTCAGACAATATTTCCGTTTCCGGCAATATTTCCGATTTCCGATAATATTTCCCGATACGTACCATGTTTCCGTTTCTGGCAACATCTACGACTTGGATAATATTTATATTTCCGATACGATCCATATTTCTGTTTCCGGCAATATCATCGTTTCCGGAGTATTCATTTCTTGCCTGTGACGATCTCAGCTCCCACTGAAACCAAGATCCGTCGATTCCGAATATCCATAGATGGAGTATTTAATGCCATTAAATACTTGATCCGTTTACGTACTATTTGTGTGACCCTACGGGTTCAGTCAAGAGTAAGCTGTGGATTAATATCATTAATTCCACTTGAACTGAAGCGGCCTCTAGCTAGGCATTCAGCTCACTTGATCTCACTGAATTATTAACTTGTTAATTAATACTGAACCGCATATATTAGACTTATCATTGAATTCATACTTGGACCAAGGGCATTATTTCCTTCAATTTCCTCACTAGCACAAGGCGCAGTCCTCGGAGTATAGACCTTTACAAAAACAAAAATTTGATGGGAGCATTAGATCGATTAAATGCAAATGAAATGTCACATTTTAACATTCAAGCAACTAATGACAATGTACTAATAGTCTAGAATACGAATCAATTAAGAGTAAGAAAAATTAATTAATTACCTCATCTAGCCGGCCTTCATGGTCATGGTGTAACGTGGCTATCTCTAGCATGAACTTCATAACGTAATAGCCACACTCAGTTCCGCCGATTTGTTGAGCACACTGATTAAGAAACATAATACTTTATCTTGCAAGGCCAATAGTTAATAAAAACAAAGCTAAAGCTAATTAAGAAACATGTTATACCTCTATATGA
Organism: Spinacia oleracea; assembly: GCF_020520425.1. NCBI lineage: Eukaryota > Viridiplantae > Streptophyta > Magnoliopsida > Caryophyllales > Amaranthaceae > Spinacia > Spinacia oleracea. The sequence continues at coordinate 38,075,340 of NC_079487.1, read as the reverse complement.
ATGGGTTTACACGAGTTAAAACTCGTTTCATTCGGACAATTCCCACCATTGCACTTGTACACTTGGTATGCCCTAGGTTCGAATGAGCTTTAGAAACTTAAAAGTATGCATATTAGTCATGTAATAAGAAGCAAATGAGTCCTTAGGTTCTTTAGTTCAAAGTTGGGAGCGAAAATGTCATTTTAACTCTAAATATGACCTATAGCGACCCAATGCGCCTTAAAGTGCATAAATAGGTTCGAATGAGTTTTAGAAAGTTAAAAATATGCATATTAGTCATGTAATAAGAATCAAATGAGTCCTTAGCTTCTTTAGTTTAAAGTTGGGAGTGGAAATGTCATTTTAGCTCTAAATATGACCTATAACGACCCAACGAGCCTTTAATGTACATAAATAGGTTCTAATGAGTTTTAGAAAGTTAAAACTATGCATATTAGTCATGTAACAAGAATCAAATGAGTCCTTAGGTTCTTTAGTTCAACGTTAGGAGCGAAAATGTCATTTTAGCTCTAAATATGACCTATAACGACCCAATGATCCTTAAATGTGCATAAATAGGTTCGAATGAGTTTTAGAAAGTTAAAAATATGCATATTAGTCATGTAATAAGAATCAAATGAGTCCTTAGGTTCTTTATTTCAACGTTGGGAGCGGAAATGACATTTTAGCTCTAAATATGACCTATAACGACCCAATGATCCTTAAATGTGCATAAATAGGTTCGAATGAGTTAAAACTATGCATATTAGTCATGTAATAAGAATCAAATGAGTCTTTAGGTTCTTTAGTTCAAATTTGGGAGCGGAAATGTCATTTTAGCTCTAAATATGACCTATAACGACCGAACGAGCCTTAAATGTGCATAAATAGGTTCAAATGAGTTTTAGAAAGTTAAAACTATGCATATTAGTCATATAATAAGAATCAAATGAGTCCTTAGGTTCTTTAGTTCAAAGTCTTTAGTTCTTGAGTTTTGTGCTTTATTATTGTTTTTCATGAAGTTTCAGTTTATTTTCATAGTTTGATGATGGTTTGGAGATATTGGCCTGACTCCATGTTGTATCGGTCCATATAAATTAAGGTTATTGTGAAGTAAATCATTTGAGGATTGATCATAATAGCAAGTAAGGGTTTATTACTCCGTACTTTGTATCTATTAAAGACCAACAAGGAAAGTAGGAAACACTCCACTTGTTATAACCGTATATTAACCATGTTCTAGGACTTGATTTCAGCAAATATTACTGCATTAATCTCTAACTTACAGCATCCTTAAGTCTAAAATCTCCAAATTTTAATAACGTGGTTCATCTAAACCGAAGGATATAACTTGAAAACATTCAGAATTTGGGGAAAAATATTAGTCGGACAAAGTACATATTTGCAGCAAGTTTATTCAAATTTTCACGGGCCAAATCAGGTTATAACTTATGAATTGGCTAATATTATGAAAGATGACCAACTGTCCACCTCTAAACATAAACCAGAACAACTCCATCTATGATATCAGTGCATGTCCTATGATCTAGTTATTACCTTGTGCCTGACATAGTATGCCAAAATATGAAGAACCAAACATATATATTCCCTCATGAGATAAGATTTAGCAAAAAAAAATCGAAAACAGTTTTTATAACGGTATGTACCTGCATGAAATTAACCACTGGAGCCTTCACCATATCGACAATTATACATTTACAGTCTCCCTAAAATATTTGCAACTTCTGGATTAACGCTTTGTTGCTGGGAAGCCTCAGTAGGTATTAACAAGCTAATGGGACGGAGACACAAAGGACAACTGCATGTTTGGAGTGCTGCTGCATGATCCCAAACTTGTAAGATACATCTATCTACAATGTTAATAAGACATGATTCAGCCAATAAAAACACTTAGCAAAGACAGGATGACAAAGGAAATTTGTTAGTCTTCTACCATTTCAACAAAAAAACTCTCAGCAACATGAACATATCCTAAATTTAATGGCTGTGAAGCAAAATTGTTGTTCTAAAAAACAATTTGCTTCACTTAAATTATCAGCCAAAATAAAAAAGATAACCAAGGTTTATAATTATTGTAACTACGTGAGCCTGGCAGGGAACTGTAGTGGTGAGACTAGTGTCTGCTATCCACGGGGAACACTCCCCTGTAATTCCCGTCAGTAAGAGTTCTGAGTTTAACACCTCAAAGATCATACTGTATAGTTTTTCGGTAAATGATGAAAACTGAAGTAGTATATGATCAATCTATTTCTTTCACTATTTTTGGTTACCAACATGGAGCTCAGGCTGAACTGCTGAACCTGTACATATAGGAAGAACATATCTGTAGTAGTTAGGAACAGGGTTAACAAGCTCCATCAGCTCCTAACAACATGAGCTCCACCTGTTACCGTTGAGCGTTTTTGTGTAAACTACAAAATTTTAGCTAACCCTAAAAACTATAAATGTAGTGCCTGGTTTATTTTAAATAGAGCCAAGAATAGAATACCTGGAAAGGATCAACAAAAGAGGAGTACTAAAGCTGATCCTTGTTCCTGATGAAGCTTGAGAGGAGTCCAAAAGAAATCCCGGTGATGCTGTATGAAAAATATCAGCTGCCATTAGTGTCAAGTCCATTTCTGTAGATGGAAGGAGAGGAGTTTGAGAACCTGCAAAACATTACCACCAAACCAATATATGCCGATATAGTACCTACGCTTTGGAGAGGGGGTGATGCCTCTGAAATCTGAATTATGGCATATAAGTTTAGACTTAAGAAGTTAGGATGCATCGTGCGTGATTTATTATCTTCAACAGTAAGGCCACTACTCATAAATCATCTAAAAGACATGTAATCTATCCCAATCCCATATCCCCAATATATTGAAAATCCATCACTTCAAAAGATGAGCTTACTCCAATTCCATAACTGGTTTTTCTACCTCGTGTTTGGTTCCGCTTATCTCTATGAAAAGCTTAATTTTAATGTTTAGTCTGCACAAAAACTCAAGAAGTGCAGGACTGATATACTCATATTTTATATAGTTTTTACCCCCGTCCCGTATGCACTTTTCATCTCATTTGAGCTCTTCGGAGCCTATTTTAGTGCTAATGTGTGTGGTGTAGTGTCTGTTAGTTGCAGTGCTGTTTTTGATGATAATTGATCTTTGGAGGTCTGTTTCTTATCACTCTTGGATGACTACACGGATCCCGGAGCATTGCAGGATGATCTAGCTAGCTTCAAAGGGGCCACGAGCGTCAGACTTGGCCCAAAGGAGTTGGACCTAGGCCTCAAGTTCAAACTCAAGGCAATTGCGTCAAACTGAGCTCAAAACCTGTGGCCCCGGTTTTCGGAAACCGGCAGGTTTTGAGAATTGAAGGAAATCTATCTTAAGTGCGAAACCGGCAGGTTTGGAGAAACCTGTGGCCCCGGTTTTCGCTACCTGCTACTTTTGAGACACCTGACTGGGCCGAAAACCGGCCGGTTTCTGGAAACCGGGGTGCCCGGTTTTCGGCCCCTTTGCGTCTTCTTTTGCTTAGTTACTCCGTAGGATTAAGGGGAGGCTTATATATATATTTAGTGTTTTTTTTTGTACGGGCTCCTCTCCGAACTTCGTATTATGATTGCTTAGCTTAAAACTTCAATTTTTATTTTCTCCAAACACTCAACTTTTAATTAATTAAAGATTCAAACTTTCAGCTAATCGTTTCGTTCTTCGTTTTAGGTATTACTTTATTCCTTATTTTATTATTCAATCTTAATCATGTTTTTATTTAATATGTTTATTTGGTTTAATTTAAATATGTGTGAGTAGTTGATTTTCTAGGGTTTTGGGAATCCATGAACGAATGTGAAAGGATGATTAATTGTTGTTGATTGTTGGTTTAGCTGTTAATTCCTATTGATTGCCCTTATCTACTTTGCAATTAGATTTGCGCAGGTTTGATTGTATTAGTTTCGCAATATCAAATTAAGATTCGAGAGATGCAATTTGATGTTTAGGCTTGTTTCAATAGGTAGAATTGGGATTAATACGTAGCGAGAGCCCGTTAATTCTAAGTCTATGATTAGTATCGATTCGAGAGAGCATGCTAGTCTAATTAACTGTTATATTGATTGTTATCGATTGTTGTCGTCCTGGAATGTTGTTCATCGGTGAACCTATGCCCTAGACCTTTTAATATCTGATTTCTTCCTATTTTATTATCGTCCTAGTTATATTATACAAATCAATCCATATTCTTGTTTCCCAATAAGTCTAGAATTACCGATTAATAGTAGAAAGAACATTGTTTCCCTGTGGATACGATCCCTGCTTCCCTTGCTATATTTTTAGTTGGTGAACGTTAGGTTTATCTTTGATAGGAGTGCGATTTAGCCTGTCAAATTTTGGCGCCGTTGCCGGGGAAACGGTTTTATTTTCTGTTGTTGATTGATTATCCTAGATTATTGTTTGTTACTACTCAAGGAACTCACGTTCCTTGAGACCGGATCTCACATTGTTTTGTAGTCTTTGTCTATGCCCAGGACCGTAGGTACTAGTAATCTGACTCCATTCGATCCTGAGCCCGAAAGAACCTTTCGTAGACGAAGAACTTTCATTGCACAGTGTGGGAATTACTCTGATTCTGATCATAATATTGGCGATCTTTTTCCTTCAGATACAGATTCAGTTTCAGAGATAGAGATGGGTGACAAAAATCTGATACCGCCACCTACCCCAAGGCTTAAGGACTATTCTAAGCCAAGTCTGTCCGTACTACCAAAGGCGATCATGCCTTCTATTGCAGCTGAGACCTTCAAGATTGAGCCCGCATTGATTAACATGATCGAGAGACGCCAGTACGGTGGGGAACCAGGTGAAGATCCGAATCTTCACATTCAGTCCTTTATCCAATATTGCTCCACCATCAAGCAAAAGGGATTGACTCCGGAGCAGACTATGGAGATACTTTTCCCGTTCTCTTTGAGTGGGAAAGCTAAACTGTGGATTAATGGGTTGAATCGGGCGGCTTTGAAAATCAATAATTGGGAATCCTTGGCTCTTGCTTTTTATGTTAAATATTTTCCACCTGAGAAAACGGCTCGTCTGAGGGGTCAGATATTAGGTATCTCACAACAAGCGGATGAGAGTTTGTTCGAGGTTTGGGAGAGATTCAAGGATTTGCAAAGAGAATGCCCGCACCATGGTTTGGAAGATTGGTTCTTGATTCAGCAGTTTTATAATGGTCTGGGCAATGAGTCTAGATGTTTGTTGGATTCAGCTGCCAGTGGGAGGTTCATGCAACTTGAGGTGCCTAGAGCTATGGAGGTGATTGAGGAGATAGCCATTCACAATGCCCAGTATGGAAATCCTAGAGGTCTATCTAAGAGGGGTGGTAAGCATGATTTAAATTCTATTGAACAATTAACTGCCCAATTGACTGTTTTACATTATAAATTCGATAATATGCAAGCGGCCAATGCTCAATCTGCCCAACCTATTAGTGTAGCTGCTATGAGTGCCCAACCTACTACTATTTGTGAAAGTTGTGGAATGTCTGGTCATTATGCACAGGAATGTAGAAGCTCTATTGAACAATGTAATGCTTTTCAATCCTACAAACAAAACAACCCATTCTCCAACTCTTACAATGAGGGCTACAAAAATAACCCTCTGCTTTCCTACAGGAGCAACAACATCCAAAACCCTCACCAAGTTCAACATCCACCACCACCACAACCATATCAACCCCCACACCAACAATCTTACCAACCCCGAAACAACTACAACCAACAGTCTAGTGGGCCACCTGGGTTCTCTAGACAACACACATCACCCCCACAACCACAACCTCAAGCCACACAGCCTGACCCTATGCTAGTAGAGATGAGAAACATGATGCTACAAATGCAAAAATCTCTAAGTGAAAAGGATGCAAAAATCGATGCTCTTACTGCTCATAACAAGATCATTGATACACAGCTGGCACAGATGGCTACTACTATTGCAGGGAGGCCACCAGGCCAACTTCCTTCACAGCCCGAAAATAGGGAGTCTGCTAATGCAATTACATTGAGGAGTGGTAGGGATTATGATGGTCCTTCTATGCCGGTTGAGGTTGATTCCGGGGTGTCTGCTAGTGATCTGGTCAGTGAGGAAATCCCGAAAATAGTTATGGGTGAAAAGGAACCAGTTGAAAAGATAGTCAATGAAAATGAGGCTACAACTGCGGCTAAGAAGGGAGCGGATATACAAGTACCACCTATTGCACTCCCCTTCCCAAACCGACAACTCAAGAATAAGCTAGACAAGCAGTTTGGCAGATTCTTGGAAGTGGTCAAAAATTTGCAGGTAACGGTTCCTTTTACTGAGTTAATTTTACAAGTTCCTGCTTATGCTAAATTCATGAAGGATATTTTGACCAGAAAACGTGCCTTTTGTGAGGTAGAGACTGTAGCTTTCACTGAGGAATGTAGTGCTTATTTGCAAAACAAGTCTCCACCTAAACTTAAGGACCCCGGGAGTTTTTCCATCCCATGTAACATTGGCACCATATTTATTGATAAAGCTTTATGTGATCTAGGTGCTAGTGTGTCTTTCATGCCTTTGTCTGTCTGTACTAAACTGAATATGGGTGAGCTTAAGGTTACCAATATCACTCTACAAATGGCCGACCGTTCTGTCAAATACCCCTTAGGTGTTTTAGAGGACGTCCCTGTTAGAGTAGGTAAATTCTATATACCTGTGGACTTTGTAGTATTAGACATGCAGGAGGATTCTCAAATTCCCATAATCTTAGGTAGACCCTTCCTTCATACGGCGGGGGCGGTAATTGATGTTAAAAGTGGGAAATTGACATTGTCTGTTGGGGATGATAAGGTGACTTTTAATCTGAATAGTGCCTTAAAAAGTCCCATGCTAGAGGAGGAACAATGCTATCGCATAGATGTAGTCGATTTTATTACTCGTGATAACGTCTCCCAAGTTCTCGAAAGAGACCCTTTGGAGGCAGTGCTTTGTTGTGAGTCTTCTGCAGGTGATAGCAGTTCTTGGAGTGCTGATGTGGATGCTCTGGAGTTGGCTCTTAATGGTGGAGAATCTGAGCCGGAGGGCATCAAATTGAAGAGGTTAGTTCGGCCGGTTTGTTCTGTTAAAGAGGTAAAGAAACCCGGACTTAAACCTCTTCCTGCTAACCTTAAGTATGCGTTTTTAGATAATGAACAACTTTGCCCTGTGATCGTCAGTACTGCACTTGATGCAGGCCAGCTATCCCAACTTCTTATTGTGTTGAAAAGGCACAAAAAGGCCATCGGGTACAGTATTGATGATTTAAAGGGTATTAGCCCTGACTTTTGTATGCATAGGATACATCTAGATGAAAATCATAAACCATGCATTCAACCCCAGCGTTGTTTGAACCCTGTCATGCAAGATGTTGTAAAAGCTGAAGTTATGAAATTGCTTGATGCGGGTATAGTGTATGCTGTGTCTGATTCTAAGTGGGTGAGTCCCGTTCAGGTAGTGCCTAAGAAAGGGGGGACAACTGTGGTGAGAAATGAAAAACATGAGTTGATACCAACTAGGGTAGTCACAGGTTGGCGCATGTGCATTGATTATAGGCGTCTTAATGTTGCTACTAAAAAGGACCATTTTCCCCTTCCCTTCATTGATCAAATGTTAGAAAGGTTAGCCTGTCACAAGTTTTTCTGTTATCTGGATGGTTATTCTGGTTTCTTTCAAATTCCCATACATCCAGACGACCAGGAAAAGACCACCTTCACCTGCCCCTATGGTACCTTTGCATATCGTAGGGTGCCTTTTGGTCTGTGTAATGCGCCTGCTACTTTCCAACATTGCATGATGAGTATTTTTTCATGGAAGTGTTTATGGAAGTGTTTATGGATGATTTTAGCGTCTATGGTACTTCTTTTGATTCTTGCTTGCTAAATCTGACTAAAGTTTTGAAAAGATGTGAAGAGTGCAATTTAGTCTTGAACTGGGAAAAGTGTCATTTCATGGTTACTGAAGGGGTGGTTTTGGGACATTTGATATCTGATAAGGGCATTCAGGTGGATCGAGCTAAGGTCCAAGTGATTGAACAATTACCCCCTCCAGTTAATGTGAAGGGTGTTAGAAGTTTTCTTGGTCATGCGGGGTTTTATCGCCGCTTTATCAAGGATTTCTCTAAAATTGTTAAACCACTTACCCAGCTCCTTCTCAAGGACGCCCCGTTTGTGTTTACTGATGCTTGTCTTGAAGCCTTTGACAGGATTAAACAGGCACTGATTTCGGCTCCCATCATCCGTTCTCCCGAATGGGATATTCCGTTTGAGATAATGTGTGATGCAAGTGATTATGCAGTTGGGGCAGTGCTGGGTCAGAGAAAGGAGAAGGTCTTACATGCCATCTATTATGCAAGTAAGACCTTGGATGAAGCTCAAGTTAATTATGCAACTACTGAGAAAGAGCTTCTAGCTATAGTCTATGCCTTGGATAAATTCCGCACCTATCTGATTGGATCCAAGGTGATAGTCTATACTGACCATGCGGCCCTTAAGTATCTGCTCTCTAAGAAGGAAGCCAAGCCTAGGCTTATTCGATGGATACTACTGCTACAGGAGTTCGATCTAGAGATCCGCGACAAGAAAGGGGCTGAGAATGTGGTTGCAGATCACTTGTCTAGATTGAGGTATGACGATGGTAAGGGATCTACACCGATTGATGATTCATTTCCGGATGATCATTTACTTGCACTTGCCAGTCAGTCACCATGGTTCGCAGATTTTGCTAACTACATTGTAGGTAGAATTCTTCCGGCCGATCTTTCATATCAACAGAAGAAGAAATTCCTACATGATGTCCGGTTCTACTTTTGGGACGATCCTTACTTGTTTCGTGAGACTGCTGAAGGGTTATACAAGCGTTGTATTCCAGAATGGGAAGTTCAAGGTGTTATCAGTAGGTGTCATTCTTCACCTTATGGTGGCCACCATGGACCGTCGAAAACAAACGCTAAGCTGTCACAATGTGGTTTTTACTGGCCTACTATGTTCAAAGATGCACAGGCTTTTATTATGGCTTGTGATGCGTGCCAGAGGGCCGGCACTATTTCGAGGAGGTATGAGATGCCACAGAACGGGATCCTTGAGGTTGAGATTTTCGATGTGTGGGGAATTGATTATATGGGACCATTCCCATCGTCCAAGGGTAACTTGTATATCCTTGTTGCTGTAGATTATGTGTCAAAGTGGGTGGAAGCCGTTGCCTCACCTACTAACGATGCTAAGACAGTCATCTCCCTGTTCAAGAAGATCATTTTTCCTAGATTTGGGGTTCCGCGCGCTTTGATCAGTGATGGGAGGTCACACTTCCATGAGAAGCATCTGGACGCGCTCCTGCGCAAGTATGGAGTTTATCACCGCACTGGACTAGCCTACCACCCTCAGACGAGTGGTCAAGTTGAGGTCTCCAACCGAGAGATCAAATCTATCCTTGAGAAAGTGGTAGCAAAGTCTAGGAAGGATTGGAGCGATAAGCTAGATGATACTCTATGGGCATACAGAACCGCCTTTAAGACACCTATTGGTACCTCCCCGTATCGGTTGGTGTATGGCAAGGCGTGTCACTTACCAGTAGAAATGGAGTACAAGGCTTATTGGGCAATCAAACAGCTCAACATGGATGCAAAGCTAGCCGGTGAGAAGCGGTTACTTCAATTAGGTGAGCTCGATGAATTCCGACTACAAGCCTATGATAGTGCCCGAATTTACAAGGAAAAGACCAAGAAGTGGCACGACAATCACATTTTGCATAGAGAGTTCGCGGTGGGCGACAAGGTTCTACTTTTTAACTCTAGGCTTAAGTTATTTCCTGGAAAACTTAGGTCTAGGTGGTCTGGGCCGTTCACTGTGACTATGGTAAGCAAGTTTGGGTCTGTTGAAGTAGAGAATGAGAATGGTGAACGATTCAAGGTCAACGGGCAACGTCTGAAGTTGTACCATGATGGGGCTACTGTAGGAGTGGTTGAGGTCCATCACCTCAATCCCTCCGCCTCATAAACTGCACATTCAAGGTAACAAGGTCGAGCGGGACCTAGAAATAAACCAGCGCTTTGCGGGAGGCAACCCGTACTTCATCACTTTAAGTAGTATAAGTTTGATTTTTTTTTTTTTTTTTTTTTTTTGGTATTCCTTGTGTTTTTACTTTCGATTCTATAGCTTTAGAGAGGTGAGGAGAGTGAAATTTTACCACTTGGTCGTTTGTGTAATGTGCAGATTTTTATACCAAGTGTGAGAAATTTGAAGGATGATGGGCGTTTTAGAAGGCGAGGAAAACCGGCCGGTTCGTGGAAACCTGCCGGTTACGAACTTAGCATCATATTCATGCCTTAGAATTTTTTTTGAGTTGCTTGGTCGTAAGGGGAAATTTTCAGCGAAAACCGGCCGGTTTCATCAAAACCTGCCGGTTCCGTATGCAACCAAGAAATCAGCGTCCGAGGAAAAAGTTGAAGGAAAGTAAAGAGAAATTCGCGAAAACCGGGGAGGCAAGTTTCCACAAACCGGCCGGTTTCGCGTTGAACAAGAATAATTACAAGTACCGTAAACCGGCCGGTTTGTGAGAACCTGGGCGCCCGGTTTTCGGAAGCCAAAGCAGAGAATTTGCGAAAACCTGGGAGGCAGGTTTAGCGAAACCGGCCGGTTTCGCGCGTGTCAGGGAGTTTACAATTTCGCGAAAACCGGCAGGTTTTGGGAAACCGGCCGGTTTTCGAGAAAATTTCCGAAACAGAGTAGCAGCAGCATCAGTTTCCCACGGGTCTCACTTTCTCAATTCATCTTCTTCCTCAAATTTTTCCCCAAAACTCCATTAAACCTCAAAACCCTAACTCTTCAAATCCTCATACCACCTCCATTACTCCACCAAATTACAAGTTTCTTACATCAAAATCATCCCCATCCTTCCCTCTTTCATCTCTTAGTATCAATTCCTTGTTTTTCATTCATATTCTTGAAAGAGGAACTCCACCCAAAAAGCTTGAAAATACATCAATGGCACCAACTAAAAGGTCAAGGGCAGAGGCAAGTACGAGTAGGGTACCTTCACCACCTCCCGAAGTGCAGCTTGAGCAAGACACAACTTACCCGGATGTGGTGTTCGAGTCCTACGATCAACAACGCCGGTTTAAGCTACTCAAAGGTAAACCCATCCATCCCACTCGTTGGTTACATAAGGAAAGTCTGAACAAGTTAGGGATTGATAAAGAATTGAAAAAACTGTTTCAACATGCTGGCATTGGTAGAATGTATGATATTTGTGGTCGAAAAACCTATGCACGTCTCACCCTTGAATGTTTGAGTAGTTTCAATGTCGAAAAAGGGCGTGGTAGTGAAATTACGCATGTTTCTTTCCGAATGTTCAATCAGAATTACCGCATGTCTATGAGAGATTTTGCCCGAGTGTATGGTATGAATGTAGGTGGACCTAAGGAACCCCCCGCTCCCTATAATGTTTTGGAATTGTGGACCGCTTTAACAGGGGAGATAAAAGAGGATTTGCAACATCTCCATGCCACTTCCTTTCAACACCCCTTGCTTAGGGTAGGCCAACGGTTTTTCGGGTTGACTTTCTTTGGGAGATTTGAGCCTAATAATGTCCGGAGTGCTGAGTTGATGATTTTGGGAAGTTGGGTGTATAGGGGAGCCAATTCTTACAAGATCAATGTAGCCCACCACATGGCTCTACATTTTCAGGCTCTCGGGAAGCAGTCATCCACCCGTCCCATTGTGTTAGGAGGCATGATCACACACCTAGCAATGAGTGTGGAAAATTTTGTTCAGCCAGAGACTGGGCATGTTGAGGGTGGTAATGCCATGACACTTCTCTACATGGAGAGGCAAGGGTGGATTAGGCCCTTAAACCATAGTCTAGTGCCTGGAGAGATTCAATGGATGTTTAATGGGAGGCCTCTTTTCACACTACCTAATACTACTCTCACAGCTTTTATCCCTGATCAGGCTAGCTATCTTTATGACATCCCTGCTGAGCATGTTCCTGTTCAGCAACCTATACATGAGCAGGCCTATTTCAGAGATGCAGCACGGGCTGCAGGCCAGCCTGGTGAGCCCGGCCCCCTAGACCCAGAGATCATATATGCTAGATTCCGGCAACTCGAGGTTAACCAAGAGGCTCTCACCTCCCATTTCAATCAATTTCAGAGTCAATTATGGGGCCGATTTGACCGGCTTGAGAGTCACTTCGAGAGGCGGTTTGATCATTTTGAGAGCAACCTGGCGAGTCGATTTGCCCATGATGGTGGGCAAGGGAGTTCCGGTGCGGGTCCGAGTGGTGGACAGGTGGGAGGCGATGATAATGGTGATGATGATGATATTGGTGATGATTCCGTACCCCTTTGAGCCAATGAGGACATTGTCCGATTTAGCTTGGGGGGGTATTTGCTTCTTGTACATATTGGTATGTCTTTCCATTCCTCTTTTCTATTATTGTGTGTGTGTATTTGCTTGCTTCTTTAGGATAGTTTATGCTTTGATAATTTTTGCTTTAACAAAAAAAAAAAAAAAAAAAAAAATATTAAAAATTCAAAAATACGTGTTGATCAATGAGATTTAGACAATTAATTCCCTGTGCCCCTTTGGTTCGAAATTGTATTTTGATGATTCAAGCTGATAAGACAGGTGAGCATATTGGATTGACTGTTTGATGTATGAACTACAGTTGTATTGACTCTTGTCAAAGGTCAACTTTGTCCCACTTTTCATATGTATAATGCTGGATTGTGGTTAGCTGTGAGGTCTTGAGCCTTGATTTTTTTTTCAGAGTGCTTAATTCCTGGTGTTGCATTGATCTGAGTTTTTGGTTTTCGACTGTTAGTATGCTTAACACACTTGCACTTTGCGCATGATGAAAGGCCATTCTTTAGGAAGCTTTCAGACGATCTTAGATACATCTGTTCCTGCTTTTTCTTTCCCATGTTTAGCCTTGACCGTTTTCTTCATTTAACTCCACAAAATAGCCCTTATTAACCCCGTTGGTTACTTATCCCGAGTCTAGCTTGGGGGAGCTATCACTTATTAGTATTGGCTTATTTTGTTGAGATGGTTGGCTTTGAAGGCCTATGTTACTCAAGGTGGTGTTTCCATGTACTTGGGAAGTTAGCAAAGAAAGAGGTGTATTCATTTGTTGGCACCTAAAAGTTTGTGGTTACGGGTATTGTAGTTTGTACATATCTAGTTGTTTATTTTCGTCGTTATATACAAAAAAAAAAAAAAAAAAAAAAAAGAAAAAAAAAAAAAAAAAAAAAAAAAAAAAAAAAAACAAAAATTATGTCATTCATTTTATAGTATTAGAAAAGCAAGGAAAAGGATAGAAGTTGGTTCATACTATGAAATATATTGGATACTTCCTCCCTTATGGTAATGTTTTGGTTATTGATGAGTTAATTTCCGGAGATGATTTCTTTGGTATCATTGGTTGTTTTTGCTCCCCAAGTTAGACTTTATTACTCACATATCCAGAATATTCCTTACCCCTTGTTTATACCCGGCCAACGTTACAAGCCTATATAAAGACCTTTTTGATCATCGTGCAATGTGTGTATAACAATAGGTTGAAGATAGTCGTTTATCAAGGGCCAAAGAGCATATGCGCATTTCGAGTCGACTCCGGTGTAGGTTGAGTGTTTAGGAGAACCTTCAAACACACTAGTGTTGTGAGTTGGGAGGGGCGACTACTCATTCGGTAGTATGCATGCTCATAATGGGAAGGTGAGTGAACGGGCCACAATTGGCTCGCTTAGCCCGCCACATAACGAGAGGAGTGATTCACTTGGTGAGGCCCAATCTTGATTTTATACGTATGTCTTGTGAGCCTTGCTTGAGCTTTGTATCGGTTTGATGTGTGACTGTGGGGATTAGAGATTTCGGTCATGATAATTGCTTGCCTTGATTTAACTCTTGTTTTATCACCAACCTTTTTGCATAGATTTTGGGGTGAGTTAATCGTTTATGTCTCATTGATGCTTTTTGCTTAGGGACAAGCAAAGGTTTTAGCTTGGGGGAGTTTGATATACTCATATTTTATATAGTTTTTACCCCCGTCCCGTATGCACTTTTCATCTCATTTGAGCTCTTCGGAGCCTATTTTAGTGCTAATGTGTGTGGTGTAGTGTCTGTTAGTTGCAGTGCTGTTTTTGATGATAATTGATCTTTGGAGGCCTGTTTCTTATCACTCTTGGATGACTACACGGATCCCGGAGCATTGCAGGATGATCTAGCTAGCTTCAAAGGGGCCACGAGCGTCAGACTTGGCCCAAAGGAGTTGGACCTAGGCCTCAAGTTCAAACTCAAGGCAATTGCGTCAAACTGAGCTCAAAACCTGTGGCCCCGGTTTTCGGAAACCGGCAGGTTTTGAGAATTGAAGGAAATCTATCTTAAGTGCGAAACCGGCAGGTTTGGAGAAACCTGTGGCCCCGGTTTTCGCTACCTGCTACTTTTGAGACACCTGACTGGGCCAAAACCGGCCGGTTTCTGGAAACCGGGGTGCCCGGTTTTCGGCCCCTTTGCGTCTTCTTTTGCTTAGTTACTCCGTAGGATTAAGGGGAGGCTTATATATATATTTAGTGTTTTTTTTTGTACGGGCTCCTCTCCGAACTTCGTATTATGATTGCTTAGCTTAAAACTTCAATTTTTATTTTCTCCAAACACTCAACTTTTAATTAATTAAAGATTTAAACTTTCAGCTAATCGTTTCGTTCTTCGTTTTAGGTATTACTTTATTCCTTATTTTATTATTCAATCTTAATCATGTTTTTATTTAATATGTTTATTTGGTTTAATTTAAATATGTGTGAGTAGTTGATTTTCTAGGGTTTTGGGAATCCATGAACGAATGTGAAAGGATGATTAATTGTTGTTGATTGTTGGTTTAGCTGTTAATTCCTATTGATTGCCCTTATCTACTTTGCAATTAGATTTGCGCAGGTTTGATTGTATTAGTTTCGCAATATCAAATTAAGATTCGAGAGATGCAATTTGATGTTTAGGCTTGTTTCAATAGGTAGAATTGGGATTAATACGTAGCGAGAGCCCGTTAATTCTAAGTCTATGATTAGTATCGATTCGAGAGAGCATGCTAGTCTAATTAACTGTTATATTGATTGTTATCGATTGTTGTCGTCCTGGAATGTTGTTCATCGGTGAACCTATGCCCTAGACCTTTTAATATCTGATTTCTTCCTATTTTATTATCGTCCTAGTTATATTATACAAATCAATCCATATTCTTGTTTCCCAATAAGTCTAGAATTACCGATTAATAGTAGAAAGAACATTGTTTCCCTGTGGATACGATCCCTGCTTCCCTTGCTATATTTTTAGTTGGTGAACGTTAGGTTTATCTTTGATAGGAGTGCGATTTAGCCTGTCAAGGACCTTTTTCCAAAAAAATTCCTTTGTTATTTGATGGGATTTAAATGTATACAGCTTTTCTTTAGCAAACTAACGCTGAACCAATGGGTTAGAATATCTCAAATTGGTGACAAGTTCAGAATTATTGAATTAGACAAATCTTTACCTATTCACTATTATCCTCTTCAAGTGATAATAGTGTACACTGTACACAGTCCACTTTTTAGTCCCATATCATTATACCAGTTTAGACAACACCTCATCTTCAAACTCACATCATCCTGTGAAGTTATGCACTTGCTCTATTATCATTATCATCGTTATAATACTAGTATGTTGACAATGAGAAATGAATCTCAGGATAAAGGGTAGGGCTCTTTAAAAAACAAATAAACCTTAAGAAGGTTTTCGAGATAGTTAGCGACCACATCTCTCTCCTGCTACAACTGGACTATAGTTCAATAACTGAGAAATTTTTATCATAACACCAAATGTCTGACCATACCAGTCAATTCAGACGCTAAGTCGGCAAGATAAGGCACAAGGTACTTCAAATGCATAAAAATATTTCATGTAAACCACATAACGCTAGCGGTCAACCTATGAGTAGCATAACATAGCCAAAAATAAGAGAAAGCATTTAAACTATTGAAACAAATATATATACCTTTATCTGCAACAGTTAACTGAGGACCTCACAGTCTACATGATCAAACAGTAAGAAATTGAGGTGTTTTTTACTCAAAATTACCACCTCGGCCTAAGAAAGAGGATGCGGAGTTAGCAATAAGAATGATTTGTTGCTTGTAAGTCTATGGGGGTTGGGTTAGCAGAGTTAGCAATAAGAAGGATAAGCTAGTAACTTGTAAGTTTTCTTTGTGGAGGAACTTACTTGTTACTTGAACTGAGCCTCTGTAAAAAGAGCTTTTATCTTCTCCTTCGTTTCACAAACTTTCTTTAATACCAGCTACAGTCCTTCGGATGACTGTAGCTCCACAAGTCTTTAGAGCGTAGGTAGACAGCAAAATCCTGGTTACGAGCAGCAGATTGTTGAGAGCCAAAGCAATTTGAATTCGGCAGGGATTCCCACTCAACTTTACGCTTCGACCCCCTAGAAGTCAGGGAAGATAAAGGGGGAGTTATAAGTGCACTGTTTGATATCCGAATTGGTGGAAGATTAGTAGCAATGGAAGCCAAATTGCCAAGGAAAGGAAGCAAATAATTTGACGGGTTTGAATCATAACGTGAAGGACTAGGGAAGGAAGGCATATGGCTAGCATTATAGGAAGGTATAGGGCTAGGGTATGCTAATGATTGTGGACTATGCTGAAGGTAAGAACACCCGCTAATGTTCGCAGATGTCCCTGCCATATCCATTGGAGGTGGGTTGCATCCCTGTGATTACAAAACTACATTAGCACAGAGTAATTGTAGTACAGAACTAGTTCCACCAATTGAATTGCCTTTACTCAAATAAAATCACCATTCTCACCGTAATAACGTCACTTTCCACAGTTCTAATCACACAATGGCAGAAATTAAACAAATCAACAACTAAGATTTATGCTCCTTTAGTCCTTTATCATACAAATTTATATGAAAATATAGGAAATTGAATCAGAAGTTCTTATAATAACATTATAATCACAACAATGGCAGAAATTAAACAAATCAATAGCTAAGAAGACAATGTTTCTTTTTCATACAAATTTATACGAAAATCTAAGAGATTGAATCAAAAGTTATTACAATAACATAATAAACAAAATGTGAATCCAAATCTGACCATTTTGTCCAAAATCAATCCAAATCCAGTAACCAATTAAATCGCGATTTAGGGTTCTTCACCATATTAATTTTCCATATATATTCTCTGTAAATCAAAATGCAACAAAATTATCAAATTCAAAACATAAAATTTCTAATACAACTCCAAATCCAAAAATTACAACTAACCTTCGTTGTTCGCAATTCACTGATGTAGATTTTCACTTTTTGGTCACTTAGATCCATTCGAAAATCAAAATTGAGACTTTTAGGGTTTTCATATAACAAATTTGTTTATTTTTTTCGGGAAATTCTTGGAATGCTACAGATTTTGTACAATAATATGAACAATTTTCAAAGATTTTTTGCGAGAATTTGTAAGAATCTGGAAAAAATTTGGATTAGCGACTAATTTCATCGGTGGTTCAACGACGGAGAACAGGATGCGACGGAGAACAGGTGGCGACTGACGACCCACCTGCGACAGGCGAGGAGGCGAGAACCACCGACGAGGAAGCTAGATTGATTGCGACGCAGGAAAAACTGAGGGGAAGAAGAATGGAGTTGAGCGCGGGACTGCAGATTATTTTGGTCTAAATTGAGTTAAACAAATATTCGTTGCAACGAATTTTTCTTACTAACGGGCTATTGCAGGGGGCTTTTACAAGTACTCTGCAATAGTAACGGGCTATTGCAGGGGCTTTTACTATGTACGCTGCAACAAACGTTTTGCAGGGAACAATTAATTTGTACGCTGCAACAACCTTTTAAAGTGTTTGACCCGCGTTGACCGACTGGTTGTTGAAGCGTATAAATACATGTACGCTGCAACAAAGGGGCTGCAACAGGGGTTTTTTCTACTAGTGAGTTTACAAAATCCTTTTTGCTTGAAGAAATTGAAGTACCTAGAAATCAATTTGGGAACTCGCAACTCTTGCCCTTGTCTTTAGCAATTTCGCGGGAAATTCAATCTTCAAAATGGTACAAAATCTTATCTAATTACCCTAGAAGAAAACAATAAATTCGAGAACGAAGATCAAATCAAATACGGGATGAACCTTAAGAAATTTGATAACCTAGAAATCTAATTGAACTTAATTAGAAACATTTACCTTTAATTTTGAGCTCGATGATTGCAGATTCAAGTTAATTGAAATATTGCTACAGAAGAAATTAGAATTGATTAACCAAATCAAGCAATTAGTATTCGAAATTTTCGCATGATGAACTTCAAAATCCAAGTTGAAAATCACTGTAGAACGTACAATATGAATTTTGATATCACGAATAACTAAAGTCTGATTGCAAATTTATTTTGACAAATTATACCTAATCTTGGGACGAATTTCTGGAATTTGAAGAACGAAGGCTTTCGAAGATAAATCGCGCGTCACTTTTCAAGGAGGAAGAGAAAGAAAGCGTGAGATATTTTGGGAAGTAGAGAGAGAAAGATGTTTGTCTATTTTGAGCGAAAATATCATATGTTTTGAGATTCAATCTCATCCGTCTATTCCATCTAAATTCTACGGTTGTTAGAGGTTCTCACCAGAACCTGGTCATATATATATATATATATATATATATATATATATATATATATATATATATATATATATATATTACTAGGTATAGACTAGGTATAGATATATTAAAAGGTGTTTGTAAGAAATAATTTCATTCCATGTGACACTCTCCTCTGCAATTCGACACAAATCATTCCATATCATCCTTACATTATTCAAAAATTAGAACACAAGATACGAACGCATGACCTCATGATTTGAACAATAATGACTTATCCACTTGGCATACAATATTATGTGTCATATTTTGCAAACAAATACTCATGTCGAAAGAAAATTTATTTTAATAAAAAGGCATATTTGCCAAAAATAACCTTTTAGAAACAACCTTTTAATTTTTTTTGTGAATAAATACCTTAAAGTAAAAAAATTGCGAGAGACAACATTTTCCTCTTTTCTGGCGCTGACTCCAATTATTCGGCCTTTGACTCGCCGGTTTTGTTTACTTCACCCCTTTTCCCTCCAATTTTTCTCCTTCAAACCAACCCCCCCCCCCCCCCCCCCAAAAAAATCTCAATGGGAGAAAGAGTTTTCGAGCCATAATCTACTCGTGCAATTATTTTTCTTTTCTGTTTTTAAGATTCGTTCCAAAACCCAATGGGAGAAAGAGTTTACAAGATCTACGTACAAATTTATTTTAAGTACTACGTATTACTTAGGTTGTTGTTTAGGCGTACAAATGTCAACGTTGAAATGCCACAAGGTTCAATATATATGTTTTAAAGAGTATCATACCGAAATTCTGTTTCTAAACAAAAAAAATTATCACGTTATAATCAATATTTATCTTACTGCATCCGTCCCAGATTAGTTGTTACACTTACCTTTGCCCAAAGTTTTAGGTAATAAGTGTTTGTTTGGCTATCAATTGTTATTTTATTGAAAAAATAGATGTGATAGGAGTTAGTGAATATTTTTTTTTTAATTGAATGAGAGAATGTGTGGGGACAAAAAATAAATTAGTGGGAAAAGAGAGACAACTAATTTGGAACGGACGGAAAAGGAGAGTGTAACAACTAATCTGGGACGGAGGGAGTATGATTTAATATATTTATCCTAAATATAACTTAAAATAAATTTAAGTTTTTAAACAAAAAACTTATCACATTATGATCTATATTTATCTTATGGTTTAATATATTTTATCCTATAAAATAAATTGAAGTTTTTTTTAAAAAAATTTATCACATTATAATCAATATTTATCTTATGGTTAATATATTTTATCCTACTTTTTTGTTTCTTTTATATTAATTTAAAATAAAATTAATTTTGATTTTGTGACTGTAAAATTTTACGTGACGCTCTAAATGCTCTTAAAAAAACTCCCATTTATATAGATTCTTATGCATTTTAATTTTTTTTTCAGAAATGTATTATCTACCTTAAATATAAATGCCAATAAAATTCCTATATGATAAAAATAATAGATAAAAAATAAATAAAAATTCGTGCATAATACGGGTTCTAAACTAGTTTTAGCCATAAATCGGCGACTTTTATAACTCGAAATTCAAATTTCATGATTGTCCTTTTCATCTCACATAACAATAGTTTTCACGTCTCACTCACTCTCAAATTCCCACAAACTTCACCGGAAAATCATTTGCTCACAAATACGGTGCACTGCCATTTGCCGGCGAATTTATGCACAGTTTCTAAAATATCACTGGAAAGTTTCAGGTATATTTTCTTCATTTCAATTATTTACTTAACCCTAATCTTCAATTTCACCCAATTAATTTCGATCTTTACACACTATGAAATTCCAATTCTATCAATTTCCAAATTAGGTATTGGAATTGAAACTTTATTGAATCAAAATTTGATTTTAAAAAAGAAGAAAACAATGTGTTAATTCAGCGTGTTGTGATTATGGGTAGTTTGAATTTCCGCTAAAAGAGCCTTTTTTGTGAATTGGTGAAGAAATATGAGTGATTCAGTTTCTGGGTCTGATCCGTCGGGCAGCAGCGAATCAAAGGGCAGTGGGTTTGATCCTACTAGGATTCAGGAGGTGAAAGCATGGCTTCTTACTCAGTTTGATGCTGTTGGCAAAGATGTACCCGAATTCGAATACACCCCTCGAAGTATTGCCCATTTGCATAATATTGCATCTGTTTCTCAAGCTAAGACACAAGCTGCTGGCATTGTTGCCAATGATTTTCGACAAAAGGCAGCCGAATATCGTTCTCAAGGTTTGGTGTTGCCCCTCTAAATTTGTGTTTGATACTTTGAGTGGCATTTTGTTGCAGGCTGTATGTTTAGTTTGCAATGTTAGTATGCTAATTGATTCTATTTATGTTGGCTAGTCTCGATCTGATTAGATAGGTTGTGGTGATTGATTTTGGAGCCTAAAAGTGTTGTGCTAGTCTAGTAGTCTATATCATGAGCATCCAAGCTATGGTGCAATATGCGGATCAATGTGATAGAGGCTAGCCTAAGTAAATTAGACGCAGTCCGAAGTTGGTTTTATATTTTGGGTTTCTTTTGTGATGGTTTTGATGGGAGTTTTAATTATTCAGCTGCAAGGATTCGGGAGTTACTGGAGAATGTGGGTTTGGCTCAGGAGAGTTTGCCATCCAGTGTAGTGGGTTCAGCGCAAGTTTTGTCGAGTGTTGCTAACTTGTTGAATATAAGAGACACTGAGTTGAGCAGGTGAGTGTTGCTTGTAAATCATGTTTATCTTTTTGCCTACGGTTTGTGTTTTTGTACTTGATTTCGAGAGATCTTACTAGAATAAATATGCTTCTAGTTTCCTTGTCTCGATGGGAGATCTTTCTCTGAGGAAGTCTGGAGTACAAGAGAAGAGGGCGAAGGTACAAAAGGAATCTAAAGTGCTCCTTGATTATACAAGGAAGGCTATAGCAAGGCTAACTTACTTGAAAAGGTATGCTTTCAGTAAAATTCTTCAGAAATGTGTGTTAGAGTATATATATTTTTTATGTTATTTTGTTAAATATGTGGTTGTTTCCTAGGTGGTAACTTGTTTTAGGACATTTTTGTTTAGAAGCTTGACTAGTTCTTTTTCGGTTTGAATTATTGATTTTAGCTTTCTTTGCATGTTCTAGAATACTTGCTCAGCTGGAAGATGAAGTAGCTCCATGTGAGGCTCAAATTGAAAACTGGAAGACAAACTTGCCACTCCTAGTCTCAAAAGAGCGTGAATACAATCAAAGATATTCCAATTACAAGGTAAGGTAGTGTACATTGCTGCAACTGGAAGTCTAAACTGTTGTTTGCAATCATTTGGTCGGGGCATAGAATGGAATTCTGGTCTTTGTTTGGCTTCCTTTTATTGTTGTTATGCTCTTGATTTGTGAATGCTTCATTTTTCTCTATATGTGACATCCAATCAAATACGAAGTGTGTGGATTACTATTACAGTAAACTGTGTTGTGTGAGGTAACTCTGTTATACGTGATGTTTTTGCTTCATTTTCTTTGTGAACTCCATAGCAGCAGGCTTAGGATGCATGTGCAAATCAATCTGGCTTTGTGAACTGATGTTGGAATCTGTGGTTTTTCCATGGGGAAAAGATATCTCATTTCTTTTGTGTTTATTTTAAGCTAAATCTTGTGTATTCAATCTGTTGGTTTATCACTCGACTATATGAGATGGATGATAATGCAATATACCATTGGATAAATGGATAAATTGAGTATTCAGATCTGGAACAAAAAGGGGAAATAGGAAGAACACTTAACCATTGTGGATTGATTTCTCCATTTTGATACAGTTTAAGTATACTTTTCAACAGGCCAGTTAAATCATGACACTTTGCTTGTTATTGGCATCATTTGCTTGTTGGTCTGTTTCCTCGTCTAAATTCTAAACTCGATAATAGACTGCTGCAAGTTTTGTTTTGGTAATCCAAATTTCTTGACACTTTTATTTAATAAATAACTGCTATCGCCTTCTGTCCTTTGTTTCTCTGGTCACTGATTAAGATGTTTTTTCTCCCCTTGTTTGAGCAGGCATTGTTGAACCGAGTGGGTTATGCCCCTGAAATCAGCCACGGGGTACTGGTGGAAATGGCGGAACACAGGAAAGAGTTGGAGAAGAAAACTAAACCAATTCTAGATACTTTGAGAAGTTACCAGGATTTGCCCCCTGTA
The DNA here is from genome assembly GCF_020520425.1 of Spinacia oleracea. NCBI lineage: Eukaryota > Viridiplantae > Streptophyta > Magnoliopsida > Caryophyllales > Amaranthaceae > Spinacia > Spinacia oleracea. The sequence goes on along the minus strand of NC_079487.1, from coordinate 38,052,493 downwards.
AGTCTAAGTCCTCTTACTAAAGCCTCCATAGTTAATTTTTGAGTTTCATTTATGATGTTCTTAGCTTGTTCTCCTCTTTTTTTTCTCTCGCACTTGTCTAGGATAAAGCATTGGCTTCACTGGCAATTGAAGACAAGAAAAGACAGTTTGCTGCCGCGGAGAAGTACCTAGAGGAGGTTTTACAGTCTGCGCTTTCTACAACAGATTAGCTTCATCTCTAGCATTTATCGTATTTTGAGTTGAGTGAATATCAACAGCTAGCTTATTCATTGGCACTGTAGTTGAAGCCACAATACCACTCAAATCTCAACCAATGTTATTTATGAAAATCAATCTTGTTTCCAAAATTCCCAATTGAGCTCTAGTATTATGTACTCCATGCAGCATTGTTCTGGCAATATGTTCCAGTAGTAAGTAATTAGCCTTATAAAAGTATACCAAGTATTTGTAATTGGACTGAAGAGTTGAATGCTACTGTAGTTGCTTATTGTATGCATATTGATTTTGGGGAAGCTAAAAGGAGTTGCGACTTGCGAACCAACAAACACAGGTTGTTAAACGTCGCCCTAGTTTTAAACTATTTAGTATTTACTCTCCCCTCAGTCAATTTCAGTCTTCCCCGCTCTCACTTTCCCTAATCTAACTCCCACTGCAATTCTCACAATCAAGGCATCAAGTACTGGTGTACAACCACCATTATTGGCGGCTATTACTAGTCATTCCGGATGACTTTCTCCGCCAACCACCAAGTCGAAACCTACTTTTGACCAAGGACCCTACTGCACATCTGCACTGGTACCTCGCACATGTATGTTCAAGTCCAAAATAAAATTAAAACAAAGTATGTTTAAGTATTTCTTAATAATATTTCAAGTACAATTGTTAATTTTTAAGCATCAATTTAATGGTCAACACCATAATATACAGTCAAATCTCTATTCTATAAAGGAACAGCTGAGGTCTTTTTTGTAACTTTGCTTTTCGTGTCCCCCAGTTAAAAGACAAAAATACCCCCCCAATAGTTCTACAGTTTAATTTAACTAAAGACCTAATTTGCCTGAAAGAATGTAACGCCCAGAATCAAGATTATGGGCCCATTACCACATAACACAATCCTATTTATCTCAATTACCAAAGTTGGTGTTGATTGATGGATTAAATCAGGAAATAAATGAAAATAAGGAAAAGAAAATATTACAATTATTACAGTTGCCAAATGAAACTATCAAATTATGAACAATACAGCTAAACGCACAAAAAAATTCAAACTGCAGAAACCAAAAACATTCAAAAAATCTCCATTGTAAACCAGAAGAGGAAGAAAATTTTCAGAAATCAAAAAACATCTCCATCGCAAATCTACTGCCTCGCTGATTCTCAGTAGAAAACCAGAAGGAACCCGTTCTCAAAAGAACCACATCACCGTTCTTCCTTCTTCAAGTCGCTCCCACACGTAAGTATACTTTTCGTATGAATCCTTGCAAATAAAATACAAACAGAAATTAAATAATTCTTTTATGATAATAATTCATAAATTTTAATACATAACCATAAAGAAACAGAAATCAAACAATCATTCTTTTAACAAATTCGTGAATTTCTAATTTAATTGTATGGACATATTCAAATCTGTGTATGCATAAAAATACAAGGAATATTGTACGCATAACAATATACTTTTCATGTATACAAGACTATATAAAAAATAAAAACAAAATTAAATTTGTGAATTCATGCATAAAACAAATGTTCTTTTCTAATATTGTTGTGTTTATTTATTTTGCAGATTTCAACATATAAGGTTAGTAATATTCTTTTTTTTTTTTTGAAAGAAAGAGGTAAGTAATATTCTTGCTTTTAAATTATTTTATATTTCAATTTAAGCATTTGGTTAAATAATCTCATAATTTTTTTAATTTTTAATTGCAGATTTCAACAACGAAGGTATATGATAACATAAATTTCTGTTATTAAAATTATGATTTTAAATATAATTGACTTACATTATTGACTTACATTTGTTTTAATGCAGAATTTAATTGGGGTTTGAAGTTCATAACGAGGTACAACGACCAACGACATACGGTAAATTCTTAATCTTTAAAATCTGGAAGGAAAACTAAACCCCTCATCTTTCAGACCTTTGCTTTCCCAAGTCAAATCTGAGATTGTTTGCATTTTTTTTGTTCAATTATGTAAGTCAAAAATCTGAAATAAATTATGGTTTTGCAGGTTATAATTTCGGTTTTAAGTTCAATTTTAAGTTGGGTGTTAAGTTCATCAAGACATACTATAAACAACGGCATATGGTATGTGGCCCACCAAGATCTTAATATTAATATGCATGCTTAATGTGACTGTATACATGTTTATGATACCTAATGTGACTGTACACATGTTTTGTTTCTGTTTTAATTACATAGAACGAAAAGAAAATCATCAAGTTTTCATTCTAACTAATTGAGAATAAAAATCAACAAATTTGGTCAATGAGAAGGTAAAAACAATGTAATTTTATTCGATTAAAATATAGTGAGTAATTAATAAATAAAAATACATCTAAAAAAAATTACATCAGGTTGATCTCACCCAAGCACATTAATCTCACCTCCTCCCCTCACCCACGCACATTGTTTCAAAATTCAGTATTAAAAACCCATCATCTCCCTCCTCCCCTCACCCACGCACAATGATCTCACCCATGCATAGTGAACTAACCTAATCCCTCATCCCTTCTTGAATTAACCAAAATTACAGAGTGAATAATGGGAGTTCGAGTCGCAAGAATAGTTGTATTTACATGTTTCGGCTCAACAAAGTGACAACGACATCAAGGTACTCAATAACGGGGTTGATCTAGAGCTCAATATGTGATTAACACATCAATTTAGGTAATTTAGTTTTGATTTGTGTTTTAATAAACAATAACATTAAGAAAATCAAGACAATCCACTAGAAAAACACACAAAATAATCTAAACAACAGGATCAAACCCCTAATTAAACCCCTACAAATCACACTAACTGAAAATAATATCATGATTTTCACTAAAGTACTTAATTTCCGCATTCAACTCAAAAAAATGAGGATATTTCTACAAACAAACAACACCAATTCATAATGCTGCTTGGGTAGAGCAGAATATTAGGTACACACCAAGATATAAATGGCCCAAAATATTAGGTGTTACATTTGATTGTCATGGCCCACGATTTAACCAACTAAACTGAAGTTATAGAACATTGCTTACAAATATAAGATAACTGAGCATTATTTAGAATAGGAATTTGAGCCAGTAATACTGCAGCAAGAGAAAACAAAAGGCAACAAAAAAACAAATTCCATCAAAAAATAAGCCACACCATGTTCAATTCTCAAAGTCCCAATCTTATCAAGACTCAACAACAAATCATACCACCAAATCTAAATAAATTCATACCACCAAATCACACAAATAAAATAAAATTCAAACAACCAAATCAGTTTATAATTTAAAAGAATTGACGAACCCAAAGTAGTAACAAATCTCACCCAATTTAAACAAATTATAACCTGACCAGCGCCTCGGTCGCCTCGCCCATCGCCTTCCCCGCCTCGCCCATCGCCTCGCGCGCGTCTTGCCCAACATCTGTGGACCTTCCTCTCCAACCAATAGAGGGACTCTACATGCAAACCAAAATTGCAAAAAAATTTGGTTAAGCAACAATAATTTTGATATTCCGCTTAAAAATCAACGGCGGTTTTTGCAAAAAGAATTGGTAAAGCAACAAAAAATTAGTGTATCTGAATATTACAAAATTTGCATGAAGTAAATTCCAATTAAAACCCTAAAAACATCAATCCATAAAACCCTAAAATTGCATGGGGTTAACAGGTGGAATGAAATACTAAACCCTACAACACTAAACCAAACCAAACTTTGGGCTTTGAGAACATGGGTCGCTCTAATGAAATGGGCCAACTACTGAATTCTACTAAAACGAAAATGAATATTTCAGAAAGACATAAAAATGAAACGCATCAAAACAACATTTTTAATTTATTTTTAATTAAAACTTTTACTTTTGTGGAAAAGAAAAATATAAGGAAAAAAAATAAAACACTTAACTTATTTTAATATTATTTTAAATTAAAATATCCGTTTACCAGAAAAGAAAAACAAAAGGCCTCAAAACAAAATATTTAATTTATTTTAAATTATAATTTTCGTTTTTAGCAGAAAAACATTTAATTTTTACTTACCGGACTGTAGTAGTTTACTAATTGGTTGCTTGGTGCTCATTACGAGGCGTATTTGTATGTGTGTGTTTTGGGAGAAGAGAGGAGACTTTTTTCATGCTCTAGAACATTCATGAAACGTCAAACGAATCTACAGTTAAGTTTTAATTACTAATATGCACGCACGCATCGCGTGCATATAAGACTTTTAACAGATACAAACAATTAGACACCGATAATAGTAACACCAAATTAGACAAAACCCCAATAATGGTTTAATTCTCAATTTCTAAAATTTAACAGACGAAACCCCAACAATGGTTAAATTCTCAAATTCTCAAACCCCAACAAATTCTCAAATTAACAGATAAAAAAATTTGACGAACAATAATGGTTAAATTAACGTTAAATTCAAGAAACATACAAATAATTGTACTCTTGGAATAGTAACAACAAATCTCACCAAATTAAAACAAAGTTATATTAAACAGAACCTGACCATCGTCCATCGCCTCGCCCCGCGCCTCGCCATCGCTTCTCCACCGCCTCGCCAGCGCCACGCCAGCGACCTTACCCTCCACATTGATACGACATGCAAACCAAAAAATGCAAACAAAAAAATCAGTTAGTTAATCAACAATTAATCGCTAAATTAAATCCTAAATACCCATTCCAATCAGAAAAAAAACTTGCGCGTAATTTACATAAAACCCTTAATCTGAGTTGAATTAGTTAAATTAGCGATTTTTGGCCCAGCATCTTACATAAAACCCTTAATCTGAGTTGAATTAGTTAAATTAGAAAAGATGGGAGAGGGTAAGGCGAGAGATTAACCTTATATTTCTTGATCTGAGTATTTTCGCAATATGTTGATCGGAATTTGAAAGGATAGGCATTTGAGCGCATATTTTCACCAAATTTGAGGTTTATCGCCATTCTTTAAGGAGAGAAAGGAAGGAGATCTGATAAACGATGAGAGAGGAAGGAGATCTGATAAACGATGAGAGAGAAAGGAAGGAGACAAATGAAAATAGGTTCCACATAAAAGAGGAACGGCGGATAACAACAAACATCAGATAGGGTTTACGTTCTTAAGTATAGAAAGGATTGGGCTTTGAGAATAAAATGGGCTTTAGCTTTACTAAAACGAAAAAACGGAACCAAATGGCGAGAGGAGTATCACCTAAAGTTATTATAAGAATATTAATACGAAAATTAAAAAAAAAAAAACACAAATTATGTTTGATTACCTAAAATTGACTTTCATTTTAGTGGAAAAGCATAGAATAAAAAACATTCAAATAAAATATTTAATTTAATTTAAATATAAAATTTCCTTTAAGTAAAACAGAAAAGCGAAAGGAAACAAAATAAAATATTCAATTTATTTTAAAATTATACGTTCGTTTTAGCAAAAAAGGAAAAAAAATGCATCAAAATAAAATATTTAATTTATCAATATATATATTGCAACAAAATTACAATACAAACAACTTATAGTAACCAAATTAATGTGTAGTTTTAGAGTTTCATAATGGACGAGAACGGAGATCAATGTATGCAAGATCAAAGGTCGATATGGAGGGATAAAAAAAGACAACAGAGAAAATCACTCACTCCAGAACAAAGAGATCGTCAAAATGCAAAAAGGCGACTCAGCTATGCATGTGAAAACCAATCAGATGTTATAGGTACTCCTGAAAGCCAACCTCAAACTCCAAGTTCGGAAGGGCCTGTGATTGTTACCAATACTCCCAACACTTTGGGAGTTAGAAGGGCTATTACAGACATCACAAATCGTGCCCATAATGTCACGACTGGATATGAAAGGCGTGAAAGTAAGAAATCTGAACATAATCAATTCATTTTAAGTATGTAAACATGACAACTTACCTAACCAATCAAAAACATGATTTGATAATGCAGTGCAACCTATTGATGAACTTCGTTTACTCGATACTCGGGCAAATCTAGAAAATCGGTTTTTTAGTGTCGGTGAAAGTAGCGCAACCACTGTGACCATCCCAGACCCAACATCAAACTCAAGCGGTATGCCCAATCGATTCTTTTGTGTTGGCGAGAGCAGTACAACCAATGCACGTATACCATACCCTACTTCAGACGATGGGGAATTCCCGCGCTTTGTTGAGGCGGAAAATGAAATACGCATGCCTGGCATATTATTCAATGTCGGTGAAAGTCGTGCAATCGACACCAACAACATATCAAACCCCATTTCTGATGATATAAGGGTCTGGAAAGTAGGGAGAACGTAACAGGTTATAAAAATTGTGCAAGAAATTACCAAGAGAGTCAAGGGGTTCCTATATTCAGTTTGCCACCCATGAAAACATGTCCGCATTGCCAAGCACGACTTTTCCATTGTGAATCTCCTGAACTATGTTGCTTAAGTGGGAAGGTCAACTTACCTGATTTTCCATTATCCTCTGATATGCTTGATTTATATTCTGATCAATCGGAATATGGGGCTCATTTTAGGCAAAACATCCGTAAGTACAACCACGTCTTTTCATTCACTTCAATGGGAGTTCATTTAGATGACGAACTAGCAAATGCACGTCAAGGCGTTTACACATTCCGTGCACAAGGTTCAATTTACCATCGTATTGGAGGTTTCTTACCTTTGAACGAAGGAGATCGTCCTCGATTTCTTCAACTCTACATTTATGATACTGAGCATGAAAATGAAAATCGTGCAGCAGAGAATTCATCATTACGCCTCGATGTCATCGACAGAATCAAGAATATTTTGAATGCTCACAATCCTTTTGTCCACAATCTCCGCCATCTTGCTCAGCGTAGTGACTTAAGTGATTGCAAATTTGTCATCAAAGAGCAACCTACAAATAAACATCAATACTCGATGCCGACAGCTTCGCAAGTAGCAGCAGTTGTCGTTGGAGGTGATGACATTTCCAACTTGAAGGATAGGGACATCATGGTAGAGTCAGTAACTGGGCAACTAAGTTATATCAAAGACACTGCCGGTTATTATGACCCACTGCAGTATCCTCTACTGTTCCCTTATGGTTCTTACGGCTGGGATTTAAACAGTCGAAGTTCCACTGGTAAAAAGTTGACGTGCCGGGAATTCTATGCATACATGTTTCAGGTGCATATTTCTAATAACTCTTTTTTAAGCCTTATCCTAAAAATCATATACTTAGACCTTTATGACCAAAACAAGTATTTTGTGTTATAGATGCGGCAACATCTTGATTCTCTAATCTTAAGAGGCGGTCGTCTACTGCAACAATTTGTTGTCGATAACTGTGTGAAAATGCAAGCCAATAATTTGAGGTAGATTGCACTCAACCAAGATAAGATATGTGCTGATTTGTACAAGGGTTTAGAGGATTCTTTACATGCTGGAGAGCATAACACAGGTCCATATTGATTTAAGTTAATCGATTATACTCAATAATTCATACATTGTTTCACATGCAATAAAGTTTGTCCATATAATGTCTATTTGCAGAAAATGTTGGACGACGGACCATACTACCGTCTTCATTCGTTGGAAGTCCAAGAGATATGCACCAGAGGTATCAAGATGCCATGGCATTGGTTCATAAGTTCGGCAAGCCCGATATATTTCTTACAATGACATGCAATCCATCTTGGCCAGAGATACAATCAGAATTGTTGGCCGGACAAGTTCCAAACGATCGTCCAGATCTGCTGACACGGGTTTTTCATGCTAAACTTGAAGAGTTGAAAAAGGATGTTCTAGAAAGGGGCGTCCTCGGAACGGTTGTTGCTTATGTATATGTGATTGAATTCCAAAAGAGGGGTCTTCCACATGTTCATATGTTATTAATTCTTGATCAAAATGACAAGCTAACCACTCCGGATGACTTTGATAAGATTGTGAGAGCAGTGATTCCTGATGAACAACAAGAACCAAAATTGTATCAGGTAGTTCTTAAACACATGATTCATGGCCCATGTGGTGTTCTCAACCACAAATCCCCGTGTATGAAACAAGGAAGTTGTAAGAAAGGATTCCCTAAGGAATTCTCCAATGATACAAAGCAAGGAAATGACTCATATCCTCTTTACCGTCGTCCACAAGATCGTCCAGCAGTACCGTTGCGTGAGAATTCACGAGTTCGTGTAGATAATCGGTGGGTAGTCCCATATAATCCATTTTTGCTCTTAAAGTACGATTGTCACATCAATATTGAGATATGCAGCAGCATCAAGTGTGTCAAATATCTGTATAAGTACATCCATAAGGGTTCAGATAGAGTTTCAATGGAAGTTCATAACGGAGATGAGATTGCACAATATGTCGATGCACGGTGGATTTGTGCACCCGAAGCTATGTGGAAACTTTACAAATTCCCCATGACTAGAATCTGTCCTGCCGTAGATCGTTTGCAGGTTCATTTGCCAAACATGCATCAAGTGAGGTTCGAAGGGAACCAGCAAATCTCAAGCGTGTTAGCGAACCCAAGAAACTCTAAGACGATGCTCACTGAATTTTTCAAGATGAATTCAGTCGATCCAAATGCAAGGAAATATCTTTATCGAGAATTTCCTGAGCATTACAGATGGTTAACGAGTTCACGTGAATGGCAGAAGAGAAAAAGTACACAACGAGTTATGGGTCGATTGTATGTAGCTTCACCATTGGAAGGAGAACGATTTTATTTGAGAATGTTACTCAATCATGTGAGGGAGCGTACATCGTTCGAACATTTAAGAACGATCAATGGCGTCACACACCCTACATTCAGGGCTGCAGCTGAAGCCCTCGGTCTAATCGAAAATGACGAAAGCATTCGTCAATGTCTTTTAGAAGCATGTTCAGTACGAATGCCATCTGCATTACGTCGGTTACTTGCAACCATATTGGTATACTGTCAACCAACTGGATTACGAGCACTCTGGGATGAGTTTTTCCCTTACATGGTTGAGGATTATCTAGCCTCAAACACAACAAGTAATTATGTTTTCCTCACTAACAAACTTTTGCAAGACATAGATAGGTTATTAAGACCACTTAGAAAAAGGATTTCTGACTACACGGAGTTGCCAAGCTTACCTGAATGTACTGATGACATTGACGAGCTTCCTTCTATCATGGAAGAGTACTTTTCTGTTCCGGTTCCAGATGAGGATTTGGCATGCGTTGGCACTCTCAATAGTGACCAACAAGTTGCATACGACACAATAATGAATGCTGTCATTTCAAAGGCTGGCTGTTCTTTCTTCGTCGATGGTCCTGGGGGAACCGGAAAAACATTTTTATACAGAGCCCTTCTTGCTACTGTAAAGAGTAGAGGCGAAATAGCTATCCCCACTGCAACATCTGGATTTGCAGCAACGTTGTTGCACCAGGGAAGAACATCACATTCGACTTTTCAGCTTCCACTTAATCCAGACAGCTCATCAACTTGCTCATTTACCAAACGTTCTAAAACTGCAATTCTCCTAAAAAATTCTGCCATTATCGTATGGGATGAGGCCCCAATGACACACAGATATCAATTTGAAGCTGTTGATCGATCACTCAAGGATTTAATGGGGAATGACTTGCCGTTTGGGGGAAAAATTATTGTGTTCGGTGGTGATTTCAGACAGGTTTTACCGGTGGTTCGAAACGGAACTAGAGCTCAAATGATTGACGCATCTTTTTTCAGGTCCCCTATGTGGAGACATATTCGTATTTTGCGTTTGAGAGAAAATATGAGATCAATTGATGATAACGGCTTTGCTAATTTCTTACTCTCTGTTGGGAACGGTAATGAACCTACTGTTTCAGATCAGATGATAAGGTTACCAACTGCCATGATTATACCAACAGTGGCAGATAGTTCGATCGAGGCTTTGATCGACCAAATCTTTCCAAGTTTAAGTGAGCATGTTGGTGATGGAAATTTTATAGTTGAAAGGGCGATCATCACACCCCTGAACGAAGACGCTGATAGAATAAATAATAAGGTTGTCGAAAAGTTTCTCGGAGAAGGAAAAACGTATTATTCGTTTGATTCTGTTCCTGAAGATAAGAGAAATTTGTACCAACAAGAGTTTTTGAATTCGATTTCTGCGTCGGGATTGCCTCCCCATGCTCTCACCCTGAAACCTGGGGTACCCTTAATGCTTTTGAGAAATATTGATCCTAAACATGGTCTTTGCAATGGAACACGGTTTCTTTGCCATTCATTAAAGGACAATTTTATTGATGCTGAGATATTAACCGGACATTCTAGGGGGAACAGAGTGTTTTTGCCAAGAATTCCCTTGAAAACTGCTGAAGATATTAAATTGCCATTCGAGATGGTCAGAAAGCAATTTCCTGTGAAGTTGAGTTTTGCCTTGACTATCAACAAGTCTCAGGGACAAACTATTCCACATGTTGGGATATACCTCCCCGATCATGTATTTAGCCACGGCCAGCTATATGTGGCATTATCACGAGGAATTTCAGAGAACACGACAAAGATCGTGGTATAAAAGGGAAAGGTTCAAGGTTGTGAAGGCATATTCACTAAAAATATTGTGTACAAAGAAGTTTTGTTGTCTTATGATTAGAGATACGGAATTAAAGTATTGTTTTTTATTTCCCAGTTTTATAATAAACGTTATTGTACTCACATTGAGTAGTTTTTATAATAATAATTGCTTTATGATATAACTACAGACGAATTGAGAGATGTGAATTTTATATATCGGAGTAATTAAATGTATTCATGTACATAGCTTTCTTTTCATGTGATATACCTATTCATACATTGTGAATTTTGGTTTATGTAATTCTAATTTTGAACTGAACTAACTTTACAGGATGACAGAGTACCATTATCCAACTTTTGAGCATTTATATCCTAGCGGGGTACAACGATATGATGTACGAGCCCGACTGATTCGCAATTATGATATTTTCAACTACAACCATAAAGGAATAACCAAGCAAACATGGAAAATGCTTTTTGTCGATGTTGAGGTAAATGACCTTATGCTTCATTTAAATTTTCATTGAATCTGAACTATATCATAACTTTGCATGTGTTTCCTTTTGTAGGGTGAGGGCATACAGTGAAATATTTTCGGCCCCGCGATTGAAAAGTTTGTAGGACGGTTTCAAGAGGGATTCATTTATATACTCCTTGCTGTACGAGTGATATTTGCTGAAGGGAAAAACAAAATTGTCCCCAATTGGAAACAGATGATCATTAAAGAAGAAACAAATGTGATACGTGAAGAGGAGGATGACATTTCCATACCTTCATTCCACTATAATTTGGTTCAGTTGAACCGATTAAGTTGTCACATCGACTGTACCGATAGAGTTTATGGTACTTTTGTTTGCCTTTTTTCAATATTCAGTTATCATGCATATGTCGTTTATTAATTGAAACATTGATGATGTTTTAGATGCAATGGGATTGGTCCTATACGTTTCACCAGTTGAGAATATTGGTGTGGATTCAGTCAAGCGAGACGTAGCAATAATGGATACAACGTAAGTCCGCTAAATTATTATAATGTTAATTACTTATCGAATTTACCTGTATTTCGAATATTTTGTCTTAATATTGTTTTCATTTCTACTTGCAGCTGGACTGTTATTAAATTAACACTTTGGAATGATTTTGTGCATGTTCTTGATGAAAATCTTAATCATGTTGACATTTGTCCAATCATTGTAGCATGTGGTCTGCATGTCAAGAGCTTCTATGGTACATCATCCAAATTAAATTATTTTGTAGATGTTGTCTTTGTAATATGTAGTTTAAAGTATAATATCCACCTGTGATAATATTTCTAATTGATAAATACAAACAGGTACATATCTTTCCACGGGATACCACACTAGGGTTTATGTTAACCCGGTTAATGAAAAAACAACATCCTTATCTACATGGTATGTACAATTTCGCCAAATACATGTACAACATAACCTTAAGTATTATGATCATAACTTTTTTCACGTATAGGTATAAATCGGAAAAACTGGCAAATATAAGGAGAGATTGGTTTCGTTCGTCGACTTTTTCGTTAAAGTCTTCGATTGACATTTCTAACACTCCCCGTATCCGATTATCTCAATTCTCTAGCGTGAGAAAGGTATCATTTTTAACCTTGAAGTTTAAGTGTTGTCAACAAAATACGATATTATGTACTTAATTGTCTAACTTTTTTTTTTTTTTGGTAGGTTCAATATTGTCGAGTTGCTGCATATGCATGTCGCGTTGATAGTGTTGATAACATCATATATGAGGCATGCAATCGTTGTCTAAAAAAGGTTGTCATTTTTCAAGGACTACAAAAATGTCAATCCTGCAATCTCACCAACACTGTAACTATCCCAAGGTAATTATCTAAATATTTTTTATACTTAAACACACATTATATATTGATTTTTATCTATATTAATAAATTGATTTAATTTCGTTTTATAGGTTGCTTCTTCGACTTACCATATTTGATAAAAGTGGTAATTTGAAAGTCACAATATTACACGATCTTGCACAACACCTCTTAGGTTGTTTAGCTACTGAAATAAAATCAGTACTTCAACAGGTTTCAATCTAATACTCTAACAACATAATTGTTTAAAAAAAAATTAACTCATGTTGATTTTACATTTGATTTTTTTTTTTATCGTTCATGCAGCCTAATGGACGTAATCGAGTGATGGAAAAAGTATTTGCATGCTTCGGAAACAAAGCTTTTTCATGGGTGCTACATCCACCAATTGAAGCTTTTAATCCTGAACATTCGTATACGGTTGGATATGTGTTGCATATCGATTGGGCGGAGGAGTGCATGTGGTTAAACAAATATATTGCGAGCAAAAAAAGAAAGTGATAATTACTATTTTGTATGTACTTCAATTTTGGTTTTCCAATGGGATATGTTAGCTGTATCAAAATAATGTTACATTTTTTTAATAGCTTTAAATTCGTCATGTAAGGCTACGAGTATTGTATGACCTCAATGTTGCAAAATATGGACTTTGCGAATGATGTGCATGAAATAATAGGCACAATAAAGTTTCTAAAATTCACGCACGCATCGCGTGCATAAAATACTAGTATACAATATTGTATCATTGTCCCCCAAATGACTCACGATCAACCTATCCTCAATCCACTCGAATCACCACGTCATTTGCAGTATCGCCTAACAAAAGTTGTCACATAAGTTAGGAATCCACTGCTGGATCAAAATCCTACGTAGTTCTGACAGGTGGTCTATCCTATTTGGCCAATTTCAATGGGTGAAGGGAAAGAGAATGTTGGATAACTCAAAATAAGGTTGGTAGTAGGTCTTTAATTAACTTGATTTTGGTATTAAATCGCTCCATTAAGGTTGTGGAAATCACCCCGATTAGTGACACCATAAAAGTCTTACGTGAAAGACAATTCAAAGATAAAATGCTTTCCGATTGACGAGTTCTAGATTGACTTGTTTCTGAAAAGAAAGTTGTTTTTAACTTTGTAACTTGCTTAATTTGGGTTGAACTTCACTCTAATGAGGATGGATAGTAGTGTACTTTTTGAGTGAGATTTGAGGTAACATGTTTGGGATTATGGAATGACCAAATAAGTTAGGACACCTTATATGGCCTAAAGTAGAATTATAGTTTCATAATAGAAATCATGTCATACTTGATGATAATATATTTTGTATAGGTAGGTGAATCACTTCACAATCCTATATTACTAGATTTTCAATTTGACCTATTTACTCGATTCAAGGTCATAAACCATAAATCACAAGGTCTATCTCATGCAAATGCAAAATGATATATCGATCAAGCATACAAAGTTATTTAACCGTTTTAATAAAAACACTTGAATGATTTATTGTTAAGAAGTGTGCATAAGATAAATCCTTTGTGTTTTAATAATTTGATGGTGGAACTTTAATTTACAAGTGTCATAAATACAATAAATATTATAATAGTTTCAATTTCCCATCTAAATAGCACCTTCAAATCTTGATCCCTTTGCCTTGAACTGTTTTTCCTTGACTTATCTTCATACTAGTCTTATATGCACGCGATGCGTGCGAATAAAAAAGCAAATTTGATCCCCTTAAGAAAACATACTTTAAAATCAAGATCAAATCATCAATATTAACATATAACACAAAAGTTTCATAATTCTTTTGTTTTATCTTAAAAGAATTTTAAAAAGGGAGAAATACATAATATAAGAGTAATGTGTGAAGAACCATATGTGAACATCACAAAATAACATTTTTATGACATTGTGTCAGACCCTTTCCTTTATCACATAACTTAGATAAGAACCTCCTAAAAATCACCTAATTTAAATTGAACAAAAGTTGACATTGACGATAGCCAACTGGCCCAAGTGCACCCGAACTAATCCCATCAATGAAGAAGAAAAAAACCAGAACTTACCTTCCTTTCCACCCATTAATCCTTAAAACACAACTAACAACCAAAATCCAAATATATACTCCTAATCTATGTTGAATTACATTCTCCTAATCAGGCAAATATAGCCAATGGAAAAGGTGGTCTACCTTTCCAAACTCCAAAACATCTTAAACCATTCTCAATTTCTCAATTGAAAATGAAATGTCAATTTGATTATTTGAGAACATAAATTTTGTAATTAATGACAGCAATCACTAACCACGCTGTAAGAGTTTAAGCTACACTTCTTATTTTACAAATAACAACTACAAATTCTTGACACCCTCTACCTGAAGTGTCAGATCCTTTACCCCAGAATCCTCAAGTACGTGCATGACACGTGCTTTTGTTGCAGCTTGATCATCTTCTGATGAAATCCGGAGGTGTAAAGTGCTGATAACATCTGTGTTCGTCAAGCTCCATACATGTAGGTTCTGGATGCCTGAAACTCCTTTTATTTTCATAACATCAGTTACAATAGCTTTAACATCATTTACGGTGCCTGAGTAATGAGTCTTCTCTGAGTTTACACATTGATTCTGCATCATTCAAGCACGGAAAAGGCTTAGATATCTTGAAATGAAGAACGAAATTCACATAAGAACAAAATAGCGCCGAACCATCTAATGAGTGATGCACATTTGAGAGTGTATCTCAGGGGTATTTTTAGGCAGTTTGGAGAAGACAGGGGTGTACTTCTCATCCAACAGTATAAATTTCCTTAATTTGGCAGGATTCTGAAACCTTGCAATATTTGTTGTCACAATAAAACGGAACTGGATTTGGACTTAGCACGGACTTCATTGTAATCAAAAGCTTTGGGCTACCAATCAAGGAAAGAAACAACAACCAACAAAGAAGGGTGCACAGACCGCACCCTAACAAAAACAAAACACTGCAGCAAAAATAGAACAACCTAGCAACAGTAATGCTAAGACAGCAGTAGATCACAGCAGCTGCTGTCGGGAAAAACAGAAGAAAAACAACACTGGTTTCTATGAAAGTAAAATGGAACACTTACAACGCGGAGTTCCTCATTCAAAATAGAGACGGGACCGGAACTGGGTTGACTCAGAAAATACTCAACAGCAAGTTTCCGATAGTTCCAGGCAGTGTAGAATTCTGGATTATAATTCTGGTGTTCCGGGCAGTGTAGTTTCCCAAGCAGCTTTGCGCTGATTTCTACAGCTTCTTTGTCGTAACTGAAACCCAGATTTAAAAAAGATATATACATTAAATATCATAATTGTGTGTGTGAGAGCGGGAGACACACACAGAGAAAGATAAATACTTTAGATTGTGATGATAGTTGATAAATTGGGATTGAAGAGTGCGTAATTGAGCATCAACCCCCCCCCCCCAAACAAATAGAATAATAGTTTACAAAGTCAAAGGGAGCTAATCTGCTTCATCAGAAGGTCAGACCAATCAAATTAGCACATCAAACATGATAAATAAAAAATACTGAACCATTTAATTCAACAAAATCACCTCAAAAAATATACAATATCCCAAACTAATTAAGTTTTCTTAACCTCAAATCAGCACAAATAAAGGATCAAACTATCCTTCGTTCACAGAATTCACAATTTAGCAAACTTATATGAGCAACTTAGTAGTATATAACATGTGTTTTAATATTAGGAATTTGCACAAAACAATAGGATAGTCATCCACAATATTCCTAAATTTGCACGAAAAAATAGAGTCACCCAATTGTGGAAAAACTTCACTTAACTAAAACAAACCAATTTCAGGAAACAAATCAGTACTTCACATAGCATAATCATGAGCCATAATTCAATTACCCACTTTAGGTTATTTCCCATCATCCAAAAATCAAATTACAGCAAACCCCAGATCAGATTACTCCATGTTTGACGAAAATAAGAACTCATAGTTATCCATTAAATTACAAAATTTGCATTGATTCACCCAATTATGCAAAAAACTTCTCTTAACTAAAATGAACTAATTCTAATTGAATTTGAGGAGACAAATTAATACTTTTCATAGCATAATCATGAGACATAATTTTAATTACCCATGAATTTCCTAAATTTGCACAAAAAATCGAGTCACCCATTTGTACGAAACCTCACTTGACTAAAATTCAGTAATCCAGACGAATTTGAAGAAATAAATTCACGATAACTTCAATTATCCCACATTACAGCAAAAACCAGATCAGATTAAGTCCATTTTTAACGAAAATATGAATTATTTCAATAAAAAAACGACGAAATTCAAAGATGAAGCAGGTAACCAATTCAGCATCAACGCTATAAAATAAACATCAACAACTTCAATTAAATCCGAAATTCTAAAATAAAGCCCCAAAAACATACCAATAATCAGCAAATTTCTAGTTTAGCATATAAACATATAAAACAGTAAAACACCAACAAAATACAACATATTTCTCTAGTAAACTACTTCCACCTTGCCCCTCATCCCATCAACTGATCAACAACATCAACTTTCTTTGTGGCTGAAACATGTGTATGATTCACAGAATTACGACAAAAACCAAAACTTTAAGAAGGTGGTATAACGATGAAGTCACAACAAAAGTCAAAAACCTAAAACTTAAGGTCTGAAAATCATGATAAAATTACAACCCAACATACAAACAAAGGTGATAAATCAGACAATCAAAACCCAATTCAACAGTATAGTACAGAATAGATTGCTCTAATTTCAATCTACTCACCCAGATGATAAAACAAAATCCATCTTTGTCAATTGCTTTTTACAAATGACATAAATTCAAGAAATGGTTTATACCTGATTGTAAGCAGGGTTAACAGTTGAGATGACAGGACCATTAGCCTTCCATTTTCCGTTCACATGACATCCTAGATTATGCAAGCTAATATCAATCTCCTTTAGAAATGCGTACTCTTTCTTTGCAAAATCCATCCCTGCAAAAAAACAAAACATTCAGGTAAATTGATCATCTAACTCCATACATTTCCAAAAAAAAAAAATGAAATTGCCAAATCAATTAATCAATGATTAAGCAAAAGCCTGAAATGGGGCTTGCATAGTTATTCTCTTTCTACTTCTCGGCTTCTGGTTTGTCGTATGAAACCGAAAAAGGGGAAGTGAGTGAGATGGTTAGAATGGTAGAATTGGATAAAATGTTGGACGAGGCACCGGTGAGGTATAAAGCGTATGAAATCCCATATGCCTTTCTCTCTCTTCCATTATCATTTTCTTCACCAAAATCTAATCGAAATCATTATTTTTTGAAAAATCGAAAAACAACAAATATCCTTATAAATCACAGCAAAAAAGAAATTAAGATACTTATAAATCAAATCGAAATAGTTAATTTTTGAAAAATCGAAAATAAAAAAGAAAATCAACAAATATCAACAAAATTAAAGAAAAAATGCTTAAATTGTTAGAAAAATCCACCATTACTGACCTTGTTCTTTTACTTCACTCTGATTCTCTCGTTCGTCGTTTCGATCCATTTGTTACTTCCCTTTCCATTATGCTGAATGTTTGGTTGATGCATATTTGAAGCATATTTCGGGAAGAAAATTGTAGAAATTGGGGTAAAAATTAGAGCGAAAAAAAATAGGAGAGAAATTGGGGGTTTAATGTTTTAGGTTGAAGAAAATGGGGGTAAGGTAGCTGATGCGCCGCACAGGAAACTGTTAGCTTTGTGAAGATGCAAGGGTATTGTAGTCCTTTTAAATGGGGACACGAAAAATGATGTTACCAAAACGCCCTCAGCTGTTCCTTTATATAATAGAGATATCTTCACTTTGGATAAGTAAAAGAAGACCAAAGTAAATGAAACTTATATTTAGATTTATTTTAGAATTTTCCGCATCACTTAACATAATCTAAATTGGATTTTAGGTAAGTATAATGTCTTGGTGAATGGTTTGAAGTATCTATGCTTTCGTGATCCAACCATTATAAGAAAAAAAAACAATTGTTTCGAGTAAGTCGAATGAATGTTGTACATGAAAATCAAATTTCTTTAAAACACATTGTTGACAAAATTACACCTCATCGCCCTTTCAGCTTCATACTTCGACGACCCAAACTCGTAGTTGAGCGTTTAATACGTCTATGGAATGATCTAAGTGTGTTCTTTGACGTGTTAAAAAATGAGTTCAATTTCACATTTAGATAATTTAAATGATGTTCCGGTGTTGTAAAGATGGAAACTATGGGCTTCGAATGAAGGCCTTTTCGTATGTGTTGAAGATCTTGCTTGTTTGAATGAGTAGAGTCCGAATTCACCTGCACAAGAGCAAGGTCACTAGCCTCGGGGGTGTTTCCGAGGAAAGCCCCTCCGATGCCTAAGTAAGAACGATGCTCGGATTCTAGAGAGAAGTTCTCTAGAAGAGTAGTCTTAAGGCGATAAATTGGACGTACCTTGAGGTGTGAGCCTTGGCGGCCTATTTATAGTGTTTGCATAATAAATGCCCATAGGTCATTTATTGCTTTTGGGCCTTGGGCCTTGATGGATGGCTGATTAGCCATTGGTAGGTTTGATGCTGTTTGTTTAGAGCCATTGGGCTTTGGACTTAGTGGCCCAATTGAGAATCAATTGGGAGCCCAAACAACATGCCCCCCAGACCCGGTCCATTTAGAATTAAATGGGTGGGTTTCCAGCTGTCAGAAGTCCGAAAGTTCCCTCTCTTTTTTGAAAAGGGATGATTTGCATTGATGACAAGTGTTGGGAGTTGTATTGTGTCGTGGAGATCGTGGGTTGAGGAAGTTGATGCGCTCCCTTTCTTTTCTATAAATACTGGGTTCTTTGCTCTTTTCGAACTTTTTACTCTTTCTTTCAAACCCATTCTCTCTCTAAATTCTGGCGATCGCAGTTTTTAAGTTTCTTCAGATCTACGAAATTCGGCCAGCTTTAGACTTCGGGAACTTGTGTTGTTCGTTTTATCGGCGAATTCCGCTTCGGAAAAAGGTAATTTGTTTCTGAATTCTCCTTTCTTCTTCGTTCTTCCTTCTACCCCTCAATCTAAACCCTAGACCGAGATTTCGCGACCATGGCAAAGAATAGGGGCAAAAGCAAGTTCGTCGTTGGCTCCTCTAGTGAGAGGGAGAACGTGCCTTCGGGGAGGTTACCGAAAACTTCGAGGGGTCGGCCTTCGGCGAGGCCGGTGGAGAAGCGTTCGATTGGTTGGGATGCTTCCGAAGATGATGTAGTTGGTGGGTCTAGCGTGTCTGAACGCGCAACTTCTGGTGAGAGAGCTGGTTCTTCGGGTGCTCGTCGTCGTTACCCCGAGTTTCCAGTTCATAGGACGGAAGCTGATCCGAAGGGCAGGTATGCCTCAATTTTGCACGAGACCACCAAGATCGACGGTCCGTTGGAGAAATCGGTCAGTGGTGACTGGTTGGTGGAAGCGAAGTTGGGGAATTATCATCGGAAGGCCGAGGAGCTATACGGAATTCAGCACGCCTTGGGGTACTGGTGCGAGCTTCCTGAACAAGAGCGTCCTCGGGTGACTCATCCACCGAGAGGGTTCATTTCCGTGTACACTCATCATTTGGAGAATGGTCTCCGCTTTCCTTTGGATTCGTTCGTATCCGAGCTTTTGGTGTCGTACAACATTAGTTTGGCCCAGCTCACACCCAAATCTATGAGGCACATAATCGGATTTAGATGGGTGTGTGACTTTGTCAATTTCCCTTGCTCTGTCGCTATTTTTCGGGATCTTCACGATCTGGTTCTCAACCATGCTTCCAAGGGTGATGGGTATGGTTGGTGGACCATCGTCAACAAAAAGTCCCGAAAGAGGGGGGAGCCGAACTACATTACGGCGTACCCTTACCTTAGCTCTGACCACAATTGGAAGACGGAGTGGTTGCTCGTTCGTGTGCCGACGGATCCGAAGCATCCCAATTTTTATCGTCCTCCGAAGTGGTTCGTGGCTCGTGATCCTGATATGAGGGGTGTGGCAGCTCCGGATCGGAATCATCGCCACTATGTGGATCTCCTCCAGTGGTTCTTGGCTCAAGAGGATAATTATCGACTGCCGTCTAGCTGGCTCCCGAACCTTAATTACATTTTGCGGGAGGACATTCTTGCTGTTGCCGGTCTCAGCAGGATTTTTGACAGGGGTAGGTGTCTTTCGGCTGAGACCGATTTTTCAGTGAGTTTGTCCTTCTCTTTCCTGTTTCGTTTTGCTGACATATTTTGTGCTTTGTTTTTGCAGAGTACGGCTTTAGCTGCATTGATCCTAAGAAGTTGGGCATTTCTTTGGATTTGAAGACTATTCACGACCCGGCTCCCGAGTACAAGTTCGGAAAAGATAATCCTCGTAATCCTCGCCTGAAGGATTACGTGTTGTCTCCCTCGGGGGTTGCTCGGATATCCGAAGTTCGAGCTGATCCGTGGGATTCCGCCTCCTCTATTGAAGCTGTTCCTGTGAAGGTTGTGCTTCCTGTGTTGAAGACAACTTCGGATCCGGTGAGTGTTTGTTTATAGGCTCGGTTTTCCGTTTGTCTTTTTCTTTTTGGTTGGCCGTCGGCTAACGTCTTGGTCCTGGACCATCTTTTTAGGGTCCTGGGACTGACGCTGTGCCGCGTGCCGTTCCTTCGGTTTCATCTCCGGCTCGGATAGATATCTCTTTATCTAGGAACTGGGTACTTCACGCTTTTTTCTTTATTTCTTCCTTTTTCTTCTTTTACATTTGCTGACCCTTGGTCTCCCCTTTTTAGGATCAACGCAAAAGGAAGGGTAGCACTCTTTTGAGGCCTTCCGCGCATCCGAAGAAAGCAAAGGCTTCTCAGTCCTCGGAGAAGGTATTTGTTCTGACTTGGAGTTTTTTGTAGTCCGTTCTCTGTTTTTCCGAAACTGATCTTTGAGCGCTTGCCCTGTAGGAAGCGGTTTCGGAAGTCATGCCTCCTCCAAAGAACCTTCTTCACTTCATGCCCTTGCCAGGGCAGAAGTTAAAGAGTGTGGTGGTTGCTGAACCGCCACCCGTGGACCAGCCGCTGATCGAGGAAGATGTCATCCCCTCTCCACTGAAGCCATCTGCTGCTTTGGGGGTCGAAATCCAGGATATCACCGAGGTGGTGGAGGCGATTGAAGCCGATTTTGCTCCTGCCTCGGATGTCCCTGAGGTAGCTGAGGAGAAGAAGGAGTCTGCTGATCTTCCCTTCGAAAGAGAGAAGAGTCCAGACAAGGAGATGGTGGATCTCTCGGGCCCCGAAGCTGCGGTTCCCGAGGTTCAGAAGGAGGTTCCCTCTGCTGGAGAGGAGGAGCAACCCGAGCAAGGTCTGACAAGGAAGAGGCGCCACTCGACTTTGGGTTCTACTTCCACCTCGGCCTTGGATAGGCTGATCCATGCTGATCCCTGTTCGGATGTTCCGCTGAAGCGGATCCCCGAAGAAGTAAGGGAGGCGATGGCTCGGTATGCCAGGGCTCCGATTTTGGGAGAGGACCCTTTGGCTCACGTGGGATCCTTGGTGGGCCCCGAAGCTGCTCGGGAGAATCTGCTTCGTGCTAACCCGCAGTGGAGGGTTCCTGGGGCTGAAGAGAGGAATCCGGCTATGATGGCCCAGTACTATCTGAACGAGGTAATTGCTGGATTTTTCTCTTTGAGTTGTGTTTTTGTTTTATGCTTTCCCTATTTTTGCTCATCTTTCCCTCGTTCCCAGGCTGTTTTCTGGTCCTCGTTCGCTTCCGAGTGCAGCTCGGTTGAGGAGAAACAATTGAGGAAATATCGTGAGGCTTACGCTCGGGATATTCCTATTTTGGACCAGAAGGCTGGGCAACTCCTCGGCGAGCTTGTGGAAGTCAAGCAACTATACCTTCAGTATAGTCGCGAGGCTAGAGAGTCTGCTGAGAAGATCGGGGCCGAGGTTGGCAAGCTTATCTTCCGAGTTGAAGAAGATGCTGAGAAGATCGCTTCCTTCGATGCTGAAAAGAAGGATATGGCCGCTAAGTTCGCTAGCGAACTTGAAGAAAAAGATAGACTCTTCCAGGAGATGAAGTCTAAATTTGAAGCGGCCGATAAGGAGAGCAAAGAGGCAGAGTTGAGGCTCTGCCATTTTGTCAAGCATCGGGAGCTGATCCAGCAGCAAGCTGATAAGGTGCCTGTTCTTCGGCTGAAGCTCCAGGAAAAGGACGAGTACATTCGGAAGTTGGAGCAAGAGCGAGTCGACCTCTACACTGCTGATCAGTGTAGAGAGCAGTACTGGAATGGCATCCTGGGTGCTCGGCGCATGTTTGCGAAGCACATGCCTCACTTCCCTTGGAACGAGAAAGTTCCCCTCTGGATGCAGGCCGAGGACCACTTGGTGGAATGCCAAGCTGATCGAGACGAAGCTGAAGCTGAACGCCAAGCTGCTCTTGCAGAGGCTCGGGCCCAGAAGGCGACTTCCGAGGGTGATACTACTGCTGGGGGTTCTTCGAAGGATGCTCCCCTAGGGGCTGCTCCTGAGACTCCCAAGAGTTAGGGATTCGGGCAGTCGTCTTCTTCAGAGTCGGTCGGTTCCAGTTGAGGACTTCCGAATATGTGCTTGCTTTTCCCCCTTTTGCCTCGGCGCTGCGTTGTACTCATTTCTTTTTGTTTTCTTAGTACTTCGGTAGGCCGGTATTGTCTGTTGATGGCTGCCGATTTTAACTGTTTCATTTTGTTTTCAATTTTTGAGGTTTTCAATGTATTTGTACTTCCCCCAAATATTGAATGAAAAATGAATGTTTGTTACTTGGCTACTTCTTTTCAATTTTGTACTTTCGCAATTTTAAGTCTTTGAATCCGTAGACTTTTCGAGCTTTTCTTTCTGTAGACTTGCTAAAACCTTTTGATCTTGCGAGCTCTTTAAATCCGTAGATCTGTTAAGAGACTTTTTATCTTTGCGAGTTCTTCAAATCCGTAGATCTGCTAAGAGACTCTTTAACTTTGCGAGTTCTTCAAATCCGTAGATCTGCTAAGAGACTCTTTAGTTTTGCGAGTTCTTCAAATCCGTAGATCTGCTAAGAGACTCTTTGGTTTTGCGAGTTCTTCAAATCCGTAGATCTGCTAAGAGACTCTTTAACTTTGCGAGTTCTTCAAATTCGTAGATCTGCTAAGAGACTCTTTAGTTTTGCGAGTTCTTCAAATCCGTAGATCTGCTAAGAGACTCTTTGGTTTTGCGAGTTCTTCAAATCCGTAGATCTGCTAAGAGACTCTTTATGTTCCAGACTCTTCAAATCCGTCGATCTGCTCAGAGGTCTAGATTGTTCTTCCGATCTCTTGTGGTTCGGAAACCTGGGCAAGAGATCGCTAGTCTGCCTCTTAGTTATGTCTTCGGCGATCCGTGGATCTGAGCCGAAGTTTTATAACTTGATTCGAGCGACTGTTTGTTGCGAACAAGTTTTATCTGGGTATCGCGAATCCGAGGATTCTGGACGATTCCCTGAAGTGTATGATTTGGTCATTTCTTGCATTTTATCAAGGAATGGGCAAAGTCAACCTGTTTTTAGTCTCGGATTGATCAGATCCGAGGCTGCATGTATATATAAGGGGACAATAAATATAGAGATAAGTTTAATGAAACTCATGGTGCCAATGGCTTTCCTCTTCTCATTAAACAACTTACTTGGTTTACAGACAGAGATCATACAAAATATTTCTTGAGAACATCGGTATTCCAATGGTTCTTCAAAATTGTTCCATCTAACTGTTTCAGCATAAACGTGCCTGGCCTTTTTTCGGAATGGATGATGTATGGTCCTTCCCAAGTGGCTGAGAGTTTGCCATGGATCCGTCCTTTCTGAACCGAGGCGGCGTTTCTGAGTACTAGATCACCGACTTTTAGGGGTCTGGCGTTGACTCTTCGGTTGTAATGTTTGTTGACCCTCTGCAAATAGGCTGCGTTGAGTGTCCTTGCATCGTTCCGAGCTTCGTCCAGTAGATCGAGAGCTTCGGACAGAAGTTGGTTGTTGCTTTCTCCTTGGAGTCCATCATACCTGTTGTATGCCTGGATCCTCAGGCTTTCTGTTCCGATTTCCACAGGGATGACAGCTTCGGATCCATACACAAGGTGGAACGGTGTTTGCCCGGTAGCTTCTTTCTCAGTGGTCCGAAGGGACCATAGCGTTCCGGGTAGCTCTTCTAACCATTTGTTTTTGTCATCCTCGACTCTTTTCTTGAGTACATTGAGGATGAGTTTGTTAGCAGCTTCGGCTTGGCCGTTGCTTTGTGGGTGGCAAACTGCCGAGTAGGCTAAGTGTATGCCGAACTGTTTGCACCATTTTTGCAACGGGGTGTTGTCGAACTGTTTCCCGTGGTCGAAGACCATCAGTCTTGGTATGCCGAACCTTGTGATGATGTTCTGCCATATGAACTTGCGGACCTGAGGTTCGGTGATGGAGGAGACAGCTTCAGCTTCGATCCATTTGCTAAAATAGTCGACTCCTACAATCAACCACTTCTTCTGGTTCGTAGCTGAGGGGAAGGGACCAATGATGTCTAACCCCCACTGTGCGAATGGTAAGGGATACAGTGTTGATTGTAGGGTTTGAGCTGGTTGATGGATGGCTGGTGCGAACTTTTGGCATTTCTCGCATTTCCTTGCCATCTGCTTTGCCTCGGAAACCATAGTGGGCCACCAGTATCCGGCCCGAAGGGCTTTATGTGCCAATGTCCTGCCTCCGATGTGGTTTCCGCATATCCCGAGGTGGATTTCTCTTAGGATGTAGTCAGCGTCTGTTGGACCCACACATTTTAGCAGCGGAGCAGAGAATGATTTCCTCATGAGCTCTCCTTCGGCGCTGATGATGAACCATTTGTTGAATCTTTTCAGTTTTCTCGCCTGCAGCTTATCTTCGGGAAGTTCTCCCCTTTCTTTGTATGCAACTACTGCGTCCATCCAGCTGGGTTCGGTACGTAAACTGCATACTGTGGTGGGTAGCAAGTCAATGCTTCTCTCTTGGTGAACTTCCACGTGGACCGACCTGTTTAGGTCGATCAGTGTTGAGCTTGCGAGTTTTGACAGTGCGTCTGCTTGCGTGTTTTGTCCTCGGGGGATGAGGATGACTTCGAAGGATCTTAACTTTGACGTTAAGGATTTAATTTATGCTAAGTAAGCTGTCATGCTGGGCCATTTGGCCTCATACTCCCCTCGGATCTGGTTGGCTACAAGCTGGGAATCAGTTTTGAGGCAAACATGCTCGGCCTCCAGGGATAAGCAAAGCTCTATCCCTGCGATTGCGGCCTCATATTCGGCCTCGTTGTTAGTTGCTTTGGAGCCGAACTTCAATGCATACTCTATGCTTTTCCCCGTCGGGGGGATTAGTACAACTCCTGCTCCTGAGCCGTTTATTGTGGAAGATCCGTCAGTGAAGACCTCCCAAGTGCTTTTCGTATCATCCAGCATTTCCTGGTATGAGCACTCGGCCAAGAAGTCTGCCAACGCTTGTGCTTTGATTGCTGTCCTCGGCTGATATTTGATGCCGAACTCTGATAGTTCGAAGGCCCAGGCAGCCAATCTTCCTGACCTCTCTATTTTGTCGAGTACTTTCTCGAGCGGTTGGTCAGTTAGTACTGTGATCTGGTGGGAGTCGAAGTATGGCCTCAGTTTTCGCGCAGCTACCACTACTGCATATGCGACTTTCTCGATGAGCGGGTACCGAGTTTCGGCCCCTGTGAGTGTTCGGCTGGTGAAGTAGATTGGCTGTTGCTTCTTCTCTTCTTCCCGAAGAAGCACTGCGCTGACGGTTCCAGGGCTGACTGCGACATATAGGTACAGGGTTTCCCCTTCCTTTGGTCTGGCCAGTGTCGGCAGTTGAGCTAGGTGGGCTCTGAGTTGCTGAAAAGCTTCTTTTTGCTCCTGTTCCCATATTAGTTCGGGATCCACCTTCCTCGGGACCCCCTTTTTCTTGACTGGTTCTGCTTCTCCCCCGGGGAGGTTCTTTGGTTTCAGTGCTTTGAAGAAGGGGGCTCCCTTGTCCGAGGCTTTTGATATGAACCTTGTTAGTGCGGCTAACCTGCCGGTTAGCCTCTGCACATCTCTCTTGGTCTTCGGCTCGGGTAAATCCAATGCCGCTTGGACTTTGTCTGGGTTTGCATCAATTCCTCTTTCGCTCACCATGAATCCGAGGAACTTCCCTGACTTCACCCCGAAGACGCATTTTTTTGGGTTCAGCTTCATGCTGTATTTCCTCAGATTTCCGAAGGTCTCTGCCAAGTCTTTGACATGGTCTTCCTCCTTGATGCTTTTTACGATGGAGTCATCCACATAGACCTCCACATTCCTCCCTTTCTGGTCGGCGAAGACATGATCAACTAGCCTCTGGTAGGTGGCTCCGGCATTTTTCAAGCCGAAAGGCATCATTTTGTAGTTGAACACTCCTGCGCTTGTGATGAATGCTGTCTTTGCCCTGTCGTCGGGGTGCATGAATACTTGGTGGTAGCCTGAAAAGGCATCCATGAAGCTGAGCAGTGCATGGCCGCTGGTAGAGTCAACCAATTGATCTATCCTTGGCAGGGGATAGCAGTCTTTGGGGCAGGCTCGGTTCAGATCTGTGAAATCCACGCACATTCGCCAGGAGCCGTTCGCTTTTTTGACCATCACCACGTTGGCCAGCCATTTCGGATACATGCATGGTTCGATGAATCCGGCCTCCTGCAACTTTTTCACCTCCTCGGCGATGGCTTTGTTTTTCTCCGAGGAGTAGTTCCTCTTTTTTTGCTTGACTGGCCGAGCTTCAGCGTTGACGTCCAGCTTGTGAAAAATCAGCTTCGGATTTATCCCTGGCATATCTGCTGCTGACCATGCAAAGATGTCTTTGTGATCCCTGAGTAGTCGGATCAAATCGATTCGGAGCCCCGAGCTTAGGCCCTTGCCTATTCGGACGCTCCTGTCTGAATTATCTTCGAGGAAGATATCCTCCATTTCTTGATCTGGTTCAGGAGATAGGGTTTCGGGGCGGGCATCAACTTCTGCGGGAGATAGGCTGCTCGTGCTTGCTCTTCTCCTTTTTGCCTCGTTTTCCTCTCCTGTAGCTCCTTTTTCTTCCTCGGGGCCGTCCCCTAGCTTGGGCTTTCGGACAGCAGTGTGGCAGGTTCTTCTTGCGACCTCTTGATCGCCTCTAATCCGCTCGGCGAACCCTGCGTCCGAAACGTATATCATCAGCTGATGGTATGTGGAGGGAACTGCTTGCATCTTGTGGATCATGGTTCTTCCCATGATTACGTTGTATACGGAATCGCAATCCATCACCAAAAATTCGTCCCGAAGGGTTTTTGCTGCTTGGCCTTCACCCACCGTGACTGGCAGGGTGATCTTTCCTCGGGGGATAGCTGCGGATCCGTTGAATCCGATCAGAGGATAACTGACTTTCGTCAGTGCTTCCTCTGATTCTTCGAGGATCAGCTGCTCGAAGCAGTTTCTGAAGATGATATTGACGGCACTTCCTCCGTCGACTAACACCCGATGTACGTTGTGGTTATTGAGGTCCATGGAAATGACTAGAGGATCGTCATGTTTGTACTGGACTCCGAAACAATCATCGGCAGTGAAGGTTATGTTCGGGGGGTGTGGCTGGTTGTCTCCCACCGCGCTGAAGTTGACCCGATGGGAGAGGGCTCTTAGGTGTTTCTTGCTGGCCTGGCCAGACTTCTGCCCCCCGAACACCACCAGGATTTCGTTTTTCTTGTGTCCTGTTGCTTCGTAGACCCTCTTCTGGGGTTGCTCATGTTGTTTGCCACTGGCGGCCTTTTCTTTTTCCTCCCTTCGGTCTAACAAGTACTGTTTCAGGTAGCCTCGGCGAACGAGGTCCTCAATGTTGTCTTTCAGCGAGTTGCATTCTTCGGTGTGGTGACCGAAGTCATCATGAAACTCGCACCACTTGTTCTTGTTTCTCCGAGCTGGGTTGGACTTGAGCTTCCCCGGTAGTTTCCACTTTTCATCATTTCTGTTGAGGCTAAAGATCTCTTTTCGGGGCAGAGCTAGTGGAGTGTAGTTAGTGTATTTGGGTTGAAGTTCACCCCTTCTCCCGTCTTTCTTCGGGCTCATCTCTCTAGCTCCTACTTTCTCCTTCCCTTTCCTTGAGCCGCCCTCGGGCTTGCTCTGGGTATTCTTTGTGTCTCTCGGATCCGACGATCCTTTCAATCTTGCGGCGGCCTTGTTGAACTCTTCGGTTCTGATGAACGCATCAGCCATTTGGAGCACGTCAGCTATTCTGGAGGGGTTCTTCATTGAGAGTTCGTCACGGAACTTCCCTTCCTGGAGCGCGTGCTTCAAGGCGAAGATGGCCACGTCTGGCTGCAAGTTTGGTATGTTTGTTGATTCCTTCATGAATCTGGCCATGAATTCTCTTAGACTTTCGTCTCTTTCCTGTTGGATTGAGGTCAGTTCTGCTGTGGTTCGCTCGGGGCGATTGTTGCTCACGAACTGTGTGCAGAATCTCTTTTTCAGCTTTTTCCAGCTCTTGATCGATCCCTTCGGCAGCGATCTAAACCACTCTCCCGCCACTCCGGTTAGCGTGGTTGGGAAATATTTACACCAACATGCTTCGGAGTAGGGACTCAAGAACATTTGCTGCTCGTAGGAGATGACATGATCCCTCGGATCTGTGATTCCGCTGTAGGTTAGGTGTGCTGGCAGTCTTACCTTCGGTATTTCTTCCAGGATCAGCTCGTCCGAGAAAGGGGATGACGTGGGAGTCATGATTCTTTTCCCGAGTCTAGCCCTGATGCCCTCGTTTGCCGAGGGCGTATGATGGGGGCTAGGGGTTCGATCATGCCTCCTGTCTCTTCTTCTTTCTCGGCTACTGACCTCGGGTCGTTCGCCAGATCTGCTTGGTTCGCCTACCCCGAGTCTCGTATGGATCGAAGGTCTTAACCTCGAGTGGACCGAGGGCCTTAACCTGCTGAGCACCGAGCTTCGGACCCGAGTGTCACGAGTAGTCGATTCGCTTTGGAGAGCTGTTGGAGTAGGCGACGGTCTTGCAAACCATTCTGGTTGTTGTTGTGCCCTTTTTTGGGTGTCCCACGTGCTTTCCATCCATCTCGACGTCAGGTGTGTTCCTGTCAAGGGGAGGAGCTCTCTTTCGGGTCTGGACACTTCTACACTGGGCTGTTCGTTCAGCCTTCGCCTGGTCCTCCTCTCCTCTCTGCGGTCCTTCGCCAATCCTTGCTGCTTCTCATTGAAGAGGAAGTTTTGCATGATGGTCATGGCCGCAGTGAGTTCTTCCCTGGTTGGAATCGGAGGTCCCGCGTTTGTGGCGGTCGTAGCTCTGCTTGGCCGTGACCTCGCCATCGATTGAGGGTGCTCCTCTTGGTCAGATTCTGAATCTGACCGCACTATCATATCGTCATCATTGTTGTTAATAGCATCATTAACCATTTTCGCGGAAAGAGGTGATTGATGTCTTTCAAAGGCTTTGAAGCGTTCTTCCCCACAGACGGCGCCAAATTGTTCCGGTGTTGTAAAGATGGAAACTATGGGCTTCGAATGAAGGCCCTTTCGTATGTGTTGAAGATCTTTCTTGTTTGAATGAGTAGAGTCCGAATTCACCTGCACAAGAGCAAGGTCACTAGCCTCGGGGGTGTTTCCGAGGAAAGCCCCTCCGATGCCTAAGTAAGAACGATGCTCGGATTCTAGAGAGAAGTTCTCTAGAAGAGTAGTCTTAAGGAGATAAATTGGACGTACCTTGAGGTGTGAGCCTTGGCGGCCTATTTATAGTGTTTGCATAATAAATGCCCATAGGTCATTTATTGCTTTTGGGCCTTGGGCCTTGATGGATGGCTGATTAGCCATTGGTAGGTTTGATGCTGTTTGTTTAGAGCCATTGGGCTTTGGACTTAGTGGCCCAATTGAGAATCAATTGGGAGCCCAAACAAATGATATTTCTTTAAAACAGTTCTTGCTTAGATAAATTGTAAATTAATTAATTAAAAATAAATTCACGTTTTTATTTTTAATATTGACTTTGGAAACATTTGCAGTAATTTGTACA
This sequence comes from Spinacia oleracea, assembly GCF_020520425.1. Lineage (NCBI taxonomy): Eukaryota > Viridiplantae > Streptophyta > Magnoliopsida > Caryophyllales > Amaranthaceae > Spinacia > Spinacia oleracea. Next base: position 38,021,915 of record NC_079487.1, on the reverse strand, counting down.
AAAATCTAGGATATTGTAGGTCTCAACGATGGTCGATTTACTTTAAAATGCCCCAACTATAGAGAGTCTTTTCCAAACATAGTCCTTTAGTTAAAATTAAGTGATATGAAGCCAAATATTCATTTGTTCTTTTGGTTGTGGGTTGTAATGGACTAAATCAAAATGGCTCTTAAAACCTCTTCGCTTCCTTTCCATGAAGTAGAAGATTGTCTTCCCGTTGTCGTCCCGTTATCGCTTTTGGGTCAATTGAAAACAACCCCTCTGCAATAGTAGGGGTAAGGTTGCGTACACTCGACCCCCCCTACCCCGCTTCTTGCGGAAGCCTCTTCGAGGCAATCGGGTAATGATCATGATAATGATAATGATGATGATATAACTTAATTAAGACTCATATCTCTCATGCAATAATAATATTTTTTCAATTAAGTGAAGTTAATCGAATAGTATGATATGCTTAAATCAACTTAATTAACAATTTAATTAAGCTAAATGACCATTATGGGAATACACACCTCAGCGTTGAGACCACTCTAAAATAATCAAAAGTTGTGAGCTTTTATAGTGAAGTGACCATAGTTGGGACTGTCAATATCAATTTTTCCAAGTTTATTTAGTATTTTAAGTAAAATAAAACTTCTTTGTTTGAAACTGTTATTTTGAAGAAACTATTTTTCTACTTTTGTTTTCCTGAAAATCTATCTATCTATATATTATACTAAAAGAGAGGAAATCAATGTGATAATGACAAGTGTCACTCATTGATTGACCTCTCTTATTGATATAAAAATAATTAAAATATTTTTTCTAATTATCTCTATTAAATAAAAATATATTATGGACTACATAATATTAGATCTAAATGAAAGGAAATTGTACATATACGGATTAATTATTACTGATTTACTGCCATATGAAAACTAAAATCACTAACAAAAATTATTAGTACAAATTGGATTACATTAGCTTATTTGCAATTTCTAATATGTACAATTATGTATTATATTGACTATAGAATAAATATTACTAATTATAAAGGAGATAGAGGGGTTTAGATTATAACCGTACAAATAAATCTCTCCATTAAATTTATGTCCTTTAGTATATCTCTCCATTAAATTGGATTACATTAGCGATGCACGGTTTATAATCTAAATATAAATTTCTTTGAAATCTGGTAGACAAATATCATGAGTTTATAAATATTCTCCAAAAAATTATAATTAATGATGGATAAATTTAATTGTTATTGCTCATTTAGTGTCTTACTTATTAAAACAAATAAGAGTACATAGATAAAATTATTTTCATTCTCATTCACCACTTGTGTCAAGCATAAAGTTATATCACATGCCCTTCACTTCGATAGTAATACCCACTTAATACTTGCCCGTCAACCTCATTACCCGATCACTTAACACCTATCTAGACCATTTACTTTATTGAGTTAGAGATGACTTTGGGGCGGGACATGACCTGCACACCTGCACCTGGCTACCGTTCTCATCTTCATCACCTCCATCCACGACAGGAACGATACCCACCCATCTCAACCCCGTCTCGAGAGGTGCAAAATATAATTCATCCCCTCTTATAAAATTAATCCCCTCTTCATCACCCCCTTTCCCGTATATCCACACCCACTCCTAGACTCGACCATATTTTTTTGTAAGAGAGTTTAAAATTTTAAAACTCTAATATATAGCATCTGAAAATTCGTTTGTTTGATTAGAGTTATTGAATAAATAAACAAAACATTATAATATTTAAGTTAATAGTGTTTTTTTTATATATTCATAATTATTCAGATGAAAAATTAGCGACTCGAACGGGTCAAATCTAAAATCCATCATTGACCCTTCACCCGCGACGAATACATTTTTTATCCCCACTATACAATAAACTTTCCTCCATAGCCGCCCACTTGTGGAAATGCACAGGGGGGTTTCCCAAAAAACCCGCCCCACTGATAATCTGACATCCCTGTATTCGATAAATAATCTAATTTTCTTTTCAACTAAATTTTAAATATATTTACATAAGTTTATTATAAAGTATCAAAATTGATTGTATTAGCTATAATATTGAAAAATATATTTAAAAGTGACATACATAATTAGAATTGGGTGAGTGTTTTCAAATCCGATCAATTCAAACTCGCCCTATCACCAAGGTGTATACATGTTATACTTATACCCATCGGCCAAAAATATATTTTTGTTAGTCAACATTAGTCAATCATCTACGTTTAACTGTGCCGCCTGACCAATCTAATATCCAAACTCGCCCCATCATCATTCACCATTTACATATATTGTTGTGGGAGTTTTTCCAATGGTTGATGACGAGGAGGTATCCGGTTCCACGTAGAGTCGAGTCCAGTCCACGTCGGGCGGATTTCCTGCAAAACAAGAATATTTCCGTAGGAATATTCCCTCTGATGCTTAAGTAAGATTAGGGTTTTAAGAAAGAAGTGCTTAGTTAAAAAGAAAGCATTAACTATATGATATTGAGGGGTGTTTCTCTATCTAGGAACCTGTGTCAATTCCTTGGGAATTGAGTGTATTTATAGTCTCCCCCTTTTGGGGGCGGTGATGAGCGACATTTATGTCGCTCTTAGCTTAGGATTTTATGTTAGTTTTAATACTTTTTTTTATAGTTTTTAATAGCTTTTTGTGTGAATTTTATAAGTTTCGTTCCATCTTGTGCTTTATAGGTGATTATGATGGAAAGTGATGGAAAACAAGTAGAATCAAGCCAATTAAAACAGGGCTTGTGCAATCGAGTGATGGTTTGTGCGCCCGAACAGAGGAGTGCAAATAAGTACAAGGAATATCCACTAGTAGAAAAAACCCCTGTTGCAGCCCCCTTGTTGCAGCGTACATGTATTAATATGCTTCAACAACCAGTCGGTCAACGCGGGTCAAACCATTTAAATGGTTGTTGCAGCGTACAATTTAATTGTTCCCTGCAAAAGTGTTTGTTGCAGCGTACATTTTAAAAGCCCCCTGCAATAACCCTTTTTTATCGCAGCGTACATTTAAAAGCCCCCTGTAATAACCGGATAAAAAAAAATAGCTGCAACATTGGTTGAATACTACGGAGTAATTCAGAACAAATTTAAGCATCTCAAAATTTCAGCTCTCGCGCTCAACTCCCTTCTTCTTCCCTTAGCTTTCCCTGCGTCGCCCCCTCAAAAAAAAACCACTCCTGCGTCATCAATCTAGCTTCCTCGTCGAGTCGTCGGTGGTTTTGGCCTTCTCGCCTCCTCTCCAGGTGTCGTTTTGTTCAATTCGTTTTTTGAGTTTTGTGCTTCGTTTTAGGTTTTGTTCAATTTGTTTGTTCAATTCGTTTAAGGGTTTGTTCTATTTGTTTGTTCAATTCGTTTAAGGGTTTGTTCTATTCGTTTGTTTAATTCGTTTTATGGGTTTGTTCAATTCGTTTTTAGGGTTTGTTCAATTCGTTTTTAGGGTTCAATTTGTTTGTTCAATTCGTTTTATGGGTTTGTTAAATTCGTTTTTAGGGTTTGTTCATAGATAAAGATGGAGTGGTGTTGGAATTAGAGAATGGTGGTGGTGGTGGTGGCGGTCGTGGTGGGGTGGAGCAGGGGAGGTGGGTTGACTGTTGTTAACTATAACAACAATTTCTAGGTTTTCAAAATTTCAAATTTGTGAGACTTGAGATGTTATTCTACAGAGGTATGCGATTATGCAGATTGGTTTCTTTCTTGTTCTTGCTCTCCAGTTCACAGATTGGTTATTCTTCCTTTCTTCTGAAATTATGATACTTTTAAGTTTAATTTGCTGTTATTGTTGTTTTGAATTAGTAGTTTGAAAGTGTTGATTTAATCTTGTTCAAGTTCATCTCATATCAGGAAATGTCTTTTGGGGTTTGCGGAATTTTCTTTTTTGGGGAGTTGGATGGTTTTGCAATAGCTGAAACCATTTTGAATAGTCAATTAATCAAAATTTGGTGGTGCTGGTGGTTGTTTCTTGGTGTTGGGGTCTGTTTATTAGAAAAGAGGGGAATATATTAGGAATTCCATTTATTGATTGGTAGGCCGAGGAGCAAAAGGAGGAATCTGGCCGAGGATGGGATTCTCTAGCAAGATGTAGATGGTAGGCTCAGTATGCTGTTGAAATGGCTGCGAATACTCAGTATGCTGTGGGGTTATTCTTGGGTTATTTTGCCTTTGTGATCATGGTATAAAACTTACAAGTTAGAGTATCTAGTTTTGATGAATCAGTAGGGATTACTGGATTAGTATCAACCATATTTCTGGTTGCTGTCCACTATGAAGTCATGGAATCGTGATCTACCTTCCAGTTTTGCTTGTTTATATTGAATTATTGATATTAAGTTCATTTTGATGACCTGAACTTGTTTCTTCCCATGGTCTGGTTGGAGTATTTTTGGAATCTCTTATGTTGAGTATATTGATATTAAACTAGTAGTCTAGTAGTATGCATCTTTAAGATATTGAAGCTTACCGATCTTCTGTGATCATATTCTGAGAGCTAGAAGATATAAATCTTGACTGTGCTATTTCTGTTCCTTCTTCCAGCACCTTTGACAGTAAATGCTTTTACTGGAACTTATGGAATTAACTGTGGTAGAATTGCGGACAATATCCCAACACCAGAGAAAGTTGTTGAGCTTTTGAAAGCTGCAAAGATATGAAATGTCACAATATTTGACTTTGATAGTTTGATCACAGTGTGCTTCAGGCCTTCAGTGGGACTGGTACACATTTGATTAATTTATTTGTTTTTATTCTTGAGGATTGGATGCCTAGCATGTTTTAGATCAAGCTCTTGCAGTTAACAATTGAAATTGGGAAAAAATTGAACTGAAACTTACAGTGAGATTCAGCAGGCTCTTGAATTGTTTCAGTTTTGAGTTGAAAATGGATCTAACTTAGAGTCTAGACTCCAAAAGATGAAGGCCATATTTGATTCTTCATTCTTGATCTCTTTTCTTCTGTCCCGGTTGAATTCTTGATCTTTTTATTGTACCAGTATTGTTGATATTGGTGCTTGATATTACTTCGTAGATAGCCTTAGTTATACCCTCTCTGTCAAAGTTGTGTTTAGTTTAAGTGCTATTCTTAGAAATTGGTAATCGCAAATTGAGATTCGTATTAACATGAATCTGGCCAAAGCGTATGAAGATAAGTCGTATTAACATAAGTTGGCTTGATTCTTGTACATTGTTCTGACTTGCTAAAATCTCTATCAGGTATGAGTTTAAAACAAATCATGGAGAATGGATCACTTCAGTGAAACCAAAGTTTGGGGATAATGTCCGTGTCCGTACAGCAATCAAGTCAGTACCGCAGGATGTAAAAGTTCTGTATAAAGTGAGGACCGAATTGCGTTCTGCATTACAGAACCTTCTAAAGGTATATTCAGCTTTTTATTAACTTGTGTTGAACTTGACCCAAATGACTTATTTTCCAGGTCTATAGAAAAATCCTGTTCCTTATTTGTTCCGTATAATAGAACTTCCACCGTTTCCCGGAAGACAACTTTAGCTGATCAGATGTAACTTTGTGCAGCTTATTTTCAATCTGGGGAGAATTTTTTTTAGGTTTCCTGTAATGAGATAGCATTATTGCAGCATGCTTTACAACTGAGAAGTTAGAGAAGGTGCATATTTGGTAACTCCACGGTGCTGTAACATTTTTTACTACTAGGATTTGAAAGGAAAGCAATCATGCTTGCTTATTAGGGGTATTTAAGAGGAAGTAGCAGTAGAGGAAGATTGAGGCTCATGCACTATCTTTACTTTAAACACAAAATTGGGATTTTCCTTGTCCTGTTTGAGGACATATCTTTGTGTGATAAAGAGGATTTAGAAGTGTGGCTGCTTGATAGAAAGTGTGCTAAACCACCACATTGTCAGTTTCAACTTACAATGAGTACTCATTGTCTCTTTCAGGATTTCCCTCGTACTTGCTCAATTTAATTACAAGACTACTTTCTTCAAGCTTTCATATTGCAGTAATTATGCTGCTTCATAAACATGGTACTTCTAATGTGAATTGTTCAAAATGGGGTTGGATGTTTGAGTGGAAAATTCAAGGCCGAGCCGCTTTATACGAATGATACGGAGTAATAAGTTTGTGTCCATTTTTAAGGAAGCCAATTTAGTAAATACTTTTTGTCTGCAGTTTTTTATAAGCTTTCTGCATCTTGTGTCTGTGTTTTTGTTAGAGTTATAGGTTTTGAACCATATCTTGGTTGTTGACGAGTAAATTTTCACGCTGAATATGAGGCTAAATCTTAAGTTTTTATGACCTTAGATTACATGTTTCTTACTTTTGTTTTTAACTTCTTTAGGTTGGCTTTTATTTTCTTTAGGCATGGTGTGTTACTTGTTTCTTGAAGTTTTTGTTATTATTAATTAATTATTTTGTTGGCGTGTGTGTTGACATTTTTCCTGTTGAGGGACTCTGTAATATTGAGTAAATTCTTAATAATCTGATTTAAGAGTATTAGCGTTTTTGTTCCTTTATTTGGTTGGAGATTTATATAATTAGTGTCCACCTTCGTGTTTAAAGTCATTTCAATGTAATGTCCTTTAAGAAACTTTTGTTTTTGAATCACGGCTTGCTGCAGACTTTACATGTCCATATCTTAAAAATCCTATTCTTAAATATTCACACAAGAGGATTCAGATTCTTCCTCTGACAGAATGTCTCAGTTTGGAACTGCAAGAGAGTACCATATGCAGACTGAGTTGTGGTATGATGACAAAGATGATGGACCATATATGACTCCTAGCTTTGGTGGGTTAGACCCTTTTACCTTCCCGGGTGAGGATAAGTTTGTCACGACTTCTGGGATGGTAACTAATCTGCCAATAAATCCCTTTTCCTTTAATCGTTATCAGGAGATTCACCAGTATAAAGAACACCTGCAAAAGAATAGAATCTTAAGTGATTGCTAGTCCCTTATCTTAAATATTCTTGCTTGTAATGAGCAATTCTAAGAGAATTCAGTAAGGCAATAAAAATGCTAAGTTAAATTACGAAAAAAAGAAGTACTAATTATTGTTAATTTAGCTACTGCTAGGTAAAACTGATAGCTATCATGCAATGTGCCAGGAAAGCAATTCATAATGTATTTTTTACATCACAAAAGCACTCTTAACTTAGAGTTGATTCTGTTATAGAACATCAGAGCATCGCAGAGGCGAAGATAATCAAACTGCCATAATGCCATTCAAAACTGCAACTTATGGTAAATATTAATTATATTTTTCTTTTTTAAAAAACAAAACTGAGTACTCACTAAATATGCACCTGAAGTGGAGTAAAATTTCCCTTTTCCCCTCATGGCATGGATTTATCAGGTACACTGCCTTTGAACACATCATCCATGGATACTGTTATTGGTGTCTCCAAAGTACGCGACTTTCCTGCTGCTCCACTGCTTGCTGAAATGTTTAGAATTTTGAAGCCAAGATGGAAGAATTCTGATTCATTTGAATGAACTTTCTGGTGATCTACCTTCCGAAAATGTAATATATTTTGGAATTGCTAAATTGATATGAATATTGATAGTTTATGACTTTGTGTATGTTCACCTGTCCATTTAATCCTGATAGATACTTCTGGCAATCTGTAGATTCTTTCTTCTCTGCAGCGGCAAATACTTGTAGCGGGATTCTTGGAACCAGAAGCTGGCCAGAAGCAACCTGATGCTTTTTCAGGAGTTCAGTCTATACAAGTTAGTGCCCTACCTTTTCTGTTAATTACATAGCTCCTTCATTAATCTTCGGTTCATTCCGAAAAATGCTTATTGGAGTTTCTCTGTGGGATCTTTCTGAATATTTGTTCAAACAATTGAATTTTGGTTCTTTATTTCGACAACTAAACTAAACTGATTATCAAATTGAGTCTGCAAGTTAAGCTAGGTGTTCATTTAGGGACATTCAAGTTAGAAATTTCTGATGAGGCGGGCTTATAGGTCATATTTAGGCTAAAATGAGGCATTTACGCTCCCAACTTTGAACTAAAGAACCTAAGGACTCATTTTAAACTTATTACATGATTAATATGCTTAGTTTTAAGTTTCGAACACTTATTCTAATCTACTTATACACATTTAAGGCTTGTTTTTTCGTTATAGGAAATATTTAGGCTAAAATGACATTTTCGCTCCCAGCAATGAACTAAAGAACCTAAAGACTCATTTTAAACTTACTAAATGTTTTATATGCTTAGTTTCAACTTTCTAGGAGTCATTCCAATCCATTTATGCACATTTAAGGCTCATTGTGTTGTTATAGTCATATTTAAACTAAAATGATATTTTCGCTCCCAACTTTGAACTTAAGAACCTAACGACTCATTTTAAACTTATTATATGATTAATATGCTTAATTTTAAGTTTTTAAGACTTATTCTAATCTATTTATGCACAATTAATGCTTGTTTGATCGTTATAGGTCTTATTTAAGCTAAAATGAGGCATTTTCGCTCCCAACTTTGAAATAAAGAATCTAAGGACTCATTTTAAACTTATTACATGTTTAATTAGCATAATTTTAACTTTCTAAGACTCGTTCCAATCTATTTATGCACCTTTAAGCTCATTGGGTCGTTATAGGTCATATTTAGGCTAAAATGACATTTTCGCTCCCAACTTTGAATTAAAGAACTTAATTACTCATTTTAAACCTTTTACATGATTAATTTTCTTAGTTTTAACTTTTTAAAACTTATTCCAATCTATTTATGCACATTTAAGGCTTGATTGGTCATTATAGGACATATTTAGGCTAAAATGACATTTTCGCTCCCAACTATGACCTAAAGAACCCACAGACTCATTTTAAAACCTTTTACATGATTAATATGCTTAGTTTTAACTTTCGAAGACTCATTCCAATCCATTTATGCACATTTAAGGCTCATTGGTCATATTTAGGCTAAAATGAGGCATTTTTGCTCCCAACTTTGAACTAAAGAACCTAATAACTCATTTAAACTTATTACGTGTTTAATATGCATTACCTAAGGCTAAATGAGGTAATTAATTAATTTTTCTTACTCTTGATTCGTATTCTAGACTATTAGGACATTGTCATTAGTTGCTTGAATGTTAAAATGTGATATTTAATATGCATTTAATCTAATGATTAATTTTTTTTTTTTTTTTGTAAAGGTCTATACTTCGAGGAATGCGCCTTATGCTAGTGAGGAATTGACGTGGTTCGTGAGCAATGGGCTGAGTTTTTTACCAGCAAGTACTTATTATTGGCCTGAGCGTGCTTGATCGAGTTGGTTTAGATGTTATAGAACAATCTTTTATATTAAAATGTATGCGTACGTTGAAATTGGAACACATATTTAAATGTAGTATGTGCATTTTGATTTTGGGATATATATATACAAAACACCAGTTATTGTTTTCATATTTGTTCTACATGTTGAAATATTCTATTATTGTTGTTGACAGGTTCCTATATTTGGTGCAAGGCACTCTAGGTATAGATAAATAAAACTAAAATTTTCCCGCCAAAAGAAAAGCTCTATTGCAGGGGGCATATATATGTACGCTGCAACAAGTGTGTAACATTAGGCAAAAATCAGGACCTGTTGCAGCGTACAAATTGATGTACGCTGCAACAGGGTAGGTCTTTTGCAGCGTACAAATTGTTGTTCGCTGCAACAAACCTACCCTGTTACAGCGTACACCAATTTGTACGCTGCAACAGGTCCTGATTTTGGCCTAATTTTACACACTTGTTGCAGCGTACATATGCAGCAGGTCACTTTTTGCAGCGAACAGTGTACGCTGCAACAAGTCAAAACTTGTTGCAGGCCCCCCAGTTGCAGCATACGATGTACGCTGCAACAAGGGTCTAAAAGCCCGCTGCAACAAGGGTTTTTTTCTACTAGTGATCCAGTTCTGTGCGATCGAACGTGCTCTGTTGTTCGGTCACACATGATTGATTTTTGGAGTCAGAAGGTCTCTAATTTGGGATGCGATCGCAAAGCCCACAATTCGACAGCACAGGTTCTGTGCGACCGAACGTGCTCTGTTATTCGGTCGCACATGTTTGGTTTTTGGAGGCAGAATGTCCCAAATTTGGGATGCGACCGCACAAGGTCATTAACTCGACCGCACAAGAGTTGTGCGCCCACACAAGGCATTTCGTTCGAGCGAATCGTGCGCGGAGGAATTATGAGCCAAAGAAACTCCATTCGATCGAACAGGGTTCTTCGTTCGGTCGCACATGACGAAGGAAATGTTCTTCGCTGCCTTCGCTCGCACAGGACCCAGTATGTACTCGAATGACTCTTTTACGTTCGGTCGCACAAAAGGTCAGTGCGACCGAATGGTTGCGCGGGCTGCTCTTATTCGAATTTTGGCTTCTATTTGGGGAAACTTATAAATAGATTTTTCGATTATTTTGTCAAGTGTAGAATTTTAGTTGATAACTTTAGATTCTCAAAGTTATTTTTTCAGCATTTTCTAGAGAGAGAAACTCTCCTCCGTTGAAGCATCAATTTGTAATTCTCTAAACTCTTCTTCTAATTTTGTGCAATTCAATTCAATTTCTTAATTCTTGCTTTTGTTTTGATTGTTGATTGTTCTATAATTCCTTCAATTCTTGAATTCTTCTTGATTTTACTTTAGTCACTTTGATCTTTAATTCTCTTGTTGATTGTTCAATTGATTGTTCTAGTCTTTGATTCTCTCTTCCTAATATTTCAATTTCATGCTTGCTAGTGTAGAATTAATGGATTTCTTGATTCCTAGAATGGCTAGTGAGTAGATTTAGGTTAGGGAAAGGGGAGAATCTAGGGGCCTAATTAGGGGATTTTGATGATTTAATTGATTAATGATTGATGTGATTAAATTGATTTAGTGCTAGGATTTTCCATGATCAATTAAGTAGTAGTTGCAAATGCTAGTTGATTGAGTTAGATTGGAATGTATGATTTAGGTTTGGCAAGACATTGTGAGCCTAGTTCATGCAAGTGAATGATAGCACCTATTATATGCTAGCTAATCTAGCTTAGGACTATGCGAAAGCTTTTCTATAGGCTAGGGTGCTTCGCGTGCTATATCCGAGAGGTGGCGAGTACGTCATTAGTTTTCATTCCCCTATGTGCTATTTCGTTGCATCATTCATGATTACTATATGGTAGTTCATTGCCCCCGATTTCCCTAGACTATCCCCAACTCCCTAACGTTTAGTTTCCTTGATTCAATCTAGTTTAATTGTTAGTTTAGCATCTTAGTGATAATTCAAATCAAACCTCTTGTTCGAATTAGCTTGACATTTAAACTCAAGAACCATCGTTTCTCTGGGACGATCCCTTTACTTGCCACTATAATTCATATAGTTGGTTAGTTTAGTGGTTTATAAATTTTGTTTGATTGAGGCGTTGATCTTTCAACGACGGAAAAACGCCTTATCAAAATGATACCGTTGCCGGGGAACGGTTGTTGTTTTTGAGTTTAAGTTCAGACTAGTTCATTATTAGAAAATACAAAAACATTGCAATTTCGCTTAGCTTTCTTTTTCCTTGGCATTGCTCACGGTTTTTCTTGAGTTTTTATGCTTGTTAGGGGGTGTGCTCATCAAAGGTGTTAGGTTATGATACATATGACAATTCATAAATCATGCGGAAAAACCATAAAGCCAGGAAAGCATATTATTTACACATAATCATTTAGCATAGTTTAGATGCATACACTTCGTTGCGTGCCTTCCCTAGCTGCGCCCGAATCGAACAGGAACAAATCTTTAGGACTCCAAGTGTCGTCCCTCCGTAGATAGTCCACAGCACGTCCGGATCCGCCTTAAGCTTGACCAACTAGGATCGCCCTTAAGGTACTTAGAATTTTCGGCTATTGTAGGCAATTGTATGACTGAATTTTTGCTCTCAAAAATCACTTTGAATACTTGAATTGTGTATACAAATAATGACCCTAGGCCCTTATTTATAGAGGTATGGAAAAGGAATTGTAATCCTACTAGGATGTGGATTTGTTAATTAGAACTTTATTAGGACTCTAAATAACAAAGCAAATCTAATAGGTTTAGGATTTTAATCTTCGCACGAATCTTAATAGGATTAGGATTTCCCGCACACGCATCGTAAAATCCGTGCACCCGCGCAGGCCTTGCGGCCCACGATAAGCGCACAACCCATGTGTGGTGCTGCGCGCGCGCGCGCCCTTGGCTGGGCCTGGCCTTGCGCTGGGCCTGGTCGAGGCGTGCGTTGCTGCGTGCGGCTCGCTGGGGGATGGCCTGGCTTCGTGCTGGGCCTTCGTCTAGCGGGCCTCGTCCGATGCTAATTCGTACGATACGCTTCCGATTAAATTCCCGATTCCAGAATTCATTTCCGATACGAACAATATTTAATATTTCCGATTCCGGAATCAATTTCCGTTTCGAACAAATATTTAATATTTCCGTTTCCGGAATTATTTTCCGATTCCGATAATATTTCCGATTCTGACAATATTTCCGTTTCCGGCAATATTTCCGATTCCGGCAATATTTCCATTTCCGATAATATTTTCCGATACGTACCATGTTTCCGTTTCCGGCAACATCTACGACTTGGATAATATTTATATTTCCGATACGATCCATATTTCCGTTTCCGGCAATATCATCGTTTCCGGAGTATTCATTTCTTGCTTGTGACGATCTCAGCTCCCACTGAAACCAAGATCCGTCGATTCCGAATATCCATAGATGGAGTATTTAATGCCATTAAATACTTGATCCGTTTACGTACTATTTGTGTGACCCTACGGGTTCAGTCAAGAGTAAGCTGTGGATTAATATCATTAATTTCACTTGAACTGAAGCGGCCTCTAGCTAGGCATTCAGCTCACTTGATCTCACTGAATTATTAACTTGTTAATTAATACTGAACCGCATTTATTAGACTTAATATTATATGCATACTTGGACCAAGGGCACTATTTCCTTTAGTCTCCCACTTGTCCTTAGGGACAAGTGTGCATTTCCTAATTCCTTTGTCGCTCGATGCTTGCTCTTGAACATAAGGTAAGAGTTGTCATCCTTATTATGTCCAGAGGTGTTCCTCGGTTTCAGAGTTCAACTGATCAAATAAACAGATAATCATAGCCTATGATTCATCCGAGCACGGCCATGCATTTCACATTTTCTAGCTCTCCGAGTGGCCTTGTACAACTTTTAAGCATCTCATCCCGATTTATGGGAGGACAATCCCAATCTTGCGATCTTGAGATTAGACTTCGTTTGATAGGTGATTACCTGAGCGTTGCCTTTATAGCCTCCTTTTACGGTGCGACGGTTGGTCAACGTCAAAGCAACCAGTTCTCAAACAAGTAATCTCAAATCACTCAGGTATTGAGGATTCAGTGTCTAATAATTTAATGAAATTTACTTATGACAGATTTTCATCTCTTACTGTAAAGTTTCATAGGTCTTGTCCGATACTAGTCTTCCCAAAGTAAGTATCTATGCAAATGATTATGACATTGCCATGTCCACATAGTTCAAGAAACAGAACTACTAGTCATCTTGCATTCTAATCGTCTAATGTTTTCTATGCGTCCAATTTTATAGAAAAATCCGACTAGGGACCATTTTCAACCTTTGACATTCAAGTTCACTTGATAGACATTTCTTAGTCATGGGACTGGTCCTGACAGTCTATCTTGAATATATCGCTAAATTGAAGGGACTCATCATTTAACAAACCACAAATTAAATGGAAAAATGAATTCTTTTCATTTATTGTGAATGATTAACCAATAATGTTTTACAAAGATTTAAACTCTAAAACTTTAAAACATTAAACAGGGATATCAAAGCCATTCTCCAATATGCTTGATTCCCATAGCTGCAGTGTGCGAGTTGTGCTTCGCCTACGGCAGAGGTTTAGTCAATGGATCTGATATGTTGTCATCAGTTCCAATCTTGTTTATCTCGACTTCTTTTCTTTCAACGAACTCTCGTAGAAGGTGAAATCTACGAAGTACATGCTTGACTCTCTGGTGGTGTCTAGGCTCCTTTGCCTTGGGCAATAGCTCCGTTATTATCACAATACAGGGCTATTGGTCCTTTAATGGAGGGGACTACACCAAGTTCACCTATGAACTTCCTTAGCCATATAGCTTCCTTTGCTGCTTCATGTGCAGCAATGTACTCCGCTTCAGTTTTAGAATCCGCAATGGTGCTTTCCTTAGCACTTTTCCAGCTTACTGCACCTCCGTTGAGGCAGAAGACAAACCCAGACTGTGATCTGAAATCATCTTTGTCGGTTTGGAAACTTGCGTCCGTATAGCCTTTAACAATTAATTCATCATCTCCACCATAGACCAGGAAGTCATCTTTGTGCCTTTTCAGGTACTTCAGAATATTCTTGGCAGCAATCCAATGCGCCTCTCCTGGGTCTGGCTGGTATCTGCTCGTAGCACTGAGTGCGTACGCAACATCCGGGCGTGTACATATCATAGCATACATTATTGAACTAATCAATGATGCATATGGAATCCCATTCATTCGTCTACGCTCATCAAGTGTTTTTGGGCACTGAGTCTTGCTTAGAGTTATTCCATGAGACACGGGTAGGTAGCCTCGCTTGGAGTCTGCCATCTTGAACCTATCAAGCACCTTATTGATATAAGTGCTTTGACTAAGTCCAATCATCTTTTTAGATCTATCTCTGTAAATCTTGATGCCCAATATGTACTGTGCTTCTCCTAGATCTTTCATCGAAAAACATTTCCCAAGCCAAATCTTGACAGAGTTCAACATAGGAATGTCATTTCCGATAAGTAATATGTCGTCGACATATAATACTAGGAAAGCAATTTTGCTCCCACTGACCTTCTTGTATACACAAGATTCGTCTGCGTTCTTGATGAAACCAAAGTCACTGACTGCTTCATCAAAACGTATATTCCAGCTCCTGGATGCCTGCTTCAATCCGTAGATTGACTTCTTTAGCTTGCATACCTTTTTAGCATTCTTTGGATCCTCAAAACCTTCAGGCTGTGTCATAAACACAGTTTCTGTTAAAACGCCGTTTAAGAAAGCAGTTTTGACATCCATCTGCCATATTTCGTAATCGTAATATGCAACGATTGCTAACATTATCCGAATAGACTTTAGCATTGCAACTGGTGAAAAGGTTTCATCGTAATCCACGACGTGGACTTGCCTGTAACCTTTTGCAACCAATCTAGCTTTGAAAACTTCAAGTTTCCCATCCTTGTCCTTTTTCAGTTTGAAAACCCATTTTCTTCCAATGGCTTGGTAGCCATCTGGTAAATCGACCAAATCCTATACTTGGTTTTCAGACATGGAGTCTAATTCAGATTGCATGGCTTCTTGCCATTGCTTGGAGCTAGGGCTCGTCATAGCTTGTTTGTAAGTCGCAGGTTCATCACTTTCAAGTAATAGAACGTCATAGCTCTCGTTCGTCAAAATACCTAAGTACCTTTCCGGTTGAGATCTATATCTTTGCGATCTACGCGGGGTAACATTTCTTGATTGACCATGATTCTCACCAGATTCTTCTAAAGATCTCTGAGTTTCATCCTGAATGTCATCTTGAGCATTCTCTAGAGTTTGTTGTTCGACTCGAATTTCTTCGAGGTCTACTTTTCTCCCACTTGTCATTTTGGAAATGTGATCTTTCTCCAAAAAGACACCATCTCGAGCAACAAACACCTTGTTCTCAGATGTATTGTAGAAGTAATACCCCTTTGTTTCCTTTGGATAGCCCACAAGGATACATTTGTCAGATTTTGGATGAAGTTTGTCTGAAATTAATCGTTTGACGTATACTTCACATCCCCAAATCTTAAGAAAAGACACATTTGGAGGCTTTCCAAACCATAACTCATATGGAGTCTTTTCGACAGCTTTAGACGGAGCTCTATTTATAGTGAGTGCAGCTGTATTTAGTGCATGTCCCCAAAATTCTAATGGAAGTTTGGCCTGACCCATCATTGACCTGACCATGTCTAGCAAGGTTCCGTTCCTCCGTTCCGACACACCGTTCCATTGTGGTGTTCCAGGAGGAGTCAATTCTGATAGAATTCCACATTCTTTCAGATGGTCATCAAATTCATAGCTCAGATATTCACCGCCTCTGTCAGACCGCAGTGCCTTAATCTTCTTGCCTAATTGATTCTCTACTTCACTCTGAAATTCCTTGAATTTGTCAAAGGATTCAGACTTATGCTTCATTAGGTAGACATAACCATATCTACTGAAGTCATCAGTGAAAGTGATAAAGTAGCTGAAACCACCTCTAGCATTTGTACTCATTGGTCCACATACATCTGTATGGATTAAACCCAATAGTTCATTTTCTCTTTCTCCAACTTTAGAGAAAGGTTGCTTTGTCATTTTGCCAAGTAAACATGATTCGCATTTACCATAATCCTCTAAGTCAAATGGTTCTAGAATTCCTTCCTTTTGAAGTCTTTCTAAGCGTTTCAAGTTTATATGGCCTAATCGACAATGCCACAGATAGGTGAGATCTGAATCATCCTTTTTGGCCTTTTTGGTATTTATGTTACATACTTATGTTGTCGTGATCTAATAAATAAAGTCCATTGACTAATCTAGCAGATCCATAAAACATCTCTTTAAAATAAAACGAACAACTATTGTCTTTTATTAAAAAGGAAAATCCCTTAGCATCTAAGCAAGAAACTGAAATGATGTTTTTAGTAAGACTTGGAACATGGAAATATTCTTCCAGTTCTAAAACTAGCCCGTAGGGCAACGACAACTAATAAGTTCCTACAGCTAATGCAGCAATCCGTGCTCCATTTCCCACTCGTAGGTCGACTTCACCCTTGCTTAACTTTCTACTTCTTCTTAGTCCCTATAGATTGTAACATAAGTGTGAGCCACAACCTGTATCTAATACCCAAGAAGTTGAATTAGCAAGTATACAGTCTATAACGAAAATACCTGAAGATGGAACGACTGTTCCGTTCTTCTGATCTTCCTTTAGCTTCAAGCAATCTCTCTTCCAATGCCCCTTCTTCTTGCAGTAGAAGCATTCGGATTCAGAAGTGGGTTGACTGGCCTTCCTCTTTACAGATTTGGCGCCAGTTTGCTTAGTTGGGCTGGCCTTGTTGCCACCTTTCTTAGCATTCCTCTTCTTTCCAGATTTCTTGAACTTGCCCCCACGCACCATAAGCATATGATACATCTGACAATTCATAAATCATGCGGAAAAAAACCATTTAGCCAGGAATACATATTATTTACACATAATCATATAGCATAATTTAGATGCATACTCTTTGTTGCGTGCCTTCCCTAGCTGCGCCCGAACCGAACAAGAACAAGTCTTTAGGACTCCAAGTGTCGTCCCTCCGTAGATAGTCCACAGCACGTCCG
This sequence comes from Spinacia oleracea, assembly GCF_020520425.1. Lineage (NCBI taxonomy): Eukaryota > Viridiplantae > Streptophyta > Magnoliopsida > Caryophyllales > Amaranthaceae > Spinacia > Spinacia oleracea. The sequence goes on along the minus strand of NC_079487.1, from coordinate 38,004,521 downwards.
GATCCGCCTTAAGATTGACCAACTAGAATCGCCCTTAAGGTACTAGAATTTTCGGCACTCTTAGGTAAGAAATATGACTGAATTTTTCTCTCAAAACTCACTTTGAATACTTGAATTAATCTCTGAAAATATGTGACCCTAGGCAGGTATTTATAGAGTTATGGAAAGGGAATTGGAATCCTAGTAGGATACGAATTAATTAAACTTAGAATCCTATACGAACTCTAATTAATTAATTTATCCTTTTAGGAATAGGAATTTAATCATATACCAAATCCTAATAGCTTTAGGAATCGTGCATGAACACAAAGTCACACACACACGGCAGCCACGAGGGCCGCCCATGCGTGTGCGTGCGAACAGCAGCCCACGCCACGAGGCCCACGCAGCCGTGGCCTTGGCGCGCGCTGGGCCTGCCTTGCGATGGGCCTGCATGGGCGCTGCCTTGGCTGGGCTTGTGGCGCGCGTTTGGCTTGCTGGGCGATGGCCCGACTTCGTGCTGGGCCTTCGTCCGGCAGGCCTCGTCCGATGCTAATTCGTACGATACGCTTCCGATTAAATTCCCGGTTCCGGAATTCATTTCCGATACGAACAATATTTAATATTTCCGATTCCGGAATCAATTTCCGTTTCGAACAAATATTTAATATTTCCGTTTCCGGAATTATTTTCCGATTCCGATAATATTTCCGATTCTGACAATATTTCCGTTTCCGGCAATATTTCCGATTCTGGCAATATTTCCATTTCCGATAATATTTTCCGATACGTACCATGTTTCCGTTTCCGGCAACATCTACGACTTGGATAATATTTATATTTCCGATACGATCCATATTTCCGTTTCCGGCAATATCATCGTTTCCGGAGTATTCATTTCTTGCCTGTGACGATCTCAGCTCCCACTGAAACCAAGATCCGTCGATTCCGAATATCCATAGATGGAGTATCTAATGCCATTAAATACTTGATCCGTTTACGTACTATTTGTGTGACCCTACGGGTTCAGTCAAGAGTAAGCTGTGGATTAATATCATTAATTCCACTTGAACTGAAGCGGCCTCTAGCTAGGCATTCAGCTCACTTGATCTCACTGAATTATTAACTTCTTAATTAATACTGAACCGCATTTATTAGACTTAACATAGAATGCATACTTGGACCAAGGGCATTATTTCCTTCAGTCTCCCACTTGTCCTTAGGGACAAGTGTGCATTTCCTAATTCCTTTGTCGCTCGATGCTTGCTCTTGAATATAAGGTAAGAGTTGTCATCCTTATTATGTCCAGAGGTGTTTCTCGGTTTCAGAGTTCAACTGATCAAATAAACAGATAATCATAGCCCATGATTCATCCGAGCACGGCCATGCATTTCACAGTTTCTAGCTCTCCGAGTGGCCTTGTACAACTTTTAAGCATCTCATCCCGATTTATGGGAGGACAATCCCAATCTTGTGATCTTGAGATTAGACTTCGTTTGATAGGTGATTACCTGAGCGTTGCCTTTATAGCCTCCTTTTACGGTGCGACGGTTGGTCAACGTCAAAGCAACCAGTTCTCAAACAAGTAATCTCAAATCACTCAGGTATTGAGGATTTAGTGTCTAATAATTTTAATGAAATTTACTTATGACAGATTTTCATCTCTTACAGTAAAGTTTCATAGGTCTTGTCCGATACTAGTCTTCCCAAAGTAAGTATCTATGGAAATGATTATGACATTGCCATGTCCACATAGTTCAAGAAACAGAACTACTAGTCATCTTGCATTCTAATCGTCTAACGTTTTCTGTGCGTCCAATTTTATAGAAAACTCCGACTAGGGACCATTTTCAACCTTTGACATTCAAGTTCACTTGATAGAAATTTCTTAGTCACAGGACTGGTCCTGACAGTCTATCTTGAATATATCGTCAAATTTGAAGGGACTCATCATTTAATACTAAACCAAGATTAAATGGAATATGAAAATACATTTCATATATGATAAATGTTCAACCCCAATGTTTTATAACCATGGGCCTCAAACCCATCTTCTAAAACAATTCATGGAATTCAAAGCTATGCTTGATTTCCAGTGCTACAACGTGAGTGTTGCTTCTCACTTGTTGCATAGGTTTAGTTATCATGCTTTGCCAATCTTAATATCCTTTTCATCGAATGTTCTTCGAGATATGATGATAAGATCTTTTCGAGTTTGTTTATTATGTGATCTAGTCTTTCTTACTTCGATGGTGGTTTTACTCATTTTGCAATGAAGAACCATCAAGTTAGCAGACGTTTTTCTTGCTTCAAGAGTGGTTCTACGCATTTTTCAATGAAGAACCATCAAGCCAGCAGATAGGTGATCTACCCAAGTTCAGTGAAGAACTTTAAACAACCCTGTTTTATTGCTTCTTAGGCAATAATTACTTTTACTTCAACTGTATAGGTTGCTAGTGATGCTTTGTTTGGATTTACCTATCCAGGCAGTTCATAGATATGTGGAAGATTCTCCAACTATATCTTAGAACATAGAAATTATTATTTTAATTTCCCACGCAACAACTCATGGTCTCCAACCCATGTTGCCATTTTCAAAACACGATGCTCTATAGCTCGTCCTTATCAATGATTAACTCCAAAGGGTCTTGCTTGATCCTTTGCCAGTGTTTATGCGTGTAGCATCAATATTTAGCATATCTTTATTTCCTTGAATCAAGAACTATTCCTATGTACCTTTTCAAGTACCATAAGTATTCTTGATCTCAATCTAGTTGATATCTTTACTTAGATCAATAGAGATTGGTATATGTTCGTCATGGCTAAAGTCATACGATACGTTTTTGGCGATCCTCATATTATATCATACATGATAAATTCTTTTGCAGAATAATTCCCAATTGAATTCTATTCATGTAACTTTAGCTCATTCAATTTCAGTAGATACTGAATCCAGCTAAATTCTTTGACATAAAATATAGGTGAAGAATCTCTCTTAGATCCTTTGATGTTTTAACTTAGTAAATGCTTATACATAGTTCAAACATTCTTTACTTAGATTTATTCACATGGGTCGAATATCTCCAATGGAGTCTTTCGTGTTTGATTTAGTAAATGCCATTACTTAATCCAAAACAATATTATAAGATCTTTGTAAATAGATCTTAGTACCCAGTATGAACTAAGTTTCGCCTTGGTCCGTCATTGATGAATAATCTCAAATCTATGTATTTAGCATTTGAATGTTATTTCACAATAGAGAGATATGTGTGTGATACACATAGGACCAAATAAGTTTTATGTACTCCCACTAAACTTCTTATATATCTATAAGAATCATGTATATTTTATGAAACTAAAATACTTATTAGCTTCACTAAAATACAATTCCAATTCCCAATTGCTTGCTTAAATCTGTACTTAGATTTCCTAAGCTGGCATTCATTTCAAGCATTATTTGGATCCACAAATCCTATGACATGCCATGTACATAGTTTTCTTCCAACATTTGATTGAGGAATATGTTTTGTCATCCAATTGCCATATGTACCAATATGCAATCATTGCTTGATTTATAGACTTGAGCATTACGGTTATGCATGAGGTTTCAACACAATCCATGTCATGAATTTGCTTGTAACCTTTAGCAACTAATCTAGCTTTGTGTGTGAACACAATTCAATGTTTGATGGTTTTTATCCTTAAAACAAACTTGCAACCAATAGGTGTGAAACTATTCTTGCAAATCAACAAAATTTCAATTTTGTCATCAAAACATTGAGTATGTTTTATGGCCTTTAACCAATTAAACATATAGTCTATATATGGCCTCTAACCATTTTAGGGAATCTGGGTTTCGTCATAGCTTTCTTACAAGTCACTTCTTTTAGTTTGACTGCAAGTTGTAGGTTTCTTTACTATCTAATAGAAGAATTGCATAGTTTCAGTGACTTGAATTCTATGCCTACTTGGGTATAGAACATCAAACAATAGAATATCAATAGCCACTTGAAAGTCCTTTGAATATTCTGTTCTCCTTGAAGCACTTGTAAAGTCTTCTAAGAGATGTCTATTCTTTAAAGCCACTTCTAAAGTCCTTAAAGAATAAGTTCGGTTTTTCTGAAGCACTTCGAAAAGCCTCCGGAATGTCCGTTTATGTTTGTTGTTCGCCTCGAAGACTTTCGAGGTCTATTTTCTCCCACTTGTCATTTTGGAAACGAATCTCCAAAAGGACATTATTTCGAGCAAACAAACATTATGTTCTCAAAAATTCGTGGTAGAAACAATACCCTTGTGTCTCATTTGAATAAATCACAATGAAACATATATCTAGACTTGGGCCTTAGTTTGTTGAATAACAAACACTAAGCTCCCACTGAGTTTAGCAACTCTTTAGATATATATAATTGAAAAGATATCCTGAAATTACTTTTCAATAGCTTTGACGAATTTGGTTTAGTTTGGTGGTAGTTGAGCATTTTGTTTTAGAAATTATAGGAAAAGTCTTTATGATTCATCATTGATCGAATCAAGTACTAATTGACTTCGATTATTCCAACTACGATATGCCATATCTTATGGACCTAGATTGTGAAATTACAACACACAATCATTGATGATCATATTTGGTCTCAAGTAATCATCAACATGATCTAACCTAGATCTTTATGATTTCTTGCCAAGTGGATTTTATACTTCTGAATCTTGGAACTACCCAAACAGATTCAACTTATATCACATTTGAGTCAATAAACCTATATTCACTCAAATCCATGTGAAATAATAAAGTCATAAAATCTTTCTTTAGCTTTGAACTCTATCGTCTAGGCGTTCTAACAATAGTTCATATCTTTTGTTACTTTCAACAAGTAAGACTAGCTTGTCTTAAGTTGATCTAGAAATCAACCAACTTTCAAAAGTCCATTAAAATAGAGCTTTTGAATGTTAACTTGTTGATATGGTCTAAGCAACAATGCCAAAGATTAGTGGAACTCAAATCAAGGGGTTGATTTGAACCTAGTAAAGTTCTTTAAAGAGTTGTTTGTTTTAATCAAGCATATTGACTCATTCCGTAAATGACCATTTCATTCAAATAAACAAACAAACAAGCATTGTTTTTGTTCTTCTGAATGTGAGTCTTTCTGTGTTTGAAGCAGAAATTTAGGTATGCTGATTATGGAACAAAATAGCCATTTAGTTCCAGCCTTTGAAAGGACTTAAAACAAACTAGATGACCCTACAACTAATGTAGCATTGCCATGCTTCATTTCCCACTTGTAGGTCATTAGTGTATCCTAGCTTCCATTGTTTGAGTTATTACCGAAGTAAGAACCTCAAGTGGTATATGATACCAAGGAAGTTTGATTGCTAGGTCACTTCTCTCTAAATTTATAGGTAGAAACGGAATCGCAAATTCCTTTCGTTTGTTCCTCGTTTTCCTATTTCTTGTACCCTTTCTTATAGTCTTAAGAATTGAATTCTTTAGTGTTGACTTTTATACTTTGTTAGACATGTCCAATGTCACCAACAAGGTTCTTTACCATTTTAATTTATGTTGAATATTTTGTTTCAACTAGATGATCTTACCAGAAGCTTCTAAAGTTCTCTAAGCATCGATCTATTCGAATGTCTAGGGACTAGACTCATTCGAGAATTAAATGGACAAAGATATTAGGTTGTTAACCATTGGTAAAGCTGAGCGTATTAAACTCAATGCTTTATGATCTCAAAACTACATTGTATTTTGAATTCACAAGCACCAATTGGTTTGCCATTCGATTTTGATATTCGAAAACAACCATAAAAGTCGCTAAAAGAAACGTACATTTTAAATTGCTCACTTTCTCTCATTTCCGTAAATCGTTCTTGGATTCACTACCAATCGAGGAAATTTACTGTTACCTTTCTAAAAGGATTTATTGCAGTGCAAGATATTTAATTATAAACAATAATTAAAACATACATTGAAGCATGCAAAGTCTAAACATTTATCATGAATAATAACTTGAAAATCAAAGCAATCATGCAATTTCAACAAGTTATTAGCATTTTATTCGAATTTATTGTTCCGGCAGGTGTGAATAAAATGATTCCAAGATCCTAAAATCATTGAAGAACTAAGCACAGTTTGTCGACTTAATCCTAAAATATCTTAGGTAAGCAAAAGCCTTTTGCTAATAGTCTAGAAACTACTCTTGGTTGATAGGTACGTCTAAGAACTTATTAGGTAAACCTATCGATTTTGCCACGACATAAAAGGACTCCTTACTTATATCATTGAGTTTCACCAAAACTAACATGTACTCACAATTATTTGTGTACCTTGCCCCTTTAGGACCAATAAGTAACACCTCGCTGAGCGAAAACTATTACTAGATTGATGTAAAGGATATCCAAGCAAGTGTATATTTTGGCATGGCACCTTTTAACTCAATTTTTAAGTTTGGAACTTAAGGCTCTTACTATGTTGGTTAGATTTTAAGTGAACTAAAATCCTTAATCATGCAACATAATCAAGCCGTAATCTCATGCATTTTAAGACATATTTAAAGCAATAAATAACTTAAAACATGCATAAGATAAATGTGATCTAGTATGGCCCGACTTCATCTTGAAGCTTTAACTTCAAAGTCCGTCTTGAAAATCTCCGTGGGAGGCACCATTTTCTTCAAATAGGATAAGCTATAATTAAAACTAATTACAACTATTTGATGGTACGCAGACCATATTTGAATTGAAAAACAAATTTGGTACTTTAGACCAATTACATTCAAATTAATGGTACGCAGACCATGTTTTCTATCCTATTTGGGCCATACTAGTCACTTCATAACCTGCAAAACAGTACATATACAATATATACCATTCACCCATTCATTATCATGAATGGCCCACATAGGTGGTTAGTATAACACATTATGCATCACGTAAACATTTGCAGCAATTAATCAAGGGCACCAATAATCTATCAATTATTCAGTCCTTATTAATTCTAATCAAGTTGTTTTAACCTTAAGGATTCGTAGACCTAATCAAGAGTTTATGACTAAAAGGCTCCCACTTAAACCAATAAATTCATATTCTTTACTAATTTTAAACATAAAAATGTATTTCAAGTCTAACCGGAAACATACAAATTTAATTAAAATTTAAAGCTCATATAAATTTATAATTGAATCCAAAAAGTTTAATTTAATTTCAGTCGTATTTAAATTAATTCATGATTTTAATTTTAGTAAAATAATTAGAATAAATAAAATTTATTATAATTACAATATTTAAAATTAAAATCCAAGAAAATAATTTAAATTATTAATTTTAAAATTAATTAAAATTACGTAAACTTAAAAATTTCAAATTAAACATTCAAAACGATCTAATCGCAACGCAAACACCCTACGCATCGCACTCCCATGGGCCGCACGCACACAGCCATCGCTGGCCATGTGCGCGCAGCCCATGCGCTCGTCGCATAGCTGCTGCATCTTCCATCGCAAGCCATCGCACGCTATGGTGCTCGCTGCGCGCGCGCCAGCGCTCGACGCACGCGAGCCATCGCTCGCTGTGCGCGCTCGCCAGCGCTCGCTGCGCGCGAGCCATCGCTCGCTGTGCGCGCGAGCCATCGCTCGCTCTGCGCGCGAGCAATTGCGCGCGATCAATCGCTGGGCGCAGCGCTCGTGGCACGCGAGCTTGCGCTCGCTGCGCGTGAGGCTGCGCGCGCTTGCGCGAGGCAGTGCGCGTCGTGGCGCAGCTCGCTTGCTGCCCACACGCGACTGCCTTGGCTTGCCTTTCGCCCATGCCCATTTGTTCATAGCTCGTGGCCCACGACACAAGGCAAGGCTGCTGCCTTGTGCTCGTGCACCATGCCCTTGCTCATTGCATTCGTGCCGCACGGGCGACGAGCTCCCTTGCTCGTCGTCGCATGCCCGCACTATACAACACCCCTTAAGGGTAACACGAAGCGTCCATTGCTTTGTGCGTGCAAGTTATATGAACGAATCGCATAAAAATTAAAATTTATATTTAAAATTAATGACAAATTAATAAATAATATTAATTTCATAATTTTAGGGCGAAAAATCGAAAATTTATTATCCAATTGATTTCCGATTATTATGGATTCAAGTCTAGGTCATAAAAATTTAAAATTTATCATAAATTTACAATTTTTATGGTGGTTTTTAATCATAGGTTTCTAATTAAATTATAATTAATTATGAAAATCAAATTAATTCTAAATTATTCTAATTTTCAACAAATTAATCATAATTACAAATTAGATTGCATAATTAACAAGGCTAGGCATTCAAACTTGTTAAACATATACAGTAGGTCAATTAAAAATTCAAGATTTATCAACAAGAATCGCAAATATTTAATTTAACATCTTAAATTTACGAAATTTTGCATTCGAAAAACTAAAACCTTCGAAAAGTCATAGTTAGGCTTCGAATTTGAGAATTCTGGGTTCGGCAGAAAAATACTTTTTTTGTCAAAATTTTAGAATGCCTTTTACATGCGGAATTGACACAAAAATCACTCGATTTGGATGAGTAACGAAGAAACTGCCGAAAAACTGCGTACGTATAATTAAATAAACGCAATTTGCAATTAATTAACAATTACGAAAATTAATCACCCCTTTTAATTCTTGCAAATTTGTAATATTTAACCATGTTCATGCAATTTAGATTATGAAAATAATAAGGGGCTCGTGATACCACTGTTAGGTTATGATACATATGACAATTCATAAATCATGCGGAAACAACCATTTAGCCAGGAATACATATTACTTACACATAATCATATAGCATAATTTAGATGCATACTCTTTGTTGCGTGCCTTCCCTAGCTGCGCCCGAACCGAACAAGAACAAGTCTTTAGGACTCCAAGTGTCGTCCCTCCGTAGATAGTCCATAGCACGTCAGGATCCGCCTTAAGATTGACCAACTAGAATCGCCCTTAAGGTACTAGAATTTTCGGCACTCTTAGGTAAGAAATATGACTGAATTTTTCTCTCAAAACTCACTTTGAATACTTGAATTAATCTCTGAAAATATGTGACTCTAGGCACGTATTTATAGAGTTATGGAAAGGGAATTGGAATCCTAGTAGGATACGAATTAATTAAACTTAGAATCCTATACGAACTCTAATTAATTAATTTATCCTTTTAGGAATAGGAATTTAATCATATACCAAATCTTAATAGCTTTAGGAATCGTGCATGAACACAAACTCACACACACACGGCAGCCACGAGGGCCGCCCATGCGTGTGCGTGCGAGCAGCAGCCCACGCCACGAGGCCCACGCAGCCGTGGCCTTGGCGCGCGCTGGGCCTGCCTTGCGGTGGGCTTGGGTGCTGCCTTGGCTGGGCTTGTGGCGCGCGTTTGGCTTGCTGGGCGATGGCCCGACTTCGTGCTGGGCCTTCGTCCGGCAGGCCTCGTCCGGTGCTAATTCGTACGATACGCTTCCGATTAAATTCCCGGTTCCGGAATTCATTTCCGATACGAACAATATTTAATATTTCCGATTCCGGAATCAATTTCCGTTTCGAACAAATATTTAATATTTCCGTTTCCGGAATTATTTTCCGATTCCAATAATATTTCCGATTCTGACAATATTTCCGTTTCCGGCAATATTTCCGATTCTGGCAATATTTCCATTTCCGATAATATTTTCCGATACGTACCATGTTTCCGTTTCCGGCAACATCTACGACTTGGATAATATTTATATTTCCGATACGATCCATATTTCCGTTTCCGGCAATATCATCGTTTCCGGAGTATTCATTTCTTGCCTGTGACGATCTCAGCTCCCACTGAAACCAAGATCCGTCGATTCCGAATATCCATAGATGGAGTATCTAATGCCATTAAATACTTGATCCGTTTACGTACTATTTGTGTGACCCTACGGGTTCAGTCAAGAGTAAGCTGTGGATTAATATCATTAATTCCACTTGAACTGAAGCGGCCTCTAGCTAGGCATTCAGCTCACTTGATCTCACTGAATTATTCACTTGTTAATTAATACTGAACCGCATTTATTAGACTTAACATAGAATGCATACTTGGACCAAGGGCATTATTTCCTTCATTTTCAGCGGTCTTCAGCATACCGTGAAGCTTAGTGAGCGTTTTGTCCAGACTATTCATACTGTAGTTCAGTGTGAACAGATCATACCCGCTATGAAGAGAATGGAGGATGGTGTCTATAGCCATTTCCTGAGAAAATTGCTGATCCAGCCGACTCATATTCTCAATGAGTCCAATCATTTTGAGAACATGTGGACTTACGGGCTCGCCTTTCTTAAGCTTGGTCTCAAGAATTTGCCTATGAGTCTCGAATCTTTCGACTCGAGCCAGATCTTGGAACATGTTATTCAACTCACTGATGATTGTGAAAGCATCCGAGTTGATGAACGTTTTCTGCAGATCTGCACTCATGGTGGCGAGCATTAGACATTTCACATCCTTGTTGGCATCAATCCAACGATTGAGGGCTGCCTGAGTGACCCCGTCGCCTGCGGCTTCGGGCATCGCCTCTTCTAGGACATACTCCTTTTCTTCCTGCATAAGAACTATTTGCAAGTTCCTTTGCCAGTCAAGGAAGTTTTTTCCCGTTCAACTTCTCCTTTTCGAGAATTGATCGAATGTTGAATGAATTGTTGTTTGCCATATTTAAAACTACAATTGAAAAGAATAAACAAATAAATAACCATTCACAGTTTCTCTTAATAAACTTAAATTCTAGCATACATGCATAATTCAATGTTCATTAAGCATTTTATTCAAGTTATGTGTTCCGGCAGGTGTGAATAAAATGATTCCAAGATCCTAAAATCATTGAAGAACTAAGCACAGTTTGTCGACTTAGTCCTAAAACATCTTAGGTAAGCAAAAGCCTTTTGCTAATAGTCTAGAAACTATTCTTGGTTGATAGGTACGTCTAAGAACTTATTAGGTAAACCTATCGATTTTGCCACGACATAAAAGGACTCCTTACTTATATCGTTGAGTTTCACCAAAACTAACATGTACTCACAATTATTTGTGTACCTTGCCCCTTTAGGACCAATAAGTAACACCTCGCTGAGCGAAAACTATTACTAGATTGATGTAAAGGATATCCAAGCAAGTGTATATTTTGGCATGGCACCTTTTAACTCAATTTTTAAGTTTGGAACTTAAGGCTCTTACTATGTTGGTTAGATTTTAAGTGAACTAAAATCCTTAATCATGCAACATAATCAAGCTTTTGATCTCATGCATTTAAAGACATATTTAAAAGCAATAAATAACTTAGAACATGCATAAGATAAATGTGATCTAGTATGGCCCGACTTCATCTTGAAGCTTTAACTTCAAAGTCCGTCTTGAAAATCTCCGTGGGAGGCACCATTTTCTTCAAATAGGATAAGCTATAATTAAAACCAATTACAACTATTTGATGGTACGCAGACCATATTTGAATTGAAAAACAACTTTGGTACTTTAGACCAATTACATTCAAATTAATGGTACGCAGACCATATTTTCTATCCTATTTGGGCCATACTAGTCACTTCATAACCTGCAAAACAGTACATATACAATATATACCATTCACCCATTCTTTATCATGAATGGCCCACATAGCTGGTTAGTAAACACATTATGCATCACATAAACATTTGCAATAATTAATCAAGGGCACCAATAATCTACAAATTATTCAGTCCTTATTAATTCTAATCAAGTTGTTTTAACCTTAAAGATTTGTAGACCTAATCAAGAGTTTATGACTAAAAAGGGCTCCCACTTAAACCAATAAATTCATATGCTTTACTAATTTTAAACATAAAAATGTATTTCTAGTCTAACCGGAAACATACAAATTTAATTAAAATTTAAAGCTCATATAAATTTATAATTGAATCCAAAAGTTTTAATTTAATTTCAGTCGTATTTAAATTAATTCATGATTTTAATTTTAGTAAAATAATTAGAATAAATAAAATTTATTATAATTACAATATTCAAAATTAAAATCCAAGAAAATAATTTAAATTATTAATTTTAAAATTAATTAAAATTACGTAGACTGAAAATTTCAAATTAAAATTTCAAAACGATCTAATCGCAACGCAACAATCCCACGCAACGCACGCCCATGGGCCACACGCACACAACCATCGCTGGCCATGTGCGCGCAGCCCATGCGCTGCGTCGCATCGCTGCTGCTCACCATCGCAAGGCATCACGCGAGCTGGTGCTCGCTGCGCGCGCCAGCGCTCGATGCACGCGAGCCATCGCTCGCTGCGCTCGCTTGCCAGCGCTCGATCCATGCGAGCCATCGCTTGCTGCGCGCCTGCCTTTCCCGCACGCGAGCTTGCGCTCATCGCACGAGGCAGCAGTATGCGAGCTGGCGCTCGCTGCGCGCGAGCCATCGACGCTGTGCGTAGCGCTCGTGGCACGCGAGCTTGCGCTCGCTGCGCGCGAGGCTCCGCATGCTTGCGCGAGGCAGTGCGCGCTGTGGCGCAGCACGCTTGCTGCCCACACGCGACTGATGTGCCTTGCTTTCGCCCCTGCCCACACGCCCATTGCTCACAGCCCACGACACAAGGCAGGGCTGCTGCCTTGTGCTCATGCCCCATGCCCTTGCTCGCTGCATTCGTACCGCATGGGCGACGAGCTCCCTTGCTCGTCGTCGCATGCCCGCACTATACAACACCCCTTAAGGGTAACACGTAGCGTCCATTGCTTTGCGCGTGCAAGTTATATGAGCGAATCGCATAAAAATTAAAAATTTATATTCAAAATTAATGATAAATTAGTAAATAATATTAATTTCATAATTTTAGGGCGAAAAATCGAAAATTTATTATTTAATTGATTTCCGATTAACATGGATTCAAGTCTAGGTCATAAAAATTTAAAATTTAACATAAATTTACAATTTTTATGGTGGTTTTAATCATAGGTATCTAATTAAATTATAACTAATTATGAAAATCAAATTAATTCTAAATTATTCCAATTTTCAACAAATTAATCATAATTACAAATTAGATTGCATAATTAACAAGGCTAGGCATTCAAACTTGTTAAACATATACAGTAGGTCAATCAAAAATTCAAGATTTATCAACAAGAATCGCAAATATTTAATTTAACATCTTAAATTTACGAAATTTTGCATTCGAAAAACTAAAACCTCCGAAAAGTCATAGTTAGGCTTCGAAGTTGAGAATTCTGGGTTTGGCCGAAAAACATTATTTTTGTCAAAATTTTAGAATGCCTTTTACATGCGGAATTGACACAAAAATCACTCGATTTGGATGAGTAACAAAGAAACTGCCGAAAAACTGCGTACGTATAATTAAATAAACGCAATTTGCAATTAATTAACAATTACGAAAATTAATCACCCCTTTTAATTCTTGCAAATTTGTAATATTTAACCATGTTCATGCAATTTAGATTATGAAAATAATAAGAGGCTCGTGATACCACTATTAGGTTATGATACATATGACAATTCATAAATCATGCGGAAAAACCATAAAGCCAGGAAAGCATATTATTTACACAAAATCATTTAGCATAGTTTAGATGCATACACTTCGTTGCGTGCCTTCCCTAGCTGCGCCCGAACCGAACAAGAACAAGTCTTTAGGACTCCAAGTGTCGTCCCTCCGTAGATAGTCCACAGCACGTCCGGATCCGCTTTAAGCTTGACCAACTAGGATCGCCCTTAAGGTACTTAGAATTTTCAGCTATTGTAGGCAATTGTATGACTGAATTTTTGCTCTCAAAAATCACTTTGAATACTTCAATTGTGTATACAAATAATGACCCTAGGCCCTTATTTATAGAGGTATGGAAAAGGAATTGTAATCCTACTAGGATGTGGATTTGTTAATTAGAACTTTATTAGGACTCTAAATAACAAAGCAAATCTAATAGGTTAAGGATTTTAATCTTCGCACGAATCTTAATAGGATTAGGATTTCCCGCACACGCATCGTACAAGCCGTGCACCCGCGCAGGCCTTGCGGCCCACGACAAGCGCACAGCCCATGTGCAGTGCTGCGCGCGCGCGCCCTTGGCTGGGCCTGGCCTTGCGCTGGGCCTGGTCGAGGCGTGCGTTGCTGCGTGCGGCTCGCTGGGCGATGGCCTGGCTTCGTGCTGGGCCTTTGTCTAGCGGGCCTCGTCCGATGCTAATTCGTACGATACGCTTCCGATTAAATTCCCGATTCCGGAATTCATTTCCGATACGAACAACATTTAATATTTCCGATTCCGGAATTAATTTCCGTTTCGAACAAATATTTAATATTTCCGTTTCCGGAATTATTTTCCGATTCCGATAATATTTCCGATTCTGACAATATTTCCGTTTCCGGCAATATTTCCGATTCCGGCAATATTTCCATTTTCGATAATATTTTCCGATACGTACCATGTTTCCGTTTCCGGCAACATCTACGACTTGGATAATATTTATATTTCCGATACGATCCATATTTCCGTTTCCGAAAATATCATCGTTTCCGGAGTATTCATTTCTTGCCTGTGACGATCTCAGCTCCCACTGAAACCAAGATCCGTCGATTTCGAATATCCATAGATGGAGTATTTAATGCCATTAAATACTTGATCCGTTTACGTACTATTTGTGTGACCCTACGGGTTCAATCAAGAGTAAGCTGTGGATTAATATCATTAATTCCACTTGAACTGAAGCGGCCTCTAGCTAGGCATTCAGCTCACTTGATCTCACTGAATTATTAACTTGTTAATTAATACTGAACCGCATTTATTAGACTCAATGTTATATGCATACTTGGACCAAGGGCACTATTTCCTTCAAAAGGACCCTCCATCCTCTTGACCTTGAATTGGAGAGGACACTTAGGAGACAAAGGCGTGTACGGTCTAGCTCATCAAGCAATAACAGATTCGCATCGTTGAGTGTTGGTGAGGAACAACAAGAGAGTGAGAAAGTTTTTGAGAACATGGCGCTCCCGGTTAAGAACTTGGGAATACCGGGGGCATTCGAAGCTACATGTGGTATTCAAGCCTCAAAAACGGGTGCCAACAACTTTGAGATCAAGCCCGCCTTGATCAATTTGGTCCAAAGTGAAGGAAATAATGCCCTTGGTCCAAGTATGCATTCTATGTTAAGTCTAATAAATGCGGTTCAGTATTAATTAACAAGTTAATAATTCAGTGAGATCAAGTGAGCTGAATGCCTAGCTAGAGGCCGCTTCAGTTCAAGTGGAATTAATGATATTAATCCACAGCTTACTCTTGACTGAACCCGTAGGGTCACACAAATAGTACGTAAACGGATCAAGTATTTAATGGCATTAAATACTCCATCTATGAATATTCGGAACCGACGGATCTTGGTTTCAGTGGGAGCTAAGATCGTCACAGGCAAGAAATGAATACTCCGGAAACGATGATATTGCCGGAAACGGAAATATGGATCGTATCGGAAATATGAATATTATCCAAGTCGTAGATGTTGCCGGAAACGGAAACATGGTACGTATCGGAAAATATTATTGGAAATGGAAATATTACCAGAATCGGAAATATTACCGGAAACGGAAATATTGTCAGAATCGGAAATATTGCCGGAATCGGAAAATAATTCCGGAAACGGAAATATTAAATATTTGTTCGAAACGGAAATTAATTCCGGAATCGGAAATATTAAATATTGTTCGTATCGGAAATAGATTCCGGAAATGGAAATTTAATCGGAAGCGTATCGTACGAATTAGCATCGGACGAGGCTTGCCGGACGAAGGCCCAGCACGAAGCCGGGGCCAATCGCCCAGCAAGCATGCGCGCCACAAGCCCAGCCAAGGCAGCGCCCAGGCCTACCGCAAGGCAGGCCCAGCGCGCGCCAAGGGCCACGGCTGCGTGGGCCGTGCTACGCGGGCTGCTGCTCGCACGCGCATGGGCAGCCCTTGTGGCTGCCGTGTGTGTGTGAGTTTGTGCTCATGCGTGATTCCTGAATCTACAAGAGTCAGTGTATGATTAAATTTCTATTCCTAATTGGATAAATTAATTAAATAGAATTCATGTAGGATTCTAATTCCAATTAATTCGTATCCTACTAGGATTACGATTCCTTTTCCATAACTCTATAAATAAAGGCCTAGGGGTCATAATTTATACATAAGTTTCAAAGTATTCAAAAGTGAGTTTTTTTTGAGAGAAAATTAAAACACACATCTTGCTCATAAAGTGCCGAAATTTTCTAGTACCTTAAGGGCGATTCTAGTTGGTCAATCTTAAGGCGGATCCGGACGTGCTGTGGACTATCTACGGAGGGACGACACTTGGAGTCCTAAAAGACTTGTTCTTGTTCGGTTCGGGCGCAGCTAGGGAGGGCACGCAAGAAAGAGTATGCATCTAAATTATGCTATATGATTATGTGTAAATAATATGTTGTCCTGGGTTAATGGTTGTTTCCGCATGATCTATGTAGTGTCATATGTATCATAACCTAACAGTGGTATCACGAGCCCCTTATTATTTTCATAATCTAAATTGAATGAACATGGTTAAATATTACAAATTTGCAAGAATTAAAAGGGGTGATTAATTTTCGTAATTGTTAATTAATTGCAAATTGCGTTTATTTAATTATATGTACGCAGTTTTTCGGCAGTTTCTTCATTACTCATCCGAAGTGAGTGATTTTTGTGTCAATTCCGCATGTAAAAGGCATTCTAAAATTTTGACAAAAATAGTTTTTTTCTGCCGAACCCAGAATTCTCAAATTCGAAGCCTAACTATGACTTTTCGAAGGTTTTAGTTTTTCGAATGCAAAATTTCGTAAATTTAAGATGTTAAATTAAATATTTGCGATTCTTGTTGATAAATCTTGAATTTTTGATTGACCTACTGCATATGTTTAACAAGTTTGAATGCCTAGTCTTGTTAATTATGCAATCTAATTTGTAATTATGATTAATTTGTTGAAAATTAGAATAATTTAGAATTAATTTGATTTTCATAATTAATTGTAATTTAATTAGAAACCTATGATTAAAAACCACCATAAAAATTGTAAATTTACGATAAATTTTAAATTTTTATGACCTAGACTTGAATCCATATCAATCGGAAATCAATTGGATAATAAATTTTCGATTTTTCGCCCTAAAATTATGAAATTAATAATATTTATTAATTTGTCATTAATTTTAAATATAAATTTTAAATTTTTATGCGATTCGTTCAAATAACTTGCACGCACGAAGCAATGGACGCTTCGTGTTACCCTTAAGGGTGTTGTATAATGCGGGCATGCGACGACGAGCAAGGGAGCTCGTCGCCCGTGCGGCACGAATGCAATGAGCAAGGGCGTAGTGCACGAGCACAAGGCAGCAGCCCTGCCTTGTGTCGTGTGCCACGAGCAATGAACGAATGGGCATGGGCCAAGGGCGAGCCAAGGCAGTCGCGTGTGGGCAGCAAGCGAGCTGCGCCACAACGCGCGCTGCCTCGCACAAGTACGCGCAGCCTCGCGCGCAGCGAGCGCAAGCTCGCGTGCCACGAGCGCTGCGCCCAGCACTACTCGCGCGCGCAGCGCGCGATGTCGCTCGCCCAGCGAGCGATGTCGCGCCCCAGCGAGCGATGGCTCGCGCGCACAGCGCGCGATGTCGCCCGCCCAGCGAGCGATGTCGCGCGCCCAGCGAGCGATCTCGCGCGCGCGCACTGCGAGCGATAGCTCGCGTGCGATGGGGCGCTGTGCGGAGGCTTGCGATAGGACAGCAGCAGCTATGCGACGAGCGCATGGGCTGCGCGCACATGGCCAGCAATGGCTGTGTGCGTACGGCCCATGGGCGTGCAACGCGTAGGGTGTTTTGCGTTACGATTAGATCGTTTTGAATGTTTAAATTGAAAATTTCAGTTCACGTAATTTTAATTAATTTTAAAATTAATAATTTGAATTAATTTCTTGGATTTTAATTTTGAATATTATAATTATAATAAATGTTATTTATTCTAATTATTTTACTAAAATTAAAATCATGAATTAATTTAAATGCGACTGAAATTAAATTAAACTTTTTGGATTCAATTATAAATTTATATGAGCTTTAAAATTTAATTAAATTTGTATGTTTCCGGTTAGACTAGAAATACAATTTTATGTTTAAAATTAGTAAAGCATATGAATTTATTGGTTTGAGTGGGAGCGCTTTTTAGTCATAAACTCTTGATTAGGTCTACAAATCCTTAAGGTTAAAACAACTCGATTAGAATTAATAAGGACTGAATAATTGGTAGATTATTGGTGCCCTTGATTAATTGCTGCAAATGTTTACGTGATGCATAATGTGTTTTACTAACCAGCTATGTGGGCCATTCATGATAATGAATGGGTGAATGGTATATATTGTATATGTACTGTTTTGCAGGTTATGAAGTGACTAGTATGGCCCAAATAGGATAGAAAATATGGTCTGCGTACCATTAATTTGAATGTAATTGGTCTAAAGTACCAAAGTTATTTTTCAATTCAAATATGGTCTGCGAACCATCAAATAGTTGTAATTAGTTATAGCTTATCCTATTTGAAGAAAATGGTGCCTCCCACGGAGATTTTCAAGACGGACTTTGAAGTCAAAGCTTCAAGATGAAGTCGGGCCATACTAGATCACAAATATCTTATGCATGTTTTAAGTTATTTATTGTTTTAAATATGTCTTAAAATGCATGAGATCATAAGCTTGATTATGTTGCATGATTAAGGATTTTAGTTCACTTAAAATCTAACCAACATAGTAAGAGCCTTAAGTTCCAAACTTAAAAATTGAGTTAAAAGGTGCCATGCCAAAATATACACTTGCTTGGATATCCTTTACATCAATCTAGTAATAGTTTTCGCTCAGCGAGGTGTTACTTATTGGTCCTAAAGGGGCAAGGTACACAAATAATTGTGAGTACATGTTAGTTTTGGTGAAACTCAACGATATAAGTAAGGAGTCCTTTTATGTCGTGGCAAATTCGATAGGTTTACCTAATAAGTTCTTAGACGTACCTATCAACCAAGAATAGTTTCTAGACTATTAGCAAAAGGCTTTTGCTTACCTAAGATGTTCTAGGATTAAGTCGACAAACTGTGCTTAGTTCTTCAATGATTTTAGGATCTTGGAATCATTTTATTCCCACCTGCCGGAACACATAACTTGAATAAAATGCTTAATAAACATTGAATTATGCATGTATGCTAGAATTTAAGTTTATTAAGAGAAACTGTGAATGGTTATTTATTTGTTTATTCTTTTCAATTGTAGTTTATAATATGGCAAACAACAATCAAAACATCATCATGGGTTCTGAGCTTATGGTCAAGCTGAACCTGACAAATTTTCTTGAATGGGAAGCTAAGCTAGTTGAAATAGTCAAACTCAATGGACTTGAGTATGTACTATCACATCCCATGCCAAGCTACTATGCCAGAGACATGACCCCTGAGAGATTTTACGCCTGGGATGCGGATCTCAAAAAGGTTATGAGTCTCATGCTGAACAATATCCCTGATGATTGGGCTAGAAGGTTTGTAGCCTATGAACCTTTTACGCTCATCAAGAATCTGAGGGATATCTGTCGTGGAAGTACGGAGGACAGGGACCTGAACGTCCATGAGTTGATTGAATCAATGTCTGGTCTAAAGGTTAGTTCTCCCAACAGGTGTTATAGGATGGAGGTCCAAGAAACACATGTTCAGCTCCTTCGCACTAAACAGAGGGTAGGCGTCCCACTGAGGTTCCATGTGGATCTTATGTGTTCATATTTTGATCGCCTAAGTCTAGTAGGAACACCAATAAGCGAAAGGATGGCAGTCTCTGTCTTGCTCAATTCACTACACAGTGGGTTTGGTCGCTTCAAGCAACAATACCTAAGTGAACCAAGAGAAGAAACAGTTGCAGAATTTATTCACCTTGTCAGAAAGGCTGAAATAGTACTGGACTGTGAAGCCAAAGATTTACTCAAGGCTAGAAAGAGACCATTCAAGAAAGGTGGAAAGTCCAAGGGCAATGCTGAATCAAAGCAGGACAAGTCCACATCAAGCTGTCTTTATTGTGATGGAATAGGCCATTACAAAAGAGAATGTCCAAAGCTAAAGGAAGATCAGAAGAACGGAACAGTCGTTCCATCTTCAGGTATTTTCGTTATAGACTGTATACTTGCTAATTCAACTTCTTGGGTATTAGATACAGGTTGTGGCTCACACTTATGTTCCAATCCACAGGGACTAAGAAGAAGTAGAAAGTTAAGCAAGGGTGAAGTCGACCTACGAGTGGGAAATGGAGCACGGATTGCTGCATTAGCTGTAGGAACTTACTATTTGTCGTTGCCCTCCGGGCTAGTTTTGGAACTGGAAGAATGTTTCCATGTTCCAAGTCTTACTAAAAACATCATTTCAGTTTCTTGCTTAGATGCTAAGGGATTTTCCTTTATAATAAAAGACAATAGTTGTTCGTTTTATTTTAAAGAGATGTTTTATGGATCTGCTAGATTAGTCAATGGACTTTATTTATTAGATCACGACAAACAAGTATATAACATAAATACCAAAAAGGCCAAAAAGGATGATTCAGATCTCACCTATCTGTGGCATTGTCGATTAGGCCATATAAACTTGAAACGCTTAGAAAGACTTCAAAGAGAAGGAATTCTAGAACCATTTGACTTAGAGGATTATGGTAAATGCGAATCATGTTTACTTGGCAAAATGACAAAGCAACCTTTCTCTAAAGTTAGAGAAAGAGCAAATGAACTATTGGGTTTAATCCATACAGATGTATGTGGACCAATGAGTACAAATGCTAGAGGTGGTTTCAGCTACTTTATCACTTTCACTGATGACTTCAGTAGGTATGGTTATGTCTACCTAATGAAGCATAAGTCTGAATCCTTTGACAAATTCAAGGAATTTCAGAGTGAAGTAGAGAATCAATTAGGCAAGAAGATTAAGGCACTGCGGTCTGATAGAGGCGGTGAATATCTGAGCTATGAATTTGATGACCATCTGAAAGAATGTGGAATTCTATCAGAATTGACTCCTCCTGGAACACCACAATGGAACGGTGTGTCAGAACGGAGGAACAGAACCTTGCTAGACATGGTCAGGTCAATGATGGGTCAGGCCGAACTTCCATTAGAATTTTGGGGACATGCACTAAATACAGCTGCACTCACTATAAATAGAGCTCCGTCTAAAGCTGTCGAAAAGACTCCATACGAATTATGGTTTGGAAAGCCTCCAAATGTGTCTTTTCTTAAGATTTGGGGATGTGAAGTATACGTCAAACGATTAATTTCAGACAAACTTCATCCAAAATCTGACAAATGTATCCTTGTGGGCTATCCAAAGGAAACAAAGGGGTATTACTTCTACAATACATCTGAGAACAAAGTGTTTGTTGCTCGAGATGGTGTCTTTTTGGAGAAGGATCACATTTCCAAAATGACAAGTGGGAGAAAAGTAGACCTCGAAGAAATTCGAGTCGAACAACAAACTCTAGAGAATGCTCAAGATGACATTCAGGATGAAACTCAGAGATCTTTAGAAGAATCTGGTGAGAATCATGGTCAATCTAGAAATGTTACCCCGCGTAGATCGCAAAGATATAGATCTCAACCGGAAAGGTACTTAGGTATTTTGACGAACGAGAGCTATGACGTTCTATTACTTGAAAGTGATGAACCTGCGACTTACAAGCAAGCTATGACGAGCCCTAGCTCCAAGCAGTGGCAAGAAGCCATGCAATCTGAATTAGACTCCATGTCTGAAAACCAAGTATGGGATTTGGTCGATTTGCCAGATGGCTACCAAGCCATTGGAAGCAAATGGGTTTTCAAACTGAAAAAGGACAAGGATGGGAAACTTGAAGTTTTCAAAGCTAGATTGGTTGCAAAAGGTTACAGGCAAGTCCACGGTGTGGATTACGATGAAACCTTTTCACCAGTTGCAATGCTAAAGTCTATTCGAATAATGTTAGCAATCGCTGCATATTACGATTACGAAATATGGCAGATGGATGTCAAAACTGCTTTCTTAAACGGCGTTTTAACAGAAACTGTGTTTATGACACAGCCTGAAGGTTTTGAGGATCCAAAGAATGCTAAAAAGGTATGCAAGCTAAAGAAGTCAATCTACGGATTGAAGCAGGCATCCAGGAGCTGGAATATACGTTTTGATGAAGCAGTCAGTGACTTTGGTTTCATCAAGAACGCGGACGAATCTTGTGTATACAAGAAGGTCAGTGGGAGCAAAATTGCTTTCCTAGTATTATATGTCGACGACATATTGCTTATCGGAAATGACATTCCTATGTTGAACTCTGTCAAGATTTGGCTTGGGAAATGTTTTTCGATGAAGGATCTAGGAGAAGCACAGTACATATTGGGCATCAAGATTTACAGAGATAGATCTAAAAAGATGATTGGACTTAGTCAAAGCACTTATATCAATAAGGTGCTTGATAGGTTCAAGATGGCGGACTCCAAGCGAGGCTACCTACCCATGTCTCATGGAATGACTCTAAGCAAGACTCAGTGCCCAAAAACACTTGATGAGCGTAGACGAATGAGTGGGATTCCATATGCATCATTGATTGGTTCAATAATGTATGCTATGATATGTACACGCCCGGATGTTGCGTACGCACTCAGTGCTACGAGCAGATACCAGTCAGACCCAGGAGAGGCGCATTGGACTGCTGCCAAGAACATTCTGAAGTACCTGAAAAGGCACAAAGATGACTTCCTGGTCTATGGTGGAGATGATGAATTAATTGTTAAAGGCTATACGGACGCAAGTTTCCAAACCGACAAAGATGATTTCAGATCACAGTCTGGGTTTGTCTTCTGCCTCAACGGAGGAGCAGTAAGCTGGAAAAGTGCTAAGCAAAGCACCATTGCGGATTCTACAACTGAAGCGGAGTACATTGCTGCACATGAAGCAGCAAAGGAAGCTATATGGCTAAGGAAGTTCATAGGAGAACTTGGTGTAGTCCCCTCCATTAAAGGACCAATAGCCCTGTATTGTGATAATAACGGAGCTATTGCACAGGCAAAAGAGCCTAGACACCACCAGAGAGTCAAGCATGTACTTCGTAGATTTCACCTTCTACGAGAGTTCGTTGAAAGAAAAGAAGTCGAGATAAGCAAAATTGGAACTGATGACAACATATCAGATCCATTAACTAAACCTCTGCCGCAAGCGAAGCACAACTCGCACACTGCAGCTATGGGAATCAAGCATATTGGAGAATGGCTTTGATGTCTCTGTTTAATGTTTTAAAGTTTTAGAGTTTAAATCTTTGTAAAACATTATTGGTTAATCATTCACAATAAATGAAAGAAATTCATTTTTCCATTTAATTTGTGGTTTATTAAATGATGAGTCCCTTCAATTTGACGATATATTCAAGATAGACTGTCAGGACCAGTCCTGTGACTAAGAAATGTCTATCAAGTGAACTTGAATGTCAAAGGTTGAAAATGGTCCCTAATTGGAGTTTTCTATAAAATTGGACGCATAGAAAACGTTAGACGATTAGAGTGCAAGATGACTAGTAGTTCTGTTTCTTGAACTATGTGGACATGGCAATGTCATAATCATTTGCATAGATACTTACTTTGGGAAGACTAGTATCGGACAAGACCTATGAAACTTTACTGTAAGAGATGAAAGTCTGTCATAAGTAAATTTCATTAAATTATTAGACACTAAATCCTCAATACCTGAGTGATTTGAGATTACTTGTTTGAGAACTGGTTGCTTTGACGTTGACCAACCGTCGCACCGTAAAAGGAGGCTATAAAGGCAACGCTCAGGTAATCACCTATCAAACGAAGTCTAATCTCAAGATCGCAAGATTGGGATTGTCCTCCCATAAATCGGGATGAGATGCTTAAAAGTTGTACAAGGCCACTCGGAGAGCTAGAAACTGTGAAATGCATGGCCGTGCTCGGATGAATCATAGGCTATGATTATCTGTTTATTTGATCAGTTGAACTCTGAAACCGAGGAACACCTCTGGACATAATAAGGATGACAACTCTTACCTTATGTTCAAGAGCAAGCATCGAGCGACAAAGGAATTAGGAAATGCACACTTGTCCCTAAGGACAAGTGGGAGACTGAAGGAAATAATGCCCTTGGTCCAAGTATGCATTCTATGTTAAGTCTAATAAATGCGGTTCAGTATTAATTAACAAGTTAATAATTCAGTGAGATCAAGTGAGCTGAATGCCTAGCTAGAGGCCGCTTCAGTTCAAGTGGAATTAATGATATTAATCCACAGCTTACTCTTGACTGAACCCGTAGGGTCACACAAATAGTACGTAAACGGATCAAGTATTTAATGGCATTAAATACTCCATCTATGAATATTCGGAACCGACGGATCTTGGTTTCAGTGGGAGCTAAGATCGTCACAGGCAAGAAATGAATACTCCGGAAACGATGATATTGCCGGAAACGGAAATATGGATCGTATCGGAAATATGAATATTATCCAAGTCGTAGATGTTGCCGGAAACGGAAACATGGTACGTATCGGAAAATATTATTGGAAATGGAAATATTACCAGAATCGGAAATATTACCGGAAACGGAAATATTAAATATTTGTTCGAAACGGAAATTAATTCCGGAATCGGAAATATTAAATATTGTTCGTATCGGAAATAGATTCCGGAAATGGAAATTTAATCGGAAGCGTATCGTACGAATTAGCATCGGACGAGGCTTGCCGGACGAAGGCCCAGCACGAAGCCGGGGCCAATCGCCCAGCAAGCATGCGCGCCACAAGCCCAGCCAAGGCAGCGCCCAGGCCTACCGCAAGGCAGGCCCAGCGCGCGCCAAGGGCCACGGCTGCGTGGGCCGTGCTACGCGGGCTGCTGCTCGCACGCGCATGGGCAGCCCTTGTGGCTGCCGTGTGTGTGTGAGTTTGTGCTCATGCGTGATTCCTGAATCTACAAGAGTCAGTGTATGATTAAATTTCTATTCCTAATTGGATAAATTAATTAAATAGAATTCATGTAGGATTCTAATTCCAATTAATTCGTATCCTACTAGGATTACGATTCCTTTTCCATAACTCTATAAATAAAGGCCTAGGGGTCATAATTTATACATAAGTTTCAAAGTATTCAAAAGTGAGTTTTTTTTGAGAGAAAATTAAAACACACATCTTGCTCATAAAGTGCCGAAATTTTCTAGTACCTTAAGGGCGATTCTAGTTGGTCAATCTTAAGGCGGATCCGGACGTGCTGTGGACTATCTACGGAGGGACGACACTTGGAGTCCTAAAAGACTTGTTCTTGTTCGGTTCGGGCGCAGCTAGGGAGGGCACGCAACAAAGAGTATGCATCTAAATTATGCTATATGATTATGTGTAAATAATATGTTGTCCTGGGTTAATGGTTGTTTCCGCATGATCTATGTAGTGTCATATGTATCATAACCTAACACAAAGCCACCCCTTTTGTGGGAAGAGTAATGAATCACCTCACGAACATCTCAAGCAATTCGAGCACTATTGTGACACAATCAAGCACAATGGTGTTACATCGGATTACGTGAGGTTGACATTGTTTCGGTTCTCTCTACTTGGGCGGGCAAGTGATTGGCTTGACAAGGAGGTCAAGCCCAACTCACTTCGCACTTGGACCGAGGTGACGAGTGCATTCTTAAACAAGTTCTATTCGCATGGGAAGACGACGGAGTGTCTCCACAAGATTCAATCCTTTGAGCAAAAGCGAGATGAGTCACTCTTCGAAGCTTGGGATCGTTTTAAGGAATACCAAAGGGAATGCCCTCACCATGGGATCCCTAAATGGTTGTTCCTCCAAACATTCTACTTGGGGTTGAGTCCAAGTTCGAAGACAAGTCTTGATGCGGGCGCGGGAGGCCCCATGATGAACAAAACCGAGGATCAAATAGAGGAAATCATTGAGGATGTAGTTCAAAACTACCAATCTTGGCATGTAGGCACAATGGATTATGATGGGAAAGGTAGGAGTGAAGATGGCAAGGGTTCGCTGTACGCCATAGAGCAAGCACGGATGATAGAGAAGCTTACC
The DNA here is from genome assembly GCF_020520425.1 of Spinacia oleracea. NCBI lineage: Eukaryota > Viridiplantae > Streptophyta > Magnoliopsida > Caryophyllales > Amaranthaceae > Spinacia > Spinacia oleracea. Next base: position 37,978,416 of record NC_079487.1, on the reverse strand, counting down.
TCGCGCTTGGAGAAGCTTGAAAACACACCATTCGCGGGGAGAGCTTCGAGCCAACCGCCATCACCGTCTACAATCCCTCCTCCTTCGGCCACTCTTCTCTCTAAGGGGAAGAGCAAGGTTTTTTCTTATGGCTCAATGCCTCCGGGCACCTTCTTTTGCGAAAATTGCCAAGACTATAGTCATTCCCCCGATGCATGCCCCTTAGTTCATAACTCGTCATTTGTGGATTATGGCCCTTCGTATGAAGGCGAGTTTGATGTAGAGTATGCTAATGCCGTAAATGGAGGTCTAGGAATGATAACTCTAACAATCCTAATTTTGCTAGGCAACCTAGAGGGCCCTCCATGTATGGTCCCCACCAAGGCTATGGGCAAGGAAGTGGATATGATAGCCAAAATCGAGGTGGCTATAGAGCACAAGGCTATCAAAGCCAAGCGCCCTATGGTCAATCTCAAGGTTTTGGCAATCAAGGCCAATACAACCAAGGGAGTTATAATGCCAACCATCAAGGTGGAGGGGGTTATAACTACTCTTATGGGAAATTTAGGGGGTGCCTCAAGTGGCAATCAAGGCCAATACAACCAAGGGAGTTATAATGCCAACCATCAAGGTGGAGGGGGTTATAACTACTCTTATGGGAAATTTAGGGGTGCCTCAAGTGGGGGTTATCCTTATGGTGCATCTCAATTGCCACCTCCCGGATTCAACGGACCGAGGAACTTTGGCAACCAATATCAAGCAAACCTTAGTGGTTATGGCATTGCACCTCCACCACTCCCGCCTCTTAAGTCTAATCTTGAGGCTCTCATGGAGTCGTTTGTGGGGGCGCAAGCCAAGAAGAATGTCGAGTTTTAGGATGGATTCAAGCAATCCAACACTCACTTGAAGATGATTGAGACCCAACTTGCTCAACTAGCTAGCACTATCAAAGAGCCACAAGTGCATACAAGTCTCCCACCCCAAGGTCAACCTCCTAAGTAAATGTATGCAATCATGACAAGGAGTGGGAAGACTTTGGATGATGTTCCTAGAGCCAATGAGGATCCTAAGTCCAATGGGAAGGATTAAGAGGGAGTCGTTGAGTCTAGCGACAATGATGTGGTAGAAGAGGAGCCTCCTGAAGGAAATAATGCCCTTGGTCCAAGTATGCATATAATATTAAGTCTAATAAATGCGGTTCAGTATTAATTAACAAGTTAATAATTCAGTGAGATCAAGTGAGCTGAATGCCTAGCTAGAGGCCGCTTCAGTTCAAGTGGAATTAATTATATTAATCCACAGCTTACTCTTGACTCAACCCGTAGGGTCACACAAATAGTACGTAAACGGATCAAGCATTTAATGGCATTAAATACTCCATCTATGGATATTCGGAATTGACGGATCTTGGTTTCAGTGGGAGCTGAGATCGTCACAAGCAAGAAATGAATACTCCGGAAACGATGATATTTCCGGAAACGGAAATATGGATCGTATCGGAAATATAAATATTATCCAAGTCGTAGATGTTGCCGGAAACAGAAACATGGTACGTATCGGAAAATATTATCGGAAATGGAAATATTGCCGGAATCGGAAATATTTCCGGAAACGGAAATATTGTCAGGATCGGAAATATTGTCAGGATCGGAAATATTATCGGAATCAGAAAATAATTCTGGAAACGGAAATATTAAATATTTGTTCAAAACGGAAATTAATTCCGGAATCGGAAATATTAAATATTGTTCGTATTGGAAATAAATTCCGGAATCGGGAATTTAATTGGAAGCGTATCGTACGAATTAGCATCGGACGAGGCCTGTCAGACGAAGGCCCAGCACGAAGCCGGGCCATCGCCCAGCACGAAGCCCGGCCATCGCCCAGCAAGCCAGCGCGCCACAACGCACCAGCCAAGGCTGCGCCAGGCCCACCGCAAGGCAGGCCCAGCGCGCGCCAAGGCTGCGGCAGCGTGTGGGCCTCGTGGCAATGGGCTGCGAGTGCTCGCGGGCTGCGCGCGCGCATGGCGCCCCTCGTGGGCTGCTGTGCGTGCGTGTGTGTGTTTGTGTTCATATACGAATCTTAAAGCTATCAGGATTCGATATATGATTAAATTTCTAAACCTAAAAGGATAAATTAATTAAATAAGAGTTCTACTAGGATTCTAGTTTAATTAATTCGTATCCTAGTAGGACTCCAGTTCCTTTTCCATACCTCTATAAATAGGTGCTTAGGGTCATAATTTATAGATAAAATTGAAGTATTCTAAAGGCAAGATTTTGAAGAAAAATCAGCCATACACTTGCACTTAATAGCCGAAATTCCTAAGCTACCGATACCTGGTGAAAGGATTAGTTCCACCTCGAGAAGTCTGGCAAGATGCAAAAGGATTCAAATACATTGTCAAGTTCAATGAATTCAACCAACCTATTCGAAAAGGTGGTTCCATCCTTGTGAGTTTCCTCGGAGATATTGCAAAAATAGATAGATTTGTCCAGTGGGAGTACATAGTTGGCGTGAGGTGAACAAGCAGTTAAAAGCCAATATTATTACACTTATTCGGGTATGTGTATTTATCGTTCTTAACACTTGGAATAATTGTAGATTTATTTTTGGTAGGTTGCTTTGTTGGTTAAGACTTTCTGGTTGGTTTCTTTTCTTGGTTATGCTGCTCTTTTTGCTTTCTTCTGTAAAAATGTCACAACAATTATACAACAAACATACAAGATTATCACATATGAAACTTAAACTGGATAGCCAACATGAATAAAAAATATGTTTACACCAAATAAAATCATACTCACTGAGTTGCTAGTTCCAGATTCCAGACACGAAAAATGTGTGTTTAATGAGAGTTTTATATGCCTTGAGGATCATACCACATTTGTACTGCAACTGAATTCTCAATTCAAGCAGCTTCTCTTCTTCCTCTGCCATTTCTTTCAATATAAGAATAGCATCTCCATTTTTTGCTTCAATAAGCAAATCATTGACTTCATCTTCTTCTTTTACAGAGTCTATTCTGGTTGGAACTAATTGATTAGATCAGAACATACCGATGAGAACTGATCATAACTGAATTGATCAGATCAGGATATAACTGATCAGAACTTAATTCTGAGTAAATGTAGGGTAAAAACACACTTATGTCTCGTGCATTAAAGCAGTATTGTACTAACACCCTTCCGTCCTTTCTCCAATCTGTTCACACTAATTTTTCCCCAACCCTACTATACTCCCTCTGACCCTGTTATTCTGCTCATGTTCCGTTAGACTGGTCTCTTTTGATACGCCTTTACAGGGATGATAATATTTTAATGTGAATTGATCAATGTAGAGTACACTGCAAGTTTTTAATCTAATCAGCAGATTACAATTCATTTTTCTTCTGTTATAGTAAGTTATCTCCTTTATAAGCTTGGTGAATGGTGATTATACAACGAGGAATGATTTGTCTACATTCTAATCTAGCTTGTTTACTTCCCTAGGACAGTAAGACTTCCATCTTAAGTATAAAATGTTAGTTCTTTGTCACTAATCAGAAGTGTAATGCTAATAAATTCATTAATAACAACTCTCAAATATGACTATGAAGATGCTGAGAGCTTTAGTGGCCATTCTAACATAAGTATACCATTCCATTAATAATAATATGTCGAGTCATGCATTTTTCTTTCTACAAAATCGTTTACCAATGTGGTGTTTTGGAGATGAAATATGGTGTAACTTGATTTTTCTTTTTTCTTTGAGGAATCATTTTGTGATACCCGAAGGCAAGATAGTTAACGATGCACTTTTGATGCGTATTGACAAGCCATGGAAGCAACATAGATACACTTTGAAGAAGGATTATTTCGATCCAGTGAACAGAACTCGAGAACAGAACTATGCCAAACAACCTGATGGAGTCTCCGATAGGAGTTGGACGGATTTGGCCGATTATTGGCTTTTACCAAAGACCCAGGTTTGTGACCTCGAACGATCCTAAATTTAGCAAGTGTTTCACCTATTCATGTTAACATTGGTTTCATGAAATTAGGAAAAATGTGAAATGGGAAAAAATGCCCGAGCATTACACGGACATAAGCACAACAGTGGTGCTACAAGCTTTTCTAATCGAAGAGAAGATTTGGTATGATTTTCTACCTTATTTGATTTGTTGCATTTCAGTTGCTATAGGTATTAATCAGATAGGAACTTAAAACATGAAATTGTTCACATAAGTATGTTGATATATTTTTTTTCCTAACATTGCAGAAAAAGAAGGGAAAGTTTAGCGAATTGGCGTTTTACAAAACAGTTTATGCCAAAGAAGATGGAAGCTTTAAAGAGGGCACACTCTCTCATCAATTTGTGGTATACATTGCATTAAGCTAATTCAATATTTACAATCTTGTCTTTTAAAGTAATTTTAGTCCTGATTGTTGGCATGCTCTTTTATTCTGCTTGGTGCGTTTTTTTAGTACGGTTCATCTTTCAAATGGAAGCAGGCAGGTGCTTTGGCTATATCTTAGTTTTGTGAATCACATGTGATGCAGCACTAAGATGTGAACTCTTTTCTACCAAGCTGTCCAACCTCTCACCACGTTCTAGGACACTATCAATAGTTTTGTGCTGTAGCAAATTGAAAAGGTGTTAAAAATATATAAAAACAAATCAAGTTAAAATAAACAAACAATCATAAGGCAAAACAAATGGAAGGACAAACAACACTCATCCTAGCAATAGCAGCATGACACCTAGCAATGAGCAATGATATGCCTTGTACACTTATGATCACTGTAAGGAACTCAGAATTTCCAAGCAAACCACTGATATCACCACAGGGAGAATACAGGAAAATAGAGGAAGTAGTTTATATTATTTAAGGATAAAGCTCAAGGCTTGATTACAGACTAGAGAACTATTCGAGAGGTTCTCAACTCTCCCACTTAACCATTCAATTCCAAGATGGTTCTCTGTCTCTCCCTTCTCCCCTTTTTAATACAACTTTTCAGAATAAGACAAAAGTAATTAAGCTAAAGTAACTAGGACAAAAGATGTTAATGAAAGTCAGGTTGCATCCTCTAAGGAGGGTTGTTGCGCCCCCTCTGCCCCTTTGGCTGTTGCTGCTTCTTCTGTCCCTTATGCTGTCTCTTTGTCTTGTACTGTTGGTTGCTTTTTCTTTCCTCTTCTTGCATACACCTTCAATGTGGGAGAGTTGGTATGGTGAATTGCAATCACACCCATCTTATTTTTGTTTACACAATCACCAAACTGATGGAAAAAGAACAGTTGGATTCCTTGGAGACTTGGAGTGAAAAGCTGTAATGCAGTTGCAAGAGATAGAACATAGATAAACAATTAAACATACTCAAATAATAATTTTATCAAAGAACTATCCCGGCCTCATCTGTAAAGGCAACTAGCAACGCATTGACATTGCAATCTATGATTTCCCAAATCTTTTCTGCAAACTACACTCATATTGTTCATAATTGATTTTCCAAAGCTGTACAAACTGTTACTTAAATTTGCAACCAAAGCAACCAAATATGTGTGCATGAACCAACCAAAGCTTGTGCAAATTTGCAAGTTTTTTTCTTTTCTTTTCTCTGACTCTGTTTCTATTTCTTTACTTGTTTTTCGCTCTTTTCTTTGGTTGTTGGGAGAGTAATGTAGAATAGAAAACCAAGTATAACGTCTAGTTTGCAAAACTCAACAAGTCTCTCTACAATATCTGAATAGAATTGTCAGATAACTCTTTCTTTTATTAGTTCTTAAAGCAAAAACTGATACAAAATTCTATGTGAGTTACACCATATATATAGGTGTATACATTACTCTAATTCTATTCTAACTAGGAATACTTTGCTCCAGAAATCCTAATAGGATATAAAATAAAGTAAATAATAAATAACTAGTAAACTAGCTTAGTCCTACACGGTTTAGGACTATTGCTTCAGGTGAATCCAATTAAGACAAGTCACAAATTTAACTCCATTGTCTTGTAACTTGAACCCAAGTGAATCCAAACCAAGAACAATTGGTTCCATAGTCCCAACAAGTCTTCATAAACAATCCATAGGCTTCCTGTCTACTCGATCTTGCCATCAAAATGTGCTTGTCCCTATTTAGGTAGTTTAGCCAAGTCAATAGGTAGAAATGGATTGATTCCATAAGCAATCTCAACTAGAGAATCACCCGTAGTACTTGAAGGCGTCCTACAGTAAGCAAATTTAGTATGTGCTAGCCGTGTATCCCAATCCTTTGTAGTCTTGCTCACTAGGCCTTGAAGTAGAGTACCCAATGTATGACTGGTAAGTTCAGTTTGTGGATGATAGAGACCGAGGAAAGAGTAGTTTACTACCAACTAGCTTCCACAAACTCTTCCAAAAATAGCTCAAAAACTTTGTAATCGGAAACTGTACTTTTAGGTATCCCGTGCAAACTCACAATTTCCTTGTAGTATAGATCTGCAACACACAAAGCATCATCTGTTTTTTTGGCAAATGATAAAATATGCCATTTTAGGTAAGTTCAATTTTTGGCAAATGTAGAATTTCCTTGTAGTACAGATCTGCTTCTGGTTTAGAACGTGAGCAATGTAAGCCTAGCTAACCCAAGATCACCCAATCTAGCATTCATATCAACATCCAATAATAGAACATTACTGGCCTAAGATGAATTTATGTGCTTGCATTTGTGATATTTTATCATCTCGAGCTTACACTTTTCATATTATTTAACAGGAAGAAGCAAACAATAAGGTCCAAGAAAACCTTGCCAGTTCTTCTTCATCTATGTCTAGGGTTGAAATTGAGAATGCGGTCTTTACTGAGCTTATATATAAAGGTGAAGTACCTAAACGTCCTCTGAATTATGGCTTTGGAGTGAAGAAAAGTGACATATTTGGAGTCGAAGGGGTGCTTAGGAAAGAAGGGTCAACCTGTGTTAGCAACAATGCTATGGAAATGGAGAACATGAAAGGAGAACTATCGATTGTCAAGAAGCAAAATGCGGACCTTGCAGAACAAAATCAAGTCCTGAACTCCAAGTTTGATGAAACAACACAATCCTTTAAAATGATTGCTTCTTTTTTGGGACAAGTTTTGAAGGAAGTACGCAAAGGAAATGTTTCATCCGCCCTTTTAGATGGTGCGGAATCAGCAATACATATGGTTAGTTATTCTTGAATTAGAATATACTGAATTCGGAGTAACTAAAATTTGCATTCCAATAAAACAAATGCATTTAATAAATGTAGATGCGAACTGAATTGATCAGAGCAGAGCAGAATTGATCGGAACAGAACTGATCTGTTCTGTTCTGTTCAGAACTGATCTGTTCTGTTCTGTTCAGAACTGATCTGTTCTGTTTGAACAGAACAGATGAGTTCTGAACAGAACAGAACAGTTTTGATCTGATCATAACATAACAGATTAGATCAGTTCTGAACAGAAAAGAACAGAACAGAACAGATCAGTTCTGCTCTGTTCTGTTCAAACTGATCTGTTCTGTTCTGTTTAGAACTGATATGTTCTGATCAGATCACAACTGTTCTGTTCTGATGTTCAGCTTCCTATTGTCACTATAATCCCTCCATTATCTCGTATTCGTATTTGGATATTTAATGAGGCCAATGGGAAATGCAACATATAATAGACATATTAAAATGTTTCTTTTGCAGATTAATGATGATTCTGGTGGCAATGGTGAAGAGAATGCTGACACATGAGACAAGGATATTAAAAGCAAGGTAATTTCTTAGAGAATTGTTCATTTGGTTGGTCTTAGTTATTGGATTCGTATAATTTGAGGATTTGAGTGATTATTTGTTGGATCATGTGGCATATTGTGAGTGTGATGTGGAAGAAGGAAGGTGGTTTTGTGTTAGATTGGTAGATAAATTGTTATGAAGCATAAGTATGAAAGTGTTTCAGGAAATGATGGGTTATTCACCAATTATTATAATAATTGCTTATTGTAAAACACAACATTTTTGAACTGAGTGAGAGATACAGGAAAACACAACAATCACAAAGAACAAATGTTTCTCCATCTTATGATCCGTTTCGTAGTTGTTGATCTGTTCTACACAACCAACCAACCAAACAATGAATGTACTTTTGGGACTTTCTTTACTCTTGCATACTAGTTTCTTCCATTCAACTTATGCCCGTTTTGTAGTTTAATTAGTTGTTTTGTAGTTTAGTTTCAAGCAGGTTGTTCTTATAGTACACTTATATCAATCTAATTATAGATGTGATTGAGATCAGTTAAACGAAGCCATAAAATCATGATTTGGATAACACGTGTTGTTGTTGTCTTAATTAGTAGTTATTTCCATGATAAGTACATGTTCTAGCTTTATATAGCTTCTTCTTTTAGTTTGATTTCAATGCACTAGGAATTTTTGTTGTTTGAAGGTCCATTGTTCTTTGACTATGCTAGTGCTCATGTTACATCTTTCTAATCTTTTAGTTTGTTGTGAAGCCTCTTATTTATCAAATTTCACATGCTAAGGTGATTTGATCGATGTGTTAGTAAAGTTTATGGATCGATAATTTGACATATTAAACTTTCTTTGCAGATTATTGATGATCCAAGTGATGATGGTGAAATATAGATAAGAGATCAACAATTTGTCTACAACCTAAGCTCTAGCATGTCGATAGGATTTTCTCGCTTAATTAGTACGTAATTAAGATTTTTTTATTTTATCTTTGGACTATCTTCATTAATGTAGAAAAATGACGCTAGGATTGTAGTTGTTTTAGAAATATTGTTTTTAATTTGGTTTTATTGGACAATTCAAATGAATGAATGGATACTATTATAACTTTTTTCCAAGCTTCACTTTTTGTAAGCTAATTTATTTTACGTATAAATTAATTTGAGATTCTATGATAATGTTATACATATTCAAATTTAAATCGGGTTGTGCATCCATGTGTATTCAATATAAACAAATAGCATCATGGTTTAGATCAAATACTATTTTTACTAAAAAAAATTTTAAAAAAATAAGCGGAAAATTGTGACGCTCAAAGAGTCTATATTATTTTGGAGGGAAAGTAGAAAGGCATAAAACAACGGAGTACTTCGTCGAAACTTGCTGAGTATTGGTGCGAACCTAGGAGAATAGGGACGCCTATAAAAGTAGTTTTGTATTGCGACGGGGAAATCAGTCTAAATGAGCGGAATATGGACGGCAAAAAGCGTCGAAAAATGTGTAAATTGTGACGCTTTAAACCGACAAAAAATTTCGACTACCTAGGCAGTCCATATGTGTTGTATTTTTCGACGCTTTTTTGTGCCGAAAAATATCGGCTGTAAATATATGGACGGTCTGTCAGACCGTCGAAATGTGAAATATTGACGGATTTTTGCGTCGAAATATTACCAGAAAAGCGTCGAAAAGTGACGCGTTTTTTTGTAGTGTATATGATTATGTGTAAATAATATGTTTCCTGGCTTTATGGTTTTTCCGCATGATTTATGTTTATTCATATGTATCATAACCTAACAGTGGTATCACGAGCCTCTTATTATTTTCATAATCTAAATTGCATGAACATGGTTAAATTTTACAAATTTGCAAAGAATTAAAGGGGTGATTAATTTTCGTAATTAATTGCAAATTTGCGTTTATTTAATTATATGTACGCAGTTTTTTGGCAGTTTCTTCGTTACTCATCCAAATCGAGTGATTTTTGTGTCAATTCCGCATGTAAAAGGCATTCTAAAATTTTCGGCCGAACCCAGAATTCCCAAATTCGAAGCCTAACTATGACTTTTCGGAGGTTTTAGTTTTTCGAACGCAAAAGTTTGTAAATTTAAGATGTTAAATTAAGTATTTGCGATTCTTGTTGATAAATCTTGAGTTTTTTTATTGACCTACTGTATATGTTTAACAATTATGAATGCCTAGACTTGTTAATCATACAACCTAATTTGTAATTATGATTAATTTGTTGAAATTCGAATAATTTAGAATTGATTTGATTTTCATGATTAATTAATAATTTAATTAGGTACCAATGATTAAAATCCACCATAAAAATTGTTAATTTATGTTAAATTTTAAATTTTTATGACCTAGATTTGAATCCATGTTAATCGGAAATTAATTGATTAATAAATTTTCGATTTTTCGCCCTAAAATTATGAAATTAATATGTTTTATTAATTTGTCATTAATTTTGAATTAAAAATTTTAAACTTTTTTTTTGAAAGACGCCCATAAATGTTCCACGCACAAAGCAATGGAAGCTACGTGTTACCCTTAAGGGATGTTGTATAGTGCGGGCACGCGACGACGAGCAAGGGAGCTCGTCGCCCGTGCGATACGAATGCAGCGAGCAACCAAGTCATGGCGCGCGCGCGAGGCGAGGAGCCTGGGCGTGTGTGCTGTGTTGATGGGCGGTGGGCGAAGGGGCGTAGCACAAGGCCGAGGTGCGCGCGCGGGAGAGTGCAAGCTGCGTCGCCCAGCGAGCAGTGCTCCGCGCACCAACGAGCGCTGCCTTGCCACGAGGGACAGCTCGCGCCTAGCGAGCGATGCATCCCTTCGAGAGCTGCTGCGATGCATGCGGGCGAGCAGGCTGCGCGCAAGCGTGGCTTGGCTTGCTGCGTTTGCGCGTGGCTGCTGCTAACATTGTGCCATGGCCATGCGATCGGTCTTGCACACGATGGGGCTTGGGCGCAAGCCCAAGTGCTCGTCGTGTTACGATTGAGTCGTTTTGAATTTTAATTTGAAATTTTCAGTACAGAAATAATTTTAATTAATTTTAAAATTAATAATTTAAATTGTTTTCTCGGATTTTAATTTTGAATATTATAATTATTATAAATTTTAATTTATACTAATTATTTTACTAAAATTAAACCTTGAATTAATTTAAATTCATTTAATTCAACTGAAAAATAAATTAAATAAATGGATTCGATTATAATTTTATATGAGCTTTAAATTTTAATTAAACTTGTATGTTTCCGGTTAGACTAGAAATACATTTTTATGTTTAAAATTAGTAAAGCATATAAAGTTATTGGTTTAAGTGGGAGCAATTTTAGTCATAAACTCTTGATTAGGTCTACAAATCCTTTAAGGTTAAACAACTTGATTAGAATTAATAAGGACTGAATAATTGGTAGATTATTGGTGCCCTTGATTAATTGCTGCAAATATTTAAGTGATGCATAACGTGTTTTACTAACCAGCTATGTGGGCCATTCATGATAATGAATGGGTGAATGGTATATATTGTATATGTACTGTTTTGCAGGTTATGAAGTGACTAGTATGGCCCAAATAGGATAGAAAATATGGTCTGCATACCATTAATTTGAATGTAATTGGTCTAATGCACCAAAATTTGTTTTTCAATTCAAATATGGTCTGCGTACCATCAAATAGTTGTAATTAGTTTAATAATAGCTTATCCTGTTTGAAGAAAATGGCGCCTCCCACGGTGAAATTCAAGACGAAGTTTCCAACCATTTTCAAGACGGACTTTGAAGTTGAAGCTTCAAGATGAAGTCGGGCCATACTAGATCACACTTATCTTATGCATGCTTTATGTTATTTATTGCTTTTAAATATATCTTAAATATGCATGAGATTGTGGCTTGATTATGTTGCATGACTAAGGATTTTAGTTCACTTAAAATCTAACCAACATAGTAAGAGCCTTAAGTTCCGAACTTAAAAATTGAGTTAAAAGGTGCCATGCCAAAATAACACTTACTTGGATAACCTTTACATCAATCTAGTAATAGTTTTACGCTCAGCGAGGTGTTACTTATTGATCCTAAAGGGGTAAGGTACACAAATAATTGTGAGTACATGTTAGTTTTGGTGAAACTCAACGATATAATAAACTCTTAGACGTACCTATTAACCAAGAGTAGTTTCTAGACTATTAGTAAAAGGCTTTTTCTTACCTAAAAGATTTTAGAATTGAGTCTAAATACATAATGTGCTTAATTCTTCAATGGTTTTTAGGATCTTGGAATCATTTTATTCACACCTTCCGGAACACATAACTTGAATAAAATGCTTAATGAACATTAAATTATGCATTTATGCTAGAATTTAAGTTTATTAAGAGAAACTGTGAATGATTATTTATTCTTTTTCAATTGTAGTTTTAACTATGGCAAACAACAATCAAAACATCATCATGGGTTCTAAGCTTATGGTCAAGCTGAACCTAAAAAATTTTCTTGAATGGGAAGCTAAGCTAGTTGAAATAGTCAGACTCAATGGACTTGAGTATGTACTGTTACATCCCATGCCAAGCTACTATGCCAGAGACATGACCCCTGAAAGATTTTCCGCCTGGGATGCGGATCTCAAAAAGGTTATGAGTCTCATGCTGAACAATATCCCTGATGAATGAACTAGAAGGTTTGTAGCTTACGAACCTTTTACGCTCATCAAGAATCTGAGGGATATCTGTCGTGGAAGCACGGAGGACAGGGACCTGAACATCCATGAGTTGATTGAATCAATGTCTGGTCTAAAGGTTAATTAGTTCTCCCAACAGGTGTTATAGGATGGAGGTCCAAGAAACACATGTTCAGCTCCTTCGCACTAAACAAAGGGTAGGCGTCCCACTAAGGTTCCATGTGGAGCTTATGCTTTCATATTTTGATCGCCTAAGTTTGCTAGGAACGCCAATAAGCGACAGGATAGCAGTCTCTATCTTGCTCAATTCACTGCACAGTGGGTTTGGTCGCTTCAAGCAACTATACCTAAGTGAACCAAGAGAAGAAACAGTTGCGGAATTTGTTCACCTTGTCAGAAAGGCTGAGATAATACTCGACTGTGAAGCCAAGGATTTACTCAAGGCTAAAGGGAGACCCTTCAAGAAAGGTGGAAAGTCCAAGGGCAATGCTAAAACAAAGCAGGACAAGTCCACATCAAGTTGTCTTTATTGTAATGGAATAGGCCATTACAAAAGAGAATGTCTGAAGCTAAAGGAAGATCAGAAGAACGGAACAGTCATTCCATCTTCAGGTATTTTCATTATAGACTGTATACTTGCTAATTCAACTTCTTAGGTATTAGATACAGGTTGTGGCTCACACTTATGTTCCAATCCACAGGGACTTAGAAGAAGTAGAAGGTTAAGCAAGGGTGAAGTCGACCTACGAGTGGGAAATGGAGCACGGGTTGCTGCATTAGCTGTAGAAACTTATTATTTGTCGTTGCCCTCTGGCCTAGTTTTGGAACTGGAAGAGTGTTTCCATGTTCCAAGTCTTACTAAAAACATCATTTCTGTTTCTTGCTTAGATGCTAAGAGATTTTCCTTTTTTTTATAACAGACAATAGTTGTTCGTTTTATTTTGAAGAGATGTTTTATGGATCTGCTAGATTAGTCAATGGACTTTATTTATTAGATCACGACAAACAAGTTTATAACATAAATACGAAAAAGGCCAAAAAGGATAATTCAGATCTCACCTATCTGTGGCATTATCGATTAGGCCATATTAACTTGAAACGCATGGAAAGACTTCAAAAGGAAGGAATTCTAAAACCATTTGACTTAGAGGATTATGGTAAGTGCGAATCGTGTTTACTTGGCAAAATGACAAAGCAACCTTTCACTAAAGTTGGAGAAAGAGAAACTGAACTATTGGGTTTAATCCATACAGATGTATGTGGACCAGTGAGTACAAATGCTAGAGGTGGTTTCAGCTACTTTATCACTTTCACTGATGACTTCAGTAGATATGGTTATGTCTACCTAATGAAGCATAAGTCTTAATCCTTTGACAAATTCAAGGAATTTCAGAGTGAAGTAGAGAATCAATTAGGCAAGAAGATTAAGGCACTGCGGTCTGATAGAGGCGGTGAATATCTGAGCTATGAATTTGATGACTATCTAAAAAAATGTGGAATTCTATCAGAATTGACTCCTCCTGGAACACCACAATGGATCGGTGTGTCGGAACGGAGGAACAGAACCTTGCTAGACATGGTTAGATCAATGATGGGTCATGCCGAACTTCCAATAGAATTTTGGGGACATGCACTAAATACAGCTGCACTCACTATAAATAGAGATCCGTCTAAAGCTGTTGAAAAGACTCCATATGAGTTATGGTTTGGAAAGCCTCCAAATGTGTCTTTTCTTAAGATTTGGGGATGTGAAGTATACGTCAAACGATTAATTTCAGACAAACTTCATCCAAAATCTAATAAATGTATCCTTGTGGGCTATCCAAAGGAAACAAAGGGGTATTACTTCTACAATACATCTGAGAACAAGGTGTTTGTTGCTCGAGATGGTATCTTTTTGGAAAAGAATCACATTTCCAAAATGACAAGTGGGAGAAAAGTAGACCTCGAAGAAATTCGAGTCGAACAACAAACTCTAGAGAATGCTCAAGATGACATTCAGGATGAAACTTAGATATCTTTAGAAGTATCTGGTGAGAATCATGGACAATCTAGAAATATAACCCCGCGTAGATCGCAAAGATATAGATCTCAACCGGAAAGGTACTTAGGTATTTTGACAAACGAGAGCTATGACGTTCTATTACTTGAAAGTGATGAACCTGCGTCTTACAAACAAGCTATGACGAGCCTTAGCTCCAAGCAATGGCATGAAGCCATGCAATCTGAATTAGACTCCATGTCTGAAAACCAAGTATGGGATTTGGTCGATTTGCCAGATGGCTACCAAGCCATAGGAAGAAAATAGGTTTTCAAACTGAAAAATGACAAGGATGGAAAGCTAGATTGGTTGCAAAAGGTTACAGGCAAGTCCACGGTGTGGATTACGATGAAACCTTTTCACCAGTTGCAATGCTAAAGTCTATTCGGATAATGTTAGCAATCGCTGCATATTACGATTACGAAATATGGCAGATGGATGTCAAAACCGCTTTCTTAAACGGCGTTTTAAAAGAAACTCTGTTTATGACATAGCCTGAGGGTTTTGAGGATCCAAAGAATGCTAAAAAGGTATGCAAGCTTAAGAAATCAATCTACGGATCAAAGCAGGCATCAAGGAGCTGGAATATACGTTTTGATGAAGCAGTCAGTGACTTTGGTTTCATCAAGAACGCAGACGAATCTTGTGTATACAAGAAGGTCAGTGAGAGAAAAATTTCTTTTCTAGTATTATATGTCGACGACATATTACTTATCGGAAATGACATTCCTATGTTGAACTCTGTCAAGATTTGGCTTGGGAAATGTTTTTCGATGAAGGATCTAGGAGAAGCACAGTACATACTGGGCATCAAGATTTACAGAGATAGATCTAAGAAGATGATTGGACTTAGTCAGAGCACTTATATCAATAAGGTTCTTGAAAGGTTCAAGATGGAAGACTCCAAGCGAGGCTACCTACCCATGTCTCATGGAATGACTCTAAGCAAGACTCAGTGCCCAAAAACACTTGATGAGCGTAGACGAATGAATGGGATTCCATATGCATTATTGATTGGTCCAATAATGTATGCTATGATATATACACGACCGGATGTTGCGTACGCACTCAGTGCTACGAGCAGATACCAGTCAGAGCCAGGAGAGGCACATTGGACTGCTGCCAAGAACATTCTGAAGTACCTGAAAAGGCACAAAGATGACTTCCTGGTCTATGGTGGAGATGATGAATTAATTGTTAAAGGCTATAAGGACGCAAGTTTCCAAACCGACAAAGATGAGTTCAGATCACAGTCTGGGTTTGTCTTCTGCCTCAATGGAGGTGTAGTAAGCTGGAAAACTGCTAAGCAAAGCACCATTGCGGATTCTACAACTGAAGCGGAGTACATTGCTGCACATGAAGCAGCCAAGGAAGCTATATGGCTAAGGAAGTTCATAGGTGAACTTGGTGTAATCCCCTCCATTAAAGGACCAATATCCCTATATTGTGATAATAACGGAGCTATTGCACAGGCAAAGGAGCCTAGACACCACCAAAGAGTCAAGCATGTACTTTGTATATTTCACCTTCTACGAGAGTTCGTTGAAAGAAAAGAAGTCGAGATAAGCAAGATTGGAACTGGTGATAACATCTCAGATCCATTGACTAAACCTTTGCCGCAGGCGAAGCACAACTCGCACACTGTAGCTATGGGAATCAAGCATATTGGAGAATGACTTTGATGTCCTTGTTTAATGTTTTAAAGTTTTAGAGTTTAATTCTTTGTAAAACATTATTGGTTAATCATTCACAATAAATGAATAGAATTCATTTTTCCATTTAATTTGTGGTTTATTAAATGATGAGTCCCTTCAATTTGACGATATATTCAAGATAGACTGTCAGGACCAGTCCTGTGACTAAAAAATGTCTATCAAGTGAACTTGAATGTCAAAAGTTGAAAATAGTCCCTGGTCGGAGTTTTCTATAAAGATGGACGCATAGCAAACGTCAGACGACTAGAATGCAAGATGACTAGTAGTTCTGTTTCTTGAACTATGTGGACATGGCAATGTCATAATCATTTGCATAGATACTTACTTTGGGAAGACTAGTATCGGACAGACCTATGAAACTTTACTGTAAGAGATGAAAATCTGTCATAAGTAAATTTCATTAAAATTATTAGACACTAATCCTCAATACCTGAGTGATTTGAGATTACTTGTTTGAGAACAGCTTACTTTGACGTTGACCAACCGTCGCACGGTAAAAGGAGGCTATAAAGGCAACGCTCAGGTAATCACCTATCAAACAAAGTCTAATCTCAAGATCGCAAGATTGGGATTGTCCTCCCATAAATCGGGATGAGATGCTGAAAGTTGTACAAGGCCACTCGGAGAGCTAGAAACTGTAAAATGCATGGCCGTGCTCAAATGAATCATAGGTTATGATTATCTGTTTTATTTGATCAGTTGAACTCTGAAACCGAGAAACACCTCTGGTTATAATAAGGATGACAACTCTTACCTAATGTTCAAGAGCAAGCATCGAGCGACAAAGGAATTAGGAAATGCACACTTGTCCCTAAGGACAAGTGGGAGACTGAAGGAAATAATGCCCTTAGTCCAAGTATGCATTTAATATTAAGTCTAATAAATGCGGTTCAGTATTAATTAACAAGTTAATAATTCAGTGAGATCAAGTGAGCTGAATGCCTAGCTAGAGGCCACTTCAGTTCAAGTGGAATTAATGATATTAATCCACAGCTTACTCTTGACTGAACCCGTAGGGTCACACAAATAGTACGTAAACGGATCAAGTATTTAATGGCAGTAAATACTCTATCTATGGATATTCGGAATCGACGGATCTTGGTTTCAGTGGGAGCTAAGATAGTCAAAAGCAAGAAATGAATACTCCGAAAACGATGATATTGCCGAAAACGGAAATATGGATCGTATCGGAAATATAAATATTATCCAAGTCGTAAATGTTGCCGAAAACGGAAACATGGTACGTATCGGAAAATATTATCGGAAATGGAAATATTACCAGAATCAGAAATATTTCTGGAAACGGAAATATTAAATATTTGTTCGAAACGGAAATTAATTCCGGAATCGGAAATATTAAATATTGTTTGTATCGGAAATGAATTCCGAAATCGGGAATTTAATCAGAAGTGTATCGTACGAATTAGCATCGGACGAGGCTTGCTAGACGAAGGTCCAGCACGAAGCCAGGCCGTCGCCCAGCAAGCCAAGCGCAACAAACCACACGCCTAGCCTCGACCAGGCCCAGCGCAAGGCCAGGCCCAGCCAAGGCTTGGGCGCGCGCACGGATCAGGCAGGCTGCGAGCAGTGGGCCTCAGCGCTGTGCGCTCGGCGTGGGCCGCAAGGCTTGCGCGCGGGCGTGCGGTGCTTGTGCGTTGCTCTTGTGCGTGTTACACGAATCCTAAAGCTATCGGGATTCGTCATATGATTAAATCCTAATCCTAATAGATAAAGTTTATTTAATAGAGTCCTAGCAGGATTCTAATTAAACTAAATTATTATTCTAATAGGATTATAAGTCCTTTTCCATAACTCTATAAATAGGTGCCTAGGGTCACAAATTTATACACAACATTGAAGTATTCAAAGGTAAGATTTTGAAGCAAAAATCAGCCAAACACTTGCAACCATTTTAGCAGAAAATTCCTAGGAACCTTAAGGGCGATTCTAGTTGGTCAAGCTTAAGGCGGATACGGACGTGCTGTGGACTATCTACGGAGGGACGACACTTGGAGTCCTAAAGACTTGTTCTTGTTTGGTTCGGGCGCAGCTAGGGAAGGCACGCTACAAAGTGTATGCATCTAAATTGTGCTATATGATTATGTGTAAATAATATGTTTCTTGGCATTAAGGTTTTCCGCATGATTTATGTTTTGTCATATGTATCATAACCTAACAAATTATACATTAAATACGGTTAATTTATGACAATACTATGTCATGATTACCTATAAAAAGTATACTAAAAAAATTTGTATAAGGAAACACATAAAAATAAAAGTCTAACAATAAAAATTTGTGATATAGTTCAAGTGTATGTAAAAAATGTTTTCTCTAACATTAGAGAGTTGTAACATCTAAAGTGATGTTTGGTTGACATGAAAAATATAGGAAGTATGATTTCCTAGGAAGTGAAAGATTAGAGTATTGTTTGGTTGACAAAAACATGGAAAGTCACACTTCCTTGGAAGTTCTACTTCCTACAAAATAGAGGAAGTTGCTTACCTACATTCCCTTAGGTAAGTGAAACTTCCTATGAGAATTTACTTCCCATGTTTAACCAAATAATATCACCCACTTCCTAGGAAATGCTTATACGTGGGAAGAACTTCTTCCTAGGAAGTTCTGCTTCTCACGATCAACCAAACGACCCCTAAGAGTACTCAAATGTTAATAAGACTCAATCTATATACAAGCTTATGCATAATGAAGTTGTTAGTTAAGTTATGTATTGTGATGGATACTCGAGCATGTAAGTTTGATGATGAAGTTTGTTGTGGGAACTTTTACGGTGCTGATGTGGCACGCGCTCCTCGGAGGTATCAAGTATGACTTGGCACGAACTTCTGGCAACCTGCAAAACAAGAATATTCCCCTAGGAATATTCCCTCCGATGCTTAAGTAAGTATAAGCTAGAGAGATAAATAATTTGTAGAGAGAAGGCAGAGCAAAGATAAGTTTGTTGTGGTTGGGCAAGAATTGAATACCTTTTTACCTTGGGATCTGAGCTATTTATAGTGCTAGGGTTCCTTGGGGACTGCACCCTCAACCCTAACTATGGGACACGTGACCCTTGGGGATTTAGGACACGTGGCCATTGGCCTGCAATGATGGACCTGCCATATTTGGACCGGCTTTTAAAGAGAATGGGCTTTGCTAAATGGGGCTCTGTCTTTATTCCGGTGGAGTAGCAGGACTTTGGGCCTTCTTTCTAGGCCTGGGCCCATCTGATCAGTATGAGTCGTAGGCTGCCTCTTTGGGCTTTGTGGGAGATTTGTTCAAGCCCACATCATTTGCCCCTCATGAGGAGTGAAAACAGACGTTAGTTTTCACTGCTCTTGGAGTGTCCAACAAGGTGATGACGCGTGGAAGGGGTAATCATTTCTTACCCCTGTATAAATAAGTGGCCAATTTGAGTGATTTCCCCCCTCATTTCCAGTGATCATTTGAGAGCAATAGGAGAAAGCGATTTCCGGCGTCTTATATCCACCGACATCCACCGTAGCACCGCCACGATCTTCAAAGTCGTGTTCTTGCAGTTCTTCATCCAAGTTCTTTCACAAACTCTCTTTTGATTTATCAGGTAAAGGTCTCGTCAAACTGAAGGCGTCATGGGTCTCGTCAAACTGAAGGCGTCATCTTGTCCCTTTGACGTCTTCTGTTTTCAAGTTTGTCCCTGTTTTGAGGCAAGTCTTGGCTTGCTGCAGGATTTAATGGCGCGAATAGAAGACGAGGAGCAGTTCGAAGGAGAATCCTCTTCTCCTATAGAGGACGTCCCAGAAAGCACCGATGCCGCGCCGGCTAGTACGTCAGGTGGGGAGGAAGGTCACCTTCATCCCAGCGCCATTTTCCCACTTCAGACGTGGCTGAATTTCCTCACCCTAGAGGGGAAGGCCTATGGGGAGTCTCTGAATCTAGGTTCGGAGTATAAATTCCGCATGCCGGTTGGCATGGACTGCACCAGCTTTGGACTGGTGAAAGGGGAGTTCGCCGTTTACGGCTCATTTTTGAAGCTGGGTATGAGATTCCCCCCTCACCCCTTTGTGGTAGAGTTGCTGGACGGCTTTAATATTGGCCTTTGCCAAATGTCCCCGAACTCCTGGGCGGGTGTGTTTGTCTATATTGCTCGCTGCGAGCTTGCCGGCATCACCCCTTCTCTTCCGGCGTTCCTAAGAATCGCCTCTATGTCCCAAGTTTCGAGAGCCGCCGCGTGCTGGCTGATTCTTACATACAAAGGGGCCTATCGGACGGTGATGGGGAAGGCGTCTAAGTGGCATCACTGGAGGAAGAAGTGGGTGGTTATCAAAACCACCAATCTGGAGATGTTTGAGAGGATGAGACGCTGGAACGTCAAGCCCAACTTTGTTGGGAAAGGTACTTCTTTACCTCCCGTCTCCGCCGAGCTCTGGGAGCGGATCTCGTTGCTGTTCCTGGTCAGGCCGCTCGTCATCAAGGACAAGACGACCTACATACCCGAGGGGTGGTTGCCTCATCTGAATCAACTGAGCGATCCCATTTTCCTCTCGGCTGTAGGCCTGTGTCTGTATATGCCGAGAGGTAATGTATCTATACTTCCAATTCTTCTGTTTAATCAAAACCGCACTAATGTCTTTATTTCGTTTTTTCAGACGAGGCCATGGGTAAGCTGGACGATGCCTCCAAAGGCCAAGTGGACAGGCCGTCTTGGTTGGCGAAGGTACTCGACGCCAGTACCTTCAGAGCTTGGAAGCGTCAGCAGGCAGCCGAGCAAGCCATTTCTGAGCAAATGGCTCCCCCTCCTGCTGAGGAGGAGAAGGTATTGATTAAATCTTCAGACATGATTTCCTTTGTTGTTCACAACTTGTTTTTATTCATCATTTTTTTTTTTTAGAAGACGAGGAAGGCGACCACGGACGCGGCTCCTACTTCCAAACGCAGGGCTGGCGGCACAGGGAAACCCGTCTTCAAGTCAGTGACGTCGAAGGCTTCTAAGGGGTTTGCCGTCCCCAAGGCTGCATCTGCTTCTCCTAGCTTGGAGAAAACTGGAGGGACAGTTGATCCTCTTGCGGGGATTCCTGAAGTCATCCGCCGCAACATCCCTTTGCGGCGGAGAGAGCTAGGAATTCTGGGGGTAAGTTTTACTCCAACATCGTAACCACCTGTCGTTCCTCGTCCAGCAGTTCTATAGTTTCCCCCAGCGATTCTAAGGCCGTTGTTTTTCCCATAGAAATTCCCGATCCTCAGAAAGACATAGATGCTGAATTGGATCAGATCCCTTCTTCAGGCGGGTTCAATTCTCATGACCGTAGGAAGATAATGACGCTGATGCGCAGTGCCATTCCTCCCCAATATGCTGAAACTCTTCCTGAGGCGGCCGAGAATATGCTTGTCGCCATGCAGTCCTCGGCGCTGGACGTAAGTTTCGTTATACCTTTATTTTTACACACTCGTTTCTTTTTGTTTGACTTACTATTTTTGCGCAGATGTTCATTATGCTGGACTCGCTGAAAAAGTGGCGCACTGCTTTGGTGCATGAAGAAGCTCGTCACCGTCTTCTGGCCAGTCAGTGCGGTGACCAGCATTTTGCTGCACTGGAGAAGCTTCGCTTCGACAGGCGGGAACAGATTGACGCTGTGACTACCGCCCCGGCCTCTCAAAATGCTGAGAACACAGCTCGTCTCCTGCATATTGATCAGAACTTTTCTGAAATGGAGGATCTTTCCAAGAAGATAAAGGAGAAAGAGGCTGAGTTTTCTCGTCTGGAGACTCAGTTTAAAGAGTTGGAGGTTCAACTGGAGGCGGCTAGCAAGGAAGTCACTTCGTCATAGAGCTTCCTCGACCAGTCGGCCATGCTGGGTGAGAAATCGATCCGAAGGGGTATGGAGCTTGCATGGAATGCTGAATTTGCAAGCGAACGTCCCTTCAGCTGGTTTGAGAAGTTTCTCACCTATCAGATTGAGGTGGAGAAGGCTCAAAAGGAAGGACGCACCCCTCCTGAGTTCGTGCCCAGCGAGGATGAGGAATGAGTTCCTACGCGTCTTTGTTTTTATTAATGTGTTTTTTTTTTTTTTGCACATGTTCTTTTGACACCATGCTTGGTGGCTTTTGTGCATAATTCTTGTAATTATAACTAACTTTTTGGGAATGACATGATTCCCTTGTGAACGTCTTATTGCTTTTTAGCTTTCGTCACACATTTTTATTACGTCCGACGCCCCCAATTTGAGACGTCAGATGTCTGCCTTGGTCTTTTTACCAAGGTCTTTTGCTACTTTATATAGCTGTGTTAGGAATGTGTAACCCTTGTGTTCTAGGTGATCAGCCTAGTGAGGGTGCTAGTCTGGGCCACTTCTTAGGCCTTTAAACGACTAGTCTTTTGGGAGAGCATTAGTTTGCATTTCTCCGAGAGTTTTGATGACATTCTTTTCACAAGGATTTCCCAGCAAGATCGGCTTGCAGTGAATTTTTCATTTAATGTTCAAAACATGCTACACGGTGCGTCTAGGCTCTAGACGTCTTTACAATGCATATAATCTAGACAAGTGTCAATCTAGAAAAAGTACTTCTTGAGGTTATCCGCATTCCAAGTACGCAAAATCGGACGTCCCTGCATGTCTTGGATCCGGTATGTTCCGTCTCGAACCTCCTCGTAAATCTCATACGGACCTTCCCAAGTAGGGGTGAGTTTCCCTTGTTCATTGGCGCGTCCGACGGCTTCCATTTTCCTAAGCACAAAATCTCCAACTTTAAGTATTCTTCTAGAAACCCTTTTGTTGTATTCCCTTGTCATTCGAAGTTTGTATAGCTGCTGTCGTAGAGCCGCATTCCCTCTGGTTTCTGGTAAGAAATCCAAAGCCGCCTTCATCATTTCCCAATTGGCATCTTCATTAAACAACATGACGGGCAGGGTAGGTTCGCACATTTCAATGGGTAGGACGGCTTCAGCCCCATAGGCTAACAAGAATGGTGTTTCTCCTGTGGAATTTTTTGCCGTGGTCCGTATAGACCATAAAACATTGGGTAACTCGTCGGCCCATAAACCCTTTACCTCATCAAGCTTCTTTTTCATCCCTTCAGAGATAATCTTGTTGAATGCCTCTACTTGTCCGTTAGCTTGGGGGCGTCCTACTGATGCAAAACATGCTGTGATACCATGGTCGGCCAACCAATCTTCTAATTTGGGCGTCTTGAATTGTGGCCCATTGTCGAAGACGATAGACTGAGGCACGCCAAATCTTGTGATTATGTTTTTCCAGATGAATGCTCTCACATCCTGTGCTTTAGTGTTTTTTAAAGCCTCAGCTTCTACCCATTTAGTGAAGTAATCGACGGCTACTATTACATAGCGCAGTCCTCCTGGTGCCGTCGTATAGGGGCCTAATAAGTCCATCCCCCATTTGGCAAAAGGTATAGGGCTGGTGATTGGCGTCAGTTTCTTTGCTGGTCGTCGAATTAGGTGAGCAAATCGTTGGCATTTATCACAACGCTTGACCATATTGAGGGCGTCTTCTTTGAGAGGGGGCCAATAGTATCCAGTTCTTAAAGTTTTTTCGGCCAGGGCCCTTCCTCCTATGTGGGAGCTGCATAATCCCTGATGAAGATCTTCCAGTACCTCTTGCCCCTTCTCGGGGGTTACGCAGCGGAGAAGTGGCCGTGAGAAGGCTTTTTTGTATAGTGTTCCATTCCATATCTCAAACCATGTACATTTCTTTTGTAATCTTTCTGCCTGCTTGGGGTCATCAGGGAGTACTCCATTCATTTTGAAGTTGACAATTTCATCCATCCAGGTGGCTGTTCGGTCCAAGATGTATATTCTCGAGGCGTCAATGCTTTTGGACTGTTTTACCTCCCAGAATACATGACGTGGTGTGTCGCAGGATGCTGAGCTTGCCAGTTTAGATAAAGCGTCTGCCTTGTTATTTTCAGACCGGGGGATGTGTTTTACTTCAAAGTTAGACAGCTGTTGAGCTTCTTGGCGGAATTTTTCCAAATATCTTATCATGGCCTCGTCCTTGGCCTCATACTCTCCGTTGACCTGACTGACAATTAGTTGTGAGTCAGACAAAACCAGGACGTCTGCTGCCCCTGCGGCTCTGCTCATCTGAATTCCACATATCAGGGCTTCGTATTCAGCTTCGTTGTTTGACGCCTGAAAGTTAAATCGCATTGCATATTCATAGATATCTCCTTCTGGTGACTCACAGATAATGCCGACTCCTGACCCGTTCTGAGTGGCAGAGCAGTGGCAGAGCCGTCCACATGCACTATCCACTGAGTTTTTTCATTCTTCAAATAGGGTGGCTTGATCAGTTCCGCGATGAAATCAGCAAATGCATGTCCCTTTATTGCCTTCCTCGGTTCATACGAAATATCAAACGCGTGAAGCTTAATTGCCCAATTGACCATTCTTCCTGACGCTTCAAGGTTGGTGAAAGGTCGTTTAAGCGGTTGATCCGTGTATACTACCAATCGATGGGCCAGGAAATATGGACGAAGCTTCTTACTAGCCAAGAACAGAGCAAAACCAAATTTTTTGACTGTTGGATATTTGAGTTCAGCATTCTGCAACATGTGACTAACAAAGTACACAGGTAGTTGCGTTCCATCCCTCTCTGTAAGCAAGATGGCGCTTAGCGCGTATTCTGAGATGGCAAGGTACAGATACAAAACTTCCCCCAAGAGAGGGCTGACCAGCCGTGGCAAGGTGTGCAGATGTTCTTTTAGGCGGAGGAAGGCAGCCTCAGCTTGCGTCGTCCACTCAAACTGGGTGCCCTTTTTGATGGTACTGAAAAAGTAGTGACACTTGTCTCCAGCTCTAGATAAGAATCGTCCCAAGGCGGCGAGACACCCAGTGAGGCGTTGCACGTCTTTAACCGTCCTTGGCGACGTCATATCAATGACCGCTTGCACTTTGTCCGGATTTGCTTCAATGCCCCTTTCGTCAATCAGGAAGCCCAGGAACTTTCCAGAAGATACCCCAAATATGCACTTCTTGGGATTGAGTCTCATCTGGTATGTCCTGATGGTTTCAAAGGTTTCTCTCAAGTCGTCAAGGTGATCCTTCTTCTGCTTGCTTTTTACAATCATGTCGTCAATATAGGCTTCTATATTCCTCCCCAGCTGCTTTACGAAAACTGTGTTTACCAACCGTTGAAAGGTAGCAGGGGCATTTTTTAGACCGAACGACATTACTTTTTAGCAGTACAATCCTTGTTCCGTGACGAAAGACGTCTTTTCCTGATCTTTGGGCCATAATGGAATTTGGTGGAATCCGGAGTAGGCGTCCATGAAGCTCATCATGGCATGTCCAGCGGTGGAGTCGACGAGTCGTTCTATCTTCGGCAGTGGGAAGCTGTCTTTAGGGCATGCTTTATTGAGATCAGTGTAATCAACGCACATTCTCCACATCCCATTGGGCTTGGTTACCAGGACTACATTGGCTACCCAGTCTGGGTACTGGCATGGGCGTATGAAGCCTGCATCCATTAGTTTCTTAACCTCGACAGCGGCGGCCAAATTTCTTTCTTCTCCATGATTCCTCTTCTTTTGTCGTACTGGCTTCACAGTACTGTCCACATTCAACTTATGCACGGCCACCACCGGGTCTATACCGGGCATCTCCTCTACCGTGAAGGCAAATATCTCCTTATATTCTTGGAGTAGCTGCACTAATGCTGCTGACATGGGGTCGTCAGGGTGGACCCCAATGGGGACTGTTCGAGACGGATCTGCTAAGTCCAGAATTATATCATAAAGTGCTCCCACTGGCTCAGGTCGTCTTTCTGCATTGTGCTCTGTCGGTATTTCCCGGGTTTTACGACGACTTGCTGGAGGTTTAGTTTGTTCCTTTCCCTTTGGAGAGGCTCCCCAGGCCGTTGGCTCCAATGTCGACAAGTAACAATCCCTGGCCAACTGTTGATTTCCATAGAGAGATCCAACGCGTCCGTTGCTTCCAACAAATTTTACCAACAGTAAATGAGGGACGATCACAGCTTTTAGGTCGTTGAGTGTTGGACGACCAAGTATGATGTTGAATGTGGTGAGATTTTCCACTATTATAAACTTGATGACAATTTCTTTGATTACTGGGGGAATTCCAAAAGAAACCAGCAGCAAAATGGAGCCAATTGGACGAACGATGCTCCCCCCGAATCCTACCAAGGGCCCGTAAACTTTTTCTATGTCTTCTGGATTGTGCCTTAATTTCCGCAGGCATTGCAGACTGATTATGTCAGACGAGCTTCCCGTATCCACCAGTACTCTCTTTACCTTAAGATTAGCCACCTTAACCTCTATAACCAGAGGATCATCATCATATGGCGCGGCCGCCCTTTTATAGTCGTCTTCGGAAATTTCTACAGAGGGTAGGTTCTTCTGTGCGGGGCGAAGATGAGGTGGACCTTTTTGTCGTCCCTCCTTACATGGTTCTCCTGCCGCTATTCCTCCTGATATTACCATAACTCTTTCGTTTGAATACTTAGAGGTGGGACTCGCTTCTTTATGTGCGTCCTCTAGATGGACGTACTGGCGAAGGTGCCCTTCAGCCACGCGATCAGTTAATATCTTCCTCAACATCCGACAACTTTGGGTGTCATGCCCTTCGTCGTTGTGAAAAGCACAGAAAGGTACTTGTGGGCAGGAGGTGGACGATCGTCGGGGGGACGGTTCTATTCCCAGACTTGGTCCTTCCACAAGGAGGATCTCGCCAAGAGCCGTATTGAACTTAAAGGGACCTCTAGAGGACGTCCTCCTTCGCCACCTTTTTTCTTTGGAGCCACGGCCATTCTTCCTTCGGGCGACGCTCTCATGCTGTCTTATTGGAGCCTCTAGAGAGTAACGGTCCGTATCTTTCTTCTGCAAGATTCGTCTCGTCCTTCTTCCTGGACGAACCTCCTTGACATGTCGGCTAGCTTCCTCCAGGTTGCGTCTCCTCATAGGCGAGTCAGAATCTTCTGACAGAAACTCTACCATCCTACCATTATCATGTTTAGGATTGACTCCGTGAGGACCATCTAGCAAGGGTCGAATAGGAATGACGGCAGCAGGCTGGCTAGCTGCCGTGTCACATTGAGTGTTGGACCCGTCCTTAAACACTCCTTTTCTGGCTGGGAGTTCTGATTTACCCTTGGTTTTTCCGCAGTCCGTTTGAAGTTCAGCCATGACACTGTACCTCCCCCCAGACGGCGCCAAATGTTGTGGGAACTTTTACGGTGCTGATGTGGCACGCGCTCCTCGGAGGTATCAAGTATGACTTGGCACGAACTTCTGGCAACCTGCAAAACAAGAATATTCCGGTAGGAATATTCCCTCCGATGCTTAAGTAAGTATAAGCTAGAGAGATAAATAATTTGTAGAGAGAAGGCAGAGCAAAGATAAGTTTGTTGTGGTTGGGCAAGAATTGAATACCCTTTTACCTTGGGATCTGAGCTATTTATAGTGCTAGGGTTCCTTGGGGACTGCACCCTCAACCCTAACTATGGGACACGTGCCCCTTGGGGATTTAGGACACGTGGCCATTGGCCTGCAATGATGGACCTCCCATATTTGGACCGGCTTTTAAAGAGAATGGGCTTTGCGAAATGGGGCTCTGTCTTTATTCTAGTGGAGTAGCAGGACTTTGGGCCTTCTTTCCAGGCCTGGGCCCATCTGATCAATATGAGTCGTAGGCTGCCTCTTTGGGCTTTGTGGGAGATTTGTTCAAGCCCACATCAAAGTTGGTAGTTAAACTATGTATTAAGATGGTTACTTGAGCATGTAAATTAGGTGATGAAGCGGGTAAGGTGATTCCTTACACTGAGCGGGTATGTATACCTAGATGGATAGTAAGGTAAAATATAGTTGTAGAAAATATAATCTTTAAAATCTGAAGAGGGAAAAAAATAATGAAGTTTTTGGCTCATGTTTTTTACTACATTATTTGCTTGTCGGACGTTACAAATTAGGCTCTTTTCCTCAAACTTTATGTTTCCTGTTGATTTTATATTGTTGTTTTCACTTTGACAAGGACTAGAGAATTAAAGTTTGGAATTCAAACCAAAATTATTACTTTGATACAAAGCGTACTATATGTTACTTCCCTGATCTTAACTTCCTAACTTCACCACTAAGGCTCTGTTTCGTAGGGCGTAAAACGTTTTCCTGGAAAACGATTTTCCCTTTTTCAACCATTTTACGTTGTTTTGTTTGGCAAGAGATGGAAAATAATTTTTCATAACTCTCTCAATGGAGGAAAACCTTTTCCATTTGAAAGGGTGAGAAATCATTTTTCCTCCTTTCCTCCTTACCCCCCTCTCCTTTATTCCCGTCAATATTCACCATCTTCTTAGCAACCAAACCAAGAAAAACTAGTTTGGAATTGTATTTTCCCCAGAAAATATTTTCCATGGAAAATCATTTTGTACCAAAAACGTTTTGCACCAAAAACGTTTTACACCAAACCAAACGGATCCTAATTGTAATCATCCTAAACTATTTCCAGTTTTCGTCTCTCTGGTAATCAGT
Source organism: Spinacia oleracea (assembly GCF_020520425.1). Lineage (NCBI taxonomy): Eukaryota > Viridiplantae > Streptophyta > Magnoliopsida > Caryophyllales > Amaranthaceae > Spinacia > Spinacia oleracea. Next base: position 37,949,810 of record NC_079487.1, on the reverse strand, counting down.
AAAGATCTTTGAACCTTCCATTCGTGCCTCACGCACACACTCCGCCTCTCCCTCTCTACGCGTCGCACCATAGCGCAGCGGGTGCTGTTGTTGTGCGTGTGTTGTTGCTGCAACGAGCGAGCCCTAGCGCCCACCCAAGGCCTCGCCCGTCGCTGCTCTCGCGTGCCTTGCCCCGTGTCCTACGCCCTGCTCGTGCGCTATTTTTGCTCGTGCTCGTTGCCCACACGCAACACAAGGTTGTGTTGTGTGTTGTTGTTGTTGTTGCTTTTCAAAAACTCCGTATAATTTTGACTCTTGTCTAAATTCCATTTTAAATTATTAAATTATTATTATTGTTTTGGATTATTTAAACTGATGAGAACGGTTATGAACACCGTATTTTTAATGTTTTCGTATTTGAATTGATGAGATTAATTTTAATTATACGAACTATTATTTTCAGATTTAATAAATGATTAAAGTGTCAATTTTTATTGTCAAAACATGGTTTTTATGATAACCTATTGTTAGGATTTTAATTCCAACTACTTAGGCAATTGATTCACATAATTTAATGATGATTTAAATTATGGGAATCAAGCTTAATTTTCAGATTTATTATAAGGCCGTAAAGTGTTGATTTTTAATGATTTTAAAGGCCAAAAGTCAATGTTTTTGTACTAAGACTTTAAGTGACCAATTGAGACTATTAAATTGCTAAAGAACGATTAATTTTTAATTAAAACAAAGGTTTTAGAATCTTAAATAGTTTTTGGAAATTTATTAAACATGGATAATAATCAAGTTTCTCCATTGTGTTTATAGGAGGTAATTTCTAGCTTTGAGTCATGATTCGCACAGTAGCCCCCGTACTTAGGTATTCCAGGTATGTACATGACTAGGGTGACCACCTATTCCATGAGGATTGTATGATGTGTATTGATTGTGAATCATGTGAACTTAAAGTGTTGAGAATTCATGTTTGATGTGTGAACAAGCATGTTGTGAATTATTATTGAATCTATGAATTCTATGTGAACAATCATGTTATGGACTTTTATAATCGTTGAATTATGTCAAGCATGTTGTTCAAATTGATATGCATGTATGAGTGTTTCGCATGCAAGTTATTATGATTATGCTATTGTACGGGATGTCTAGCATACTTTGAGCCTAGTGGATTTGCCTCAGTGCATCGTTTATTCTACCGCCGAGTAGAATACATTTAAGAAGTTTATGTGAATTGAACTAAGGACTATTCGTGCTAAGGGCACACCCCGCTTGTTAACTGGAAATTTCGGGTTATCTCAACAGTGTTTTGAGAAGGAACAATGGGAGTAATTTCACTTGAGTCCTATATTTGATCACAAGTCCTAAAGGGATTAAAATAAAGTGTCATTGTTTAATTGTTTGCATGTTATGTTTTGTGTTGAGTCTTGAGTCGCCTTGAACATAACATACTAACTATCATAAAGTGTAACCCGAATGAGCTTCAAAACTCTTGGAACGTATATACCTTGAGTATGAACAATGGGGGGAGTCGCGTCGGAGAAACTCGTACTCCTTGAATGAGACAAGACGTTGTTTCATTCTTTAGGTTTTATTGCTTGTATGCGCAGGAATTCCGTCGGTATGACCCGACTCTCGGTAGAAAGCCCGACCATATTTATTTGGTGCTTGGTTGGCTCCCAACACCCTTATCTTTCCCTCAGTGGTTTTGTTGTTATATTTTACCCGTTCGAAAATAATTCTTATTAATCTGTGAGTCAAGAGTCGTGTCAAGTATCGAGTCTGTCTCCATGATTAATTTTTTATTAAATGACTTTTGCATGTGGATTATTATATTGTTGAGTGAAGCATGTTAGACTAGGAATTCATTCTAGTTTGTCGTACTCAGCTTTTGCTGACTTCGTGCTTCATGTCTTCCGGTCATGGCCTTCGCCTTACTGATCCTATGATGATCCATCATTGTACTTGCGTTTTTGGGGAGTAGTTTTCAATAAGTAGGTTCGTAGAGATAACTTGCGGGAGAAGTTATCATGGGAATTGTGTTGAGAGACTCTTTATTCTTCCGTATTTATAAACTCTACTTTTATTTTTAGTCATGACTACTATAATTATTTAAACTATAGTTAATGGGTTTTAAACTATTTAATACTTTGGTTTTTTGGCCTTAAAGGTTCCAGGTTGTTGATTGACCAATAACTACTTATTATGTTTTGAAAGTTAGTTATTTCCACTGCGTAATTCTGGTAAATAGCCTTAGCCGTTATCACGGTGGCGGTAATATCTTGGTAATTCTTTTATATTAGTCGGAAAACTAAATTATAAATATAAGGAATTATGATGGTGTTACATTACTTGAGTTCCTCTACGAATTCAAGTTCCCAATAGTTATTTCCTCTAACAACTACACTCTCTATGACTTCTCTAGAAGTCTCTCTTGACTCTTAAGGCTTCACTCAAAGCCTCTCTGCTTATCTCTCATGGACTTCACTCAAAGCCTACCCAAATACAACAGGAGCTCACTCAAGTTTCTACCCAAAATTAGATACAAGAATTCACTCAAACCCTTAACCAATTCCCGATTATAAGAGTTCACTCAAACCCTTTACCAACTCTCAAAATACAGATGTTTGATAATTGATTAAACTCTAATATGTAGAAAGTGAATAACTGTAAAGGAACTCGGAATTGACAGGAACTTAGAACTGCTGGAACTGACTGAAGACGTGGAAAACAAAATATATTTTCTGTAACATTATTCCACAGCCAACCCCTTATGGAATGACCCAAGTCAGACAACCTTGAATGAATGAGAAAGCTCTCTTTTTATATAGGAAGAAACCTCAACCACTTCCTCCACAATCTTCTCCACTAACAACCACCAAGCCCTACAATTAAGGCATAATCCCATGACTTTAGTCAGTAGAGAAAATCGTGGAGTGAGGGCCAAGCATAACCAGGTTTTCCATGATCTCATATTCTTTATCCACCAACGTAGGTTTTTCCAATACAACGTAAAACAATATTTTTTATTTTTTAAAACAAAACCTTTTAAATCCGATTTTAATAAAATAGAAAAATAAAGTTTATTAAAATAAAATAACTAACAATCGGATTTTATTTTACAAAAAGATTAATTCTTATTTATTTATTAAAAATGAATTTTTAAACACATAAAAATACAAAAGATATTCAATACAAATCCTAGATTAAATAGGACATTATTAAAAAAAATTAAATAATAAATATATGGTATTAAAATCAGAATCCTAACCTAAATAAGATTTTATAAAAATTATCTTTTATTTTAAAAACATAACTAAATAGAGTTTTACTAGGAGATAAATACTCAAAGTCAAAGGTAAATCCCTAACAACTAGGAGTGTTAAAAGCCACGTTATTGATACTTAAAATTACCTTAAGACTAAGAGAATTATAGGAAAATAAAGTGACTTTATTGCTCATAAGTTCCGACAAGTTCCTTTTGGCACCGTGTTCCTTAATTATTCAAGTTTCTACATACTTACATGAATCCTAGAAAATAAACTCTTATTTTCTTCTTCATGCCCCATGATGCTCCAACTCAAGAGCCTTCGCCTCTAGAACTTCTCCATGCTTGTTCTTACTCATGAACTTTATACTCGTTGTTCCTCTTAGAATCTGCTGAGGAACTGAATGGACTATTTTTCATATACCAAAAGAAAATCCCAAGAGATAATTGTAAGATTAAAATGCTTATGACTAAGTATAATTCTCAGAGTTCTCTGCAGTCAATGCTCATAATAATATGCCAGATCATATCTGGTTTAAAGGCCTAATGGTAATTGCTAGAAATAGATATAACTACTGGACTGTTTAACTCCTAGACTACCCTAAACCAGCTAGCCAATGCTTCACCTAGCCTGGCTTAAAATTCCAAGAGGGTGGTTCATAATTAGCCAAATACATGTCACTGTAGCTAGGTCTATTTGTATCGTGGTAAGGCTTTCTAGTGATTATTAAAGATTATGAAAACAAAAATGGTGATTTTGGTAAGAAACCATACAGGTGACTAGTTCCATGAACTCCTTCATTCTCAATCCCAAACATCTCATCAAACTGTACTTCTGGCTGTTGTATTCGTGCCACTGGTCATCTAACTTAGCATACAAGCTCCAAATCTTTTCCCTTTCCAAATTGTTATCCAAAGTACCAAAAATTGGACAATAAACCCCTTCTCCCTGCCCTCCCCTCCCCCCTCCATATCCTTATATCCAAAATTCCAAACACATAGAAGCAATTATATAGTTCATCCCCAAAACTAGTCGTCCCCCACCCATCACTAACTTAAACGTTAACTACATAAACAACAACACTACAATGACCACTCTCTCTCATTCTGCTAAATCACTTCATGTTTTACATTTCCTAACAGGCTATAAGAGATTGATATTTCAACAACTAAAAGTCATGCTAAATTCATACGCACTTCATCATACACTATTTAATCAACTTCTTATTACTGGAGGCACCAAACATCACTTTACAAAAATTTAACAATTAAGTATGCCTATTTGACTTCCCTTTAACCACCAATTTACCCAATTCAAAAGATAAACCCTAAAAAAATAAGGAATTAAACCTGGATAGAAAAGATCGAACATCAACCAAAAATAAATAATAAATTGCATTACCTACTTCAAGGCATGACCTAGGCTTTACCGACATAGAGCGAGCCACCTTCCAATTCTTCAATCTATTTAGTAACAAAAAAGTGAAGAAAAAAAAACCCCAAAATTACACAAGTATAAAACGGAACCAATCTTGGAAAATAATGAATCAAAAGCACTAGAAGTGAACCAAATTGATTAGAAAACAAAGCAGTCTAATTAGAAGAAACTCAGATGGGCTTTTCCTTCACTTCAACGCGCGAGGGATGATGAAAGGACGAAGACAAATATTTCAATGAAGAAATCAAAAAATTGGGTTAAATTTGACAAAATTAAATTATGAGAAAGCCACCAAAGAACCGTGCGAATTGAAAGCGATACCAACCAGAAGAAAATGGCGAAGTGAATCTGAGAGAATTGAACGGATTTTGTCTGGGATATTCAGATGAAAACATTTTAGGAGAGAAGTCAATTTTTTCTTTTTTTTAGGAGAAGACAGACGCGAAGATACTGGTGGTTGGAGCAGTTTATTAATTTTCCCAATAAAGATAGAAACACGTGAAGGGCACGTGAATTGACGACGCCAAAAGGTGTTGAGAAAAACCTCGACGACGAAGAGCGTCCACAAAACACGGATATAAATTTTTCCACCAACGCATGTTCCCCAGCGTCGAGCTCCAAGCGTCTAGAAAATAAGGTTTTTGTAGTAGTGTCTGTTTGTGTTTCTTTGAAGAACTTTGTTGCTGTTTGGCTACTTGATTTATTGACTTGAACTCTTAATGTTTGTTTCTTCATCAAATCTATATTTGTTTCGTATACATATTGGAACTCAAACATAAGTTAGTCATTTGCTAGTTACCATCAAAACCATAAAGTTGGTGATGACAACCAATACAAACAAGATGAAGAAAACTAAACTAATAAATAAGTATGTAGTAGTTAAGGACACAAACTCTAAGTCTAATAGTACACTCATATAATTAGACTTCTCTTCTGAAGTTCCCTTCACTTCTAGAGTTCCTTTCAGGAACTTCACTTTGTTTTGTATATATCTTCATAATCTTCCAACTAAATCATCTATATTGACATGCATTACTTGTTCATGCACATCTAAACAATACACACATTAGTTAGATAATCATCATTTGTTCATAATCATCAAAACACTGTATTACTCAACAATATCCCCAATTTTTGATGATAACAAACAAATGACTCTTATCGCAAATTAAACATTAAAGTTGTACATTAATTCCCCCTTAATAATATAGACTGGAAACTGTTGAACAAGTCATGCATAAGAGACCCATGTTATGAAGAGGATTTAGACTTGACGACATTAGACAATAAGCATTATACATAATCTTCCCCCTTCTGTCATTATCGAAAAAGACATTCTTACACATATTTGCTTTAGGTAAATCATATATACATATTGCTATATGCCACACTTACCATCATAAAGGTTAAACACTTGTTAGTCCTAAAAAGTATCAAGATGCTCAATTTTCAAACTTAGGATGCATGTGCTACACGAATTTCCGATTCACAATCCAAAGATCCAACTTAAAAATTACTGAAGGAACTTCACAAATAATAAATTAAAGTCAAGCATAGATCAAATTTGAAAGTCAAAAATGGATTAAAAGAATATGATATTGTAATATCAGGCTCAAAGAAGTATGAAAGAAATTTATGGAACACTTTGAATAGAGGGAACTTTGAGATAGATAGTATTCTCTATAGTTAGGTTTTTAAAGTGAGGTTCTCAACAATCATTAGAGTTTATCACTTTATCTTACAATATTGAAGTTCCTTCTAAACATAACACACGTTCACCATGAAATGTACCAATCAAGTTCACTTCTCTTCAATCACCAACTTTCATTGAGGAACACACTGATCAAAAAGACATTCTTACACATATTTGCTTTAGGTAAATCATATATACATATTGCTATATGCCACACTTACCATCATAACGGTTAAACACTTGTTAGTCCTAAAAAGTATCAAGATGCTCAATTTTCAAACTTAGGATGCATGCTACACGAATTTCCGATTCACAATCCAAAGATCACTGAAGGAACTTGACAAATAAAAAATTAAAGTCAAAAGATCCAACATTAAAATTACTGAAGGAACTTGACAAATAATAAATTAAAGTCAAGCATAGATCAAATTTGAAAGTCAAAAATGGATTAAAAGAATATGATATTGTAATATCAGGCTCAAAGAAGTATGAAAGAAATTTATGGAACACTTTGAATGGAGGGAACTTTGAGACAGATAGTTTTCTCTATAGTTAGGTTTTTAAAGTGAGGTTCTCAACAATCATTAGAGTTTATCACTTTTCTCACAATATTGAAGTTCCTTCTAAACATAACACATTTTCACCATGAAATGTACCAATCAAGTTCACTTCTCTTCAATCACCAACTTTACTTGAGGAACACACTGATCAAAGGTACTTGAACGTATTTCATCAAGTTCTTTCAATTTTTGCTTATGTTCCTCTTTCAACTGATTCCATGAGTAAACGTCCTCAGAATCATATGTCATCTAGGAAATAATAAATATTTGATCACCCATGTTTTTTTTTTTTTCTCATTTTCAAATTTTTTTTTTCATCATCCTTTTTATTTTTCTTTTCATCATCCTTTTTTAAAAAAAAACAAGGGTGTCATTACACGTTGTAGTACTTTCCTAGACTTTTAAGTACAACAATAGAAAGAAAAAATATTCGTACCTACTTGAGTTCCACCACCAAATATGAGTCATTTAATTTTGTTCCTCCCTTATTCCCCCTGAGTTCCTTACCATTACTCTCTTCATTTTGGAACTTGTAAGTGTAGCTCCATCTAATGATTTTCCTCAAAACATCAATTGATAAAGTATAATAAACTTGCTTCTCACTTCTTCCACAAATTTCCTCCTCAAAATGTATCCATCCATGTATAACTCTTTATGCATCATCAAACCATACAAATCAATGAATATTAACTTAGAGCTCGTGGGAAATAGTATATCTGAAGTGTCCCAATATGGGTGGGATGAGAATTTTGGAAATAAGGATATTTGAAGTTATGAAGTTTTGAAATGTTAATGATAAGAACATAGAATACAACGTAGAGATACAATATTGTATTGTAGAGTACGATTGTACTTAGCACAAACACACAACCTGAAGGTTGTAGAATAATGCTAATGGCTCGGCACAATAAAACACACTCTGCGAATGTAGTACAATGCTCAACTCAATCACGAACACACAAACCAGTCTTGTAGAAAGATGTTGTTCCCGAATACCTACGGTGTGGATAAGTGGAAGTTGGTTAAAAGATATGTTTGTTCCCTCTGACAATATTAAGCAAGATAAAGTAATATTTTATGGGAATCTACTTGTCTAGTTCCATCAATGTTTCTTCCATTGTTTCTTTGGAAACTTAGAATTTTCTTATTTGATAGCATCCATATAGTTCTATTATGAGATCTCTAAGAGCAACTCCAATGGTTTCTTGTAGGGACTTGCTTGCAAATATTATAAATGTTAAGCTAGTAGCTAAACCATTGGTGCACATGTCCTAAATTAGCTTTGTTAGGCAAATTAGCTTTGTAGAGCTAATTAGCTTGAAAAATATGGCAGAAACAAAATAATGTTTTACACGTACAAAATAATAAGTGGCAAGTAGCCAACCATTGGAGTAAAAAATAGCTAGGAATTGTGTAGCTTAAAAAGTTGATATGGCATCACAAGATATAATATGATTTAGCCAACCATTGGAGTTGCTCTAATAATCTTTGGGCAAGTGAGTATGTCTTTTACAACACAAAATATAAGTGTGACACATTTTCTTTAAGCATACATAATTGCCTTATTTAAATATGTATAGGGGTTCCAAATCAACAAAACTCTTGGAAAAGACTATGTTATGCTCATGTCATACTTCATTAAGTATTTATCCTCTAAAGAGTCCTTAAATAGATGAAATCATAAGGAAAGTATATTCACATAATGCATTTCAAGACTTGTACACTTAAATTAACAAGTTAACAATATAACACATTAAAACATGCTATGATATGAATAAGAAAAATGTACCTTATATAATTTTTCATCATGCGTATGATTACTTTGAGGTGTTGGACTAATTTTGATGAAATTATGTTCGAGTTCCTCGAGTGCTAGTTCCATCATCTTCATGCCCTCACATCTTATGAAAACTTTCATTTAAACTCAAATATTGCCAATCCTTCTTTAGAAGTTCATTGACATGCTTTTACCATTTTATCATCATAAATATCACTCTCTATTTAATTTTTATAGAAATCAAGAGAGTGGTTGTTGTGTTCCTTCATCATGTTCATATAAACACTTATGCTCATGAACCCTTACAAAACGATTCGTTAGGTTCAACATTTATGTATATATATCATTGTAAATATACACACTAATAAATCAATTTCTCTTGAAAATAAAAGATGTTAATTTTAAAATCATTTTTCAAGAAGGAATTTGACATTGTTCCTTATAGGCAAAAAGAAGTCATCTTCTGTTTGGAACAACCTAAGTCCCATATGTGCAACATCATAAAATTATATATAATTACCTTATAACCAAGCTACTGGAGAGAGAGTCTCCTAAAAACAAATACCTTTCTTACTGGCTGTTCCTTTCAAGAACCAACATTCTCTGAGTTCCTTTTTCGATGTCATTGATAAATTGATTGAGTGAATGTTGTAATGCACACAGGAACTCGATGACTGAAACTGACAATTTCTCTACTACTAGAGCAGTAGTGGAACTTGTTGCATGATATTGATGTTAGGTTATGATACATATGACAAAACATAAATCATGCGGAAAACCTTAATGCCAGGAAACATATTATTTACACATAATCATTTAGCATAATTTAGGTGCATACACTTTGTAGCGTGCCCTCCCTAGCTGCGTCCGAACCGAACAAGAACAAGTCTTTAGGACTCCAAGTGTCGTCCCTCCGTAGATAGTCCACAGCACGTCCAGATCCGCCTTAAGCTTGACCAACTAGAATCGCCCTTAAGGTTCTAAGAATTTCGGCTAAATAGGTTGCAAGTGTTTGGCTGATTTTTGCTTCAAAATCTTACCTTTGAATACTTCAATTTGTATATAAATTTGTGACCCTAGGCCCCTATTTATAGAGTTATGGAAAAGGACTTATAATCCTATTAGAATACTAATTTAGTTTAATTAGAATCCTGCTAGGATTCTATTAAATAAACTTTATCTATTAGGATTAGAATTTAATCATATGTCGAATCCCGGTAGCTTTAGGATTCGAGTAACACACACACGAGTGGCGCACAAGCACCGCACACCCGCACGCAGGCCTTACGGCCCACGCCGAGCGCACAGCGCAAGGCCCACTCGTCGCAGCCCCTTTGCTCCGCATGCGCGCCTAAGCCTTGGCTGGGCCTTAGCTTCGCGCTGGGCCTGGTCGAGGCTTGGCGTGTGTTTGTTGCGCTTTGGCTTGTTTGGCGATGGCCCGGCTTCGTGCTGGGCCTTCGTCTGGCAGGCCTCGTCCGATGCTAATTTGTACGATACGCTTCCGATTAAATTCCCGATTCCGGAATTCATTTCCGATACGAACAATATTTAATATTTCCGATTCCGGAATTAATTTCCGTTTCGAACAAATATTTAATATTTCCGTTTCCGGAATTATTTTCCGATTTCGATAATATTTCCGATTCTGACAATATTTCCGTTTCCGGCAATATTTCCGATTCCGGCAATATTTCCATTTCCGATAATATTTTCCGATACGTACCATGTTTCCGTTTACGGCAACATCTACGACTTGGATAATATTTATATTTCCGATACGATCCATATTTCCGTTTCCGGCAATATCATCATTTCCGGAGTATTCTTTTTCTTGCCTTTGACGATCTCAGCTCGCACTGAAACCAAGATCCGTCGATTCCGAATATCCATAGATGGAGTATTTAATGCCATTAAATACTTGATCCGTTTACGTACTATTTGTGTGACCCTACGGGTTCAGTCAAGAGTAAGCTGTGGATTAATATCATTAATTCCACTTGAACTGAAGCGGCCTCTAGCTAGGCATTAAGCTCACTTGATCTCACTGAATTTATTAAATTGTCAATTAATACTGAACCGCATTTATTAGACTTATCATTAAATGCATACTTGGACCAAGGGCATTATTTCCTTCAGTCTCCCACTTGTCCTTAGGGACAAGTGTGCATTTCCTAATTCCTTTGTCGCTCGATGCTTGCTCTTGAACATAAGGTAATAGATGTCATCCTTATTACGTCCAGAGGTGTTTCTCGGTTTCCGAGTTCAACTGATCAAATAAACAGATAATCATAGCCTATGATTCATCTAAGCACGGCCATGCATTTTGCAGTTTCTAGCTCTCCGAGTGGCCTTGTACAACTTTTAAGCATCTTATCCCGATTTATGGGAGGACAATCCCAATCTTGCGATCTTGAGATTAGACTTCGTTTGATAGGTGATTACCTGAGCGTTGCCTTTATAGCCTCCTTTTACGGTGCGACGGTTGGTCAACGTCAAAGTAAGCAGTTCTCAAACAAGTAATCTCAAATCACTCAGGTATTGAGGATTTAGTGTCTAATAATTTTAATGAAATTTACTTATGACAGATTTTCATCTCTTACAGTAACGTTTCATAGGTCTGTCCGATACTAGTCTTCCCAAAGTAAGTATCTATCCAAATGATTACGACATTGCCATGTCCACATAGTTCAAGAAACAGAACTACTAGTCATCTTGCATTCTAGTCGTCTAACGTTTTCTATGCGTCCATCTTTATAGAAAACTCCGACCAGGGACCATTTTCAACTTTTGACATTCAAGTTCACTTGATAGATATTTCTTAGTCACAGGACTGGTCCCGACAGTCTATCTTGAATATTTCGTCAAATTGAAGGGACTCATCATTTAATAAACCACAAATTAAATGGAAAAATGAATTCTATTCATTTATTGTGAATGATTAACCAATAATGTTTTACAAAGAATTAAACTCTAAAACTTTAAAACATTGAATAAGGACATCAAAGCCATTCTCCAATATGCTTGATTCCCATAGCTACAGTATGCGAGTTGTGTTTCGCCTGCGGCAGAGGTTTAGTCAATGGATCTGATATGTTGTCGTCAGTTCCAATTTTTCTTATCTCGACTTCTTTTCTTTCAACGAACTCTTGTAGAAGGTGAAATCTACGAAGTATATGCTTGACTCTTTGGTGGTGTCTAGGCTCCTTTGCCTGTGCAATAGCTCAATTATTATCACAATATAGAGTTGTTTGTCCTTTAATGGAGGGGACTACACCAAGTTCACCTATGAACTTCCTTAGCCATATTGCTTCCTTTGCTGCTTCATGTGCAGCAATGTACTCCGCTTCAGTTGTAGAATCCGCAATGGTGCTTTGCTTAGCACTTTTCCAGCTTACTGCACCTCCGTTGAGGCAGAAGACAAACCCAGACTGTGATCTGAAATCATCTTTGTCGGTTTGGAAACTTGTGTCCGTATAGCCTTTAACAATCAATTCATCATCTCCACCATAGACCAGGAAGTCATCTTTGTGCCTTTTCAGGTACTTCGGAATATTCTTGGCAGCAGTCCAATGTGCCTCTCCTGGGTCTGACTGGTATCTGCTCGTAGCACTGAGTGCATACGCAACATCCGGGCGTGTACATATCATAGCATACATTATTGAACCAATCAATGATGCGTATGGAATCCCACTCATTCGTCTACGCTCATCGAGTGTTTTTGGGCACTGGGTCTTGCTTAGAGTCATTCCGTGAGACATGGGTAGGTAGCCTCGCTTGGAGACTGCCATCTTGAACCTTTCAAGCACCTTATTGATATAAGTGCTTTGACTAAGTCCAATCATATTTTTAGATCTATCTCTGTAAATCTTGATGCCCAATATGTACTGTGCTTCTCCTAGATCCTTCATCGAAAAACATTTCCCAAGCCAAATCTTGACAGATTTCAAACATAGGAATGTCATTTCCGATAAGTAATATGTCGTCGACATATAATACTAGAAAAGCAATTTTGCTCCCACTGACCTTCTTTTATACACAAGATTCGTCTGCGTTCTTGATGAAACCAAAGTCACTGACTGCTTCATCAAAACGTATATTCCAGCTCCTGGATGCCTGCTTCAATCCGTAGATTAATTTCTTTAGCTTGCATACCTTTTTAGCATTCTTTGGATCCTCAAAACCCTCAGGCTGTGCCATAAACACAGTTTCTGTTAAAACGCCGTTTAAGAAAGCGGTTTTGACATCCATCTGCCATATTTCGTAATCGTAATATGCAGCGATTGCTAACATTATCCGAATAGATTTTAGCATTGCAACTGGTCAAAAGGTTTCATCGTAATCCACACCGTGGACTTGCCTGTAACCTTTTGCAACCAATCTAGCTTTGAAAACTTCAAGTTTTCCATCCTTCTCCTTTTTCGGTTTGAAAACCCATTTGCTTCCAATGGCTTGGTAGCCATCTGGCAAATCGACCAAATCCCATACTTGGTTTTCTGACATGGAGTCTAATTCAGATTGCATGGCTTCTTGCCATTGCTTGGAGCTAGGGCTCGTCATAGCTTGTTTGTAAGTGGCAGGTTCATCACTTTCAAGTAATAGAACATCATAGCTCTCGTTCGTCAAAATACCTAAGTACCTTTCCGGTTGAGATCTATATCTTTGCGATCTACGCGGGGTTACATTTCTAGATTGACCATGATTCTCACCAAATACTTCTAAAGATCTCTGAGTTTCATCCTGAATGTCATCTTGAGCATTCTCTAGAGTTTTTTGTTCGACTCGAATTTCTTCGAGGTCTACTTTTCTCCCACTTGTCATTTTGGAAATGTGATCCTTTTCCAAAAAGATACCATCTCGAGCAACAAACACCTTGTTCTCAGATGTATTGTAGAAGTAATACCCCTTTGTTTCCTTTGATAGCCCACAAGGATACATTTGTCAGATTTTGGATGAAGTTTGTCTGAAATTAATCGTTTGACGTATACTTCACATCCCCAAATCTTAAGAAAAGACACATTTGGAGGCTTTCCAAACCATAACTCATATGGAGTCTTTTCAACAGCTTTAGACGGAGCTTCATTTATAGTGAGTGCGGCTTATTTAGTGCATGTCCCCAAAATTCTATTGGAAGTTCGGCCTGACCCATCATTGATCTAACCATGTCAAGCAAGGTTCCGTTCCTCCGTTCCGACACACCGTTCCATTGTGGTGTTCCAGGAGGGGTCAATTCTGATAGAATTCCACATTCTTTCAGATGGTCATCAAATTCATAGCTCAGATATTCACCGCCTCTATCAGACCGCAGTGCCTTAATCTTCTTGCCTAATTGATTCTCTATTTCACTCTAAAGTTCCTTGAATTTGTCAAAGGATTCAGACTTATGCTTCATTAGGTAGACATAACCATATCAACTGAAGTCATCAGTGAAAGTGATAAAGTAGCTGAAACCACCTCTAGCATTTGTACTCATTGGTCCACATACATATGTATGGATTAAACCCAATAGTCCAGTTGCTCTTTCTCCAACTTCAGAGAAAGGTTGCTTTGTCATTTTGCCAAGTAAACATGATTCACACTTACCATAATCCTCTAAGTCAAATGGTTCTAGAATTCCTTCCTTTTGAAGTCTTTCTATGCGTTTCAAGTTAATATGGCCTAATCGACAATGCCACAGATAGGTGAGATCTGAATCATCCTTTTCGGCCTTTTTGGTATTTATGTTATAAACTTGTTTGTCGTGATCTAATAAATAAAGTCCATTGACTAATCTAGCAGATCCATAAAACATCTCTTTAAAATAAAACGAACAACTATTGTCTTTTATTAAAAAGGAAAATCCCTTAGCATCTAAGCAAGAAACAGAAATGATGTTTTTAGTAAGACTTGGAACATGGAAACACTCTTCCAGTTCCAAAACTAGCTCAGAGGGCAACGACAAATAATAAGTTCCTACAGCTAATGCAACAATCCGTGCTCCATTTCCCACTCGTAGGTCGACTTCACCCTTGCTTAACCTTCTACTTCTTCTTAGTCCATGCGAATTGGAACATAAGTGTGAGCCACAACCTGTAACTAATACCCAAGAAGTTGAATTAGCAAGTATACAGTCTATAATGAAAATACCTGAAGATGGAACGACTGTTCCGTTCTTCTGATCTTCCTTTAGCTTTGGACATTCTCTTTTGTAATGGTCTATTCCATCACAATAAAGACAGCTTGATGTGGACTTGTCCTGCTTTGATTTAGCATTGCCCTGGGACTTTCCACCTTTCTTGAAGGGTCTCCCTTTAGCCTTGAGTAAATCTTTGGCTTCACAGTCGAGTATTATCTCAGCCTTTCTGACAAGGTGAACAAATTCTGCAACTGTTTCTTCTCTAGGTTCACTTAGGTATAGTTGCTTGAAGCGACCAAACCCATTGTGCAGTGAATTGAGCAAGATAGAGACTGCCATCCTTTCGCTTATTGGTGTTCCTAGTAGACTTAGGCGATCAAAATATGAAAGCATAAGCTCCACATGGAAACTTAGTGGGACGCCTACCATTTTTTTTAGTGCGAAGGAGCTGAACATGTGTTTCTTGGACCTCCATCCTATAACACCTGTTAGGAGAACTAACCTTTAGACCAGACATTGATTCAATCAACTCATGGACGTTTAGGTCTCTGTCCTCCGTGCTTCCACGACAGATATCCCTCAGATTCTTGATGAGCGTAAAAGGTTCGTAAGCTACAAACCTTCTAGCCCATTCATCAGGGATATTGTTCAGCATGAGACTCATAACCTTTTTGAGATCCGCATCCCAGGCGGAAAATCTTTCAGGGGTCATGTCTCTGGCATAGTAGCTTGGCATGGGATGTAACAGCACATACTCAAGTCCATTGAGTCTGACTATTTCAACTAGCTTAGCTTCCCATTCAAGAAAATTTGTTAGGTTCAGCTTGACCATAAGCTCAGAACCCATGATGATGTTTTGATTGTTGTTTGCCATAGTAAAACTACAATTGAAAAGAATAAACAAATAAATAATCATTCACAGTATCTCTTAATAAACTTAAATTTTAGCATACATGCATAATTTAATGTTCATTAAGCATTTTATTCAAGTTATGTGTTCCGGCAGGTGTGAATAAAATGATTCCAAGACCCTAAAACCCATTGAAGAATTAAGCACATAATGTATTTAGACTCAATTCTAAAATCTTTTAGGTAAGCAAAAGCCTTTTGCTAATAGTCTAGAAACTACTCTTGGTTGATAGGTACGTCTAAGAACTTATTAGGTAAACCTATCGATTTTGCCACGACATAAAAGGACTCCTTACTTATATCGTTGAGTTTCACCAAAACTAACATGTACTCACAATTATTTGTGTACCTTGCCCCTTTAGGATCAATAAGTAACACCTCGCTGAGCGTAAAACTATTATTAGATTGATGTAAAGGTTATCCAAGTAAGTGTTATTTTGGCATGGCACCTTTTAACTCAATTTTTAAGTTTGGAACTTAAGGCTCTTACTATGTTGGTTAGATTTTAAGTGAACTAAAATCCTTAATCATGCAACATAATCAAGCCACAATCTCATGCATATTTAAGACATATTTAAAAGCAATAAATAACTTAAAGCATACATAAGATAAATGTGATCTAGTATGGCCCGACTTCATCTTGAAGCTTCAACTTCAAAGTCCGTCTTGAAAATGGATTGGAAACTCCATCTTGAATTTCACCGTGGGAGGCGCAATTTTCTTCAAATAGGATCAGCTATAATTAAACTAATTACAACTATTTGATGGTACGCAGACCATATTTGAATTGAAAAACAAATTTGGTGCATTAGACCAATTACATTCAAATTAATGGTACGCAGACCATATTTTCTATCCTATTTGGGCCATACTAGTCACTTCATAACCTGCAAAACAGTACATATACAATATATACCATTCATCCATTCATTATCATGAATGACCCACATAGCTGGTTTGTAAAACCACGTTGTATGCATCACATAAATATTTGCAGCAATTAATCAAGGGCACCAACAATCTACCAATTATTCAGTCCTTATTAATTCTAATCAAGTTGTTTAACCTTAAAGGATTTGTAGACCTAATCAAGAGTTTATGACTAAAATTGCTCCCACTTAAACCAATAACTTTATATGCTTTACTAATTTTAAACATAAAAATGTATTTCTAGTCTAACCGGAAACATAAAAGTTTAATTAAAATTTAAAGCTCATATAAAATTATAATCGAATCCATTTATTTAATTTATTTTTCAGTTGAATAAATTTAAATTAATTCGAGGTTTAATTTTGGTAAAATAATTAGTATAAATAAAATTTATAATAATTATAATATTCAAAATTAAAATCCGAGAAAACAATTTAAATTATTAATTTTAAAATTAATTAAAATTATTTCCGAACTGAAAATTTAAAATTAAAACTAAACACATCAATAGTTTGCAAGACGAGGCACTTGGGCTTGCGCCCAAGCCCCATCGAGCTACGAGGCCCATGCCCCGTGCCATTGACCGTTGCACATAGCCTGCACAGCCATACGCACGCACGCCCCATGCAACGCACACACGCAACCTTGCGGGCTACGCTGCGCGCAGCTTCGTGTTGCGTCGTGGCTGCTGCCCCTTGGCGAGCTTGGTGCGTCGTGGCGCAGCGCACTGCTGCCCACACGCATCGTGCTCAGCGCTGTGTGCCCACTACCCTCGCCCATCGCCCTGCACGCACGCCTAGGCCTAGAGCCTTGCGTGCCGCATAGCTCGTTGCTCGCTGCATTCGTACCGCACGGGCGACGAGCTCCCTTGCTAACAACTCTATAGAGTGACATGACAACAACCAACACTTGTTTTACTTATTAAAATATCTACCCAACCCCACTTATTTTATTACTTTATTTCATTCAATTTTCTTTCTTATACTCATGTCCGACCAAGTGTATCTCCTACATAAATACGGAGAGAGTATGTTATTTAAAAAAACACAACCAGTTCGAATATACATTTAACCAACCTCCCTTCCCTCGGAGACAAAACAAAGTCAAACAAAGTTCACCTCCTTTCCTTTCCAAAAAAAATAAAATAAAAAAAGTTTACCTCCTTCAATTTATTCACAGCTCATTCGAACTGCCATTTTCTGATGTACTCGCTGCCTGATCATCACCGCAGCACCACTGACCGGAGAAACGCGTCCACCATCGCCGGAACTCCTTCATCCCCACGCACCAGCCGCCTGCGGCAGCGCTAGCCTACGTTGTTTAAGCAATACCGGTACAATCTTTTATGGAAATTCGCTTTTTTTTTAACCCTATTACAGGGTGCCAGAAAACCAGAAACTTTGTGTTTTTTCTTCATCATTTTTCTGTAATTTTGTGATTATTTACATTAGGGCTTATAAATGTGTTGTATTTACACTTATTTTCATTTGTTTTTGAGGTTGTATTTGGTTTTGGATGTGTCCATTTTACTGTTTTCGCTTTCTTGGTACAACGATTGCTAGAAGATTAGATTTTTTTTTGAGATAAAATGCTGTTGATCTTGTAAATCATGTGTGGCTATTCTTAGTTATTTGAGTATTTGCTATGTTTTGTAGATGTGGATTCCTGTTTTAGTTTAGGCTTTCTGTGTTAAATAGTGTGTTTGCCTGCTTACATATAATTGGGTAATATTTGATTAATTGTGTGATTAAGTGCTGAATTAACTGAAATGTGGGGATTCCCTGGTGTGTGGGGTTTTAAAGTGTTCATATAGATGCATATATAGCGGAATTGTAGGAAACTATTTCCTAACATCTATCATAGGATCATATACATAGCAAACATATGAATCAATCAATAAGGATTAGATGTACAACCTTTGTAGCGTGAATTCCCAGTTATATGCAAGTTTTGAAGATCTGAGAGTCCCAATTGTTGCTCCTCTAATTAGTCCACAAACACCAATTACCATCGTCTGCTAGAGCGGAAGAGTAAAACTCTTGCTTTTTGGTGGTATTCGCGCCGGTTACAAGGGGAAGGAATTAGGGTTTTCATTCTCCTTTAGTTGTAAAGATATTGCTTAATGTGTAATGCTTAAACCCTAATATTATATCAATATATAATAGAAGAATTTTAGGGCACTATTTGGCCAAGCTTCTGCGAAACAATTTTTGTTCCTTAGAAGTAATTTTGCAGAAACAGTTTCTATAGAATCACTTTTGAAAAACAGTTATGTTTGGCCTCACATATTGAGAAGCATTCTTGAGAATCAGAAACAGATTTATAATGTTTGGCTATTCTTTACTTTAACCGTTTCTAGCCCATTACTTATCATAAGCTTTTGGCTCATAAATTATCATGATAGTTTATTTTGCAAATATTATATGTTATACTATTATCAAGAATTTTTTTTTATTGAAATTGCAACACACCCAACCAAACCACCTGTGGTCCGTACATATGCAAGGCGACAGAAGAGGAAGAACAACTCTGCATGATCAGCAGCCAAGGCAGATGCAGCAGCAGAAGGAGTTGCCACTACCCTTGGTGGAGGCAACGATTATATGCATTAATGTTTTTTGTCTTATACAGACCTTCTTAATGTCTTTTGTCTTTATCTGATGTTTTGTAATTAAAAGGGAGGGAAGCAGAGAGAGAAATCTATCTGAAAAGTAATTGGTGGAATTGGGAGAGTGAGACCTCTCGAAAGTCTCTGTGTAACAAGCTTTATGCTTTATCCATAATACAAATTACAACCTTCCTCTATTGCTGTGTGTACTCTGTTTTTCTGGTTAATTTCTGGTTGTGTGGTGACTGGAAACCTTAGTGTCTTCCACTTGGTATCAGAGCAGGTGAAGGATGCCGGTCTCGAACTCACAACGTTTGGACGGCGTCGATCAGGTCTTAGGAGAAGTGAGAGAGCAAATCAGTTCTCTGGATAGTCGGTTGAATGGGTTGGCAGAGTCCATTGGGCGAAGCGTGGCAGAGGCGGTGGCCCAACATATGGGGTCATTGAAGGACACAATCCAGGAGCAGGCCCAGAAGGCAGGTGAGACGGAAGTTCAGAAACACCACGAGAAGGTGGAAGGAGCAATTTCTCTGCTAGACGGTCGGCTGAGCCGTTTCCGAGATACTCAGTCGGGGCAAATGGCAGAGCTTAAAGATCAACAGGAGAAATTTCAGAAGGAGATGCGTGAGTTAGTTGCTGATCTCAAGAAGACAACACCACCGTTGGACCATAACTTTATTCACGTGGAAGATGAAGCGGACAACTCAAAAAACCATGAAGAAGAAGGGGGTGGTCGAGTGTTTGAGAAAGGAAAAGGGAATTGGAAGTATCGTAAGATTGAGATGCCTCTGTTTGAAGGGACAGACCCGGATGGGTGGGTGTTACGAAGTGAGAAGTATTTTACTGTATGCCATCTCAGGGAGGACGAGAAGGTCGACGCCGCGGTGGTGGCCATGGAAGGCGACGCATTAAAATGGTACCAGTGGGAAAACGGGAGAACTCCTATCAATTCCTGGGCAGATTTCAAGATGAGAGTCTTACACCAGTTCCGGCCGCTTAACGTGGGGTCATTGCACGAGCAGTGGCTGGCAACCACGCAAACCACCACCGTGCTAGATTACCGCCGCCGATTCATAGAGATGGCCGCCCCACTGAATGATATTCCAAATAGTTTGCTTATGGGCCAGTTTATAAATGGGCTCAAGGAGGAGGTCAAGGTAGAAGTACGGTTGCTCAGCCCTCTCACGCTGGAGCAGACCATGGATTGTGCAACACGGGTCGAGGAGAGAAATCGGGTCAGTAACGTGAAGAGAGGGGGAGTCTTCGGAGCCGGTCAACACCGACCCGGATCGTTTTCCATTTACAATCCCGGATCAACAGTAACTGGGTATGGGTCAATTTCGGAATCAGTTGCCAGCAAAGGAAGTGTGGGTTTAAACAACCCAAATTCACAAGTGGGCTTACCAGGCCAGAGCAAGTTGGGCCCAATAAGTGCCACCTCCACACAATCATCAGTAAACCATCACCAACCTTCATCTTTTAGTCGTTCATCAGGGGGTTTCAAGAGGTTGACAGAGAGGGAGCTCCAAGAAAAGAAAGCTAAGGGTTTGTGCTTCAAGTGCGACGGAAAATGGGAGATCGGCCACCTTTGCCGCCGGAAGGAGTTGAGCGTCATTCTAATCGACGAAGATGAGAAAGGGCAGTGGGAGGAGGACCACGTGC
This sequence comes from Spinacia oleracea, assembly GCF_020520425.1. NCBI lineage: Eukaryota > Viridiplantae > Streptophyta > Magnoliopsida > Caryophyllales > Amaranthaceae > Spinacia > Spinacia oleracea. Next base: position 37,928,865 of record NC_079487.1, on the reverse strand, counting down.
CGGAAGTGTGGGTGGAGAGGAACGAAGAGATGTCGCCGGAGGTAGCATTAAACTCAGTGGTGGGGTTAACTAACCCGAAAACCATGAAATTGATAGGGGTGATCGACGGAAAGGAAGTGGTAGTCATGATCGATCCCGGAGCAACACACAATTTCATTTCCCTGAAGACCGTGGAAGCCTTAGGAGTTCCGGTGACTGGTTCCGGCGGGTTTGGCGTATCTCTAGGCAACGGTGAGGCGGTGCGAGGAACGGGAGTATGCGAAGGGTGGTGCTAACTCTAAATGACGAGGTAGTTATCAGGGAAAACTTTCTCCCTTTGGGTCTGGGTAATTCAGATGTGATATTAGGGATTGAGTGGTTGGAGAAATTAGGGACAGTCAGCAACAATTGGAAAAAATGACATTCCAGTTGGAGGGCCGAATGGTGGTTTTACAGGGTGATCCAAGCCTATACCGCACTCGGGTGTCACTTAAGGCTATGATTCGAACACTTCGTAAGGAGGGGGGAGGTGTTTTGTTGGAATTGAATATGATGGAGGGAGGACAAGGTGCAAGGGAGCCAAGTGAGCAGATTACGGAGGAGTGGCAAGGGGTAATTGGGGAGTTTGGTTCCGTTTTTGAGATGCCGATGGGTCTGCCGCCACCAAGGAGTCGGGAGCACGCAATAATCCTCCGCGAAGGGAGTAATCCGGTAGGGGTGCGCCCTTATCGCTATCCACAGTTCCAGAAGGATGAAATTGAACGGTTAATCAAAGAGATGTTAATGGCAGGCATCATTAAGCCATCCACAAGCCCATTTTCAAGCCCAGTATTGTTAGTCAAGAAGAAAGACGGGTCATGGAGGTTCTGTGTTGATTATCGGGCCTTAAACCGTGAGACAATCCCTGACAAATACCCCATCCCAATTATTGACGAACTCCTTGATGAGTTACATGGAGCAAAGTGGTTCTCGAAACTGGACTTGAAGTCCGGCTACCACTAGATTCGGGTACGGCCCGAAGATACTCCGAAAACAGCTTTCCGAACTCATGAGGGCCACTACGAATTTCTGGTTATGCCGTTCGGTTTGACAAATGCTCCAGCGACATTCCAGGCTCTCATGAATGAGGTATTTCAGCCCTACCTTCGCAAGTTTGTTCTTGTTTTTTTTGATGATATTTTGATTTACGGCAACAGTAGAGAGGAACATCATACTCATCTGCGAATTGTGTTGGAGACCTTGCGAAAAAAAAAGCTCTATGCCAACTTAAAAAAATGTGAATTCGGCAAGGAGCGAGTGGCTTATCTGGGTCACGTTGTCTCTGGGGAGGGTGTGGCAGTTGATTTAGAGAAAGTGAAAGCTATGCTTGAATGGTCAATACCAAAAAATCTCAAAGAACTGAGGGGTTTTCTGGGTTTGACCGGGTACTATCGGAAATTCATATTTCAGTATGCTCAAATCGCCCAACCTCTGACCGAGCAATTGAAGAAGGATTCCTTTGGCTGGAGTGAAAGGGCAACAGTGGCTTTTGAAAAACTCAAAAAAGCTATGTGTGAGGCACCGGTCTTGGCAATGCCAGATTTCAAGAAAACATTCGTGGTGGAGACGGATGCATCAGGTTTTGGACTTGGTGCGGTATTAATGCAGGAAGGCCGACCCATCTCGTTCTACAGTCGCATCCTTGGTGTGCGGGCTCAATCCAAGTCCGTATATGAGAAAGAGCTCATGGCTGTATGCTTGTCCATTTTGAAATGGAAACATTATCTTTTGGGCCGTCACTTCATTGTGAGGACTGATCAGCAGAGCCTTAGGTATATTACCCAACAAGCAGAGATAGGGGCTGACCACCAAAAATGGGTTAGCAAGCTAATGGGGTTTGATTTCGAGGTGCACTATAAACCAGGAACCTCCAATAGGGTGGCAGACGCTCTGTCACGAAAGCTGAACGGAGAAGTGGAGTTAGGGATCATGGCCACCACGAGAGAAGTGCAAAAAGGGGAGCTTGAGAAGGAGATTGAGGGTGATACTTTCATCCAAGAGATAAAAAGGGGACTGTTGGCAGGGGAGAGCAAGGAGGGCTTTGAAGTGAGGGAGGGAAAGGTCTTGTATAAAGGGAGGTATTTGATTCCTAAATCTTCTTCTGTCATCCCTGCATTATTATACGAGTATCATGATTCAGTGGTGGGAGGTCATGGAGGGGATGTCAAAACCTATTTGAGAATGGCCCAAGATTGGTTTTGGCCCGGAATGCGCAAGGCGGTGGCTGATTATGTCAAGAAGTGCGAAATTTGTCAAAGGCACAAACTCTCTCAGCAACAACCAGCAGGTCTCTTACAACCATTACCAATCCCCACTCGGATTTGGGAAGACATAAGTATGGATTTCATCGAAGGCCTACCAATCTCTAAAGGAGTCGACACAATATTGGTAGTAGTGGACCGCTTGTCTAAATATGCTCACTTTATCGGGCTCCGACATCCCTTCACGGCAATGTCTGTAGCAGAAGCTTTCATAAGGGAAATTGTGCGCCTCCATGGGTTTCCTTCATCCATCATCTCTGACCGTGACAGGATCTTTCTAAGCATATTCTGGAAGGAATTATTCCGCTTGCAGGGGACAGCACTCAAGCGAAGCACAGCCTATCACCCACAGACGGACGGGCAAACTGAGGTGGTAAACAAGAGGCTAGAATCGTATCTGCGTTGTTTCGCGTCAGAGCAACCACGGGGCTGGGCTAAGTGGCTAGCATGGGCTGAATTCTCATACAATACGGCACCACATAGTTCGACTAAAGTCAGCCCTTTCAAGGTAGTGTACGGAAGGGACCCCCCATCGGTAATCAAGTTCAGTGTTGGGAAGACATCAGTGGGCAGTTTAGAAGAAGCTTTGCACGAACGTGATTTGATGTTAGATGAGTTGAGGGTGAATCTGGGGAAGTCACAGCAGAAAATGAAGGAGTTAGCTGATCGGAAGAGAAGGGAGGTCGATTTACAGGAAGGGGAGTTAGTTTACTTAAAGCTTCAGCCGTACCGGCAAAAGTCGTTGGCAAGGCGACCATTTGAGAAGCTAGCTGCTAGGTTCTATGGGCCGTTTCAGATCATCAAGAAGGTTGGAAAGGTGGCCTACAAACTACAGTTACCCGCGGAGTGCAAGCTACACCCGGTATTTCACATCTCACAACTAAAGCTTGCGGTGGGTACCAACCTCAATCCACTACCTATCCCGGCACAACTGACCCAGGAATTGGAGTTGCTGGTGGAACCAGAGGAGGTGAAAGAAGCCAGGTGGACACGGAGACATGGGGAAGATGCACTCGAGGTACTGCTGAAATGGAGGGGTCTAACTGAGTTTGAAGCAACATGGGAAGATGCGGCTCAGATCAAGCTAAGGTTTCCAGATTTCCACCTTGAGGACAAGGTGAATCTTTTGGGGGGGAGTATTGCAACACACCCAACCAAACCACCTGTGGTCCGTACATATGCAAGGCGACAGAAGAGGAAGAACAACTCTGCATGATCAGCAGCCAAGGCAGATGCAGCAGCAGAAGGAGTTGCCACTACCCTTGGTGGAGGCAACGATTATATGCATTAATGTTTTTTGTCTTATACAGACCTTCTTAATGTCTTTTGTCTTTATCTGATGTTTTGTAATTAAAAGGGAGGGAAGCAGAGAGAGAAATCTATCTGAAAAGTAATTGGTGGAATTGGGAGAGTGAGACCTCTCGAAAGTCTCTGTGTAACAAGCTTTATGCTTTATCCATAATACAAATTACAACCTTCCTCTATTGCTGTGTGTACTCTGTTTTTCTGGTTAATTTCTGGTTGTGTGGTGACTGGAAACCTTAGTGTCTTCCAGAAATCCAAAATTCTAACATTTTTGTAATTACACGGTTTACAATCCAAAATCATTATAAGTTTTAAAGAGTTTTCCAAAAATATATTTATATCCAAAAGTTTTTATTATGTTGTCGTGTCTAATATCAGTTGGACACTTGGACTTGTAATTTTACCTCAAGTACCCTTGTCGAATCCTTGGCACTCCGATATGAGTTTGGAATTTAACACTTTAATCTGGGTCAAAATCATGGAAAATTGTAACTGGCAAATCAATTTAATGAGACGAGACTTGTTTTATTATTTGATAGTTATCATAGTAAATTCTCATGTTTGGAATAATCTCACTTTGATTTTCATTTAAATTTCATTTAAAATCAGTTTGTCTGATTAATTATACTGATATTGGCCTCGTGAACTAATAGATTTGTTTGCTTTAGTTTAAGCAGGAAGTTTGTTTGAATTGGTGGATCCCTTGGTCTTTCGTTAGGAAGGGAGTTTTGCTTTTAATTATCAAAGCAATTTCTCAATGTTGCTGCTTGAATCCAACAATATTTCCACCTGTACTTTTTTACAATGAAGTCACTAGTCATATCTCTTTTTTATTGAGCATCTTTAATTTCAATTTGCCTTTTTGTTGTTGTTGTAAATGTAGTAGCCTTGGTGGCAAGTACAGGTGATAATCTCATTTGCAGATTACAGCTAAAAGTTACTTTGCAAAATTATCATTTTACAGCTTTTACACTAGTATAGCTGGGGTTGTGGGTAAGAACCAGAGGAGCCTGTCGAGACCATGCTTGTCCCACAATTAGTGGAATAGATTGTTTCTCAAAAGTACTTTAGGATAAAATCTTAGTTGCTGGTTATCTTAGGTGGTCTCCTTTACTCTTGTACTCTAAACATGTTCTTTGTACAGTTCAGGTGATATTTCTTGATATTAGTATACAGTCAACTGCTGCTCATTTGTTTTCTTGAAACCAATCCCCACCTTCTGGTAAAGTCAGTTTCAAGTTCAATATAATTTCCAAAAAGACCTGCTAAATAAACAAATCAAGCAAAGAAACTGAAAACAAGACTAGAGAAAGTCTGTCCTGTATCTCTGTAAAGTGGCGTCTAACATTGACCTTGAAGGGGGGGTGGTTATAGCCATTATAGCTCTCTTTAGAACCAAAATCTTTTTAGTATAAATTATTTCTCGTCAATTATATGGGACCGAGGTCACCGAGCAAAACTGCATGCAGAACAGATGGAATGCTAAATCAGAAATTCGTATTTAGCGGCTTGTATTGCTCATCTTACCTTCATGGCCCTCCTATCTTCCACTTCTATTTCTCTGCTGGTTGTTCTGTTTCATGGATGGGTTAGTGGTGCTTTGTGGACTCGTGGTGGTTTGGTAAGATAGGGGGGTGGAAGGGTGGCGATTTTGGAGCCGGTGAGGTTTGCGGTGGTCGGGCTGTGAAGAAGAGGTGCCCATGACAGTGACGGAGGCCGTGGATTCGGTAGCCAGTATGTAGTGGACATAGTGGTGTATTGGTGGCATAAGAAAGGGAAAGGAATACCTTGGGGGTGTGGGGGGAATCAGAATAGAAGAGTTTGGGGGAAAGGAGGGGGTAAAGGGAATGATTGAAATGAGATTACAAACAACAAAGGGAATTAGCTGTGTTCATTCTCTTTCCCTTTCCTGAATACCCCATATCAAACGCCCCCTAAGGGAGCTAGATGATTTAGCTTGACTTCCTTAGGTAGGCTCTAGAGTCTGAAACCCTGAATTTATACAGAATGTGTCTTGATAGGACTAGGAGACCTTAGTTGGCAGATAACTCCTTTATGTTCTTCTTTTCTTTCCTTTGTTGTATGAGTTTCATGAAAACCAATTTGTCATCTGGGTGGGGCCAAAAGTCATTATTGGAGCACCTATTTGTAACTCTGCTTTCCAGAATTCTACTTGGTTTTTTTGAGTACCCAAACAGATTTGGGTCCTTTGTTAATTGCTTCTGCATCTTTTGAAGTGGCTGATTTAGTCGTTTTTTTTAACTATTGCCCGTTGCAATAAATTATAGTGTGGGATCCCGGTAGTTTGATATGCAGGATGTTAGTTCCATTGTTATCTATGCAACAGGAGGAGCAACAAAATCTTGTTATCGTTCCTACAAAATCTTGTTTTCCACTTACTCCAAATCATTGCTCTTTTCTTCCAGGACCTAAAGAAAATGGTCACTCTGTTCCCATGTTCCCAGTTACAACAATCCCTCTTTTTCCCGTTACGAATGATGTTTTTTTACTAGCATCTATAAGTTGTTAGAAACGTACCGTGGTCCTCAGAAATTCTCATTTATATCCCACCAACTGGGGGGGGGGGGGGGGGGGGTGGGTGGGTTTACTTGAATGTTTTAAAGCTTTTAATTTAAGATATTTGTTTTTCAATTCATGGCTAGTGTGTTCCTCCCTTTTGAGATGCCATTCACAATTATATGGTTGTATGACTTGTGACTAGCCTTGTAAATTGACTGGAAGTCTATTACTAGCATATAACATATTAATTCTTTTTTCTGTTTTCCAGAACATCTTGATACACTCTGTTTCATAATCATCAGCAGTACAATAATGGAAGACAAGGTAATGACAACAGACACCCTAAAATCAACAAAGGAGCTAGCAGCAGAAGGTCGGAAGCATCTAGAAGAGACAGTTGAGGCAGCGTTTCGGATCTTATCTGCAATGAATGATGAGCTCTGCAGCCCAACCTTGTGGTCTACAACTACCTCTTCTCCTTCTGTCATTCCTGATACTAGTACTGCCACTACTATCACTGGTAATGGGCATAGTGAGGGTTCAAACAGCGATGTTTCATTAGATTCAACCCACCACTTTGATATGGGTGGTGGCACTCTTGAACAAGCCCGTCTTCGTTATAAATCTTCTGTGGCTTCTCTTCGTGTTGTTCTCAATGCCATGCCTCAGTACCACAAGGTTAGTTTCTCTACAAGAATTTGAACTTCTACAGAACTTGGGTAGTTATTTACAGTATGACTAAAACTTATGTCCCCCCCCCCCCCCCCCCCCCCCCCCCGCTGCTGATAAATGAAGTTTTTTTTGACATTGTGTTTTCTTAATATCGAATGACATTTGCTTAAGTATTCTCAAGATATGAGAGCCATAAAGGGATCCCTCAAGATATAATATTTTTGACTTCATGCTTTTCATATCATTTCCGTCAAGATTAACATTCTATTTGTACAGGAAAAAGGCTAAGTTTAGTTTAAAGGGAAAACAATCCCTGGAAACCAAGTCTTAAATTTCCATCAGTTTTGTTTGTGAAATCAGAAAATAATGCAAGTTACAATTATTTTCAAAAAAGATGGAATGTCTTGCGGCCTTACCTCCTTTTCTCCCCCCTTAAACCAAATACAGCCTAAAGGAGGGGTTTTGTTGTCAGGATATGCTTTACAGCCCATAGGCCATGGGGGTCGACTATGATCGTTATTTTCTTGTTTGCTCAATGTTTTTCCCCTTCAATCAATATTCAATTATTGGGTTTTCAAACAATAGGGTTGCTGCTGCTGTGTTTGTAGGCATCTGACTTGTGCAATTGTTTTCCTTTTGGCCAGGAAGAAGTGGATGGTTCTGCCTCGAAGGGAGATGGAGCTGAAATCGGGAATTTAGAATATCAACTATCTAGTTTGAGGATGGTAATGTTATAACTTAATTTACTGTTAATTCTTCTTTTCTTGAGAAAAATTTACTGTTATAAGTCCAGCTCCCGTGAACTATTTCCGTTTTCATGGAGGCATGATGTTGAGTGCTTGTGTGTGGTTTTGGAGGTTATCATAGCGCAGGAAAGAATAGTTTTAAGATCGAATGTTCCTCGTCAATGTTGTTTAACTGCTAGTAACCTAATGTGACTGATGGGATGGGATTTGTTTAAAGGATATTTTAAGTAACTTGGTTTGAAGATTTAAGATTGTGCCATTTTAGATAAACGGGAAATCTCTACTCCTAATTATTTTCTGCTTTTGGTAATTGCAGGATCTTGCAAATAAGAATAAACACCTCAAGCATCTCATAGATCAGTTTCGAGATCTTATTACAGATATATCAACTTGGCAAAGTCCTTGTTCTGTTGCAAGATAGCTTGTTTTGAAGCACAATGCATTGGCAACTTCTGTGCTAGTTTTTTGTCAAAGGGAGCCTCCATCATAATCGTTGCAGTAATTAGAGGAAACTGACTACCCTTGTCAACTTCGAAACATATATTGACAGGAATTGTGAATGCTGCAACTCATGTTTGTATTTTCATCAGCTATAATTTTGATTTAAGAAACCCCTTGTCATATGCTTTGTAGTAGTAAAGCTTACATTCTATTCAATATCAAATCATCAAACTATCTTTTTTGCAATGACTGTTTGGGCTGTGGGAGCAGTATTGGGCATTGAGTTCTGGACCTTTATGGGTTTATCCATATGCCTGGATTAGGGTGATGGGATTATTGCCAGTTTGACAGCCATATTTTTTGCAAATAATGAAAACATATTGGAATTTCATTGTCTTTTCGATGTGTAGTTGTTTCCGTATCATATAATTTTTAACTTCAAACGATCTGATTTCTCATGCCAATTGTCTTTCACATATTAAGAGGAGGCTGCCAAAGGTTTAATGTGGTCTTTCAGGTACTCTTCTCGAGGAGGAAGAAGCTGAAAATGAGACGTGTTAGTGATGCTGATACAAAAAGAACCTCAAAGAAGGGCCGGGGTTGATCTTGACATACCAATGGATGATAAACTCTCGGACTTGTTACAAATCCGGTATTGCTTAATTATACGATTTAATTATACTATGTCCCATTACTGAATTTGTTTTCATGTCTTTCTGTTTTGATTTACTGCCGGCATTCTGTATCTCTGGATCTTCCATTCTTTTAAGGATTCTGCCTAAACAAAGGCTACAGTATAAACTTTCGAGATAGAGGCACTGTATAACGGTAATGCTAGATCTTTTGTTCTTAAGACATTTGTTCCACAGTATGGCCTTGTTCAACTGAACTGAACTGCCAAATAAGTCCTGAAACTGCAATTAAGCCAAAAAGAACAGGGCATGCCAGTATTACAGGACATTGACTTTTTATTGTCAAATTTGTCTATCCAGGAGTTTGAGATTGAGGAGAAGTCCCTGATATCCATGGCTCTGAGGAGATGGATGAAAGGCAGACTGGATATGAAATTCAGGTTCCTTTTTTAAGCGTTCAAGGTATAATTTTTGATGCTTTTCTCTGCCTTGCTGATGGTAATCTGTTACGTCATTAGGTCTGTAATAATGAATTTTATAGAAACTGTAAACGGAATATTTTGTTATTGTTAAAGCCCTTATAATATGATTAAGTTAATGCAAAACTTCGCCGTAGTTTTTCTTGTCACTGTCATTTATATGCATCATGGATGATGTATTATGCTATTGGGACTGATAAAATTTCAACATATTAGCGTGATTAGGGTGGTTTTAGGTCCTTTATAGATAGATTATCATCATTATTTGCATTTTCAAGAGTGTGATGTAAATGTTTCCGGCATTGTCGCTCATATTTGTCATTATCATTATTGAATTATGATTGATCAGGTGTACAAGTTAATAAGTTATGTGGCGTTTGAAGACGACATTCACCCTTCCGGCTTCCCCCAACAAAGGCAGAATTGAATATAAAACTGGTATTTTTTTTTCTTCTCTCTGAAGTCTGAAGGTATCTATGACTTATTCAGGAGCCTATTTTTAAAGCTTTGATTTTGACACTGGTTTGAATTTTCCCGAAACTGCAGATTGTTTTTTTTTGGCGACTTTGTGCTTTCAATATTGAATTCTTCCCATTGACGTTGTGATTTCGACTTTATAATTTTTACAAATCCGGTCAAAAATCGATTGGTGCTGCGTTATGGGACTTATGGGGTCAATTTAACTATCTTATTGTAACTTTATGTCCTACTGTAGTTTACAAGTGTAAGACTGTGTTTATATTATGTCATACGAGTAGTTTGGAAATCCGATATGGCGATATGTGATTCATTTGGTTCTCTACAAGCAAGCATGTTGAACCTGAACAATATTACAACGATCTTCTAAAATCATCCATAAGTTAACTACTCCACATACAATGTCATCGTTTTAACATGATGATTCGTGGAAGGGCCATTCCTACCGCGAAAAGAGTTCATTCACAATAAGACTCCGTTTGGTTTGGTGTAAAACGTTTTCAGTGCAAAATGATTATCCATGGAAAACGTTTTCAAGGTAAAATACAATTTCAAACTAGTTTTCTATTGTTTGGTTCCTTAAAATAGGATGGGAGTAGATGGTGAAGACTTAGACGAAGAAGGGAGAGGGAGGTAAGGAGGAAAAGTGGAAAAGTGGTTTCCGTCCCTTTTAAATGGAAAAGATTTTTCCACATTTGAGGGAGTTATGTAAAATTGTTTTTCATCCCTTGTCAAACCAAACAACGTAAAATTATTGAAAAGCGAAAAATTGTTTTCAATAAAAACGTTTACACCCTATCAAACGCAGCGTAAATGGGTCAAGGGATTACCTATGCAGACATACAAGCTAAGAGCTTAGCAGGCCAATGGATTCACAGCTACTGTTAAAAGACACATTAGAACAGAACGTTACACTTTATAAAGTCGAGACTTTGAAAATTATTTATCTTTTTGGAAGCAGTTGTTTTGTAACGGTATATCCGTATATGAGTACAAAAGGTCTTGCGCGCACAAGGTATACAATAAATTTATTGTACACCAAGATAACTTTTACCCATTTTTCTGTAACTTTAACCTAATTTTGATTAACTTTTATAATAGTACAAAAAAAGTTGATAGAAATAGTTAAATGATTAATTTTATACATTATTAGTAGTTTTGAAGAAATATGCTTAACTGAAATGAAAAAATTTATCACTAAAAAATAGATAACTTTTACCTATATACGCTTAACTTTTAAACATTTTGAGTTAACTTTAACTCCGATGTACAATATTTATTGTACACCCTTTGTAAATAAGAATTTGTGATATGAGTATATATGATCTTTTTATTTTTATTTTAAGGTTGCAAGGAAAAAAGACAATAGGTGTCCCTTTGCACGAGAGGTTGGCCTAAAGTAGTCGCAATTTGCAATGTAAGAGAGAAAATGTACGTACTATATTTTACTGAATTTAAACTTGAGAGTAACAAATAATGAGATACGTGGAGCAGTGCGTAGTTAACTCAAATATAATGTACTCCCTCCGTTCCTGTATATTCACAACAGATAAACTGTATACGCTTGTCAATGCACATCTTTGACCATTAATATTTTCAATTATATATTATAAAAATTTATAAAAATATTAATATTTTGAATATATATATAAAGATGAAGCCAACAATATATTATATGCCAACACTTATTTTCATATACTATCACTACAAAAAGTTGTACCATTAACGACGGGTAATCCCGTCGCTAAAGACCAATAATCATTGATTAATGACGGGATTTTCTGGCGCTAACCCGTAATAAAAGGGGGCCGTCGTTAATGGAAAATCCCGTCGTTAATCCGTCGTAAAAGACATTTGAGACGGTTGTTCCCGTCTTTATTTGGTTGTTAGACCCGTCACAAAAGCCTTTTGCGACGGGATTTTTAACCCGTCGTAATTAGGTGTTCGTTAAAGATACACATTTTTGTAGTGTATAAATAAAATAAGGTCAAAGTGAATTATGTGAATATTGCAAAAAGTCAAACCGTTGCGAATTTTCCGGGACGGAGGGAGTAATTCCTTAGTTGTTGTTGTTTTTTTTTTTTTTTTTTTTTTTTTTTAAAGAAAAAAACTTTTATGATCTCATTTATCGTAGACTTTTGATTCAAGAAGTGATGATTGGATATAAGAAAATGTGAGAAAAGTAAGAGAGATGTAATAAATTAAACGGAATTTTCATGAAATACCCCTCAATTTTCACGAAATTCACCAAATGCCCCTCAACTTTCAGAAATTCACCAAATGCCCCTCACCTTTAATATAATACCCAAACTACCCTTACTAATGACACGCCGTTAGTCCGCCGTTAGCCTACTTTTCTAATTCACCAAATGCCTTTACAATGTAACTTATTTCACCAAATACCCCTATTTTAAAATATAATTTACCAAATGCCCAAATGTAAAAAATACTTTTTTAAAGCCCAACGGCTAGTTTTTTGGGATTGAAAAATAGCCGTAGCTTATTGTTTTAACAACCGCCCCCCCCCCCTAACGTAAAATCCTAGCTCCGCCATTGGGTGAGAAAATTTTCTTTTGCATGTATATATATATATATATATATATATATATATATATATATATATATATATATATATATATATATATATATATATTTGCTAATGGGAAAAATGAATAAGCATGAGTGATAAAGTGGGTAGAGAGAGAGGGGTGAAGATTTTTTTTTCCATGATTAACAATGGTCTAAAATAGGATAGAAATGATGAAAAAAGTGTAATTGCTATGGAGAAACGGATAAGATGGTAAAAAATGATTAGCAAAAATAGAATAAAGTAGAAGTTGATACATAAGAATAAAAGCACCTCTTTTTGAAAAGTGGATGGATAAAAAAAATACCGAGGGAGTACTTGGGTTGGAGGGTTTTTGTGCTTTTATCATAATATTTATTCTATTGTTCCTAATATCTAGTTCATATTTTCGAATTCTAAGTAACACGTAGGACAATATAATATTCGTTTTCAAAGTAACTAAGTAACGACTTAGGGCATAGCTCATACCACACAAAGTGGCGGAGACAGATGGTGTCAAGGGTGGGTGACATACCACCCAATTTTGTAAAAAAAAAACACGTTTATACCTTCTATTTATTAGAAAAATTAAATTAATACTACGTACAAAATAAAGAACTGTTTACTCATTTAAATTAATATTGTTTCGGTACAAATATAGGGGATCCTTGACTAATGAGTCGTCTGGTAAAGACGACGAAAGGTCTTCAAGAGTCTTCTTCCTTGACCGGAGTTAGATGGAGGTTCTTGGCTCAAGTTCCAGAATTAGGTTTGAGGTTTATTGATTGCGTCCCTTCTGCCATGTATCCGGGCTGTATATATAGGAATATAGGATAGAAACCCTAATATGATTCCTTGGTCAACACGAACTCTTTGTCCAACCGACTTCTATCAGATCTGTGAGTCTCTCCTCCATTATGCGGAGTATGATTGGAAGGGCCTTAATGACTACAGGTCGGCCGACCCTTGTGGGCCGTCCTCCGTGGGCCATCCCTAATATTCGTACTTTACTCAAGTTGATGTCCGTCTGAGCCTACTGTGTAGGGCCTATGTGTCGACGTGTTGTGAGCCATTTGTATTCCCAAACAAATATATTAAAGTAATATATCGACATCTTTATTCAAAATTATCGGATATCTCTATTCAAAAATCCTAACTCCACCGCAACAAGCGCTAATATCGATCGGTCGGATCATAGTTTATAAATACGAGCCGTTGTCAACTCTGCATTATTTCATAGTTTCAGGTACTTCGTCCACCAATAATTTTTGTCCATATCGAAGTATTAGTAAACTTAATTTTAATAATTGGACGAATAAGCGATAGGTATGCAGTTACTCATTAGTTAATTTTGATTTAGACTTAGGTTTAACTGGTGCAGGACGACCATAATTACGTTTGTGTGGAAGCACATGTCTTAGTCAGCTTGGACATGTTTTTTATTTAATCAACTACTGCATGAACGACTAGTTTAACTTAATGAATCATTAATTTAATCGAGTTCGTCGAATATTATAATATTTTATTTGTTTATTTGTAGTATGAAGTCATATGCCGAGTATGTTTGCGCCCTCCTATGGAACCAGAGGAATAATTTGACATCATAAACTCATAGGTGTACAAAATATTTAGGGTTTACTTCTTCTACCCTTAATACTAATAGACCACCTTTATCAAAAATTAAACATTAAAATTGTACTCTCTCCGTATTTATTTAAGAGATACACTTGGCCGGGCACGAATATTAAGAAGTAAAATTGAATGAAATAAAGTAATAAAACAAGTGGGGACCGTGTCATTTTAGAGGGTGGGGAGTGAAGTGTAGTTATGAAATTATTTGTTTAATATGGTGATGGGACATAGGATATATTAGATAGATTATTTAATTAGATGGTGGGGTTGATAAGTTACTAAAAATGACAAGTGTATCTCTTAAATAAATACGGCCGGAAAAGACAAGTGTATCTCTTGAATAAATACGGAGGGAGTACCATGTAATATGCAACTAAATTATTCTCTTTACTTCCTCTGTCTCAAACTAATCATGTATATCATGCTTTGTTTTAATGGAGAGTTAATTAGGGGGTTAATTAGAAGGTTAGTGAATTATTTAGATGTTAATTGGTTGATTACGGGATTGATGACGTCATTAAAGGTATTTTGTGTATTAAGGTTTGAATAGGGGTATTCGGTAAATTTTTGAAACCCGGAGATATTCCCAAGGAATATTTGGTGAATTTTTGAAAACAAAGAGATATTTCACGAATTTTCTTAAAACTTAAGAACACTTCATGAAAAACTGTTAAAACTATTTCGTGATCTAACCTAGCTATAACGAATTTAGCTCTTAAAATAGGGATAAAAGTTTATAATTTGTAATCGGAATGATAGAGCAGTTAGAAAATAAATTGGTGATCTAGCATATTTGGCTTGATTATGTAGCATAAGGGACAATATGTTCCCACACGTACAAATCACTTGCACTTACCTTCCAAATTGTCTACATTTCTAAAGTTAAAATAGGTGACGTTTTAATTTATAATTTTGGCAATAAAACAAATTGAAGTACGTCAATTGGATGCATAGATCTTCGTTAATACTCCCTCCGTCTCTAAACGTTCTTCCTAATTTAACTTTTTTTGTCTCATAAAAAGATTCTGAAACAAGAAGAACAAAAACACACGAAAGGAGTAGTTTTGAGGGAATACTCGAAAGATTACAAATAAAATGTTACTGTATACTTTGTAAATAATAAACGAAGAAAATTAGAGTCATCGTTAAACCTTACTATTTCATGTGTTGTTTTTGTTCATCTAACTTTCATTTATTTTAGAAAAAAAAGTTCAGATAAGATAGGTTCAAAATACATAAAGGCTGACCAAGTATAATTTATACTCCCCCCGCATGGCAATGATTGACCGACACGGAGTTTAATACATGTGAGTGATTTTATTGAAGATTTAAAGAAATTGGGTAAGTGTCGATTAAATTATTGAAATAAAAGATAATGGAAGTGAGGTAGGTGAGGGTATGTGTGAATTAAATGATTAAATGTTTTTTTAACACAAATCCGATGATATATATATATATATATATATATATATATATATATATATATATATATATATATATATATATATATATATATATTAATTAATTAATTAGGGTGGAACCAAAATCAAACATAGCACCTCACTAAGTGAGGTAAGAGTTGAAAAGCGTACCAAAAGCCAACCCTAATTCGATACTATCATCCCCATCGTACCCAAAAACCTTGACAAAATGGGGTAAAATTATGTACCCACAACCATGATTACCAAAACCCCTTAATCTAAATTTCCTACTTGAAAATACATAATTATATATACATATAGTAGTAACTGACGCCAACACTTGATCCTGACAATTATGCGCCCTCCAAAAGTTGCTTATCATCCAATTCAGTTGTTGGTAACTTTACCATCTTCACCATCATCCTCGACTTCAATAATTTCTATGGCATTTTCAATTGTTGAACCACCAACAACAAATGGAATGAAATCCATTCCCTTCCCTTTGTCCTTGCTCATTGCATCTTTGGTTGTTGTTGAACTCTGAACCACCTGTTTAATAGTAGAAACAATAGAACCAAACACAATATCCGAAGCTGAAGAGCTAGCACCAGCCTTGTTAGTAGTGCGGTATTTGGTATAGGAAGTACTACGTATATAATAAAATAAGGAGAGCAATTTTCAAACGGAAAGTGCACCAATCATTTAATTACGGTAGATTAAGGAACGTGCACCAATCATGTAAATAGGGAGGGTGTAATTAAAACAATTGATTTGATAAAATCAATAAAATAGGTTCAGAAAAATACGTGAAAATCAGATGAATAAAACACATCATTAAGGCATTCCATAAATATTGCATAATAATCACTCCCTCCGTTTCTTTTTGGTTTTTTACATGTTTATTAACGACTAATGAATGTACATTGATATTCCTCTTTTTTTTTATTTAAGCAAAGCAAATTACGTTTATCAAAATTCTGATATTGGGAAAATGAGATTAATTTAATATCCCAATGGAAAAGTGTAAAAGATTAAATGACTTAATTAATTTAATTGGTTAAAATAATCATTGGATAGAATATTAAAGCATTTATGTGATAATATAAAAGGAAATGTAAAGAACATTTTAAAACACCCAAAAAGAAAAACGTAAAGAACAAAAAGAAACGCAGGAGTACTTTATTAATTACTCTCCAAAAAAGACTCTCAATCATTTTTTTACACATTTTCAGTTTTCTTAATTACCGTGAATTCTCTTAAAGTAGACACTTATTTAGGAACGGAGAGAGTATTTATTTTATTATTTATTATTCATTCAGTTCAGTTCAGTTCAATTTAGTTCAGTTCAGTTCAACTCAGCCAAAAAATGCTCAGAGAAACTGAGCCTAAGCCCAATAGAGGTTCTACACTAAAATCAATTGACAATAGTGGAAGTAACTTTACAAGTGATATTTTTTCTCCTCTTTCTCTAATGTGAGACAACTCACATGTAAGTAACAATGAGTTTCAACTAACATATGGAGTATAGCACTGTACGTACATAGTACATTTTAAACATACAAAATAAAGTTATTTTCAGTAATATTTAGAGCTTTCTAAATTAAATTAGATTAAAGTTTGGAGCTCTCTCAACTAGATTAAAGTACGCAAAGTATATGCTTTCACTTTTTCATCGGTTAAGAAGGTACATTATAATTTATAATTAACGTTCTCCCTTTGTTTTGATACGCTACGGTCTACTGATAGGTTTTAACTGGCAATACCTTCAAATTATTTATTAATACATCTACAAATCTGTCATTAATGTGAAATGCGTAAATTTGTAAACTCAATTATTAGTACTAGATTAATTAGGTATACTCTTTCGAGAGACTTTATCAATTAACGATGGCAAATTATAAACTTAAATATTGATTCATCAACGCCAAAGATGCAAAATTATATTTGTAATAAACTATTTGAAAGAAGGAATATCCCATATTCTTGGAAAAATTCCTCCATAGATCTTTTGGAACAATGCATCGTCGTGTTTTCCAAATTCATTTAACGTCGTCTTTTCTTAACCGTCTTCGGTTGCATAACTAATTAGTTTCGTTGCTTAACTAATTGAATTTCAGACTTAACTAATTGGTTTCAGTGCATAACTAATTGGTTCTAGTGCATAAATGTGGTCTAAAAATTTGTATAAAGAATACTCTGTATATTAATTGAAGATAATTGCTCCAACTACATTTTAAATTATGTGTTTTTTTTAATAATGTTTTCAATTTTATCTAAAATCTGAAATTGAAAAAGTAAGCGAGATTTAATGCCCCTAAGAGAAAGTGTGAAAGACGTATTGCCCCAATGAATTTGATTGATTGTTACAATTTTGGCTGAATATTAGGATATTTATGTTACAATAGAAAAGAAAGTGTTCCAAACATAAATATTAGAAAGGGACACCCAAAATAAAATACGTAAAGAATAATTAGAGACAAAGATAATATATTATATGTATACATATTCAGACAAATTTACCAATTTTTTGTTGGTTCAGTGGTGACTGGGGCTGAACTTGGTAGGGCGGACTGCATATTCGATCCCTGGCAACAACAATTGAAAGGGGACTGGAACCTATCCACCTATAATTCGGCCGGAATCCGAATTAGCCCTAAAGGTGAATCGTGTGGTAACACCCAAAAAAATATTCAGACAAATTTAGTAATTTAAGATCAAGCTAGTAAAGTATAGAGTGAAGAGATCACTTCTTTCATACAAAATGTTCATTAATGGATGTTTATTCGGAACTCTATTATACAAGTATACATGAGCAAAAAATCAGCATAGATGAACCGTGCATTGTACAACAGGGTGTATAATAAAGAAAGTCAGTCACTTTCCCGGCCTTTCTGTTTCGGTCATTTTTAATCCAATACTTCAAATAATTTACATGCATCATGCAAGTGCCTATAAATATGCTTGTATTATCGACATAATAATGTACAACATATCCTAGTGAATAGCTCAAAATAGAACATTTAACCAAGGAATAAAATTCAAGCTAGAAAGATCGAGTTAGAATTATACCGGAATTATTCGATGAAAATGTCTTCCTTTTGCCCTACTACTTATTTAGGAAGAGAATATCCCTTAGAATTAGGTACAAATCAAGGTTTTAATACTTTTGACTTAGATTCTGTATTTCTCCTTAATTTTGCATCATCTCAAGCTCAAGCTCAAGCTCAAGCTCAAGCTCAAGCTCAAGATTACCAATATCAATTAGTGTATGATCATGTTAAGCGAAGCCAATCGCCACAAGGTACAAGTTCAACAGATCATCATAATTTTGATAATAATAATACAATATTATCAAAGAAACTTAGTCATAATGCAAGTGAAAGAGTTCGAAGAAAGAAGATTAGTAACTTGTATTCCTCTCTACGTGCTTTGCTTCCTTCTTCTGATCAAAAGGTAACTAATTATACGCGATTTATTAGTTTATATCCTTTAATTAATTTCATCGTGCATATATACATAACACTTTGTTTTTGTTGTAAATTAAACCACTAATTAATTTTCTGTGATTTAATTACAGAAAAGGCTAAGCATTCCAAGTACAGTTGTACGGGTGGTTGAGTACATACCTGAGCTACAGAAACAAGTGGAGAGTCTAATTCGTAAAAAGGAAGAGCTATTATCAAAGGTTTCGGCAATTCAAGGAAATTCAACGAAAAACATTCATGAACAAAAGCCGAAAAAATGCATAATCAACGAGTCATTTTCGTGTTCGATTTCTGTAAATAAATTGGGTGATAAAGAAATGGTGATTCAAATATCAGCATTTGAGAAGTTATCAATATCTCAAGTGCTTCTTCTTCTTGAAAATAATGGTTATGGTGTTGTTGATATTTCTTCTTTTCAATCTTTTGGAGGAAGGACTTTTTACAACATACATTTATTGGTAAGTAATTATGTGCTACATTGTCAATATTAAGATCGAGTATGTCCGCTTTAAAAGTTCTCAACTTTCGTTTAATTTGAAATAATACGTCTCGACTTTGAATGGTCTTATTTTTATTAAACATTATTATTTGTTTGTGTGACAGATGGAAGGAGATTGTATCGTAAAGTTTGAAATTTTAAATGAAGACTTGATGGCCTTGCTTAAGGAGCAAGAGCAGAAGAAAATGCAAGTATATTTTTAATGTAGTGGAAGAATGCCCTAAAAATGCACATCTAACCATTTACACATAAATCTATTTACAAAGTTTTGTAACAATATCGATCTTTTGTAATTAATTAATACGTATTCTCTCTTGAATAAGATTATGTTTAACTAACTTTTATTATTTCATACTTACAATTGGCATCATCAATTTACATACCTTCAAGACCTATTAAGGTAACCTTAATAATACCGTAAAAAACGTCGCAAGATTATTAATTATATTACGTACTAGTCTAAGAGGGCAAGGGCGTATTGCTTTCCCTATATAGTAAATGACATGAATTTGTTGAACAAAATCCGTAAAATTGTATCAATCTGCCATCTCTAGTTAAGCAACCCTTTATGTATGTAAGTATCACTTACAAAGATTTAATAAGGTTAAATTATCATGTTGACCTTACTATTCTTGATGATTCAAACATGATTCTTCCTCAAAAACTTGATGTATAGTGAATCATCAAATTAATCACTCCACATAATGAATACTCACAAATTAACTTACAAGCTTGCTTAATTTTAAATCAATAGTTGTTGTATACTTCGTAATTTCGTATAAAAGAGAAACAAGCAACAAAATATAAAATTGTTTATTTCCTATCAATCGAAACGAGGAACACAATCAACGTAGATTAATACGGATTAAGCAATCTTACAAAAAATACGTACTTAAAATCTTTCCTATATCCAACTACTAAATTCTTAACTAATTAAAACTTTGGTTTTTTGTCTCTAACTACATTAGAATAACACATAGCCACATAGGAAGTCATGCAATCTAGGGAACAATCAAAACTAATATTACGTATAGTATTCAATAATAAACATAATTTTTTTAATATAGTTTCATTAAGAAATTACATATACCATATATGTGGCTATCAAAGAAAAATTATGTTGCGTGATTCAACCTAACTTAAGTGACATTACCTCCTTTATGATGGAGAAATTAGTGATATGTCGGTGGCCCTAACTAAATTAATGGCGCACATCAAGAGATGAGAGAGTCCACTTTACAAGATCAAAAGAGGTTCTATTTTGATTGTAACCCGACTGAAATCAATGTCATCATCTCTTTATTCTTTGCAATATAAAACTCCAAATCGACTCCCTTATGAATTTCCCCAAATTTAATTGACTATCAAGATATGTATAAGAATTTGAAAACATTGTAGTTTCATACGCAAGAAGGAAGAGAGAAAGAGTGTGCACCAATCCAGTTTTCATTCATTGCGGCTTGCCCTAAAGAGTGGCTAAGCAAGGCATTATATACATCCCTAAATGCTACACTTGACCAATGATTTAAGGATAGCTAGCATATAAGAGAATCAACCTAGAATAGCACACAATTGTGACACCTAGGATACGACTAGATAGTACATGATCACATGCACTGAAATTGATAGAAAACTAAGGGCTGGATTATATTGGGCTTCATTCACATGGCTCACAGGCCTTACTTCTTCAATACTCCCCCTCAAGTTGAGAGTGAGAGCTTCGAACTCCCAGCTTGGACAGAAGGTGGTTGTGTTGTTGAGTAGTCAAAAGCTTGGTGAACACATCTGCAAGTTGTTGAGAGGATGGAACATAGACAGGTTTAATCAGGCCTCGATCAGTAGCTTGTTCTCTTATGAAGTGACAGTCAATGTCAACATGTTTAGTCTTCTCATGGTGGACTGGATTAGCTGCAATGGCAATAGCTGCCTGATTGTCACACTTGATCAAGGTTGTATCAAGGTTCTTAATTCCCAAATCTTTCAGTAGTTGTTTAAGCCACATTACTTCACAGTCAAGGCCATAGACCTGTACTCAGCTTCTGCACTGCTTCTTGCTACAACATTTTGTCTTTTTGACTTCCATGAGATAAGAGAGTTCCCTAGAAGGACGCGAAAACCAGATGTTGATCTTCTTGTTACGTTGATGGACATCCTGCCCAATCACTGTCACAATATGCAGTGAGTTGTGCACTGGATTTGCTTGCCAATAAGATGCTTTGGTCTATGCTTCTTGCAAGGTACCTTAGTACTCTCCTAGCAGCTTGCATATGCACAGTAGTTGGTTTGTGCATAATATCTCAAAACATGGACAGTGTATGCAATATCTGGCTTTGTCAATGTAAGGTAGATGAGTTTTCCTACCAGTTTCTGGTAACCTTCTGGGTTGTCAAGTACATCACCTATGTCTGCAGTGAGTTTAGTGTGACTGTCCATGGGAAGCTTGAGAGTTCTGCAGTTTTTCATCTTATATTCTTCAAGTAGATCAAGTACATATTTCTTTTGAGAGAGGAAAATCCCTTGTTGTGATCTGTCTACGTCAATGCCAAGAAAGTATCTTAGCTCACCCATGTCCTTCATGTGGAACTGAGAAGAGAGAAAGGTTTTGGTGTCCTCAATGGCTTGCATATCATTTCCTGCCAGCACAAGATCATCTACATATACAAGTATCACAGTAAATGACTTCCCACTTTGCTTAGTGAACAAAGAGTAGTCAGATTTGGATTGAAAGAAATTATAGCTTTTGCACTAGAGGAAAAAACATCAAATGTGGCTAGTTAAAGGTGGCCCTTATTTAACAAGGGCACCCTTTGACTGAACAAAATTAAAACAAGAATAAATAAAAAAAACTTTTCCCTCCTAAATCTGGGAAGCGCATCTTTTGGGGTTTTCATTTGAAACCTAGCTCGCTGCTTCCCCTTTGTCGTTGCTTCCCCTTTGTTCTTGCTGCTCCCGCGCACTACTCATCTTCTCCATCTTCTCCATCTTCGCTGCTCTAGCACTTGCACCAATCTCGCAATTATCTCCACTCCACCGGCGACGACCTCGATAAGAAGAACCACCATTGCGCAATTCTCTCCACTCGACCGGCAATGACTTTAATTGAATTCGATTTGGGGTTGTCTTGGTATGAGCTTATTCAAATTTCTCTCCTCAAGTTCCGATTTTTTGGTTTGTTCGAACACTAGTGGAAAAAACCCATGTTGTAGCCCCCTTGTTGAGGGGGGCATACATAAGCGCGCCTCAATAGCTACTTAGTCAACGCGGGTCAAATATTTTACTAACAGGTTGAGGCGGGCTTTTGTGGTGTTCGCTTCTACAGAAGCTGTTGAAGGGGGCTTTCTTAGCCCGCCTCAATAGAAAGAAGCTGTTGAAGGGGGCTTTTAATTGCCCGCCTCAATAGGGTCTTTCTGTTGAAGGGGGCCTTCATTTGCCCGCCTCAATAGGCACACATTAAATTTAAATCAAAACCACCGCCAAACAGATAAGCTAGCTGCGACATCTCTTCCAAACTGGTCGTCGTACTTCACATCTCTAGCTTCCAACGCAAACTCATACTGTGACATTTTTGAAGCTGTTGAGAAGATCATCAAGAAAAGCGCCGGAAACTCAATCAAATTTCCGATCAACTCAAGCAATTTTCTTAAGTAAGCTTCAATTTCTTCTTAAATCTGTTTAACTTGTTTTCATTTTTTACAATTTTTGTTTGGATTTACTGTCAAATTTGCGAATCGATGACTAAATTTCTGTAGAAGTTTAGTGGAAATAGAATAGTTTCTTCATATTTGTTTGTAGAAATCTTGACAATTTTTTGATGCTGTTGTTTGAAATCTGCAATTGCGAAAAATTGGGGATTAGGGTTTTTCGGCAATATTTTTGTTCTGTCTATGTTCTTAGTTAGTATACGGTCCTTTAATTTTGGGATGTAATCTAAACCTTAAAAAATGATTGGTGATTAGCGCTTCCTAAACTTCAAATGTTAAACAAGAATTTAGTTTTTCCCCCTTTCCAAGAGGGGTTTTGGTAAATGCAGTGGATTATTGTTTCTATTGTTCTTAATAGATGGAAATTAGATGCATAGAGGCTATCTATTGATGTTCTTCATACTCGGTTCTTCACCGGAGCTTACTGTTATTGGTATGCTTATTCAAGAAGTAAGCTCATACTTCTGTGAAATTTTTGTCTTCATTAAGAGTGAACTTAATTTGGTATTTTGGGATTGTTTAGGGATTAACCGCCCCTTTTGGTAGATGGTAAGAAATCTCAGTAATGTGCATTGATTTACATGATGTAAAGTAGGCATTAGGCAACTAGTTATGTTCTCAATAATATACATATAGTCTTGGACTTAATTATCAAAAAAATGGCTGGATTTCTATGTTTGTTGCATTTTCTTGGTGCAGTGGATTGCTGTCCTTCTGTATCTTCCTTGTGCTTGTTTAATTGAAGTAGCTACCACGAAAAGCGAAGATATTAGAATGATTCTTGCTAGTCAAGTCCATGTTTGTGTAATCTAATTGTATCACTGGATAATTTTCTTGCAGTTCTTGAACATCAGTGAATTGATTCCATTTACTTAACATCAATGACGTAAACAAGGAAACTATCTTGGCAATATACACATAGTTTAGGACTCTATTGTCAAAAATATGCTGTATGTCTTTCTGTATCTGCCTTATGCTTGTTTAGTTGAAGTTACCAGAAAGCCAATATATTAGGATTATTCTTGCTAGTTAAGTCCATGTGTGTGTGTGTATAATATGATTGTGTTGGTTGATTTCATTGTAATTCATAAACATCAGTGAACTGATTCTGTCCATGATCTTCTCAACTGGATTATTTACTTCAAGATTTCTTATTGGACCTGTATTGTACTTGAAAGAAGGTAGTCAGAGTTTGAGGATATCGCTAGATTGATCTGATTTTAGCTGAATGAATATGAAGTAAACCGAATTAACCCGAACAGAACCCAATCCAAGTGAATACGTTGCCTTTTTTCTGCTACCCTGTTAGTGTTTCAAAGTGTAGTCTCCCAATTCCGCTAACCTAATGTGCAAATGGGTTTATTTACACTGAATGCGGGTTTCGTAACTAATTTAAAACCTAAACATGAGCATCGCTGGGATCTATTGATTGAGTACTGGAGGATGGTTTTTACTGATATTTTATCTTTGGATAAGATTGCATCATTAGAGAACAAAGATCTTATGCCAAGCTAGTTTATACTTAAATCGATTTTAGTTTATTCCTGTGAAATCTTATGTGAAGCTAATAAATGTTAATGTTGAGACATATTCCTGTTTTGTTTGGTTTTAAAATTGAGATGAGGTCTTACCATTTTTCTGATGTATAGTTCTTGTGTCAAAATTAAGAATTTGTGGCTTGATTTATCTAATTCTGTGTAAAACCTTGTGTTATTAGAAATGAGTCGTCGTTGGATGTACGGTGACCATACTACGGTGGAATACTTGAGTGGGGTTGAGGAGTTCCTTAGATGTGCTTTAGCACACCAACGGAATACGAAAGCCGCAAAGATCTATTGTCCTTGCCGTGATTGTAACAATGTAAGGCGGTTAGGTGATATTGATGAAATTGAGGATCATTTATTTCGTCGTGGGTTTAAGCAAGATTACCATGTCTGGTTTTGGCATGGTGAGAAAATACTTGATCGTCCAAGTTCTAGTGTGAATGAATTTGATGTTCTGGCAGAGAGTGATGAGAGTGATGAGAGTGATTCTGATATTTCTGAGAATAATGAGATGGATGATGATGAGCAAGAAGATAATGAAATAAATGAAATGATGGATGCGGTGAAAGATCACTTGAATGGACGACCTCACATACTCGAGCAGGTATTAAAGGCTGTTGAGACGCCTTTGTACCCTGGGTGTACAAAATTCAAATTGTTAGAATGTGTGGCATCACTTTCCAACTTGAAAGCGGAGAGTGGTTGGACCGAAGAAAGTTTCACGAAATTATTGAAACGATTAGGTCTTTGGTTTCCCGATGGCAATGACATTCCCACCTCTGCCTATTATGCCAACAAATTGACGAATCCCTTAGGCTTAGAGGCCGTCAAGATAGATGCTTGCCCAAATGATTGTATTCTTTACAGAAAAGAGTATGAAAATTTGGATAAGTGTCCAACGTGTTCTATGTCGCGTTACAAGCGTAAAGGGGCCAATTCAGCTAAGAGGGGACCGCCCGCCAAGGTATTGTGGTATCTTCCGATCATACCTAGGTTTGAGCGCTTGTTCTCCGTAAAGAAGAATGCTAAGTATCTGAGGTGGCATGCGGAAGGGAGGAAGAAAGATGAATTCCTTAGACATCCGGCTGATTCTCCTCAATGGAGAACTATTGATAAGAAGTATCCTGAATTTGGCAAGGAGGTTAGAAATCTGAGACTTGCTCTATGTACAGATGGGATGAATCCATACGGCTCTCTGAGTAGTCAGCATAGCACTTGGCCGGTTCTTCTTGCAATTTACAATCTTCCTCCATGGTTGTGTATGAAACGCAAGTATATCATGTTGTCACTCCTCATCTCAGGGCCTAAGCAGCCAGGACATGATATAGATGTGTATCTCGCTCCACTCATAGATGATTTGAAATTGTTGTGGAATGAAGGTGTTCCAATGTTCGATGCTCACACCAACTCAAACTTTACATTGCGGGCAATGGTTTTCTGTACCATAAATGATTTTCCGGCCTATGGAAACTTGTCTAGGTACAAAACCAAAGGAGAACAAGCATGCCCTATATGTGAAGAGGACATGAAGCCCACACGGTTGGATCATTTCAAGAAAAATATCTACCCAGATTTCAGGAAGCACCTTAGTCGATATCATCCTTATCGTAAGAAGAAGAAGGAATTCAATGGGTTCACCGAGGAAGGAGTAGCTCGTACACCTTTGACAGGATCACAAGTTTATGAACGTATCAAAAATGTTGAAACCAAATACGGTAAGTGCTTCAAGTCCAAGTCTAAAAAGGGTGTTTTATGGAAGAAAGTGTCTCCATTATGGGATCTTCCCTACTGGAAAGATTTGTCGGTTAGGCATTGTCTCGATGTAATGCATATTGAGAAAAATGTGTGCGATTCTATCATCGGGACTTTGCTAAACATACCAGGAAAGACCAAGGACAATGAGAATGTGCGGAAAGATATGAAAAAGAAGAATATTCGACCAGATTTGTGGCCTGTTAAAAAAAAGGATGGTACAAAGACCTTTCTGCCTCCAGCGTGTTACACAATGTCGAGAAAGGAGAAGAAGAAGTTTTGTGAGTGCTTACATGGCATTAAGGTTCCCTCGGGATATTCGTCGAATGTTAAGCGCCTAGTGTCTCTCTCGGACCTTAGGTTGATTGGTATGAAGTCTCATGATTGTCATGCACTGATTAATGTATTTTTGCCAATTGCACTTCGTGGGATATTGCCGAAACACGTGAGACATGTTATAACAAAACTTTGTTTGTTTTTCAATTCCATATGTGCTAAGGTGATTGATCCGGAGACTTTGGATGCTTTGCACAATGATGTTGTTGAAACTCTATGTCGATTTGAAATGTATTTTCCGCCTTCTTTCTTTGATATAATGGTGCATTTGATTGTCCATTTAGTTCGCGAAGTCAAGTTATGTGGTCCGGTGTTCTTAAGATGGATGTATCCTTTTGAGAGATTTTTTAAGACTTTAAAGGACAAAGCAAGGAATCCGGCTAATCCAGAGGGTAGTATCATTCGGGGAGTCCTTAAAGAAGAGATTTCTGGATATCTAGCTGAGTTTTTGTCAAGCCTTGAACCAATAGGACTTCCAAAATCTCGACATGTTGGTAGGCTCGCAGGGGAGGGAGTAATTGGTAAAAATGTGATATCTCCTCCATCGGAGAGGAAGAATAAGGCACATCTTTGTGTGTTGCAGCATCTTACAGAGGTTCATCCTTATTTAGAAAAGCATCTGCTTGAATTGCAACATTGTAATCCTAAGTTGAAGGAAAGAGCGTTGATGCGGGAACATAATTGCACATTTATTGAATGGTTTAAGAAGGAAGTTGGAAAGAAACAAGACCATGATGTTTCTGATACGATCAAGTGGTTATCTCGAGGTCCTCGACTATGTGTTCGATCTTTTGAAGGATATGATATCAATGGGTTCACATTCTACACTAGAAGGCAAGATGAAAAGAGTGTAGTGCAAAATAGTGGAGTAAAGGTTGTTGCATCATCTAGGGTCTATGCAAGCGCTAAGGATAAAAGGCCGGTTGATTCAACACAATCATATTATGGTGTTATCGAAGAAATATGGGAGCTTGATTATACCTATTTTGTGATCCCTGTTTTTCGGTGTCAGTGGGCTAACAACCAAAATGGTGTGAAGCGAGATGAAATTTTCCCGGGTTTAACCTTGGTGAATTTTGATCGACTAAGTGACAGTGACGAGCCATTCATTCTAGCATCACTAGCTAAGCAAGTTTTTTATGTGGTTGACAATATTGATCCTAGATGGCGTGTTGTTGCCCAAGGAAAAAGACATATTTTGGGTATTGATGATGTTGTAGATGAAGATGAGTATGATGAGTATGATGACACACCTCCGTTACCAATGGTTGTTCAACCATTGCCAGAAGAGGAGGATGCAAATAATACTAATCATATGCGTACAGATCATACGGAAGGAATATGGGTTACGAATCGTAATTGAAACATACATGTGTAAGTTCGGGCTTCACTTCTGATGCATTGTTGAAGTTTTTGACTTTGTTCTTTCTATTCATATCTGAAAGCCTGTGCGCCTTGGAATTTTTGTTATCTTGACTACTTAAATTTGAATAGTGAAGGATACTTGTGGATATTAATTCATATTTTTTTTCTAAAAATTCAACCCCAATCAATTGCCACTTGTATTGTGAAGAGGAATTGCAGTGATAGTCTCCTACTTTATCCCTCCTATTTAAGTTACTGAGAGTCTGATACTTCTAATAACTTGACTAACTTTATCTGCTTTTTTCACACAGGTGTAAACTTGGTGAATGTCGTATCCTCTTATGTGAGCCAGGTTCCAAGCACAGGTTGCAGAAATTGCAGTTGAATTTTCCTAGGTTAGTTTTCAGTACATTTTGTCTAATAATATCAATTACCTGTTCTTGTTTGCATGGCTTTGTGATTGGTAACTTAGTTTCTGATGTTTGCTTTCTGGTGGTTGATGATGCACTAATCAACTCAGTGAAGTACTGTTTTAGCTTCTCAGTGCACTGATCAGTTCTGTTCTGTGCACTGATCTGCACTGCCCAGATCAGAACTGTGCAGATCAGTGGACAAAACTGATCAGAACTGTGCAGTTATGTGCACTGATCTGCACAACTCAGATCAGAACTGTGCAGATCAGTGCACAGAACTGGTCAGTTCTGATCAGTTCTGTGCACTGATCTGCACAGCTCAGATCAGAACTGTGCAGATCAGTGCACAGAACTGGTCAGTTCTGATCAGTTCTGTGCACTGATCTGCACAGCTCAGATCAGAACTGTGCAGATCAGTGCACAAAACTGGTCAGTTCTGATCAGTTCTGTGCATTGATCTGCACAGCTCAGATCAGAACTGTGCAGATCAGTGCACAGAACTGGTCAGTTCTGATCAGTTCTGTGCATTGATCTGCACAGTTCAGATCAGAACTGTGCAGATCAGTGCACAGAACTGGTCAGTTCTGATCAGTTCTGTGCATTGATCTGCACAGTTCTGATCTGAGCTGTGCAGATCAGTGCGTAGAACTGGTGAGTTATGATTTTTTTTTGGGTTGTTTTTTTAGGTGAGGTTTGATTTGGGATTGTTTTGCATGTTAGGTGTAATACCATAAGGCCATTATTTTAGGTATAGCTTTGTAAATGGCCAATTGTAGCATTTTGCCCTTAATATAAAAAAACAAGACATAATGTATACACAACCTACCCGTTGTCTACTTGCCCATGACTTCATTTTGCTAACCACAACTAAATAACTATTTATAAGCTTCTCCAATTCTTCAAGAGCAGTGTCACAAAAAGAAAAAAAGAAAAAAAAAACTCCTCAAATTAATAGATAAGAAACTTGTGGAACAGATTAATATGGGAATACAGAGAGAGAATAACTAATAAAGATTGGTAACATATCCCACAGTATAACAAAATGCAACTCTTACCATTTGATGGTTGCAATATTGCGAGCAAGAAGAGAGCCGCCACCTTGACATATATTGCATTTTATCAATCCACGAGAACTGCAAGTAGCACAAGGAATATGCACTGATCAGAACTGTGCAGTTATGTGCACTGATCTGCACAGCTCAGATCAGAACTGTGCAGATCAGTGCACAGAACTGTGCAGTTATGTGCACTGATCTGCACAGCTCAGATCAGAACTGTGCAGATCAGTGCACAGAACTGGTCAGTTCTGATCAGTTCTGTGCACTGATCTGCACAGCTCAGATCAGAACTGTGCAGATCAGTGCACAGAACTGGTCAGTTCTGATCAGTTCTGTGCACTGATCTGCACAGCTCAGATCAGAACTGTGCAGATCAGTGCACAGAACTGGTCAGTTCTGATCAGTTCTGTGCATTGATCTGCACAGCTCAGATCAGAACTGTGCAGATCAGTGCACAAAACTGGTCAGTTCTGATCAGTTCTGTGCACTGATCTGCACAGCTCAGATCAGAACTGTGCAGATCAGTGCACAGAACTGGTCAGTTCTGATCAGTTCTGTGCATTGATCTGCACAGTTCAGATCAGAACTGTGCAGATCAGTGCACAGAACTGGTCAGTTCTGATCAGTTCTGTGCATTGATCTGCACAGTTCTGATCTGAGCTGTGCAGATCAGTGCGTAGAACTGGTGAGTTATGATTTTTTTTTGGGTTGTTTTTTTAGGTGAGGTTTGATTTGGGGTTGTTTTGCATGTTAGGTGTAATACCATAAGGCCATTATTTTAGGTATAGCTTTGTAAATGGCCAATTGTAGCATTTTGCTCTCTTTTCTAAGTATTGCTCCCTTTACTAAGTATTGCTCTCTTTTCTTTGTTGCAGGACCGTAGCTACCATGGATGATCATCGTGATAATGAAATACAGGGAATTGATGGAGCTAGTCATCCTACGGGGGAATCACAAGGTACCAACACTAGTAAAAAGACCAAATTCCGTGGTCCGTCAAAAGGAGTTCAAGCCAAAAAGCCTATGCATCTTCAGTATAATCAATATGGAATCCCCGATGGAGAATGGTCAGGAGAATACGGGAAGCAAGTTGGGTCTTGTGCTGCTAGAATTAACATTAATGTCAAAGAATATTCAACGTTAGATGAACACACAAAGAAGGGGTTTTGGGAGGAGACCAAGGTAAACATTGAATAAAAACTTGATTTGTATTCTCCTAGATTATCTATTTGTGTAGCATACGTTTCTAACAATCTCTTATCCATAAAATTAACAGCTTCTGTTCCACATTATTGATGATCCGGCTAAAAGGAGAGAAAAATATTTTCATATGTGTGTGGCGAAACGCTTTGGAGCTTTCAAGTCCAGGTTAACGCGGCGTTGGATAACTAAGAAAGAAAAAATGCCGAAACATCAGACAAATGACATGCCTTGGGACATCTACCATCAAATCACAGAGGATGATTGGAAAACATTTGTGATAGAACGAAACAAGCCGGAGATGTTGGTAATAATGAATTTACTTTGCTAGATATTTTTTTATATAATTATATGATTAGTTTGTTGTTGCCATCTTTAAATGTTCGACATGTTCTTTATGTGTTTTTTGACAGGTTCGTAGAGAAAAAGCAAGTAAAAGTGCATTACAAAACAAGCACCCACATCGCACAGGCCAAAAGGGTTATGTTAGAAAGAGACCAGAGTGGATAAATGATGGGCGACTACCGCCAGAGGCAGCTTTAACCCTCTCAAGTGGCTCCTCCTCAGTGACCTCATCACTCACCACAGCGCCAGATAGATTTAAGAAGTTTAGATCAGTAGAGTGGATCTTGGCTCATCAAGTTAAAAACAAAGAGGGAAAGTGGGAAGTTGACCCGAATGATAAAGAAGCCGTAAATATTGCTAAGATGGCTGTAAGTGCATATGAAATTTTACGTTCTATATCCTTTTCTTTCCTAATTCCTAGTTCTATTGCTAAGATTGCTTCTCCTTTCCATCATGTATACCATCTAATTTTTACTTTCCTAATTCTTATAGTTGGAGTACATAGAAGAAGAGGGAAAAGGAAATATTTCATTCACCCAGGGAGAAGATGCCCTCACCAAGGCTATGGGAAAAAAGGATCACCGTGGGCGTGTCAAGGCAACAGGTGGAGTTAATGTCGGTTACAAAGTTTCTTTCGGTCCAATAGACCGAAGTAGTAGATGTGGCCATATTGAACCATCACCGGAGGCTATCGAATCAATCAGAGCTTCGGTGAGAAGGGAGTTTGAAGATCAATTAGAGAGAAAGGTGGCGGAGGCCCTCCAAAACCAACTAGCCACATTGAAAGCAACCGGTCAACTACACACCCTCTCTACCCCCGCACTTGATTCTGCTCTTGTAAGTGATGAGTTTGATGTTAACCGTGCACTCGTAACCTGTTGTCCGAGTTCATCGCAGCAACCACGCGAGCTGAAGGTATATATTCTCTATAGTGCATACACTCAAAACACCCCTAGCTAGGTTTTTAATATTGTACTTTGTAGTGATTTCTGAAATTTTGTAAATTTATTTGTGAAGGCCATAACTCCATGTCGTCTTGCCCTTGAGGATAAAGTTTTGGGTAACAAAGTGAAAGTGGCAGATGGTATGGCGTACCCATTGGATGGTTCGTTGCACCAACACTTTAGATCGATGAAGCCTAGTCATTATAAGGTCCAAGTTGATTGTATTTACGACGGACATGATGATGACACTCTTCCGGTACCTACTGGAGATGGATTCAATAACTTAGGCAGGGCTCTTGCTAGTTTTGTGCAATGGCCAATTCACTTGGTGATTTTCGAAGAAGACGAGGTATAACTTTTTTTATTATTAATTGTCATTCATTGCGTTATGCATCTGTTTAGAATTAGATTCAGAGCCTTGAACTCCTTTGGTTTCTACCTCTGTTTAGGAGTACTCTACTCCACGCCCAACAAAGAAGTCCAGGAGTCAGATTTTTGAAGAGGTGGTTGGTAGCTCCAAAGAGAAGAAAAACGAATTAATTGTCAAAGAGAAGACAACAGAATTAGTTGTCAAAGATAAGACAACAGAATTAATTGTCAAAGAGAAGGCAACACTTGATTTAGGGTCCAAAGAGAAGACAACACTGAAGTTAACGGCCAAGGTAAACCATATGCTTCCCACTCCCCTGTGCTTCAACACTGAAATCAAAACTGAACTTTTCATGCTAGCTTAACATTATTGTTACAGGAAAATTCATGCTCAAATAAGTTGGAGTCGAAATCGAAGTCGAAGAACTCTAAGACGGCCAAAGAGATGGTAGGTAGTTGTGATCGTAAAACTGAAGAATCAGCCGCCAAAAGTAAGAAGCAAAATTTGGCAGACGACACAATTCAAGGTCTTGGCCCATCATGCAATTATTTGAAGTTTATCATCAATACGGCGCCCGGTGATGTATATAAAAATACTTCAATCCCATTGCCCGCTTCGGTTTGGCATTATGACGAAGATCGACAAACTTATGTAAATGAGGTTGACGTTGAAGAGTTCCTTAGAGGGGCGTGCCTCAACATTTCAGTGATCCAAGTCTATATGATGTAAACTTTTCCATCGATATTTTTGTTTTTGGTTTTGTCAACTATAATAGTTTTTGAAATTTTTGCATTATACATTTACTTTGTAGGTGTTTATTCCACGAACACACCTTTGCATTTGACAACTCTCAGATTGGGTTTGTTTGTCCCGAGGCAATGTCAAGCTCTAGAATCAAGGCCAACCCTCAGGCTGCATCAATGTATTTGAAAGTAGTTTTCAATGCTGAAATTGAAAAGGAGAAGAAGGGTGATCCTAACATTACCAAGTGGTTTTTGATCCCATACCATCAAGAGTAAGTGTTAGAGATTGATCGATATTTGGTAAATAGCTATGTTATTGTTATTTTCATGCATAAGGTTGCAATAACATTTATATATAATGCAGAAATCATTGGATTTTGTACGTGTTAGACCTACGTAGAGGTTGTGCGTATATTTTCGACTCTGCGATAGGTTCCAACCGAGAAAATAGTGCATGGGGAATCTTGTGTTTGTAAGTTACTTTCAATTCTTTTTAAGTTATTTCTTTTCGTGCCGAATCAGATTCATGAAGTTTTACTCAACTTCCAGGGCATACCAAGTGTACAAGTTTAATGATGGGATTTGTCCGAATAGAGCGACTATGCAGGGGTTGAAAGGCTTCCATGTAAAGGTATATCATGCTTACTAATTAGCTTTACTTTTTTTTTTGGGTAACTACTTGGATATATAATTTATGATTTATCTCCAAATCAGTGTGCTCAACAAGTCGGCGCCCGCGAGTGTGGCTATTACGTTATGAAGTTCATGCATGAAATAGTCACGTTACACCATAACACTGATGAGCGGTTAGACAATGTTCGTTCTTTTACCATATGTTAGTTGAACTACTAATACTAGTACTTTTACGTAGTAGAATTCTTAAATTACAAGTAGCATTACTTATCATGTTACTTATTTCAGGCTTACACTCCAAGAAATGCGCCTTATACCGATGAGGAAATAGATGTGGTTCGTGAGCAATGGGCTAAGTTTTTTACAACCGAGTATTTATTTACTTAGGTTGTTTAGACACAAAGATGGAAGCGTTTATATCTTCATGGATTTGGTAAAGTTCTTTAATTTTTCCATAATTACAAGTCTGCTGGATTTGCTAATTTATTGCTTTGAATACTAATCTGCTGGTCTTGCTGCTGTTGCATGTGAATTCTGATCTGGTGGTCTTTAGAATTTCACTTCCATCTGTGTGTTTCTCCTCTGTTTGCTTCTGTTTAGAGCTAAAATGACATTTCCGCTCCCAACTTTGAACTAAAGAACCTAAGGACTCATTTGATTCTTATTACATGTCTAATATACATAGTTTTAACTTTCTAAAACTCATTCGAATCTATTTATGCACATTTAAGGCTCATTAGGTCGTTATAGGTCATGTTTAGAGCTAAAATGACATTTCCGCTCCCAACTTTGAACTAAAGAACCTAAGGACTCATTTGATTCTTATTACATGACTAATATACATAGTTTTAACTTTCTAAAACTCATTCGAATCTATTTATGCACATTTAAGGCTCATTAGGTCGTTATAGGTCATGTTTAGAGCTAAAATGACATTTCCGCTCCCAACTTTGAACTAAAGAACCTAAGGACTCATTTGATTCTTATTACATGTCTAATATACATAGTTTTAACTTTCTAAAACTCATTCGAATCTATTTATGCACATTTAAGGCTCATTAGGTCGTTATAGGTCATGTTTAGAGCTAAAATGACATTTCCGCTCCCAACTTTGAACTAAAGAACCTAAGGACTCATTTGATTCTTATTACATGACTAATATACATAGTTTTAACTTTCTAAAACTCATTCGAATCTATTTATGCACATTTAAGGCTCATTAGGTCGTTATAGGTCATGTTTAGAGCTAAAATGACATTTCCGCTCCCAACTTTGAACTAAAGAACCT
Source organism: Spinacia oleracea (assembly GCF_020520425.1). Taxonomy (NCBI): domain Eukaryota; kingdom Viridiplantae; phylum Streptophyta; class Magnoliopsida; order Caryophyllales; family Amaranthaceae; genus Spinacia; species Spinacia oleracea. The sequence goes on along the minus strand of NC_079487.1, from coordinate 37,894,019 downwards.
AAGGACTCATTTGATTCTTATTACATGACTAATATACATAGTTTTAACTTTCTAAAACTCATTCGAATCTATTTATGCACATTTAAGGCTCATTAGGTCGTTATAGGTCATGTTTAGAGCTAAAATGACATTTCCGCTCCCAACTTTGAACTAAAGAACCTAAGGACTCATTTGATTCTTATTACATGACTAATATACATAGTTTTAACTTTCTAAAACTCATTCGAATCTATTTATGCACATTTAAGGCTCATTAGGTCGTTATAGGTCATGTTTAGAGCTAAAATGACATTTCCGCTCCCAACTTTGAACTAAAGAACCTAAGGACTCATTTGATTCTTATTACATGATTAATATGCATAGTTAAAACTTTCTAAAACTCATTCGAATCTATTTATGCACATTTAAGGCTCATTAGGTCGTTACAGGTCATGTTTAGAGCTAAAATGACATTTCCGCTCCCAACTTTGAACTAAAAAACCTAAGGACTCATTTGATTCTTATTACATGTCTAATATGCATAGTTAAAACTTTCTAAAACTCATTCGAATCTATTTATGCACATTTAAGGCTCATTAGGTCGTTATAGGTCATGTTTAGAGCTAAAATGACATTTCCGCTCCCAACTTTGAACTAAAGAACCTAAGGACTCATTTGATTCTTATTACATGACTAATATACATAGTTTTAACTTTCTAAAACTCATTCGAATCTATTTATGCACATTTAAGGCTCATTAGGTCGTTATAGGTCATGTTTAGAGCTAAAATGACATTTCCGCTCCCAACTTTGAACTAAAGAACCTAAGGACTCATTTGATTCTTATTACATGTCTAATATACATAGTTTTAACTTTCTAAAACTCATTCGAATCTATTTATGCACATTTAAGGCTCATTAGGTCGTTATAGGTCATGTTTAGAGCTAAAATGACATTTCCGCTCCCAACTTTGAACTAAAGAACCTAAGGACTCATTTGATTCTTATTACATGACTAATATACATAGTTTTAACTTTCTAAAACTCATTCGAATCTATTTATGCACATTTAAGGCTCATTAGGTCGTTATAGGTCATGTTTAGAGCTAAAATGACATTTCCGCTCCCAACTTTGAACTAAAGAACCTAAGGACTCATTTGATTCTTATTACATGACTAATATACATAGTTTTAACTTTCTAAAACTCATTCGAATCTATTTATGCACATTTAAGGCTCATTAGGTCGTTATAGGTCATGTTTAGAGCTAAAATGACATTTCCGCTCCCAACTTTGAACTAAAAAACCTAAGGAATCATTTGATTCTTATTACATGTCTAATATGCATAGTTTTAACTTTCTAAAACTCATTCGAATCTATTTATGCACATTTAAGGCTCATTAGGTCGTTATAGGTCATGTTTAGAGCTAAAATGACATTTCCGCTCCCAACTTTGAACTAAAGAACCTAAGGACTCATTTGATTCTTATTACATGACTAATATGCATAGTTAAAACTTTCTAAAACTCATTCGAATCTATTTATGCACATTTAAGGCTCATTAGGTCGTTATAGGTCATGTTTAGAGCTAAAATGACATTTCCGCTCCCAACTTTGAACTAAAGAACCTAAGGACTCATTTGATTCTTATTACATGTCTAATATGCATAGTTAAAACTTTCTAAAACTCATTCGAATCTATTTATGCACATTTAAGGCTCATTAGGTCGTTATAGGTCATGTTTAGAGCTAAAATGACATTTCCGCTCCCAACTTTGAACTAAAGAACCTAAGGACTCATTTGATTCTTATTACATGACTAATATACATAGTTTTAACTTTCTAAAACTCATTCGAATCTATTTATGCACATTTAAGGCTCATTAGGTCGTTATAGGTCATGTTTAGAGCTAAAATGACATTTCCGCTCCCAACTTTGAACTAAAGAACCTAAGGACTCATTTGATTCTTATTACATGATTAATATGCATAGTTAAAACTTTCTAAAACTCATTCGAATCTATTTATGCACATTTAAGGCTCATTAGGTCGTTACAGGTCATGTTTAGAGCTAAAATGACATTTCCGCTCCCAACTTTGAACTAAAAAACCTAAGGGCTCATTTGATTCTTATTACATGTCTAATATGCATAGTTAAAACTTTCTAAAACTCATTCGAATCTATTTATGCACATTTAAGGCTCATTAGGTCGTTATAGGTCATGTTTAGAGCTAAAATGACATTTCCGCTCCCAACTTTGAACTAAAGAACCTAAGGACTCATTTGATTCTTATTACATGACTAATATACATAGCTTTAACTTTCTAAAACTCATTCTAATCTACGTATGCACATTTAAGGCTCATTGGGTCGTTATAGGTCAACAACGTACTTAATTATCTCTATAGTCTGCAACTATATCTTTTAATTTTATGCTTCAATGGAATGTAAAGACAATATCGTTTCTAACAATCTCCTAGATTATCTATTTGTGTAGCATACGTTTCTAACAATCTCTTATCCATAAAATTAACAGCTTCTGTTCCACATTATTGATGATCCGGCTAAAAGGAGAGAAAAATATTTTCATATGTGTGTGGCGAAACGCTTTGGAGCTTTCAAGTCCAGGTTAACGCGGCGTTGGATAACTAAGAAAGAAAAAATGCCGAAACATCAGACAAATGACATGCCTTGGGACATCTACCATCAAATCACAGAGGATGATTGGAAAACATTTGTGATAGAACGAAACAAGCCGGAGATGTTGGTAATAATGAATTTACTTTGCTAGATATTTTTTTATATAATTATATGATTAGTTTGTTGTTGCCATCTTTAAATGTTCGACATGTTCTTTATGTGTTTTTTGACAGGTTCGTAGAGAAAAAGCAAGTAAAAGTGCATTACAAAACAAGCACCCACATCGCACAGGCCAAAAGGGTTATGTTAGAAAGAGACCAGAGTGGATAAATGATGGGCGACTACCGCCAGAGGCAGCTTTAACCCTCTCAAGTGGCTCCTCCTCAGTGACCTCATCACTCACCACAGCGCCAGATAGATTTAAGAAGTTTAGATCAGTAGAGTGGATCTTGGCTCATCAAGTTAAAAACAAAGAGGGAAAGTGGGAAGTTGACCCGAATGATAAAGAAGCCGTAAATATTGCTAAGATGGCTGTAAGTGCATATGAAATTTTACGTTCTATATCCTTTTCTTTCCTAATTCCTAGTTCTATTGCTAAGATTGCTTCTCCTTTCCATCATGTATACCATCTAATTTTTACTTTCCTAATTCTTATAGTTGGAGTACATAGAAGAAGAGGGAAAAGGAAATATTTCATTCACCCAGGGAGAAGATGCCCTCACCAAGGCTATGGGAAAAAAGGATCACCGTGGGCGTGTCAAGGCAACAGGTGGAGTTAATGTCGGTTACAAAGTTGCTTTCGGTCCAATAGACCGAAGTAGTAGATGTGGCCATATTGAACCATCACCGGAGGCTATCGAATCAATCAGAGCTTCGGTGAGAAGGGAGTTTGAAGATCAATTAGAGAGAAAGGTGGCGGAGGCCCTCCAAAACCAACTAGCCACATTGAAAGCAACCGGTCAACTACACACCCTCTCTACCCCCGCACTTGATTCTGCTCTTGTAAGTGATGAGTTTGATGTTAACCGTGCACTCGTAACCTGTTGTCCGAGTTCATCGCAGCAACCACGCGAGCTGAAGGTATATATTCTCTATAGTGCATACACTCAAAACACCCCTAGCTAGGTTTTTAATATTGTACTTTGTAGTGATTTCTGAAATTTTGTAAATTTATTTGTGAAGGCCATAACTCCATGTCGTCTTGCCCTTGAGGATAAAGTTTTGGGTAACAAAGTGAAAGTGGCAGATGGTATGGCGTACCCATTGGATGGTTCGTTGCACCAACACTTTAGATCGATGAAGCCTAGTCATTATAAGGTCCAAGTTGATTGTATTTACGACGGACATGATGATGACACTCTTCCGGTACCTACTGGAGATGGATTCAATAACTTAGGCAGGGCTCTTGCTAGTTTTGTGCAATGGCCAATTCACTTGGTGATTTTCGAAGAAGACGAGGTATAACTTTTTTTATTATTAATTGTCATTCATTGCGTTATGCATCTGTTTAGAATTAGATTCAGAGCCTTGAACTCCTTTGGTTTCTACCTCTGTTTAGGAGTACTCTACTCCACGCCCAACAAAGAAGTCCAGGAGTCAGATTTTTGAAGAGGTGGTTGGTAGCTCCAAAGAGAAGAAAAACGAATTAATTGTCAAAGAGAAGACAACAGAATTAGTTGTCAAAGATAAGACAACAGAATTAATTGTCAAAGAGAAGGCAACACTTGATTTAGGGTCCAAAGAGAAGACAACACTGAAGTTAACGGCCAAGGTAAACCATATGCTTCCCACTCCCCTGTGCTTCAACACTGAAATCAAAACTGAACTTTTCATGCTAGCTTAACATTATTGTTACAGGAAAATTCATGCTCAAATAAGTTGGAGTCGAAATCGAAGTCGAAGAACTCTAAGACGGCCAAAGAGATGGTAGGTAGTTGTGATCGTAAAACTGAAGAATCAGCCGCCAAAAGTAAGAAGCAAAATTTGGCAGACGACACAATTCAAGGTCTTGGCCCATCATGCAATTATTTGAAGTTTATCATCAATACGGCGCCCGGTGATGTATATAAAAATACTTCAATCCCATTGCCCGCTTCGGTTTGGCATTATGACGAAGATCGACAAACTTATGTAAATGAGGTTGACGTTGAAGAGTTCCTTAGAGGGGCGTGCCTCAACATTTCAGTGATCCAAGTCTATATGATGTAAACTTTTCCATCGATATTTTTGTTTTTGGTTTTGTCAACTATAATAGTTTTTGAAATTTTTGCATTATACATTTACTTTGTAGGTGTTTATTCCACGAACACACCTTTGCATTTGACAACTCTCAGATTGGGTTTGTTTGTCCCGAGGAAATGTCAAGCTCTAGAATCAAGGCCAACCCTCAGGCTGCATCAATGTATTTGAAAGTAGTTTTCAATGCTGAAATTGAAAAGGAGAAGAAGGGTGATCCTAACATTACCAAGTGGTTTTTGATCCCATACCATCAAGAGTAAGTGTTAGAGATTGATCGATATTTGGTAAATAGCTATGTTATTGTTATTTTCATGCATAAGGTGAAGGAAATAATGCCCTTGGTCCAAGTATGCATTCTATGTTAAGTCTAATAAATGCGGTTCAGTATTAATTAACAAGTTAATAATTCAGTGAGATCAAGTGAGCTGAATGCCTAGCTAGAGGCCGCTTCAGTTCAAGTGGAATTAATGATATTAATCCACAGCTTACTCTTGACTGAACCCGTAGGGTCACACAAATAGTACGTAAACGGATCAAGTATTTAATGGCATTAAATACTCCATTTATGAATATTCGGAACCGACGGATCTTGGTTTCAGTGGGAGCTAAGATCGTCACAGGCAAGAAATGAATACTCCGGAAACGATGATATTGCCGGAAACGGAAATATGGATCGTATCGGAAATATAAATATTATCCAAGTCGTAGATGTTGCCGGAAACGGAAACATGGTACGTATCGGAAAATATTATCGGAAATGGAAATATTGCCAGAATCGGAAATATTGCCGGAAACGGAAATATTGTCAGAATCGGAAATATTACCGGAATCGGAAAATAATTCCGGAAACGGAAATATTAAATATTTGTTCGAAACGGAAATTAATTCCGGAATCGGAAATATTAAATATTGTTCGTATCGGAAATAAATTCCGGAATCGGAAAATTTAATCGGAAGCGCATCGTACGAATAAGCATCGGACGAGGCCTGCCGGACGAGGCCCAGCACGAAGCCAGGCCATCGCCCAGCAAGCCAAGCGCGCCGCACAAACAGCAACGCCAGGCCCAGCGCAAGGCCAGGCCCAGCAGGCTGCGCGCAGCGCGCAGCGCGCACAGCGCGCACAGCACGCGCAGCGCGCAGCGCGCACAGCGCGCACAGCACGCGCAGCGCGCAGCGCGCGCGGGCGCTGAGTGGGCTGCTGCTCGCGCGCACGCATGGGGCCCATCGTGGCTGCCGTGCGTGTGTGTGCAAGTGTTTGTGTTCGTGCACGTTTCCTAAAACATGCAGAGTTCGGTTAATGATTAAATTCCTAATTCTATTTGATAAATTAATTAAATTAGAGTTCTTGTAGGATTCTAGGTTTAATTAATTTGTATCTGAATAGGATTTCGATTCCCTTTCCATACCGCTATAAATATGAGGCTAGGGCTCACAATTTATAACACAAGTTTCAAAGTATTAAAAGTGAGTTTTTGAGAGAAAAATTCAGTCACACATTTGCCTATAAAGTGCCGAAAATAATAGTACCTTAAGGGCGATTCTAGTTGGTCAATCTTAAGGCGGATCCGGACGTGCTGTGGACTATCTACGGAGGGACGACACTTGGAGTCCTAAAGACTTGTTCTTGTTCGGTTCGGGCGCAGCTAGGGAAGGCACGCAACAAAGAGTATGCATCTAATCTATGCTAAATGATTATGTGTAAATAATATGTTTTCCTGGGTTTATGGTTTTTTCCGCATGATTTATGAATTGTCATATGTATCATAACCTAACAGTGGTATCACGAGCCCCTTATTATTTTCATAATCTAAATTGCATGAACATGGTTAAATATTACAAATTTGCAAGAATTAAAAGGGGTGATTAATTTTCGTAATTGTTAATTAATTGCAAATTGCGTTTATTTAATTATACGTACGCAGTTTTTCGGCAGTTTCTTCGTTACTCATCCGAATTGAGTGATTTTTGTGTCAATTCCGCATGTAAAAGGCATTCTAAAATTTTGACAAAAATAGTATTTTTCTGCCGAACCCAGAATTCTCAAATTCGAAGCCTAACTATGACTTTTCGAAGGTTTTAGTTTTTCGAATGCAAAATTTCGTAAATTTAAGATGTTAAATTAAATATTTGCGATTCTTGTTGATAAATCTTGAATTTTTGATTGACCTACTGCATAATTTTAACAAGTTTGAATGCCTAGTCTTGTTAATTATGCAATCTAATTTGTAATTATGATTAATTTGTTGAAAATTAGAATAATTTAGAATTAATTTGATTTTCATAATTAATTGTAATTTAATTAGAAACCTATGATTAAAAACCACCATAAAAATTGTAAATTTACGATAAATTTTAAATTTTTATGACCTAGACTTGAATCCATAACAATCGGAAATCAATTGGATAATAAATTTTCGATTTTTCGCCCTAAAATTATGAAATTAATATTATTTATTAATTTGTCATTAATTTTAAATATAAATTTTAAATTTTTATGCGATTCGTTCATATAAATTGCACGCACGAAGCAATGGACGCTTCGTGTTACCCTTAAGGGGTGTTGTATAATGCGGGCATGCGACGACGAGCAAGGGAGCTCGTCGCCCATGCGGCACGAATGCAATGAGCAAGGGCGTAGTGCACGAGCACAAGGCAGCAGCCCTGCCTTGTGTCGTGTGCCACGGCCAATGGACGAATGGGCATGGGCGTAGGGCGAGCCAAGGCAGTCGCGTGTGGGCAGCAAGCGAGCTGCGCCACAACGCGCGCTGCCTCGCACAAGAGCGCGCAGCCTCGCGCGCAGCGAGCGCAAGCTCGCGTGCCACGAGCGCTGCGCCTAGCATTGCTCGCGCGCACAGCGAGCGATGTCGCCCGCCCAGCGAGCGATGTCGCGCGCCCAGCGAGCGATGGCTCGCGCGCCCAGCGAGCAATGTCGCGCGCCCAGCGAGCGATGTCGCGCGCGCACTGCGAGCGATAGCCCGCGTGCGATGAGCGCTGGCGCGCGCAGCGAGCACCAATGCGTGCGGAGGCTTGCGATAGGGATGCAGCAGCTATGCGACGAGCGCATGGGCTGCGCGCACATGGCCAGCAATGGCTGTGTGCGTGCGGCCCATGGGCGTGCAACGCGTAGGGTGTTTGCGTTACGATTAGATCGTTTTGAATGTTTAATTTGAAAATTTCAGTTCACGTAATTTTAATTAATTTTAAAATTAATAATTTAAATTATTTTCTTGGATTTTAATTTTGAATATTATAATTATAATAAATGTTATTTATTCTAATTATTTTACTAAAATTAAAATCATGAATTAATTTAAATACGACTGAAATTAAATTAAACTTTTTGGATTCAATTATAAATTTATATGAGCTTTAAATTTTAATTAAATTTGTATGTTTCCGGTTAGACTAGAAATACATTTTTATGTTTAAAATTGATAAAGCATATGAATTTATTGGTTTAAGTGGGAGCGCTTTTTAGTCATAAACTCCTGATTAGGTCTACAAATCCTTAAGGTTAAAACAACTTGATTAGAATTAATAAGGACTGAATAATTGGTAGATTATTGGTGCCCTTGATTAATTGCTGCAAATGTTTACGTGATGCATAATGTGTTTTACTAACCAGCTATGTGGGCCATTCATGATAATGAATGGGTGAATGGTATATATTGTATATGTACTGTTTTGCAGGTTATGAAGTGACTAGTATGGCCCAAATAGGATAGAAAATATGGTCTGCGTACCATTAATTTGAATGTAATTGGTCTAAAGTACCAAAGTTATTTTTCAATTCAAATATGGTCTGCGAACCATCAAATAGTTGTAATTAGTTTTAATTATAGCTTATCCTATTTGAAGAAAATGGTGCCTCCCACGGAGATTTATAAGACGGACTTTGAAGTTAAAGCTTCAAGATGAAGTCGGGCCATACTAGATCACATTTATCTTATGCATGCTTTAAGTTATTTATTGCTTTAAATATGTCTTAATTATGCATCAGATTGTGGCTTGATTATGTTGCATGATTAAGGATTTTAGTTCACTTAAAATCTAACCAACATAGTAAGAGCCTTAAGTTCCAAACTTAAAAATTGAGTTAAAAGGTGCCATGCCAAAATATACACTTGCTTGGATATCCTTTACATCAATCTAGTAATAGTTTTCGCTCAGCGAGGTGTTACTTATTGGTCCTAAAGGGGCAAGGTACACAAATAATTGTGAGTACATGTTAGTTTTGGTGAAACTCAACGATATAAGTAAGGAGTCCTTTTATGTCGTGGCAAAATCGATAGGTTTACCTAACAAGTTCTTAGACGTACCTATCAACCAAGAGTAGTTTCTAGACTATTAGCAAAAGGCTTTTGCTTACCTAAGATGTTTTAGGATTAAGTCGACAAACTGTGCTTAGTTCTTCAATGATTTTAGGTTCTTGGAATCATTTTATTCACACCTGCCGGAACAATAAAATCGAATAAAATGCTAATAACTTGTTTGAATTGCATGGTTGCTTTAATTTCAAGTTATTATTCATGATAAATGTTTAGACTTTGCATGCTTCAATGTATGTTTTAATTATTGTTTATAATTAAATATCTTGCACTGCAATAAATCCTTTTAGAAAGGTAACAGTAAATTTCCTCGATTGGTAGTGAATCCAAGAACGATTCACGGAAATGAGAGAAAGTGAGCAATTTAAAATGTACGTTTCTTATATCGACTTTTATGGTTGTTTTCGAATATCAAAATCGAATGGCAAACCATTGGTGCTTGTGAATTCAAAATACACTGTAGTTTTGAGATCATAAAGCATTGAGCTTAAACGCTCAGCTTTACCAATGGTTAACAACCTAATATCTTTGTCCATTTAATTCTCGAATGAGTCTAGTCCCTAGACATTCGAATAGATCGATGCTTAGAGAACTTTAGAAGCTTCTGGTAAGATCATCTAGTTGAAACTTAATATTCAACATAAATTAAATGGTAAAAACCTTGTTGGGGTGACATTGGACATGTCTAACAAAGTATAAAAGTCAACACTAAAGAATTCAATTCTTAAGACTATAAGAAAGGGTACAAGAAATAGGAAAACGAGGAACAAATGAAAGGAATTTACGATTCTGTTTCTACCTATAAGTTTATGTTTAAAGAGAAGTGACCTAGCAATCAAACTTCCTTGGTATCATATACCGCTTGAGGTTCTTACTTCGGTAATAACTCAAACAATGGAAGCTAGGATACACTAATGACCTACAAGTGGGAAATGAAGCATGGCAATGCTACATTAGTTGTAGGGTCATCTAGTTTGTTTTAAGTCCTTTCAAAGGCTGGAACTAAATGGCTATTTTGTTCCATAATCAGCATACCTAAATTTCTGCTTCAAACACAGAAAGACTCACATTCAGAAAAAACAATGCTTGTTTGTTTGTTTATTTGAATGAAATGGTCAATTACAGGTTGAGTCAATATGCTTGATTAAAACAAACAACTCTTTAAAGAACTTTACTAGGTTCAAATCAACCCCTTGATTTGAGTTCCACTAATCTTTGGCATTGTTGCTTGGACCATATCAACAAGTTAACATTCAAAAGCTCTATTTTGATGGACTTTTGAAAGTTCATTGATTTCTAGATCAATTTAAGACGACTAGTCTTACTTGTTGAAAGTAACAAAAGATATGAACTATTGTTAGAACGCCTAGACAATAGAGTTCAAAGCTAAAGAAAGATTTTATGACTTTATTATTTCACATGGATTTGAGTGAATATAGGTTTATTTACTCAAATGTGATATAAATTTGAATCTGTTTGGCTAGTTCAAAGATTCAGAAGTATAAAATCCACTTGGCAAGAAATCATAAAGATCTAGGTTAGATCATGATTCATGATTACTTGAGTCCAAATATGATCATCAATGATTGTGTGTTCACAATCTAGGTCCATAAGATATGGCATATCTTAGTTGGGATAATCGATGACAATTAGTACTTGATTCGATTAATGATGAATCATAAAGACTTTTCCTATAATTTCTAAAACAAAATGCTCAACTACCACCAAACTAAACCAAATTCGTCAAAGCTATTGAAAAGTAATTTCAGAATATCTTTTCATAATATATCTAAAGAGTTCCTAAACTCAGTGGGAGCTTAGTGTTTGTTATTCAACAAACTAAGGCCCAAGCATAGATATATGTTTCATTGTGATTTATTCAAATGAGACACAAGGGTATTGTTTCTACCACGAATTTTTGAGAACATAATGTTTGTTTGCTCGAAATAATGTCCTTTTGGAGATTCGTTTCCAAAATGACAAGTGGGAGAAAATAGACCTCGAAAGTTTTCGAGGCGAACAACAAACATAAACGGACATTCCGGAGGCTTTTCGAAGTGCTTCAGAAAATCCGAACTTATTCTTTAAGGACGTTAGAAGTGGCTTTAAAGAATAGATATCTCTTAGAAGACTTTACAAGTGCTTCAAGGAGAACAGAATATTCAAAGGACTTTCAAGTGGCTATTGATATTCTATTGTTTGATGTTATATACCCAAGTAGGCATAGAATTCAAGTCACTGAAACTATGAGATTCTTCTATTAGATAGTAAAGAAACATAGAGATCAGGTCAATGAAGCTATGAGATTCTTCTATTAAATAGTGAAGAAACCTACAACTTGCAGTCAAACTATTATCATGTAGATTAATGAGTTTGTGACTTGTAAGAAAGCTATGACGAAACCCAGATTCCCTAAAATGGTTAGAGGCCATATATAGACTCAAATGTTTTTAAATGGTTAGAGGCCATAAAACATACTCAATGTTTTGATGACAAAATTGAAATTTTGTTGATTTGCAAGAATAGTTTCACACCTATTGGTTGCAAGTTTGTTTTAAGGATAAAAACCATCAAACATGGAATTGTGTTCACACACAAAGCTAGATTAGTTGCTAAAAGTTACAAGCAAATTCACAATGTGGATTGTGTTGAAACCTCATGCAAAATCGTAATGCTTCAAGTCTATAATTCAAGCAATGATTGCATATTGGTAAATATGGCAATTGGATGACAAAAGTATTCCTCAATCAAATGTTGGAATAAACTATGTACATGGCATGTCATAGGATTTGTGGATCCAAATAGATGCTTGAAAAGGAAAGCTAGCTTATAAAATCTAAGTACAGATTTAAGCAAGCAATTGGGAATTGGAACTGTATTTTAAGTGAAGCTAATAAGCATTTTAGTTTCATAAAATATACATGATTCTTATAGATGTGTAAGAGGTTTAGTGGGAGTACATAAAACTTAATTGGTCCTATGTGTATCACACACATATCTCTCTATTGTGAAATAACATTCAAATGCTAATGACTTAGATTTGAAATTATTCATCAATGATGGACCATGGCGAAACTTAGTACATACTGGGTATTAAGATCTATTTACAAAGATCTTATGATATTGTTTTGGATTAAGTAATGGCATTTACTAAATCAAACACGAAAATCTCCATTGGAGATATTCGACCCATGTGAATAAATCTAAGTAAAGGATGTTTGAACTATGTATAAGCATTTACTAAGTTAAACATCAAAGGATCTAAATAAGATTCTTAACCTATATTATATGTCAAAGAATTTAGCTGAATTTAGTATCTACTGAAACTAGATAAGCTAAAGTTACATGAATAGAATTCAATTGGGAATTATTCTGCAAAAGAATTTATCATGTATGATATAATATGAGGATCGCCAAAAACGTATCGTATGACTTTAGCCATGACGAACATATACCAATCTCTATTGATCTAAGTAAAGATCAACTAGATTGAGATCAAGAATACTTATGGTACTTGAAAAGGTACATAGGAATAGTTCTTGATTCAAGGAAATAAAGATATGCTAAATATTGATGCTACACGCATAAACACTGGCAAAGGATCAAGCAAGACCCTTTGGAGTTAACCATTGATAAGGACGAGCTATAGAGCATCGTGTTTTGAAATGGCAACATGGATTGGAGACCATGAGTTGTTGCGTGGGAAATTAAAATAATAATTTCTATGTTCTAAGATATAATTGGAGAGTCTTCCACATATCTATGAACTGCTTGGATAGGTAAATCCAAACAAAGCATCACTAGCAACCTATACAGTTGAAGTAAAAGTAATTATTGCCTAAGAAGCAATAAAACAGGGTTGTTTAAAGTTCTTCACTGAACTTGGGTAGATCACCTATCTGCTGGCTTGATGGTTCTTCATTGAAAAATGCGTAGAACCACTCTTGAAGCAAGAAAAACGTCTGCTAACTTGATGGTTCTTCATTGCAAAGTGAGTAAAACCACCATCGAAGTAAGAAAGACTAGATCACATAATAAACAAACTCGAAAAGATCTTATCATCATATCTCGAAGAACATTCGATGAAAAGGATATTAAGATTGGCAAAGCATGATAACTAAAGCTATGCAACAAGTGAGAAGCAACACTCACATTGTAGCACTGGAAATCAAGCATAGCTTTGAATTCCATGAATTGTTTTAGAAGATGGGTTTGAGGCCCATGGTTATAAAACATTGGGGTCGAACATTTATCATATATGAAATGTATTTTCATATTCCATTTAATCTTGGTTTAGTATTAAATGATGAGTCCCTTCAAATTTGACGATATATTCAAGATAGACTGTCAGGACCAGTCCTGTGACTAAGAAATGTCTATCAAGTGAACTTGAATGTCAAAGGTTGAAAATGGTCCCTAATCGGAGTTTTCTATAAAATTGGACGCATAGAAAACGTTAGACGATTAGAATGCAAGATGACTAGTAGTTCTGTTTCTTGAACTATGTGGACATGGCAATGTCATAATCATTTGCATAGATACTTACTTTGGGAAGACTAGTATCGGACAAGACCTATGAAACTTTACTGTAAGAGATGAAAGTCTGTCATAAGTAAATTTCATTAAATTATTAGACACTAAATCCTCAATACCTGAGTGATTTGAGATTACTTGTTTGAGAACTGGTTGCTTTGACGTTGACCAACCGTCGCACCGTAAAAGGAGGCTATAAAGGCAACGCTCAGGTAATCACCTATCAAACGAAGTCTAATCTCAAGATCGCAAGATTGGGATTGTCCTCCCATAAATCGGGATGAGATGCTTAAAAGTTGTACAAGGCCACTCGGAGAGCTAGAAACTGTGAAATGCATGGCCGTGCTCGGATGAATCATAGGCTATGATTATCTGTTTATTTGATCAGTTGAACTCTGAAACCGAGGAACACCTCTGGACATAATAAGGATGACAACTCTTACCTTATGTTCAAGAGCAAGCATCGAGCGACAAAGGAATTAGGAAATGCACACTTGTCCCTAAGGACAAGTGGGAGACTGAAGGAAATAATGCCCTTGGTCCAAGTATGCATTCTATGTTAAGTCTAATAAATGCGGTTCAGTATTAATTAACAAGTTAATAATTCAGTGAGATCAAGTGAGCTGAATGCCTAGCTAGAGGCCGCTTCAGTTCAAGTGGAATTAATGATATTAATCCACAGCTTACTCTTGACTGAACCCGTAGGGTCACACAAATAGTACGTAAACGGATCAAGTATTTAATGGCATTAAATACTCCATTTATGAATATTCGGAACCGACGGATCTTGGTTTCAGTGGGAGCTAAGATCGTCACAGGCAAGAAATGAATACTCCGGAAACGATGATATTGCCGGAAACGGAAATATGGATCGTATCGGAAATATAAATATTATCCAAGTCGTAGATGTTGCCGGAAACGGAAACATGGTACGTATCGGAAAATATTATCGGAAATGGAAATATTGCCAGAATCGGAAATATTGCCGGAAACGGAAATATTGTCAGAATCGGAAATATTACCGGAATCGGAAAATAATTCCGGAAACGGAAATATTAAATATTTGTTCGAAACGGAAATTAATTCCGGAATCGGAAATATTAAATATTGTTCGTATCGGAAATAAATTCCGGAATCGGAAAATTTAATCGGAAGCGCATCGTACGAATAAGCATCGGACGAGGCCTGCCGGACGAGGCCCAGCACGAAGCCAGGCCATCGCCCAGCAAGCCAAGCGCGCCGCACAAACAGCAACGCCAGGCCCAGCGCAAGGCCAGGCCCAGCAGGCTGCGCGCAGCGCGCAGCGCGCACAGCGCGCACAGCACGCGCAGCGCGCAGCGCGCACAGCGCGCACAGCACGCGCAGCGCGCAGCGCGCGCGGGCGCTGAGTGGGCTGCTGCTCGCGCGCACGCATGGGGCCCATCGTGGCTGCCGTGCGTGTGTGTGCAAGTGTTTGTGTTCGTGCACGTTTCCTAAAACATGCAGAGTTCGGTTAATGATTAAATTCCTAATTCTATTTGATAAATTAATTAAATTAGAGTTCTTGTAGGATTCTAGGTTTAATTAATTTGTATCTGAATAGGATTTCGATTCCCTTTCCATACCGCTATAAATATGAGGCTAGGGCTCACAATTTATAACACAAGTTTCAAAGTATTAAAAGTGAGTTTTTGAGAGAAAAATTCAGTCACACATTTGCCTATAAAGTGCCGAAAATAATAGTACCTTAAGGGCGATTCTAGTTGGTCAATCTTAAGGCGGATCCGGACGTGCTGTGGACTATCTACGGAGGGACGACACTTGGAGTCCTAAAGACTTGTTCTTGTTCGGTTCGGGCGCAGCTAGGGAAGGCACGCAACAAAGAGTATGCATCTAATCTATGCTAAATGATTATGTGTAAATAATATGTTTTCCTGGGTTTATGGTTTTTTCCGCATGATTTATGAATTGTCATATGTATCATAACCTAACATAAGGTTGCAATAACATTTATATATAATGCAGAAATCATTGGATTTTGTACGTGTTAGACCTACGTAGAGGTTGTGCGTATATTTTCGACTCTGCGATAGGTTCCAACCGAGAAAATAGTGCATGGGGAATCTTGTGTTTGTAAGTTACTTTCAATTCTTTTTAAGTTATTTCTTTTCGTGCCGAATCAGATTCATGAAGTTTTACTCAACTTCCAGGGCATACCAAGTGTACAAGTTTAATGATGGGATTTGTCCGAATAGAGCGACTATGCAGGGGTTGAAAGGCTTCCATGTAAAGGTATATCATGCTTACTAATTAGCTTTACTTTTTTTTTTTGGGTAACTACTTGGATATATAATTTATGATTTATCTCCAAATCAGTGTGCTCAACAAGTCGGCGCCCGCGAGTGTGGCTATTACGTTATGAAGTTCATGCATGAAATAGTCACGTTACACCATAACACTAATGAGCGGTTAGACAATGTTCGTTCTTTTACCATATGTTAGTTGAACTACTAATACTAGTACTTTTACGTAGTAGAATTCTTAATTTACAAGTAGCATTACTTATCATGTTACTTATTTCAGGCTTACACTCCAAGAAATGCGCCTTATACCGATGAGGAAATAGATGTGGTTCGTGAGCAATGGGCTAAGTTTTTTACAACCGAGTATTTATTTACTTAGGTTGTTTAGACACAAAGATGGAAGCGTTTATATCTTCATGGATTTGGTAAAGTTCTTTAATTTTTCCATAATTACAAGTCTGCTGGATTTGCTAATTTATTGCTTTGAATACTAATCTGCTGGTCTTGCTGCTGTTGCATGTGAATTCTGATCTGGTGGTCTTTAGAATTTCACTTCCATCTGTGTGTTTCTCCTCTGTTTGCTTCTGTTTAGAGCTAAAATGACATTTCCGCTCCCAACTTTGAACTAAAGAACCTAAGGACTCATTTGATTCTTATTACATGTCTAATATACATAGTTTTAACTTTCTAAAACTCATTCGAATCTATTTATGCACATTTAAGGCTCATTAGGTCGTTATAGGTCAGGTTTAGAGCTAAAATGACATTTCCGCTCCCAACTTTGAACTAAAGAACCTAAGGACTCATTTGATTCTTATTACATGACTAATATACATAGTTTTAACTTTCTAAAACTCATTCGAATCTATTTATGCACATTTAAGGCTCATTAGGTCGTTATAGGTCATGTTTAGAGCTAAAATGACATTTCCGCTCCCAACTTTGAACTAAAGAACCTAAGGACTCATTTGATTCTTATTACATGTCTAATATACATAGTTTTAACTTTCTAAAACTCATTCGAATCTATTTATGCACATTTAAGGCTCATTAGGTCGTTATAGGTCATGTTTAGAGCTAAAATGACATTTCCGCTCCCAACTTTGAACTAAAGAACCTAAGGACTCATTTGATTCTTATTACATGACTAATATACATAGTTTTAACTTTCTAAAACTCATTCGAATCTATTTATGCACATTTAAGGCTCATTAGGTCGTTATAGGTCATGTTTAGAGCTAAAATGACATTTCCGCTCCCAACTTTGAACTAAAGAACCTAAGGACTCATTTGATTCTTATTACATGACTAATATACATAGTTTTAACTTTCTAAAACTCATTCGAATCTATTTATGCACATTTAAGGCTCATTAGGTCGTTATAGGTCATGTTTAGAGCTAAAATGACATTTCCGCTCCCAACTTTGAACTAAAGAACCTAAGGACTCATTTGATTCTTATTACATGACTAATATACATAGTTTTAACTTTCTAAAACTCATTCGAATCTATTTATGCACATTTAAGGCTCATTAGGTCGTTATAGGTCATGTTTAGAGCTAAAATGACATTTCCGCTCCCAACTTTGAACTAAAGAACCTAAGGACTCATTTGATTCTTATTACATGATTAATATGCATAGTTAAAACTTTCTAAAACTCATTCGAATCTATTTATGCACATTTAAGGCTCATTAGGTCGTTACAGGTCATGTTTAGAGCTAAAATGACATTTCCGCTCCCAACTTTGAACTATAAAACCTAAGGACTCATTTGATTCTTATTACATGTCTAATATGCATAGTTAAAACTTTCTAAAACTCATTCGAATCTATTTATGCACATTTAAGGCTCATTAGGTCGTTATAGGTCATGTTTAGAGCTAAAATGACATTTCCGCTCCCAACTTTGAACTAAAGAACCTAAGGACTCATTTGATTCTTATTACATGACTAATATACATAGCTTTAACTTTCTAAAACTCATTCTAATCTACGTATGCACATTTAAGGCTCATTGGGTCGTTATAGGTCAACAACGTACTTAATTATCTCTATAGTCTGCAACTATATCTTTTAATTTTATGCTTCAATGGAATGTAAAGACAATATCGTGAGTGTAAACTTTGGTACTCATATATATTTTCCTTCCATGCAACTTGCAGGCTAGGGATCGAGTCGATTGGAAGAAAGTCAACACGACCTTACTTAAGGTTTGTAATGCATGATCTAAAGGGACCTAAGTGGCTGGATTAGAGACATTTGTTAGATTAGCTCTCTAGCCTTTTGTCTTTAGTTGTTAATATTAGTTGTAATTTGTTAGACTAGCTAGGTGTTTAAAAATTGTAAACATACGTACTATATATACGCTTTGCTCTGTTGGGTTAATATAAATGAAGTTAATGTAATGATTTGTTTATCAAAGATAAGCAGATTCATACCTTTGCTATTTTGGTGTTGATTGGGTACAGGTTTCAATACTCAATGGAGTATATATCTAGTTGTGGTTATTGCCGCCTATTTTATATTTTAAAAGAATTTGGAAAAAAAAAAATTAATGTTGTTGAAGGGGGCTTTTAATGTACGCCTCAACAACATATGAATTTTTGGCGCAAAAATAAGGACCTGTTGAGGGGGGCATTTAAGAAGTGAGCCTCAACAGAGGAGGCTGTTGAGGCGGGCTTCTTAAATGCCCCCCTCAACAGGTCCTTATTTTTCGCGTTTCTGTAGAGGTTGTTGAGGCGGGCTTTTGAAAGCCCCCCACAACAGATCACCTGTTGAGGCGAACAAAGCCCGCCTCAACAGATCACTGAGCTGTTGAAGCTACGTCTGTCGCAGCGGGCCTTGTTCGCCTCAATAAACCCAAAATGCCCCCCTCAACAGGTATTTTTTCCACTAGTGGAAATTTGTGATTTTGTTTGTTTGATAATTTATGTTTGATAATTTTCTAGGGTTTAAAGAGGATAATCTTTTTATGGATGCATTTCTCAATTTGGGGTTGATTGGTGTTCAATGTAATTGGCAATCGATGTTTTTCATTAGTTTGTACTCTGGAGTGTCTTCTCAGCTTATTTAGTTCATTTTGCCTAATTATTTATTTTAAATGAATTAATATTATCTCATGTTTATCAACCGATGATGTGATATTGCTACTTGGCTTTGTCCCAGGCTTATATTAATATCGAATTATATGCTCGAGTTTCTGTTGGTGTGCTCTGTTACAAGCTAGCCGAGGTAGCTAAGATGGCTGCGTCCGGAAGAGAAACTAATGAGAGTCATTCTGCCATTGAATCTGGAAAGATGTTTCTTTTGGAGCTTCTTGACTCTGCGATAATGTTCTTTTATTGGTACTGGTTTTTTATAATTTATAATTTTTTATTTCCCTGAATTGGTAATTGGTATTGACATATATTTTCTCGACATATGTTATGATGTTTAGGAAGTTATGCTGGGAAATAACTAAGAATATGGAAACTCTGCTATCTATCATCCATTTTTGTACAAGCATACATGCGGACGAACTTCATATTTGCACAGTCCTCGTTTTTTGTTTTTAGTGTATGCAATGTGCAATGTGATTTGTGAGCTTGTAAATGTTATCTTGGAGTTTCTGTTGATTCTATGGCTAGGATTTCACTTTTGTTGGTTGGAAAATTGAGGTTTGTAAAAGAAGTAATGAACAATGTAGGGTAGTGTTTTGACAGGAGATTTGGTTTGGTTCAGATATTGTTGGATGAGTTTTTAGGAAGCTACTTGGGGTCTTAATTTGTACAAAATATCTGTATCATTTCCTCAAACAACTAATTACTTAAGGAGCAAGACTTGGGTGAGATCAACTGCTGAATATTTGTTTTCTATATAAAGAAGCAAAAAAAAAGTTTAATATCGATCATGGCATGGGAAAGTAAAAATAAAACCAAAAACAATATCGATGAAAAATAAGTACTTGTACTGATGTACATGGGATAGTGTTGGTCTTACTACCATTATTTTTTGAATTTCCTTCTACAACACATACAACCATGGCAATTAGTAGGAGAAGAGCAAAAAATATAGTGCAACAACATCAGTTTAAAAATTTAAAAACAACCACAAACTGATTTAATAAAAGCAGACATCAGAACTGATTAGTAATGACTAACATTACACAGATTTGATTTGTTTACTGTGTTCTCAACGCTTTGTATGTCTTAAGGAAGACCTACTCTGATCTTTATGTGTATAATGTATATGTAACGCATGCTTCTGGAAACACCCTGATTTCATACATAGTCTTAAATATATGTTTGACAGTTCGTGATCAAATAGTTTGCTGGCATCAGGTTCTGATCATGGAAGAATTGGGGAACATGAGCACAAGATAAAGTGGTGGACATGACCAATTTTTATATGGATTGGGGAATAATGCTGCAAAGTCTTAGGTGTAAGTGTAATTCTCAGTCCTATGGTTTTGTTGTAGTTAGCAACTATGTCAATATTGCTAAAGTTTTGGAGCTATAAATTATTTTGCAGCATGATCAAGATTATCATCCAGGAAAGAGGAAACGAGGCAAAGATTATGAGGGAATGATAAGGTGCACACTTTCCATACAACAAATAAGAAACTAGCCTCTTGACAAAAATGCCTATTGGCTACAACTACCGGTACGTTCATCAGTTTATTGAATTGAAAATCGTAGTTTATAGTGCTTCACAGTGGATACCAAGAGACTTGCACCGAGTTAGTGGTCCATCATAGCTTATAAAAAGAAGTGTTCCAGCAGTCTATACATGCTACAAGAATTGCTCCTTGTGATCTTTAATATGTCCAGGTGCTTATCTAAAAGAGTGATGAAAGAAATTCAAGCTTGTCTTTTTTTTTTTTTTTTTTTTTTTTTTTTTTGCGATTGAGGGAGGCAGATCAAAGGTAACAGAGATTGATTTGAATGACGAAGAAAAAGAAAAAAGAGTTTTAGAGTAATTAATAAAGTAATTGATAAGGACAGAGTTAAAAATAGGAATGAGTTAAGGAAGTAAAAATCCATATAGAAACTTACTTCCAGTGTATATAAAAAAAAACTCACTTATTAACAAACCTATAGAATCAAATCATCAAGTTTATGCTAGCCTCACATACCAAATGTAATATTTTGAGACAATACATGTATAAAATCTAACAATAAGCCAATCACGAGATAAAGAGTTTTGTAGATGATGTACAGTCAAATTTTGATAATTAAACGGAAAATTTCGTATTTACTACCTTTTAAATACCCGACTTTTGTAATTACTACCTTATGAAATTTTTATTTTATTTTACTACCTTAAAGTTTCAATATTTTTTTGTTTACTACCACTTAACGGTTTCCATCCACAAGTTCCGTTAAATGGGCCCACTAACAGCTTTAATTCTTATTTCCCTCATTTCTTTCCATTTCTTTCCCGATTTCACTCTTCTCTTTAATGTTCACCTATTATAATTTGTCCCTCTTCTTCAACCTCTGTAATTTTCTCTCTCTTCTTCACCTTCCTCCTTTGGAGAACATGAAAACTTTTTCAAACAACCTTTAATTCACCTGATTCAATTCCTCTAGTTTTCACCTCAAATCTGAAACCTCATCATCCTTAACATCGATTTCACATTGCAATCGGTTAAATACAAACTTCAGAGCCCTAAGCTTATGCTGATTTTCATTAACTTGGAGTTCTAAATTAGGGTTTTGGTAGTAATTCTTATACAACTGTTTAAATTCATAAAGGGTCTGAAGATAAGAAGCCTCAAACAACAAAATTGAAGCAAATAATGAAGTAATTAGGGTTTGGTTAAACTGTGGAACTTTACCTTTCTGAGGAATTAGAGAAGGTTCTTGAGGTGGGCCAGGCTTCATTACCACAACTTTCTAATTGGAGATGAATTTATCGGGATTACTGACATCATCACCACCAAGGAGATAGAATTTTTCAGAATCATCAGCGAAGAATTCGAGAGCTTTGGATTTGAAAGAGAAAGCGAATTTCAGGAACATTTCGGAAATTTGAGGGGTTTTGATTTGTTAGTTTAATCGAAATGCTGGATTGGGAATTACGATTCTTTTGAATTTGTTTGTGCAACTATGCTTAGTTATAATTGGTTAATAGTTGCTTTTGATGGTTTAGTTTTTGTTGGAAATGCTGGTTTTTTATGAATCAATGTTGGTTATGAATTGATTTGTGTTAGGTTATGATACATATGACAATTCATAAATCATGCGGAAAAAACCATTAAGCCAGGAATACATATTATTTACACATAATCATATAGCATAATTTAGATGCATACTCTTTGTTGCGTGCCTTCCCTAGCTGCGCCCGAACCGAACAAGAACAAGTCTTTAGGACTCCAAGTGTCGTCCCTCCGTAGATAGTCCACATCACGTCCGGATCCGCCTTAAGATTGACCAACTAGAATCGCCCTTAAGGTACTATTATTTTCGGCTAAATGGGCAAGAGTTATGGCTGATTTTTCTGCTTAAAAATCCTAGTTTTGAATACTTGAAAACTTATGTATAAATAATGACCCCTAGGCCCTTATTTATAGAGGTATGGAAAAGGAATTGTAATCCTACTAGGATGTGGATTTGTTAATTAGAACTTTATTAGGACTCTAAATAACAAAGCAATTCTAATAAGATTAGGATTTTAATCTTCGCACGAATCCCAATAGAATTAGGATTTCCGGCATACGCATCGCACAAGCCGTGCACCCGCGCAGGCCTTGCGGCCCACGACAAGCGCACAGCCCATGTGCGGTGCTGCGTGCGCGCGCGCGCCCTTGGCTGGGCCTGGCCTTGCGCTGGGCCTGGTCGAGGCGTGCGTTGCGTGCGGCTCGCTGGGCGATGGCCTGGCTTCGTGCTGGGCCTTCGTCTAGCGGGCCTCGTCCGATGCTAATTCGTACGATACGCTTCCGATTAAATTCCCGATTCCGGAATTCATTTCCGATACGAACAACATTTAATATTTCCGATTCCGGAATTAATTTCCGTTTCGAACAAATATTTAATATTTCCGTTTCCGGCAATATTTCCGATTCCGACAATATTTCCATTTCCGATAATATTTTCCGATACGTACCATGTTTCCGTTTCCGGCAACATCTACGACTTGGATAATATTTATATTTCCGATACGATCCATATTTCCGTTTCCGGCAATATCATCGTTTCCGGAGTATTCATTTCTTGCCTGTGACGATCTCAGCTCCCACTGAAACCAAGATCCGTCGATTCCGAATATCCATAGATGGAGTATTTAATGCCATTAAATACTTGATCCGTTTACGTACTATTTGTGTGACCCTACGGGTTCAGTCAAGAGTAAGCTGTGGATTAATATCATTAATTCCACTTGAACTGAAGCGGCCTCTAGCTAGGCATTCAGCTCACTTGATCTCACTGAATTATTAACTTGTTAATTAATACTGAACCGCATTTATTAGACTTAACATAGAATGCATACTTGGACCAAGGGCATTATTTCCTTCAGTCTCCCACTTGTCCTTAGGGACAAGTGTGCATTTCCTAATTCCTTTGTCGCTCGATGCTTGCTCTTGAACATAAGGTAAGAGTTGTCATCCTTATTATGTCCAGAGATGTTTCTCGGTTTCAGAGTTCAACTGATCAAATAGACAGATAATCATAGCCTATGATTCATCCGAGCACGGCCATGCATTTCACAGTTTCTAGCTCTCCGAGTGGCCTTGTACAACTTTTAAGCATCTCATCCCGATTTATGGGAGGACAATCCCAATCTTGCGATCTTGAGATTAGACTTCGTTTGATAGGTGATTACCTGAGCGTTGCCTTTATAGCCTCCTTTTACGGTGCGACGGTTGGTCAACGTCAAAGCAACCAGTTCTCAAACAAGTAATCTCAAATCACTCAGGTATTGAGGATTTAGTGTCTAATAATTTTAATGAAATTTACTTATGACAGATTTTCATCTCTTACAGTAAAGTTTCATAGGTCTTGTCCGATACTAGTCTTCCCAAAGTAAGTATCTATGCAAATGATTATGACATTGCCATGTCCACATAGTTCAAGAAACAGAACTACTAGTCATCTTGCATTCTAATCGTCTAACGTTTTCTATGCGTCCAATTTTATAGAAAACTCCAACTAGGGACCATTTTCAACCTTTGACATTCAAGTTCACTTGATAGACATTTCTTAGTCACAGGACTGGTCCTGACAGTCTATCTTGAATATATCGTCAAATTGAAGGGACTCATCATTTAATAAACCACAAATTAAATGGAAAAATGAATTCTTTTCATTTATTGTGAATGATTAACCAATAATGTTTTACAAAGATTTAAACTCTAAAACTTTAAAACATTAAACAGAGACATCAAAGCCATTCTCCAATATGCTTGATTCCCATAGCTGCAGTGTGCGAGTTGTGCTTCGCCTGCGGCAGAGGTTTAGTTAATGGATCTGATATGTTGTCATCAGTACCAATTTTTCTTATCTCGACTTCTTTTCTTTCAACGAACTCTCGTAGAAGGTGAAATCTACGAAGTACATGCTTGACTCTCTGGTGGTGTCTAGGCTCCTTTGCCTGTGCAATAGCTCCGTTATTATCACAATACAGGGCAATTGGTCCTTTAATGGAGGGGACTACACCAAGTTCACCTATGAACTTCCTTAGCCATATAGCTTCCTTTGCTGCTTCATGTGCAGCAATGTACTCCGCTTCAGTTGTAGAATCCGCAATGGTGCTTTGCTTAGCACTTTTCCAGCTTACTGCTCCTCCGTTGAGGCAGAAGACAAACCCAGACTGTGATCTG
Organism: Spinacia oleracea; assembly: GCF_020520425.1. Taxonomy (NCBI): domain Eukaryota; kingdom Viridiplantae; phylum Streptophyta; class Magnoliopsida; order Caryophyllales; family Amaranthaceae; genus Spinacia; species Spinacia oleracea. Next base: position 37,869,215 of record NC_079487.1, on the reverse strand, counting down.
AAATCATCTTTGTCGGTTTGGAAACTTGCATCCGTATAGCCTTTAACAATTAATTCATCATCTCCACCATAGACCAGGAAGTCATCTTTGTGCCTTTTCAGGTACTTCAGAATGTTCTTGGCAGCAGTCCAATGCGCCTCTCCTGGGTCTGACTGGTATCTGCTCGTAGCACTGAGTGCATACGCAACATCCGGGCGTGTACATATCATAGCATACATTATTGAACCAATCAATGATGCATATGGAATCCCATTCATTCGTCTACGCTCATCAAGTGTTTTTGGGCACTGAGTCTTGCTTAGAGTCATTCCATGAGACATGGGTAGGTAGCCTCGCTTGGAGTCCGCCATCTTGAACCTATCAAGCACCTTATTGATATAAGTGCTTTGACTAAGTCCAATCATCCTTTTAGATCTATCTCTGTAAATCTTGATGCCCAATATGTACTGTGCTTCTCCTAGATCCTTCATCGAAAAACATTTCCCAAGCCAAATCTTGACAGAGTTCAACATAGGAATGTCATTTCCGATAAGTAATATGTCGTCGACATATAATACTAGGAAAGCAATTTTGCTCCCACTGACCTTCTTGTATACACAAGATTCTTCTGCGTTCTTGATGAAACCAAAGTCACTGACTGCTTCATCAAAACGTATATTCCAGCTCCTGGATGCCTGCTTCAATCCGTAGATTGACTTCTTTAGCTTGCATACCTTTTTAACATTCTTTGGATCCTCAAAACCTTCAGGCTGTGTCATAAACACAGTTTCTGTTAAAACGCCGTTTAAGAAAGCAGTTTTGACATCCATCTGCCATATTTCGTAATCGTAATATGCAGCGATTGCTAACATTATCCGAATAGACTTTAGCATTACAACTGGTGAAAAGGTTTCATCATAATCCACACCGTGGACTTGCCTGTAACCTTTTGCAACCAATCTAGCTTTGAAAACTTCAAGTTTCCCATCCTTGTCCTTTTTCAGTTTGAAAACCCATTTGCTTCCAATGGCTTGGTAGCCATCTGGCAAATCGACCAAATCCCATACTTGGTTTTCAGACATGGAGTCTAATTCAGATTGCATGGCTTCTTGCCACTGCTTGGAGCTAGGGCTCGTCATAGCTTGTTTGTAAGTCGCAGGTTCATCACTTTCAAGTAATAGAACGTCATAGCTCTCGTTCGTCAAAATACCTAAGTACCTTTCCGGTTGAGATCTATATCTTTGCGATCTACGCGGGGTAACATTCTAGATTGACCATGATTCTCACCAGATTCTTCTAAAGATCTCTGAGTTTCATTCTGAATGTCATCTTGAGCATTCTCTAGAGTTTTTTGTTCGACTCGAATTTCTTCGAGGTCTACTTTTCTCCCACTTGTCATTTTGGAAATGTGATCTTTCTCCAAAAAGACACCATCTCGAGCAACAAATACCTTGTTCTCAGATGTATTGTAGAAGTAATACCCCTTTGTTTCCTTTGGATAGCCCACAAGGATACATTTGTCAGATTTTGGATGAAGTTTGTCTGAAATTAATCGTTTGACGTATACTTCACATCCCCAAATCTTAAGAAAAGACACATTTGGAGGCTTTCCAAACCATAACTCGTATGGAGTCTTTTCGACAGCTTTAGACGGAGCTCTATTTATAGTGAGTGCAGCTGTATTTAGTGCATGTCCCCAAAATTCTAATGGAAGTTCGGCCTGACCCATCATTGACCTGACCATGTCTAGAAAGGTTCTGTTCCTCCGTTCCGACACACCGTTCCATTGTGGTGTTCCTGGAGGAGTCAATTCTGATAGAATTCCACATTCTTTCAGATGGTCATCAAATTCATAGCTCAGATATTCACCGCCTCTATCAGACCGCAGTGCCTTTATCTTCTTGCCTAATTGATTCTCTACTTCACTCTGAAATTCCTTGAATTTGTCAAAGGATTCAGACTTATGCTTCATTAGGTAGACATAACCATACCTACTGAAGTCATCAGTGAAAGTGATAAAGTAGCTGAAACCACCTCTAGCATTTGTACTCATTGGTCCACATACATCTGTATGGATTAAACCCAATAGTTCATTTGCTCTTTCTCCAACTTTAGAGAAAGGTTGCTTTGTCATTTTGCCAAGTAAACATGATTCGCATTTACCATAATCCTCTAAGTCAAATGGTTCTAGAATTCCTTCATTTTGAAGTCTTTCTAAGCGTTTCAAGTTTATATGGCCTAATCGACAATGCCACAGATAGGTGAGATCTGAATCATTCTTTTTGGCCTTTTTGGTATTTATGTTATATACTTGTTTGTCGTGATCTAATAAATAAAGTCCATTGACTAATCTAGCAGATCCATAAAACATCTCTTTAAAATAAAACGAACAACTATTGTCTTTTATTAAAAAGGAAAATCCCTTAGCATCTAAGCAAGAAACTGAAATGATGTTTTTAGTAAGACTTGGAACATGGAAACATTCTTCCAGTTCCAAAACTAGCCCGGAGGGCAACGACAAAAAGTAAGTTCCTACAGCTAATGCAGCAATCCGTGCTCCATTTCCCACTCGTAGGTCGACTTCACCCTTGCTTAACTTTCTACTTCTTCTTAGTCCCTGTGGATTGGAACATAAGTGTGAGCCACAACCTGTATCTAATACCCAAGAAGTTGAATTAGCAATTATACAGTCTATAACGAAAATACCTGAAGATGGAACGACTGTTCCGTTCTTCTGATCTTCCTTTAGCTTCAAGCAATCTCTCTTCCAATGCCCCTTCTTCTTGCAGTAGAAGCATTCGGATTCAGAAGTGGGTTGACTGACCTTCAACTTTACAGATTTGGCGCCAGTTTGCTTAGTTGGGCTGGCCTTGTCGCCACCTTTCTTAGCATTCCTCTTCTTTCCAGATTTCTTGAACTTGCCCCCACGCACCATAAGCACATCCTGCTTATCACTTTTGAGCGTCTTTTCAGCGGTCTTCAGCATACCGTGAAGCTCAGTGAGCGTTGTCCAGACTATTCATACTGTAGTTCAGTTTGAACTGATCATACCCGCTATGAAGAGAATGGAGGATGGTGTCTATAGCCATTTCCTGAGAAAATTGCTGATCCAGCCGACTCATATTCTCAATGAGTCCAATCATTTTGAGAACATGTGGACTTACGGGCTCGCCTTTCTTAAGCTTGGTCTCAAGAATTTGCCTATGAGTCTCGAATCTTTCGACTCGAGCCAGATCTTGGAACATGTTCTTCAACTCACTGATGATTGTGAAAGCATCTGAGTTGATGAACGTTTTCTGCAGATCCGCACTCATGGTGGCGAGCATTAGACATTTTACATCCTTGTTGGCATCAATCCAACGATTGAGGGCTGCCTGAGTGACCCCGTCGCCTGCGGCTTCGGGCATCACCTCATCTAGGACATACTCCTTTTCTTCCTGCATAAGAACTATTTGCAAGTTCCTTTGCCAGTAAAGGAAGTTTTTCCCGTTCAACTTCTCCTTTTCGAGAATTGATCGAATGTTGAATGAATTGTTGTTTGCCATATTAAAAACTACAATTGAAAAGAATAAACAAATAAATAACCATTCACAGTTTCTCTTAATAAACTTAAATTCTAGCATACATGCATAATTCAATGTTTATTAAGCATTTTATTCAAGTTATGTGTTCCGGCAGGTGTGAATAAAATGATTCCAAGATCCTAAAATCATTGAAGAACTAAGCACAGTTTGTCGACTTAATCCTAGAACATCTTAGGTAAGCAAAAGCCTTTTGCTAATAGTCTAGAAACTATTCTTGGTTGATAGGTACGTCTAAGAACTTATTAGGTAAACCTATCGATTTTGCCACGACATAAAAGGACTCCTTACTTATATCGTTGAGTTTCACCAAAACTAACATGTACTCACAATTATTTGTGTACCTTGCCCCTTTAGGACCAATAAGTAACACCTCGCTGAGCGAAAACTATTACTAGATTGATGTAAAGGATATCCAAGCAAGTGTGTATTTTGGCATGGCACCTTTTAACTCAATTTTTAAGTTTGGAACTTAAGGCTCTTACTATGTTGGTTAGATTTTAAGTGAACTAAAATCCTTAATCATGCAACATAATCAAGCCACAATCTTATGCATAATTAAGACATATTTAAAGCAATAAATAACTTAAAGCATGCATAAGATAAATGTGATCTAGTATGGCCCGACTTCATCTTGAAGCTTTGACTTCAAAGTCCGTCTTGAAAATCTCCGTGGGAGGCACCATTTTCTTCAAATAGGATAAGCTATAATTAAAACTAATTACAACTATTTGATGGTACGCAGACCATATTTGAATTTGAAAAACAACTTTGGTACTTTAGACCAATTACATTCAAATTAATGGTACGCAGACCATATTTTCTATCCTATTTGGGCCATACTAGTCACTTCATAACCTGCAAAACAGTACATATACAATATATACCATTCACCCATTCATTATCATGAATGGCCCACATAGCTGGTTAGTTAAAACACATTATGCATCACGTAAACATTTGCAGCAATTAATCAAGGGCACCAATAATCTACCAATTATTCAGTCCTTATTAATTCTAATCAAGTTGTTTTAACCTTAAGGATTTGTAGACCTAATCAAGAGTTTATGACTAAAAGGGCTCCCACTTAAACCAATAAATTCATATGCTTTACTAATTTTAAACATAAAAATGTATTTCTAGTCTAACCGGAAACATACAAATTTAATTAAAATTTAAAGCTCATATAAATTCATAATTGAATCCAAAAAGTTTAATTTAATTTCAGTCGTATTTAGATTAATTCATGATTTTAATTTTAGTAAAATAATTAGAATAAATAAAATTTATTATAATTACAATATTCAAAATTAAAATCCAAGAAAATAATTTAAATTATTAATTTTAAAATTAATTAAAATTACGTAAACTGAAAATTTCAAATTAAACATTCAAAACGATCTAATCGCAACGCAAACACCCTACGCATCGCACGCCCATGGGCCACACGCACACAGCCATCGCTGGCCATGTGCGCGCAGCCCATGCGCTCGTCGCATAGCTGCTGCACTTTCCCATCGCAAGCCATCGCACAAGTGGTGCTCGCTGCGCGCGCGCCAGCGCTCGACGCACGCGAGCCATCGCTCGCTGTGCGCGCTCGCCAGCGCTTGCTGCGCGCGCTCCAGCGCTTGATGCACGCGAGCCATCGCTCGCTGTGCGCGAGCAATTGTGCGCTGCGCGCGATCAGCGCTGGGCGCAGCGCTCGTGGCACGCGAGCTTGCGCTCGCTGCGCGCGAGGCTGCGCGCGCTTGCGCGAGGCAGTGCGCGTTGTGGCGCAGCTCGCTTGCTGCCCACACGGGACTGCCATGCCTTGCCTTCGTCCATGCCCATTCATCCATAGCTCGTGGCCCACGACACAAGGCAGGGCTGCTGCCTTGTGCTCGTGCACCATGCCCCTGCTCATTGCATTCGTGCCGCACGGGCGACGAGCTCCCTTGCTCGTCGTCGCATGCCCGCACTATACAACACCCCTTAAGGGTAACACGAAGCGTCCATTGCTTTGTGCGTGCAAGTTATATGAACGAATCGCATAAAAATTTAAAATTTATATTTAAAATTAATGACAAATTAATAAATTAATATTAATTTCACAATTTTAGGGCGAAAAATCGAAAATTTATTATTCAATTGATTTCCGATTATCATGGATTCAAGCCTAGGTCATAAAAATTTAAAATTTATCATAAATTTACAATTTTTATGGTGGTTTTTAATCATAGGTTTCTAATTAAATTATAATTAATTATGAAAATCAAATTAATTCTAAATTATTCAAATTTTCAACAAATTAATCATAATTACAAATTAGATTTCATAATTAACAAGGCTAGGCATTCAAACTTGTTAAACATATACAGTAGGTCAATCAAAAATTCAAGATTTAACAACAAGAATCGCAAATATTTAATTTAACATCTTAAATTTACGAAATTTTGCATTCGAAAAACTAAAACCTTCGAAAAGTCATAGTTAGGCTTCGAATTTGAGAATTCTGCACTGTCAAAATTTTAGAATGCCTTTTACATGCGGAATTGACACAAAAATCACTCGATTTGGATGAGTAACGAAGAAACTGCCGAAAAACTGCGTACGTATAATTAAATAAACGCAATTTGCAATTAATTAACAATTACGAAAATTAATCACCCCTTTTAATTCTTGCAAATTTGTAATATTTAACCATGTTCATGCAATTTAGATTATGAAAATAATAAGAGGCTCGTGATACCACTGTTAGGTTATGATACATATGACAATTCATAAATCATGCGGAAAAAACCATTAAGCCAGGAATACATATTATTTACACATAATCATATAGCATAATTTAGATGCATACTCTTTGTTGCGTGCCTTCCCTAGTTGTGCCCGAACCGAACAAGAACAAGTCTTTAGGACTCCAAGTGTCGTCCCTCCGTAGATAGTCCACAGCACGTCCGGATCCGCCTTAAGATTGACCAACTAGAATCGCCCTTAAGGTACTATTATTTTCGGCTAAATGGGCAAGAGTTATGGCTGATTTTTCTGCTTAAAAATCCTAGTTTTGAATACTTGAAAACTTATGTATAAATAATGACCCCTAGGCCCTTATTTATAGAGGTATGGAAAAGGAATTGTAATCCTACTAGGATGTGGATTTGTTAATTAGAACTTTATTAGGACTCTAAATAACAAAGCAATTCTAATAAGTTTAGGATTTTAATCTTCGCACGAATCCCAATAGAATTAGGATTTCCGGCATACGCATCGCACAAGCCGTGCACCCGCGCAGGCCTTGCGGCCCACGACAAGCGCACAGCCCATGTGCGGTGCTGCGTGCGCGCGCGCGCCCTTGGCTGGGCCTGGCCTTGCGCTGGGCCTGGTCGAGGCGTGCGTTGCGTGCGGCTCGCTGGGCGATGGCCTGGCTTCGTGCTGGGCCTTCGTCTAGCGGGCCTCGTCCGATGCTAATTCGTACGATACGCTTCCGATTAAATTCCCGATTCCGGAATTCATTTCCGATACGAACAACATTTAATATTTCCGATTCCGGAATTAATTTCCGTTTCGAACAAATATTTAATATTTCCGTTTCCGGCAATATTTCCGATTCCGACAATATTTCCATTTCCGATAATATTTTCCGATACGTACCATGTTTCCGTTTCCGGCAACATCTACGACTTGGATAATATTTATATTTCCGATACGATCCATATTTCCGTTTCCGGCAATATCATCGTTTCCGGAGTATTCATTTCTTGCCTGTGACGATCTCAGCTCCCACTGAAACCAAGATCCGTCGATTCCGAATATCCATAGATGGAGTATTTAATGCCATTAAATACTTGATCCGTTTACGTACTATTTGTGTGACCCTACGGGTTCAGTCAAGAGTAAGCTGTGGATTAATATCATTAATTCCACTTGAACTGAAGCGGCCTCTAGCTAGGCATTCAGCTCACTTGATCTCACTGAATTATTAACTTGTTAATTAATACTGAACCGCATTTATTAGACTTAACATAGAATGCATACTTGGACCAAGGGCATTATTTCCTTCAATTTGTTGATTGAAAGAATTATCAGGATTGTATATGTTAAATGGTTTTAATCATGTGATAAAGATACATGCTTTTACATGTTAACTGGTTAAGACTTAAGAGTATAACAAAACACAGAAATTAAGAAGAGGGACTCTCTGATTTCTCCACTCTAATCGGCTGGATTCGAGGTTGTCGAAAGAGTTGTGTTGTTCTATATATATGTTCTCCAAAGGAGGAAGGTGAAGAAGAGGGAGAAAATTACAGAGGTTGAAGAAGAGGGACAAATCGTGAAAGAAATGGAAAGAAATGAGGGAAATAAGAATTAAAGCTGTTAGTGGGCCCTTTTAACGGAACTTGTGGATGGAAACCGTTAAGTGGTAGTAAACAAAAAAATATTGAAACTTTAAGGTAGTAAAATAAAATAAAAATTTCATAAGGTAGTAATTACAAAAGTTGGGTATTTAAAAGGTAGTAAATACGAATTAATCCTAATTAAACCTATAACATTTATCAATTAACATACCAGAACAATCAAACTAAAGCAAAAGAATTGAAGTTAAAATAAGTATTTTCTTATAAGCTGGAACATGTACACACACACACACAATGTGAGGAGTCTAGCCGTCTAGGTTGATCGAGGTATCTTGAGCTTTCCCCCTGGATAGGATTTTTATAGGGTGTATTTATGCTTATTTATGTACTTTGTAGTAATCAGTTATCACCTGGCTATCCTTACAGCAATTTACATCCATAAAGAATTGATGTAATTGATCAGTGTTCAACGAAATTTAAAATCACCGAATTGCTTTTGCTTACAGTGTGGTAGTTCTTGACTCTTCTCTCTTACCCTGTGACCCTGTTTCCTTACGGGAGAAGGAGTCATTGCATCTGGAATCATGGATACCTCTTAAAGACATGAATGTTGCTAGAACTAATCATCTCTTTGGAAATAATTTTTTATTTATACCACAGCGGTGATTGATTCTGCTGCTTATTCTTTAGCTGACTAGGTCACATGCAGGTGCATCCTTCTTCTGTTCTGTATCTGTCTCTGCACTGTTGTGAATAACTGGCTTGCTGCCCATCTATGTTACCCTTACACACTAGTTAGTCTGAAAGCATGTGTCCGGCATTCTAGAATGTACCTTTATCTATCTGTATGACTTGGTAATGGTTATTGATAGCTCTTCATAGTTGTATTTCGACTAACTGAACTTTCTGTAGGTGAGGTACAAGGATCATACCAAATTAAAGTTACTACAACTGCTTTGGCTCTTTTGTTGTCTACCAGGCATGTTGAATTGGCAAAAAACTTTGTTCAAGGTCATTTGATTCAGGTTTGAATTCTTATCCTAAACTTATTCGCAGAGTTACTGTATGTAACTCACAAGAGCTGACTGTCTATCATGTGAAGTGCGCTGTAGGAATAACAACGCGTTAAAAAGCTAAATCAGCTCCCGAACAGTGGACTGTGATTGCTGTAGGTGGGTGATGGGTGTGATCGACAATCCTTTCTATCAATTTGCACTAGTTCTGATGTATCCGGCAATGAGAAGAATACTGTCAACATTGTGTGCATTTAAGGTGTTATAGTCATTCTTGGTCAACCAAAGCGTTCATTTTTCTTGTGTGTGGCTTGTTGTGTGTAAGAGAGTAACAAGTAATAGAAGTGAATTACTTAAGTTTGGTTTATGCACTAAGAGCAAATGCATAATGTAGAAAGTCTATAATGAGTCAAATTAGCATCTTTCTTGAACTATCAATGCCCAGAACCAATAAAAAAGAGGAAGATTTAGTCATTTTGTGTGTGTTCCTGTAAGTGAGTTGCTTCCTTTATGCATAATATTTCTAATAGCTACAACAAAATCTACCCAGCTTAGACTTGCTTCTGGTAAGTGTAACAGGAGTATTTAAAGAAAGTATTAATGGAACTACAATTAGTAAATATATCATTGGGTGGAGAAAATATGAAGTAAGAATAATTTTTGCAAACACTGATCATTTTTATTTCGTTGTTGTGATGTTTTCAAGCGGCATATTTACCTTGAATCTTACTCAAAGTTGTTTTGTTTAGGTGTGTTGTTCTTGTGAGTGCTGATAGTACTAACAGTGTTCTGTTCTGGGATATTAAGCATGGAACACTGTTGCAGGCTCATTCCCTTCACAAAGGCGATTCGTACGCTTTGGCTGCTGCCCCTTCGCACGATAGGGTGTTTTCTGCCAGTTCTTATGGCAAGGTATACAAACTCTTAACTTCCATTTTGATCAATCAAATAAAAGTCATCCTACTGATGTTATGTGGGTTAGAACTTGATCATAATATCATTTACCATCTTCTTGGAGTGTTCACAGAAACTAGCTTTTCTTTTGTGGTTGCGTTGCTTTTGATCTGATCAGCAGCAGATCAGTAGCTGATCATATCAAAAGCTAATCAGATCAGCAGCTGATCTGAGCAGTCTCTGATCTGATCAGCTACTGATCTGCTGATGTTGATCTGCTGCTGATCAGATCAACAGTAGTAGATCAGAAACTGATCTGATCAAAACATCGAATGCTAGTTATGGTGATTTATGTGATTGTAGAATTAACAAGTAATGTGGTCTTGACTTGTTCTATTGTACTTGAATGAAGAAATAAATGCTCCATTGGCATTAAGAAAATATTTTATCGGCATGTTATACCGTTACTGTTATTGGCTTTGCCTAAATCTAAGGATAAGTTAGCATATTCCTTGAGAAGATAGTATATGTTTATGAGAGGCCAAATGTTTTGTTCGAAGGAAAGAAAAAAGTAGAAGGGACTAGGAAGAGGGAGATAAGATGTGATCCTTACATGTCATATTTTGACTAAAACAGGAGTTTTCACTACCAACTCTCAACTAATGAGCCAAAATAAGAATTCTTAACCCTTTACATGTTTAAAATACTTAGTATTAGGTTATCAATCCTCATTCTCATTTACTTTGGTCAATTTATGCACATTTAAGGCTCGTTCGATCCTTACATGTCATATTTTGAAAATAATAGTCGTTTTCGCTCCCAACTCTTAACTCATGAACCAAAATAGGAATTATTAACCCTTTACATGTTTAATATACTTATTATTAGGTTTTCAATCCTTATTATCATCTACTTTGGTCCATTTATGCACATTTAAGGCTCTTTCGATCCTTACATGTCATATTTTGACTATAAAAGCTGTTTTCGCTCCCATAAATGACCTATATCGACCGAAATGACCCATAGACGTGCATAACGAACTTGAAATGAGTCTTATAATCATATAACTAATCATATGAATCATGAAAAACGTTTAAAATATGGAAATAGGTTCGTTTTTGGTGGTAGTTGGGATTGAAAATGCCATTTTTGTCCATAAATGACCTATATCGACCCAAATGACCCATAGGCGTGCATAACGAACTTGAAATGAGTCATATAAACATATAACTAATCATGTGAATCATGAAAAAGGTTTAGAATTTGAATATAAGTTCGTTTAATGATAGTTGGGATCGAAAATGCCATTTTTGGCCATAAATGACCTATATCGACCCAAATGAACCATAGGCGTGCATAACGAACTTGAAATGAGTCTTATAAACATATAAAAAATCATATGAATAATGAAAAATGTGTAGAATTTGAATATAAGTTCGTTTGTTGATAGTTGGGATCGAAAATGCCATTTTTGGCCATAAATGACCTATATCGACCCAAATGACCCATAGGCGTGCATAACGAACTTTAAATGATTTTCATAAACATATAACTAATCATATGAATCATGAAAAAGGTTTAGAATGTGGAAATAGGTTCGTTTGTTGGTAGTTGGGATCGAAAATGCCATTTTTGGCCATAAATGACCTATATCGACCCAAATGACCCATAGGCGTGCATAATGAACTTGAAATGAGTTTCATAAACATATAACTAATCATATGAATCATGAAAAAGGTTTAGAATGTGTAAATAGGTTCGTTTGTTGGTAGTTGGGATCGAAAATGCCATTTTTTTGCCATAAATGACCTATATCGACCCAAATGACCCATAGGCGTGCATAACGAACTTGAAATGAGTCTTATAAACATATAACTAATCGTATGAATCATAAAAAATGGTTAGAATGTGGAAATAGGTTCGTTTGTTGGTAGTTGGTATCGAAAATGCCATTTTTGGCCATAAATGACCTATATCGACCCAAATGAACCATAGGCGTGCATGACGAACTTGAAATGAGTTTCATAAACATATTAATAATCATTTGAATCATGAAAAAGGTTTAGAATGGGGAAATAGGTTCGTTTGTTGGTAGTTGGGATCGAAAATGCCATTTTTGGCCATAAATGACCTATATCGACCCAAATGACCCATAGGCGTGCATAACGAACTTGAAATGATTCTTATAATCATATAACTAATCATATGAATCATGAAAACGTTTAGAATATGGAAATAGGTGTAGGGGAATACAGTTAAACATAATAACATGTGCGGAACAATCCCCAAAGCCAGGAAACATGTATAAAGCACAGATTAAGCATACTTACATTCGAAGCGTGTTTTCCACAATAATCCGTCAACGAACACGAACAAAGAACTCCAATTTTAGTTCCTCTACTTGGTTCACCGACACGATCAGATCCGTCTTGATAATCGTAGCTTAGACAATTAATCAAGATACTTTGCTTTTTGGGAAGAACTCACTTTGGAGGCACAAAGAGAATTAGGGTTCTCTGTGTCTCTAGGGTTTTGAGTAATCTGAATTGTGATTGCAGTAAGTTGGAAATTAGGTCATAAGGTTATTTACATAACCTTACTAACCGACCAAGCCCAGAGCCAAGGCTGGCTAGCAAGCCACGCGTGAGACAAGCACAGCGCGCTGGGCCATGGGCCTCGCTGCTGTGGCTGTGTCGCTGCATAGGCCCGCGCGCACACGCGCAGCTCCGCTCGGCCATGGGCCAGCGATGCCGTGTTTCCTTGGCCCTTGCTTGCTCGCCTAGCGCGCGCCCATGGGCCTCGAGTGCTTCGTGCACTCGGCTCATGGGCCGCTCTTCGTATTCGCGTTTAATATATTTCCGATATATTATTTATCGTTTCGTATACGACGAATCACCGTCGTACGATAGGATTTATTCGTTTCGCCTAGCTTACGAATATTCGCGATACGATATACGATTCCGATGCAAGGTCGTATCGTATAATACGTTTCCAACTTAAATCCCGAAAAGCTATTAAATGAATTTCCGATTCATTTAATCCGGTGATCTGTTACGTGTCATTGGTGTGACCTTGTAGGTTCAGTCAAGAGTAAGTTGTGAGTTCAATATCCATTAGAACTCACTGATCGGAAGCATTGCTCCAGCTAGCTGTTCCGATCACTTGATCTCACTGAATTAATTGTTCCCAATTAATCTGAACCTTGGTATTAGACTTAATGCACCTTGGGTGAAGGACATATCTCCTTCAGTCTCCCACTTGTCATTCAGACAAGTGTGCATCCACATTCCTTTGTCGCTTAGTGTTACTTACTGAACATAAGGTAAGATCCAAGCCATCCTTATTAGGTCCAGAAGTGTTTCTCGGATTACAGAGTTCAACTGTCAAACTTTTGCAGAAGGTTAAGCCTAACCATTCTGAGCACGGCCATGCATTTTACAGTATCTAATTCTTCGAGAGGCCTTGTTACACAACAACACCATATCCTATCAAAGATAGGAGGACAATCCATTCTTGCAATCTATGAACACTCACTTTGATTCATAGTATGCCCAATAACTGCTTTTATAGCCTCCTTTTACGGTGCGACGTTTAGCTAGTATCAAAGCGAACTAATTCTCAAACGAGCAGACATAATCGCTCATGTTCTGAGGAAGGTTTCTAATCACCATTAATGAGAACTACCTATGACATGACTTTAATCTCTTAAAGCGTTCTCATGATCAATCCGATACAAGATCCAATAAGTATCTATGCAAAATATTCTGACATCCAGTCACTCTAGTTCAAGAAACAGAACTAAGTAATCTACTTGCAATCTAATCTTCATTAGTCATTGGTCGTCCACCTTTCAATGACCTGGATTAGGGATCCTTTGTGAGTTCAATATTCAAGTTCACTTATGGGTGTTTCTTTGTCAAAGAATCCATCTTGACATCCCATTTGAATGATTTGAATCACATGGACTTATCATTTAATTCTAAACCACAATTAAATGAATTTGAAACAATAAATTTCATAAATATGAAATGGTTAAACCAATTGTTTTAAACCTAGATCTAACAGATGTTCTAAAACAATACTTAGAAAATCAAAGCCATTCTCCAACATGCTTGATTCCCATGGTTGCTACATGTGCGTTGTGTTTCACTTGTGGCAACGGTTTAGTCAATGGATCCGCGACGTTGTCGTCAGTTCCAACCTTGCAAATCTCGATTTCCTTTCTTTCAACGATCTCTCGAAGTATATGAAATCGCCGCATTACGTGCTTGGACTTCTGGTGGCTCCTAGGCTCCTTTGCCTGGGCAATGGCTCCGCTATTGTCATAATACAAAAAGCCACTGGTCCTTTAATGGAGGGGACAACACCAAGTTCTTCGATGAACTTCCGAATCCAAACAGCTTCCTTTGCTGCTTCTGAGGCAGCAATGTACTCGGCTTCAGTTGTAGAATTCGCAATAGTGCTTTGCTTAGCACTTTTCCAGCTTACTGCTCCGCCGTTGAGGCAGAACACAAACCCAGACTGTGATTTGAAATCATCTCTGTCGGTTTGAAAGCTTGCGTCCGTATAGCCCTTAACAATCAACTCATCTGTACCACCATAAACCAGAAACTGATCCTTGGTCCTTTTCAGGTACTTTAGGATGTTCTTGGCAGCAGTCTAATGCGCCTCACCTGGTTCTGACTGGTACCTGCTCGTTGCACTGAGTGCGAACGAAACATCCGGCCTTGTACAAATCATAGCATACATGATGGATCCAATAGCCGAAGCGTATGGAATTCCACTCATCTTTCTATGCTCATCAGATGTTTTGGGACACTGATTCTTGCTTAGATATACGCCATGTGACATGGGTTGATGGCCTCTCTTGGCTTCCATCATATTGAACCTAGCTAGCACTTTGTCAATGTAAGTGATTTGGCTTAGTCCAATCATCCTTTTAGATCTATCCTTATAGATCTTGATGCCCAATATGTACTGTGCCTCTCCTAAGTCCTTCATTGAGAACCACTTCCCGAGCCAAGTCTTTACGGACTCCAACATAGGAATGTCGTTTCCAATAAGCAGTATGTCGTCAACATACAAGACTAGGAATGCAATTTTACTCCCACTGACCATCTTGTATACACAAGATTCGTCCTGATTCTTGATGAAGCCAAACTTATTGACTGCTTCATCAAATCGTTTATTCCAACTCCTTGATGCCTGCTTTAGTCCGTAGATGGACTTCTTAAGCTTGCATACCTTTCCTTGGTTCTTTTGATTGACAAAACCCTTCGGTTGTGTCATGAACACAGTCTCTTCAAGAACACCGTTCAAGAAGGCAGTTTTGACATCCATTTGCCATATTTCATAGTCATGAAAAGCGGCAATCGCAAGGATTATCCGAATAGACTTAAGCATCGCGACTGGAGAAAAGGTTTCATCGTAGTCAACGCCGTGAACTTGCCTGTAACCTTTTGCTACCAATCTAGCCTTGTATATGTATACAATTCCATCTTTGTCTTTCTTCAATTTGAAGACCCATTTGCATCCGATAGGTGTGAACCCATCCGGCAAATCAACCAAATGCCAGACTTGATTTTCAAACATGGAGTCTATTTCAGATTGCATGGCCTCTAACCATTTTGTGGAGCTTGGGCTCGTCATAGCTTGCTTGTAAGTCAAAGGTTCATCACTATCCAATATGAGAACGTCTAAGTTTTCAGTCAAGAGGACGCCTGTCCATCTGTCCGGCTGAAAAATTTGAGGAACTACTCCCACTGGCTCTTCTAAAGACCTTGGAGGTTCATCAACTTGAACTGCTTCTAAAGAGTTCTGAGTTCGTTGTTCGTCTCGAATCTATTCGAGGTCTATTATTCTCCCACTTGTCAATTTGGAAATATGATTTCTTTCCAAAAAGACACCATCACGAGCAACGAATACCTTGTTGTCTGACTCGTTGTAGAAGTAATACCCCATAGTTTCCAACGAAGAAACATTTGTCAGATTTAGGTTGTAGCTTGTCCGAAATTAATCGCTTGACATATGCTTCGCAACCCCAAATCTTCAGAAAAGACAACTTTGGAAGTTTCCCAGTCCATAATTCGTATGGAGTCTTTTCAACAGCTTTTGACGGAGCACGACTGTAATACCCCGAAACTTTTAAACTCGTTTATTAAAAATTAATAATATTTTATTAACGTAATTTCGTTTCAATTATTAAAAATAATTTAAAAATTTCGTTATTTTAAACGTTTTTACGATTTATTTTAAATGATAAATTTATAAACGAAAATTTATTTATTTTTCGTTAACGATATATTTTACGAGACTTTGTTTTAATTAAACATTTTTAGTAATCTCCAAAAATAGAAACATAATTTCTGAATTTTAGTCAACCATGTGAAATTACGAAAATGCCCTTGCTCACCCAAGAGAGCAAAATCCATACTCCTCTTCTTCTTTCTCACGCGTCAATTACAGTCAATGGGCAGAAATATTTTCTTACTCTCTTGACTTCTCTTCCTCCCTTATTCTGTCTAGGTTCATTTCCTTGGTCTCTAAGCACTTTAGCTTCTTCCTCACTCTACTTCCACAATGAGTTCATCTATGATGTCAATAGGGATTACATATCTCTATAAATAGTGCCATAATCTGCTTCCAATATTCACAACAATCAGTTTCTAAAGAAAAATCAGTTGAGTATATATACTTACTTCACAATCTCCTATGGCCTCCCTTCCCCTGTTTTTCGAGCACCACCACCACAACCACCATCAAACCACCGCCTGAAAACAACCACCTCACGCCCTCTGTCGGAGTTCACCTTCCAGTTTCGTGCCGCCCAGGTCTCGGCCACCTTCAACCGACCACCACCCCCACACCCCTCGCCGTCCTCTTCCCCCTCGCTCGACCTCCCATGCCTTCCAGCCCAGCCGCAGGCACCGCCGTGCCACCACGCTCCACCTCCCATCTTGTTTGCGCAGCCACCGCACCCCCTGAACCACCGAATCCATCTCACAAAAGTCCCCTGCCCTCCTCTTCTTTTCGCACAAACCTCCCCCCTTCCTTGCTGTTTCGCCGCCGCGAAACCACACCACCACCACCACCGTCTCTCCGGCGCGTCCCTGCTGCGCCGCCGCCCAGACCGTCGCCCACCATCTTCCCTCTCCTTCCCCTTCGTGCTTCCCTCCTCCTTCGTGCGCTGCCCTCCCCTGTTCTCGTGCCTCCCCTTGCCTGTGTTCCTTTTCCAGAAACCAACGAAATCAAGTTTCAATAATTGAAACTTGATTTATTCTCCCAAGCCCAACTTGAATTGGCCCATTTTAATTATTTGGACTTTTGGGTAAGTTGTACCAAAATTTCAGATTTTTCCTACTTATGAATATTTATAATAAAGTATTATAATATAATTATTTACTAATAAATTATTTATTATTAGATGGGAATATATATATAATTATCAATTTTACTAAAATAAATTACTAGCTTTATTTAGCAAAAACGGAATTTAAATAATATTCGTATAAAATCGATTTATGAAATATGAATTTAGTTTTAAATTAAATGAGTAATAATAATATTTTCGTTAAAACTATGAAATTATAATTTTTATTCGTAAATTCAATTATTTATAAACTTATTATAAAGTATTAAATTTAAAATATTAATCGTTTAATAACTAATCGAATAATTTAATATTTTGAAAGAAATTGGACTTGGAGCTCAGGAAGAACGATCCATCGAACAGGAAGTATAAACTACGGTTGAGGTAACATCTATTGCTAACACCCACAATCCCCTTATGAACTGTGTTTTATGAATTTATGAAATATGTTTATAATGATATGTTTTAATGGATTGTGGGATATGAATTGTGTTTATAAAGTGTGTTTTATGCATGATGATATTCAAATGTGCTTATGAATGATTTTATAAGAATGATGAGTTACGAATAAGATACGAAACATGATAAATAAAAGTGTAATCGGTTCTGGCAGTTAGTGGGGTTACTATTTCTAGGTCGTGCACGTACCGCCGTACCGTGGGACACCCAACAAGGGAGAGTGCTCCTTGAGGGTTACCGCAAGCTAAAAGAGAAACTATTTAGGTACGGGCGTATGTCCAACAAGGGAGAGTGCTCCTTGAGGACTATCGCAAGGTGGGAGACGTCCCGCAAGGCTAACTTGTCAGTTACCAAGTAAAATGAATGTTTTATGAAAGATAATGGGAACTATTAAAGTTTCAAGTTATAAATTATGTTTTATTATAATGCATTTATGAAAGTGTTTTACTATATTCTATTCTCCCTGATTGCAAAGTAAATAAAATGAATTGAAATGAGTTTACGCTGTTAGGGTAGTATGTTACTGGGCCTCGGCTCACGATGTTGCTTTTGTTTTAAGTACGAAGAAGATCATGGGATGCCTTAGAGTGAAGATGCAACCATCAAAGTCACGATCGATGTTTAATAAAGATAACTATGTCATTAGTAATAAAGGGATGTATTAATTAAACTCTAAGTTTGATTTCACGATTTGAGTTAGATTTTCAAATTAATGTTGAAACATGTTAGAAATATTTATTAAGGTTTACTTAGATTTTAATGTAATTTTTAAAGAATTAATCGAAGTGAAGTATAATTACTGTTACTCAACAGTAGTCAGTAAATGTAAAAAGGTTATGTCACCTTGTATTTCCCACGAGGGAGATACGGCAAGTGACGCTCCGACTAAATTAGGGTTTCCGCTGCTAATTAAAGATAATTAACCTAATTAATGGTGCTTAGAAGTCGGGGCGTTACAGTTTGGTATCAGAGCCAAGGTTCTGGACCATAAGTGCTAAAACTTACGGGTTTTGCACGTAATAAAATTCCATAGGTTTTAAGCGAAGAGTTTAGAGAAATAAGTTAAAAAGAATACGTTAAAATCATGCTAAGTTAAAATGAAATGAGTGCGAGTGATAGGACGGGGAACGCAACGGGAATGTTTTCTTTATTATGATTTGCAGAATTTCTTAGTCTAATTTCAAGAAGAAAAGATTATCTGAAGTGTTGTATCCTTGCGATCAGATCGGCGATGACTTCAAGCGGAAATATTCCTATTGACGGCACTAGAAACGATAACGATGTTAACGATGGCAATGGTAATCACAAATCTGCATTAGCGCTGGGAGGAATGCAAGAAAGAATTGAAGAATTGCTCAAGGATCCCATTTTCGGGGACACTCCAGGAGAAACAAGCGATAATCGAATGGATTTAATGAGATTGATAATGTCGGAACTTCTGCAAGGAAATCGTCAAAAGCCAAGGTCAGAGCAAGAAGAATGCTCCAACATGTTCAAGAAGTTCGCTTCTCATAAACCCCCTACTTATGATGGCAAGCCAGACCCTACTGAATTTGAGGAATGGATTAGCGATATGGAGAAGTTATTTGATGCAACTCAATGCCCCGAGAAATGGAAGGTCAACTATGCTGTCTTTTACTTGAAAGGACAAGCCAACCTGTGGTGGAAAAGTGTTAAAGGAATCCAAAATGAGCCTGGTTTTGGTTGGGAAAAACTGACGGAAGCTATGCGGGAACAATTTTATCCCTATTCTCTGCAACTGCAAATGGAATCGGAATTTATCAAATTGAGTCAAGGAAAGAAAAATGTTCTAGAATATGCAGTGAAATTCAATGAGCTTGCTCGATTTTCCCCTGACCTGGTGACTACTGATAGGCAAAGGATGAATCGATTTGAAGGAGGATTAAGCATTGAGATCCGTGATCGTCTTTCGAGTTCTAGAATTTCCACTTTCCAAGAATTGTACGATCGAGCAATTAACGTCGAAAGAATTATCAAGCTTCGAGAAGAAACATATGGAAAACGAAAAGGGAGCTTCGAAGAAAATCAACCGAACAATAAGAAACAAAATGCCAATGTCAGCTATCAAGGAGGGAATAACGGAAACCAAAGCTTCAACAAGAATCGTGGATGCGCCAAGTGTGGAAGATGGAACCATACTGAGAAAGAATGTCGAATTGGTACGCGAGATTGCTTCAAATGTGGTAGCAAAGATCACCAAATCAGAGATTGTCCTCAAATACATCGAGAGCAAGGTGATAGGAGAAACGATGAAAACAAAGGAAATGGTGGCACTACAAATTTCAACCGTAATCCCCCACGTGGAGCAACTTCAAATGGAAGAGTGTTTTTAATGCAAGGAAAAGACGATGACGCAAATGACAATGACGACTTCGCTACTATGGAGTAAAGAATGAATGATCTTTTGAAAACGCGTGATCGAACATCTAGAAGAAATAGTCTAAACTAAATGATGGAAATTTTGAAAGTAATATGCGTTAATCAAGTATCAAACTAAGATGTATTACCATCATTAGTTATATGAATGATATGCTTATGTATGAAATTTTCAATTAAAGAATTATGTGTTTAAGATATGCTTTATGAATTATGTTTATGCTGACATGATTGTATTGGTAATAACTAATCGTTACGTATGAAAGTCGTCTTCGATGGAGGTTCTCCTGAGCTCAGAGTATGAGATTGTTATAATAAATGACTTTTACGAATTATTTGAGTATTGCAATTGTTAGATAAATATTTATTCTCATTTTCAAAGTCATAAATTTTGCATTAAATATTACTATTTTTGGTAAGAAAAATATTTTCAAACAAGATATCACAAAGTAAAATGGGAGCCTAGTCTAAGCTAACAAGTTTGCCCCTTTTATGTTCTTTGCTCCTCGATCCTATTTTATGAAGTAAAGTGGAGATACGAAAGATGCTGGCAGAATGTAATTGACCTTAATGACGATTAAGGGTCGATATATAATTTTGCCCCTTTTGTAATCTTTACTCTTCGATTCTAGGTCTTGAGTTGAAGCGGAGTCATTAAAGAAGATGGCGGAATGTAGGCTAGACAATGTCGGAATTGGAATGAAATTGTGAGATCTTGGTTTTAAATAAAATATCGTACTTTTATTCAAATATTTTCAACTTTCAACGATCAATTCAAGTTTCGAGGACGAAACTTTTTCTAAGGGGGTAGGAATGTAATACCCCGAAACTTTTAAACTCGTTTATTAAAAATTAATAATATTTTATTAACGTAATTTCGTTTCAATTATTAAAAATAATTTAAAAATTTCGTTATTTTAAACGTTTTTACGATTTATTTTAAATGATAAATTTATAAACGAAATTTTTTTTATTTTTCGTTAACGATATATTTTACGAGACTTTGTTTTAATTAAACATTTTTAGTAATCTCCAAAAATAGAAACATAATTTCTGAATTTTAGTCAACCATGTGAAATTACGAAAATGCCCTTGCTCACCCAAGAGAGCAAAATCCATACTCCTCTTCTTCTTTCTCACGCGTCAATTACAGTCAATGGGCAGAAATATTTTCTTACTCTCTTGACTTCTCTTCCTCCCTTATTCAGTCTAGGTTCATTTCCTTGGTCTCCAAGCACTTTAGCTTCTTCCTCACTCTACTTCCACAATGAGTTCATCTATGATGTCAATAGGGATTACATATCTCTATAAATAGTGCCATAATCTGCTTCCAATATTCACAACAATCAGTTTCTAAAGAAAAATCAGTTGAGTATATATACTTACTTCACAATCTCCTATGGCCTCCCTTCCCCTGTTTTTCGAGCACCACCACCACAACCACCATCAAACCACCGCCTGAAAACAACCACCTCACGCCCTCTGTCGGAGTTCACCTTCCAGTTTCGTGCCGCCCAGGTCTCGGCCACCTTCAACCGACCACCACCCCCACACCCCTCGCCGTCCTCTTCCCCCTCGCTCGACCTCCCATGCCTTCCAGCCCAGCCGCAGGCAGCGCCGTGCCACCACGCTCCACCTCCCATCTTGTTTGCGCAGCCACCGCACCCCCTGAACCACCGAATCCATCTCACAAAAGTCCCCTGCCCTCCTCTTCTTTTCGCACAAACCTCCCCCCTTCCTTGCTGTTTCGCCGCCGCGAAACCACACCACCACCACCACCGTCTCTCCGGCGCGTCCCTGCTGCGCCGCCGCCCAGACCGTCGCCCACCATCTTCCCTCTCCTTCCCCTTCGTGCTTCCCTCCTCCTTCGTGCGCTGCCCTCCCCTGTTCTCGTGCCTCCCCTTGCCTGTGTTCCTTTTCCAGAAACCAACGAAATCAAGTTTCAATAATTGAAACTTGATTTATTCTCCCAAGCCCAACTTGAATTGGCCCATTTTAATTATTTGGACTTTTGGGTAAGTTGTACCAAAATTTCAGATTTTTCCTACTTATGAATATTTATAATAAAGTATTATAATATAATTATTTACTAATAAATTATTTATTATTAGATGGGAATATATATATATAATTATCAATTTTACTAAAATAAATTACTAGCTTTATTTAGCAAAAACGGAATTTAAATAATATTCGTATAAAATCGATTTATGAAATATGAATTTAGTTTTAAATTAAATGAGTAATAATAATATTTTCGTTAAAACTATGAAATTATAATTTTTATTCGTAAATTCAATTATTAATAAACTTATTATAAAGTATTAAATTTAAAATATTAATCGTTTAATAACTAATCGAGTAATTTAATATTTTGAAAGAAATTGAACTTGGGGCTCAGGAAGAACGATCCATCGAACAGGAAGTATAAACTACGGTTGAGGTAACATCTATTGCTAACACCCACAATCCCCTTATGAACTGTGTTTTATGAATTTATGAAATATGTTTATAATGATATGTTTTAATGGATTGTGGGATATGAATTGTGTTTATAAAGTGTGTTTTATGCATGATGATATTCAAATGTGCTTATGAATGATTTTATAAGAATGATGAGTTACGAATAAGATACGAAACATGATAAATAAAAGTGTAATCGGTTCTGGCAGTTAGTGGGGTTACTATTTCTAGGTCGTGCACGTACCGCCGTACCGCGGGACACCCAACAAGGGAGAGTGCTCCTTGAGGGTTACCGCAAGCTAAAAGAGAAACTATTTAGGTACGGGCGTATGTCCAACAAGGGAGAGTGCTCCTTGAGGACTATAGCAAGGTGGGAGACGTCCCGCAAGGCTAACTTGTCAGTTACCAAGTAAAATGAATGTTTTATGAAAGATAATGGGAACTATTAAAGTTTCAAGTTATAAATTATGTTTTATTATAATGCATTTATGAAAGTGTTTTACTATATTCTATTCTCCCTGATTGCAAAGTAAATAAAATGAATTGAAATGAGTTTACGCTGTTAGGGTAGTATGTTACTGGGCCTCGGCTCACGATGTTGCTTTTGTTTTAGGTACGAAGAAGATCATGGGATGCCTTAGAGTGAGGATGCAACCATCAAACTCACGATCGATGTTTAATAAAGATAACTATGTCATTAGTAATAAAGGGATGTATTAATTAAACTCTAAGCTTGATTTCACGATTTGAGTTAGATTTTCAAATTAATGTTGAAACATGTTAGAAATATTTATTAAGGTTTACTTAGATTTTAATGTAATTTTTAAAGAATTAATCGAAGTGAAGTATAATTACTGTTACTCAACAGTAGTCAGTAAATGTAAAAAGGTTATGTCACCTTGTATTTCCCACGAGGGAGATACGGCAAGTGACGCTCCGACTAAATTAGGGTTTCCGCTGCTAATTAAAGATAATTAACCTAATTAATGGTGCTTAGAAGTCGGGGCGTTACAACGACTCAGTGTGAGTGCTGTAGTTTGCAACGCATGTCCCCAGAACTGTAAAGGAAGTTCGGCCTGACCCATCATTGACCTGACCATATCGAGTAAGGTCCTGTTTCTCCATTCCGACACTCCATTCCATTGAGGTGTCCCCGGAGCAGTCAATTCAGAAAGAATACCGCATTCTTTTAGATGGTCATCAAACTCGTGGCTAAGATATTCACCTCCTCGATCCGATCTTAGAGCTTTGATTTTCTTTCCATGTTGATTCTCTACTTCATTTTGAAATTCTCGGTATTTCTCAAACGATTCAGACTTGTGCTTCATTAAGTAAATATAGCCATATCTACTGAAGTCGTCCGTAAACGTTATGAAATAGCTGAACTCACCTCTAGCTTTCGTACTCATAGGCCCACATACGTCCGTATGTATTAGCCCTAGTAGTTCGCTTGCTCTTTCTCCCACTTTTGAGAAAGGTTGCTTTGTCATTTTGCCAAGTAAACAAGATTCACATTGATCAATCTTCTCTAAGTCGAATGATTCTAGAATTCCTGTCCGTTGAAGTAATTCCATGCGCTTTATGTTTATATGGCCTAATCGACAATGCCACAGAAATGTGAGATTCGAATCACCAGTTTTAGCCTTTTTGGTATTTATGTTATAAATGTGTTTGCTCGTATCTAGCACGTAAAGACCGTTTTCTTGTTGTGCTGAACCATAAAACATTCCATTCAAAGCAAAAGAACAACTATTGTCTTTAAATTGTAAACTAAAACCTTTAGAATCCAAACTTGAAATGGAAATGATGTTTCTGGTGATACTAGGAACATAGTAACAGTTTTCTAGTTCCAAAACAAACCCACTAGGCAAAGAAATAAAATAAGATCCTACGGCTAATGCAGCAATCCGTGCTCCATTTCCCATGCGTAGATCCATTTCGTCTTTATCAAGCTTTCTACTTCTCCTTAGTCCCTGTGGATTGGAACATAAGTGTGAGCCACAATTAGTATCTAATACCCAAGAAGTAGAATTAGCTAGATTACAATATATAACATACATACCTGAAGTAGAAGCAACGTTCCCGTTCTTCTCATCTTCCTTCTTCTTCAAGCAATCCCTCTTCCAATGCCCCTTCTTCTTGCAGTAGAAGCATTCAGAGTCGGCAGGAGAACGAGTCGCCCTTTTCGGTTTACCAGAACCGGCGCCATTGGACTTGGATGAGGGCGAAGCCTTGCCCTTACCCTTCTTGCCCTTGTTCTTGCCTGATTTCTTGAAGTTCTTGCCCTTATGCACCATAAGCATATCATGCTTATTCTCTTGCTTGAGCGTCTTTTCAGCGGTTTTCAGCATACCGTGAAGCTCAGTAAGAGATTTCTCCATGCTGTTCATGTTGTAATTCAACTTGAACTGATCATAGCCATTATGAAGCGAATGGAGAATGATGTCAATAGCCATTTCATTTGAGATGTCAGAATCTAGAGCTCTCATGTTCTCAAAGAGTCCAATCATTTTAAGAACATGTGGGCTCACTGGTTCTCCTTTCTTGAGCTTAGTCTCAAGGATCAACCTCTGAGTCTCGAATCTTTCGATTCTGGCTTGGTCCTGAAACATGTTCTTCAACTCCGAGATGATTTGGTAAGCATCCGAGTTAATGAACGTTTTCTGAAGTTCAGGACTCATGGATGCAAGCATCACACATTTGACATCCTTGTTGGCCTGAATCCAACGATTAAGGGCAGCTTGAGTTACCTCCGGCCCAGCCTCTTCCGGTAACTCTTCCTCAAGGACATATTCTTTTTCCTCATGCATAAGAACTATTTGTAAGTTCCTTTGCCAGTCGAGGAAATTGTTGCCATTCAACTTCTCTTTGTCGAGAATTGAACGCAGGCTGAAAGTGTTATTGTTTGCGGCCATTTTTGATTACTACAATCGAAAATAATTTGCAATAAATAACCATTCATACAATTCAATAACTTTGAAATAAAAGCAAACATGCAATCATTAATGCTATTAAAAACATTTCATTCATGCAAAAAGCAAAAACATGGTCCTAAATGAATGAAAAGATTCCAAGACCCCAAAAGTCCTAAATCCTTAAGCAACTTTAGCATGTCTTAAGTAGTTTAAGATTTTAGGTAAGCAAAACCTATTGCTAGTAATCTCCAAATTACTCTTGGTTAATAAATTAATGCCATAATTTATCCCATTGCCACAACTTAATGCCATTGTTGTTTGAGTTGTAACCACAATCAACGTGCTCCTTTAGGACGCCTTACCACCTAAGTCAACTAAAATAGCACCTCTCTTTAGCGTAAACCTACTATCTTAGATCCCTAGATTTTTGTAAGTGTTGATTTGGAAGGCAATTTTTAAAACTCCATATTACTTGGACCTAGTTGTTTCTATGTTGGTTCGATTATTTAGTGAACTTAAAACTAATCGATTCATAGGAAACAACCTGTTCATGCAAAGCATACATACATTCATACATTCACGCATAATATATATATTAAATTGCATAAATAATTGGTGATCTAGTATGGCCCAAAACTTCTTGTCTTGAAGCATCCAATCTTCATCACCTCCTTGTTAGCTTGGCATCGTCTTGAATCTTCGTTCAAATGCTAACTTAAAGTTCTAAACTTAGAAATACTTGAAAATAATAAATTACATCAAAATTTCCATGGTACGCAGACCATATTTAAAACTTTACATTCAAAGATAGAACGGTGCACAGACCGTATTTAACTATCCTAAATATGGCCATACTAGTCACTTGGAGTACCTACATTGCATAAAATATATATTCTACGCATTCACCCATTCGTATGCTAAAACGAATGGCCCATGTTAATATGCAAGTATTTACGTGAATTAATTAAAATTCACATTCACATAAAGGCGTCCTAAAAGATTAATCAATTTCCAAACTATTAATCCTTAGACTTTATTCTAATTAAAATTGAATTTAATTAAAATAATGCGACCTACGAAACAATTAAAATAATTATTTCATTTTAATTTCATTTAGCGGCTCCCACTCAAACCAATAATTATTCCGGATAATTAATTATTTAAATATTAAATTAAACTCACGGCCCGTCCCAAGTTAAATAAAATAATTATTAATTATCCCGTTAGCCCAAATTAATGCAAATATACGAAGCCCAACTAATTAAACGATTCAAAAAAAAGTTCAATTAAACGGCCTAGGCTTGCGCCCAGCCCGTCGTGCGAGAGGCCCAAGAGTACACGAGCACTGCCCGCGCTCCCCAACCCATCGTGCGATAGGCCCAGGAGCACACGAGCACTGCTCGCGTACCCCGCCCCATCGCTCGCGCCCCATTGCTCGCGCGCACGCATCGCGTACCCGCAGCTTAGCTGCCCCTACGCTGCGTGTGTGTTGTGCGTCGAGTGTGCTTGACGTCCCAAGCCTTGTGCTTGCTTCGTCGCAGCCCCGCAAGCAACATGCCTGCCCTCTCCTCGCCTAGCGCGCACGAGGCACGCAGCCTTGTGCTGCTGCCCGTGTCGCATGGCGCGGCGAACACAATGGCCTCGTATGGCTCGACGAGCCATACTTCCATCATGCCCATGTTCGTGTTTTTGGTTCGTAAAACGGACCAACTTAATTAAAATTTAATTTAATTCATGAACTTGCATTAATTTTATTTTTCAAAAAGGTTATGATTTAATTTTTGAAAAACAACGATTTTTAACGATTTAATAAACTTTAACGACAATCCAATTTCGTAAAATTAATAAATCAAGGGCTAACAATATTCAAACTTTTAAGAACGATCGAATCAACTTTAAAGTTTGAACTTTTAATTAATAAAATCCGAAACTTTATATCGTTCATAAACAATTAAATTTCAGATTATTAATAATTTGGTTTAAGTGCGATTAAAATTAACGAAACCATTCAAAATTTTAATCCAATAATTTTTAAAATTAGCCACTGACCCATGAAATTATACCCCTTCCCCAATTAACCGAATTATTAATCCAAAATTAATTAAAATTCAAATAGGGTTGTAAATTTTACGAATTGGGGAAAGGAAAAATTAGGATTTATACTTATCGGAAAAATCTTAAATTTTTACCAGAGATCAAGAATGTATCAAGAAACATTGTGTCACAATTTCAAGCAATTCCGAGTAGTTTAGGTCAACCTTTTAATTGAATTACTGTCCGACACATTTAATTTTTAATGAAAAATTAACAAAAATGCCCAAAAACGGATGCTTCGAGGCCTGTTTTCGCAATTGTATTCGCATGAGTTTATCTTAGAAAATCGTTTTTCGTCAGATTAGGGTTTTAAAAATCGAAAAAGCGAATATTTTTGATTTCGGAACTGCCAATTTCGCAATTAATCCAATAATTCGAAAAATTTCCGAAAAATCAACAAAAATTCCAAAAGTCTCGTCAATGCAAAAACAATAACAACGCGTCTCCTGTGAGATCAGTCACACCATTAACTTGATGGTGTGACGAGCACGAAACCAATAGCGTACCTCCTCTAAAACTATATAAAAAAAAGTAACAGATCTAAACTATAGAAGTAACATACCTAAACTAAAAAAGTACCTCCTCTAAAATTAAAAAAAAAAAAAAAGTAACATGTCTAAACTATAGAAGTAACCTACCTAAACTAAAAATGTACCTCCCCTAAAACTATTCCGTATAAAAAAAAGTAACATGTCTAAACTATAGAAGTAACATACCTAAACTAAAAAAGTACCTCCTCTAAAATTATATAAAAAAAAGTAACATGTCTAAACTATAGAAGTAACCTACCTAAACTAAAAAAAATACCTCCTCTAAAATTATTAAAAAAAAAAGTAACATGTCTAAACTATAGAAGTAACATACCTAAACTAAGAAGGTATCTCCCCTAAAACTACTCCGTATAAAAAAAGTAACATGTATAACTATATAAGTAACATACCTAAACTAAAAAAAGTATTTCCTCTAAAATTATTAAAAAAAAGTAACATGTCTAAACTATAGAAGTAACATACCAAAACTAAGAAGGTATCTCCCTTAAAACTACTGCGTATAAAAAAAGTAACATGTATAAACTATAGAAGTAACATACCTAAACTAAAAAAAAGTACCTCCTCTAAAATTATAAAAAAAAGTAATATGTCTAAACTATAGAAGTAACATACCTGAATTCGCAAGTGTGAACTGGTCTCACCATCAGTTGATGGTGAGGACAGTCTCATATAAGAATTTGGGAAACAATAATAATCATGCTAATTCATGCTTTGAATACATAAGGCTCATGATACCACTGTAGGGGAATACAGTTAAACATAATAACATGTGCGGAACAATCCCCAAAGCCAGGAAACATGTATAAAGCACAGATTAAGCATACTTACATTCGAAGCGTGTTTTCCACAATAATCCGCCAACGAACACGAACAAAGAACTCCAATTGTCGTTCCTCTACTTGGTTCACCGACACGATCAGATCCGTCTTGATAATCGTAGCTTAGACAATTAATCAAGATACTTTGCTTTTTGGGAAGAACTCACTTTGGAGGCACAAAGAGAATTAGGGTTCTCTGTGTCTCTAGGGTTTTGAGTAATCTGAATTGTGATTGCAGTAAGTTGGAAATTAGGTAATAAGGTTATTTACATAACCTTACTAACCGACCAAGCCCGGAGGCAAGGCCGGCTAGCAAGCCACGCGTGAGACAAGCACAGCGCGCTGGGCCATGGGCCTCGCTGCTGTGGCTGTGTCGCTGCATAGGCCCGCGCGCACACGCGCAGCTCCGCTCGGCCATGGGCCAGCGCTGCCGTGTTGCCTTGGCCCTTGCTTGCTCGCCTAGCGCGCGCCCATGAGCCTCGAGTGCTTTGTGCACTCGGCTCGTGGGCCGCTCTTCGTATTCGCGTTTAATATATTTCCGATATATTATTTATCGTTTCGTATACGACGAATCACCGTCGTACGATACGATTTATTCGTTCCGCCTAGCTTACGAATATTCGCGATACGATATACGATTCCGATGCAAGGTCGTATCATATAATACGTTTCCAACTTAAATCCCGAAAAGCTATTAAATAAATTTTCGATTCATTTAATCCGGTGATCTGTTACGTGTCATTGGTGTGACCTTGTAGGTTCAGTCAAAAGTAAGTTGTGAGTTCAATATCCATTAGAACTCACTAATCGGAAGCATTGACATTGAGAGCTACATGATAGTCACTATGCCAAGAGGGAGGTTTGTGTTGTCTTGTAGATATTCTAGTGATTGTGGGAGTTGGGCTTTGTGTTTGTGGGAGAGGTGGTTGAGGTGGAGGTAATTGGGTCTCAGTGGGTGGTTCATGAATCTCATTTTTGTAGTGTTTGGTGCAGTTTCCAGTTCACTCTAATCACTGCAGGTTATGGTGTTTTGTGGGTTTCTGGCTGTTTGTTGTTTAAACAATCTACATGGAAACACATGTTCAAAGAATTTGACATCTATCCCTTCTTACAAACACTATATTGTTTATCAAATTTAGTAACTTGTACCCTTTCTGAGTTAGAGAGTATCCCAACATTAAACAAGGTACCCCCCTAGCTTGAAACTTATCAGATAATCTACTAGGATTACTAGCCATAGCAAGACAACCAATAGATTTAAGATGATCATAGTTAGGAAGGGTTTTATGAAGTACCTCATAAGGAGTTTTGTTGTCCAGAACTGTGCTTGGAAGTCTGTTGGTGATGTATACAGCAGCAAGTACACAGTCACCCCAAAAATGGAGAGGCAAACCACCCTGAAATCTAAGAGCTCTAGCCATTTCCGGTAGGTTTCTGTGTTTCCTTTCAGCTCTACCATTTTTCTAAGGTCTGTTAACACATGAAGTCTAATGTATGATTCCTAATTTGTCAAAAAAGGGTCTACACTATTGCTTGCCATCAAACTCAAGTGCATTGTCAGATCTGATGATCTTGACTCTTTTGCTGAACTGATTCTTGCACATGTTTACAAATGTTGTGATAGCTTCAAAGGCATCAGATTTCTGTCTCAATAGGTGCACCCATGTGACTCTGGAATGATCATCTACCATAGTTAGGAAATATTTGTGATTTCCTCTGGTTTTGACCTTATAAGCACCCCAAATGTCTATATGAACAAGTTCAAATAGATCTTTTGCTCTTGATTTACTTAGGCTATAGGGAAGTTTGGTCAGTTTTGTTGTAGGACAGGTGATGCACACATCACTGCAGTTGCTTTTGAACCCTTTCAACCCTTGTATTTTGCTTATTTTCTTCAATGGTGCATGTCCCAAACTGTGATGCCAGAGTGTTGTATCACTGAGAGTAGCAACACTTGATACAGTAGCAGGCAAATCAAATGTTGTGAGACTTGTATCAGCATTCATAGCTTTACTGTGTTGGGTTTCAAGACTATGTTGAGACATGGTTTTCTTTAGATCCATCAGAATCTGCTGGGTTTGTTGATCAAATAGTAGAGACCATTTTCAGCCTTTCCTACTCTTCTGATTCTGTCTAAGTTGATGTCTTGAATGACACAAAAATTTGAGTGAAAATGGACTTTGTATTGAGCATTTGTGGCTAGTTTTTGAACAGATAGAAGGTTGTGTTTGAATTCTGGCACATACAACACATTGTCAAGATTCAATCCATTTTCCAACTTCACCTTTCCACAGTGTGAGATACTTGAGGTGTGTCCAGTTGGTAGATTGATTTTAGGTTCATTTCTGCTTCTTTCTAGTTGAAGAATCATTGCAAAACCTGTCATGTGGTCTAATGCACCTGAGTCAATTATCCACTCAGATTTCACACTGTCTGCATAGTGTTAACTTACCATACCAGCATAGCTCATATCAAAATCATCTTCAGTGTCTGAGTGACTTGCTTTTGATGGAGTTGGCAGCAGTTTTATGAGTTGTTCATGCTGCTGAGCAATGAACATAGCTGGTTGATTGTTAGAGCTTGAACTGCTAGCACTTCCTTGAGCATTTGCAGTTGTTCTGCCACCACCTCTTCCATTTCTTCCTCTATTCCACCTTCCACCTCTAGCATTGTTTCCATGTTCTCTTCCTTTTCCTCTTTGGTCTTTATCCTTTTGGCCTCTTGGATGCCAACTTGGAAAGCCAACTACAGTCCAGCATTTATCCTTGGTGTGACCAGTCCTACCACAAGCTAAGAAGTTTTCATCATTGCCCTTTCTATACATAGCTAGAGGTTCAGGTTTAAGAATTTCTCTTTGAGATTCTTCTTGTTGCAGTGCACTACAGGCAAAGTCAACAGGTGGTAATGGACTCATCATTAGGAGATTGCTTCTCAATCCTCCATATATCTCATCTACACCATTCAGGAACTGAAACAACCTTTGTTCTTCTTGTTGTTGATGCAATGCACCCACAAATGCATTGATTTCTGGAGTAATGGTAGTAATAGGAGGGTATGAGTTAAGTGATTCAAGTTCTTCCCACAGTCCTCTAAGATCTGTGTAGTAATCTGTGATTAGTTTTCCTTGTTGTTTCATTTCATAAACCTGTTTGTTCAGCTTATATTTCCTAGAGCCATTTGTGACAGAATATCTTTGGTCAAGTTGACTCCATATCTGTGCAGCATTTGTTCCAAACACGACATACTTCTTGATAGATTCAGACACATTTGCAATGAGCTATGAGATCACCATGCTGTTGCATGTGTCCCAGTGCTCTTGTTTCACTGCATTAGAGGGCTCTCTTTTGACTATACCAGTCAAAAATCCCAACTTTCTTTTAGCAGCTAGGGTGATTTCAAAGGATCTCTTCCAAGATCTATAATTTGAGGCCCCCTGAAGTTTTTCAACAACTACAGAGGTGCTCCCATTAGATGGATGTAAATATAGGGAACTAGTAGTTTCTATGGTAGTCATATTTTTGTTCATAAACAGCCTCAATACTAACAGAAATAGACAATAAAGTTTGAAGCTTTACTAACTTGCTATTCTAACAAATGTCTAGAATCATTCTTGCAGAAACATACAATGAGAAAGAGTTGAGTACTACCCGAACCTGGAGCTCTGATACCATGAAAACATTGTAGTTTCATACGCAAGAAAGAAGAGAGAAAGAGTGCACCAATCCAGTTTTCATTCATTGCGGCTTGCCCTAAAGAGTGGCTACCAAGGCATTATATACAGCCCTAAATGCTACACTTGACCAATAATTTAAGGACAACTATCATATAAGAGAATCAACCTAGAATAGCACACAATTCTGACACCTAGGATACGGCTAGATAGTACATGATCACATGCACTGAAACTGATAGAAAACTAAGGGCTAGATTGGGCTTCATTCACATGGCTCACACGCCTTACTTCTTCAATAGAATTTAAAATGGAAAAACAAATTGAGTAACTATGATCTTTGCATCTTCAATATTTACAAGATCATGAATATGGACTAGATAATTTATCAATGAATGTTAGCCTTCATCGATCCCTTGCAATAATTCGAACAGTATGTAAGTCTAATCCAAAATCAAGGAATTGAAAACGAATGAAGTATCGTCCAACATTTACAGCGTGCTTATAATTTGACCTTATAGAAGAATGCTAAGTAAAATGTCGAAATGTATATTGCCATTTTTGTTCAATGAGAAAGAAAATACTCCCTCTGTTCCAAAGGAAGTATGTTTTTCCTCCAATTTTGCATTTAATGAAGTCCAATAAATACGGTTCAGGATTAATTAAGCAAATTAATTATTCAATGAGATCAAATGATCCGAATGCATAGCTAGAGACCGCTTTGGTTCAAGTGGAATTAATATTATTAATGTCAAAACTTACTCTTGACTGAACCCGCAGGGTCACACAAATAGTGTGTGAACTATCAACTATTTAGGTAAATAGTAAATACTCGAAATGGATAACCGGAAATGATGGATGTTGATTTCAGTGGGAGCTAAACAAACTATCAAAAGGAAAAGACGAGAATATTTGTCTGCAAATGAAAATATGGTTCATATCGGAATATTATCGAAAATAGAAATATTACCTACAATCGGAAATATTCCCGTAAACAGAAATATCGTTCGAAATGGAAATATTGTCGGAAAGGGAAATATTTCAGAATCGGAAATATTGCCGAAATCATAAATATCGATCGATTAAGAAATATTACCGGAATCGTAAATCGATTCGGAAACACGAAGCTTGATCCATGAGCCGTAAGCACGGGAGAAAGGGCCACAACACGACCCATGGAGCTCAAGGCCGGCCAAGCGCCAGGGCATGGGCCATCACAAGCACCTATGGCCAGCGCTCACACGTAGCCACCCAACGCCAACCAGCAAAGGAAGCAGGCTAGCGCGCGCGGGCTTGCGCAGAGCCGACCCAAGGTTTGGCTTGTGCGCCAGCTAACTTGTCGAGAAAATTACTTGTGCCACAAGCAACTAGTTTGTTGATTAGGATTCTAATACTAGTTTCCTAATCTACCTAAAGTAGTTCACGGCTAGTAGAGTCCTTATTGGACCCTATAACTTGGTTTCCTAGTTCTACCCTAATTCTAGTATCCTAATCCTAGTACGCTATGGTTTGTGGAAATTTTAGAATATTCCGTACTCTATAAATATGAGCCTAGAGAGAATTATTTAAATAGATTTTAACAACACACGAGTCACACGTGTGGATTGAAATTCGAGGGGGAGTTGTGATTTTGCCTATCACCTAAAAGTGAGATCCAAAAATCCTAAAAACCTTATATTGAGATTCTAGTTGGTCATAATTAAGGCGGGTCCAAACGTGTTGTGGAGTATCTACGGAGGGGCGACATTTGGAGCTCTAAACTATTCTCGTTCGGTTTGAGAGTAGCTAGGGAAGGCACGCATCATATATTGTATGTATAATCTATTATGCTAATTGGTTATGTGAATTGTACATGGATGGCAATTATAGTTTTTCCGCATGTCAATTAGCTTGTTCATAACCTAACATTGGTATCACGAGCCTCTTGTATAATTTCATAATCAATTAAAACATGGATTAATTTTATAAATTTTCAAGGAATTAAAGGGGTGAATTGATTTCATTTTTATTAATTGCAAATTGTAAGCGATTTTTTAATTAGTTTTTCGCTGGAATTTTGGTAGTTTTGTCAATATTGGTCGGAATCTCATGATATAGTGAATTCCGCATGTAAAGGACATTTTAAAGGTTTGATAAAAAAAAAAAATTCGGCAGAACCCATAATTCCCAAATTCGAAGCCTAACTAAAACGTTTCGGAGGTTTTAGTTTTTCGAAAGCAAAATTATAATTTTTAATAATGTCGAATTTTATATTTCAGATCTCGTGTGTAATTATTAATTTAATAATTGACCTACTGCATATGATTAACAATTTTAAGAATTAAATTTGTTAATTATGCTACCTAATTCGTAATTATAATTAATTTGTTGAATTTTCGAATAAATTGGAATTTGATTCGATTTTTCATAATTAATTAAGTAATTTAATTGGGATCTATGTTTAAAAATAGTTGAAATTTTCAATTTTTAAGAAACCTAGATTTTAATCCCAAGTAATCATGTAACCGAAAATTGATTGAATAATAAATTTTCGATTTTTTACCTAAAATTCTTGAAATCTATACGATTTATTTATTTGTCATGAATTTTGAAAATTAAAAATTCGTTTTTATAAAATGTTCATAGGCTTGTACACATGAGCAAGGGAGCTCGTGGCTCGCGCGGTGCCTATGTAGTGTGCAAGGGCGCGCGTGCGCTTGGTGTTAGAGTGAAGGCTTGCGCGCAGTGCGAGTGCCTGTGCGCGTGAATTAGAGAAGCTTTGTGAGCGGCACGACGAGCAACGGAGCTCGCGTGCACGCTGTAGTGCGCGTCTGCCCAGCGAGCAAGAAGCAGGCGAGCGATGCGTCGATCAAGGGAGCTCGCGTGCGTTTCCCCTGCATGCATGCCTTGTGCGGTTTTATTTTCCGTTGAGCGATGAACTTAATTTATTTTCCGCTCTTTCTTATAAATTTTTTCTCGAAATTTAATTTTATTAGTTAATTATTAAAATTAATTTTATACTAATTATTTAATAAAATTAAGGCTCTAAATAAATTATAACAAATTCAATTTAATCAACTAAAATTTAAATATTGGGATTTAAAATAATTATTATATGAGATTTAAATTTTAATTAAATATTTTGGTTTCCAGTTGGAATTGGAGATACAATTTTTTATGTTTAAAATTAGTAAAGCATATAATTATTGGTTTGAGTGGGAGCTTTTACTCATGTTTGGTTAAAATTTCAATTTATCCTTGATTAGATCCTTATTTCCTTAGGATTAACAACATGAATAGAACTAATAAGGTCAAATAATTGGTAGATTCTTGATCCTTAATTAGTTGTTACAAATATTATGTGATGCTTATTTATGCTAACTTGCTAAGTGAGTCATTCATTGATAAATGAATGGGTGAATGGTATATATTGCATATATATTGTTTTGCAGGTTACGGAAAGTGACTAGTATTGCCCAAATAGGATATAAAATATGGTCTGGGAACCATTCATTTGAATGTAAAATACGGTATGAAGTATACCATAAGTTTTATTTAAATACGGTATGCGTACCGTTAGCATGTTGTAATAATAAGGATAGTTATTTCAATTTTGCAATTCCAATTTGGTGAAAATGGCGCCTTCCATATTGAATTTCAGGTATGAAGGTTCAATTCCATTTTGAATACGAGGTTTGAAGGTTAAGCTTCAAAATGAAGTCGGAATATAGTAGATCACACTTATTTCCTATGCATGGTTTAAGGTATTTATTGCTTTTAAATATTGCTTGAGGTATGAATGAGAATGTGGCTTGAATATGTTACATGATTAAGGATTTTAGTTCACTTAAAATCTAACCAACATAGCAAAGCCTTAAGTTCCAAACTTAAAATTGAGTTAAAAGGTGTCATTCCAAGATAACACTTGCTTACTTTTAGATCGATTAGTGATAGTTTTCCGCCAAAGTTAACACTTGAGAAGTTAAATCTTAAGCCTATAAGAAAGGGTACAATAAATAGGAAAATAAGGAACAAGTGATAGGAATTTACAATTCCGTTTCTACCTATAAGTTTATGTTTAAGGAGAAGTGACATAGAAATTAAACTTCCTTGGTATCATATACCGCTTGAGGTTCTTACTTAAGTAATAACTCAAACAATGGAAGCTAGGCTACACTAATGACCTACAAGCGGGAAATGAAGCATGACATTGCTACATTAGTTGTAGAGTCA
Source organism: Spinacia oleracea (assembly GCF_020520425.1). Lineage (NCBI taxonomy): Eukaryota > Viridiplantae > Streptophyta > Magnoliopsida > Caryophyllales > Amaranthaceae > Spinacia > Spinacia oleracea. The sequence goes on along the minus strand of NC_079487.1, from coordinate 37,832,466 downwards.
CCTAATTTTTTTTAAGTCCGTTTCAAGACTGGAACTTAATGGTTATTTTGTTCCATAATAGGCATACCTAAATTTCTGTTTCAAACACAGAAAGACTCACATTCAAGGAAAACATAAAAGGGGTTTGTTTGTTTGTTTGTTTGAATGAAATAGTCATTTAAGGGCTAGTTCGTGTATGCTTGATTACAACAACCAACTCTTTAACAATAAAAACTTTACTAGGTTTAAATAAATCTCTTGATTTGAGTTCCACTAATCTTTGGCATTATTGCTTAGACCATATCAATAAATTAACATTCTAAAACTCCATTTTGATGGACTTTTGAAATTGAGTGATTTCTAGATCATTCAAGACAATCTAGTCTTATTTGTTGAAAGTAAGAAAAGAAATGAATTATTGTTAGAGCTAGCACCTAGACAATAGAGTTCAAAGCTAAAGAAAGATTTTATGACTTTATCATTTGAGTTGGGTTTGAGTGAATACGGCTTTATTTACTCAATGTGATATGAGTTTTAATCAGTTGACTAGTCCAAAGATTCACAGAGAAGTATAAAATATACTTAACTAGAAATCATAAGATCTAGATTAGATCAAGTTGATGATTACAAAAACCAAGAATGATCATCCAATGATTGTGTGTTGTAATTTCACGATTCAGCTCCACGAGATATGGTATGTCTAAATTAGAATGATCGAAGTCAATTGGTGCTTGATTAGATCAATGATGAATCATAAAGATTTTTCCTGCAATTTCTAAATAAAATGCTCAACCACCATCACACTAAACAAAATTCTTCAAAGCTATTGAAAAGTAATACATAATATCTTTTCAAAATATATATATCTGAGAATTCCTAAACTCAGTGGGAGCTTAGTGTTTGTTATTCAAAAAACTATGGCCTAAATATATATATATATATATATATATATATATATATATATATATATATATATATATATATATATATATATATATGTATATGTTTCATTGTGATTTATTCAAATGAGACACAATGGTGTTATTTCAACCACTGATTTTGAGAACGTAATGTTTGTTTGCTCGAAATGGTGTCCTTTTGAAGAATCGTTTCCAAAATAACAAGTAGGAGAAAATAGACCTCGAAAGTCATCGAGGCAAACAAAAAACATAAACGGACATTTCGGAGGCTTTTAGAAGTTCTTCAAAAAATCCGAACACTTAAAGGATTTCAGAAATGGCTTTAAAGAATATATATCTCAGAAGACTTTACAAGTCCTTCAAGGAGAATAGAATATTCAAAGGACTTTAAAGTATCTATTAATATTCTATTGTTTTAAGTTCTATACCCATGTAGGCATAGATTTTAGGTCACTGATAGTATGAGATTCTTCTATTAGATAGTAAATAAACCTACAACTTGTAGTCAAACTATTATCATGAATAGTATTGAGTTTGCGACTTGTAAGAAAGCTAAGACGAAACCCAGATTCCCTAAAATGGTTAGAGACCATATATAGACTCATTGTTTTAAATGGTTAGAGGCCATAAAAAAGACTCGGTGTTTTGATGGCAAAATTAAAATTTTGTTGATCTGCAAGAATGGATTTACACCTATTGGTTTCAAATTGGTTTTAAAGATAAAAAGCATGCATAAAACATGGAATTGTGTTTTCACACAAAGCTAGATTGGTTGCTAAAGGTTACAAACAAATTCACAATGTTTATTTTGTTGAAACCTCATGCATAATCGAAATGCTTCAGTCTATGAATCAAGCAATGATTGCATATTGGTACATATGGCAATAGGATGACAAAACGTCTTCCTAAATTAAAATTTTGAAGAAAATTTGCACATGATATGTCGTAGGATTTGTGGATCTAATTAATGCTTGAAAATAAATAATAGCTTATGAAATCCAAGTATGGATTTAGGCAAGCAATTGGGAATTGGAACTGTATTTTAGTGAAGATAAAAAAAAAATTAGTTTCATAAAATGTACATGATTCTTATAGAGTATAAGAAGTTTAGTGGGAGTACGTAAAATTAAATTGATCCTATGTGTATCATACATATCTCTCTATTGCAAAATAACATTCAAATGGTAATGACTTAGATTTAAAATTATTTATCAATATTGGACCAAGGCGAAACTTAATACATATTGGGTATTAAGATCTATTTACACAGAATTTAAAATTGTTTTGGATTAAGCAATGCCATTTACTAAATCAAACACGAAAGACTGCATAGGAGATATTCGACCCATGTGAAATGAAATGAAAATTTATTTATTTATTTGGAAATGAACATTTATCTACTCATTCGAATATGAACGTTTATCTAATTATTTGGCAATCCTCATTTATTCAACCAATTTAGAAATGAACATTTATCTACTGATTGTGAAATGTGTATTATCTAATTTTAAAATGAACTTAGTTATTGCATTACTATGTTATTACTTTGAACATGTATTTACATATATTGAGCTATTAAAACATGTCAAATAACATATTTTACCAAAAAATTGAATATTTTAGGCATTGCCTATATAAAATTGTACTCGAATTACAAGATATTGGTAGAAATCATCAACTTATTTTTCTATATCTTCAATCTTGAATCTTTCTTTTGATGTAGTCTCGAGTTCTTATACTTTTGAATGTGTGTATGAAGTGTGATTTGAACACAATATTTGACTTTCACGGTTTCAATTTCCTCATTGTTGTAGGCTGAAAATGAAAATAGTAAATAATTTGATATGATGACCAAAACTAATTTAAAAATGAATATTTACTGATTTGAAAATGAAGAGCATGCAAAGGAAACAAATAGGTTAAAAAGAAAGAACAAGGGTTTAAAAGATGCTCAGTAATAGAACAAGAAAGAACAAAGAATACAAAAGGTATAAACAAATAAAACAAAAAGTACGAACAATTTCATTATGAACATTAACCAGATGATTATTATGAACATACAAATAAACAAGAAAGAACAAACAATTCAACAAAACAGAACAAACACTATAAAAAAGAACATAAAATTTCAGAAGAAAAAACAAACAATACAAAGTTATGAACAATTTTATGATGAATTTAAATAACAACAAGAAAGAACAAACAATACAAAAAGAAAGAACAAACAATACAGGCGCTTGTAAAAACATAAAGATGAATGAAGAGCTTAATTTATGAACATTAACCAGATGATTATTATCAACAAACAAATAAACAAGAAAAAACAAATAATTCAACAAAAAAGAACAAACAATATAAAAAAGAACATAAAATTCCAGAAGAAAGAACAAACAATATAACAACTATGAACAATTTTATGATGAATTTAAAAAACAGCATGAAAGAAAAAATAGTACAAGAAAGAACAAACAATGATTGTACGAAGTACAACAATTATTTTGGGGGGGGGGGGGGAGGTTGGTTACAACCAGAGCTGGCTGTACCCGAGTACAACCATTAGGGGTTACTCTAAGAGTTGGCTTGTACGAAGTATAACAATGATTATTAGTTGACGTTTGCTAACAAGTCAAGGCCCAACGAAGGATATAAAGCAAAAGATTTTGCACGCATAAGATGCACAATAAATGAGAAACTTTTGTGTAAGACCGTCTAACGGTTAGACCACTTTTTTTGGTACTAACTAAACTAGTGTAAAACATAACTAAAAGTAATAAAATCATAACTAATTGAATAACAAAATAGTTAAGGTATAAAGACAAATTGTTAAATTTATGAGTCGAATAGTTATTAGTTTTGAACAAACTTATTATTAACTAAAACTCATAAAATCTTAACTAATTGATATCATTGGTTAACTAATCAGTTTCGTTGTTTAACTAATTGGTTCGGTACTTAACTAATTGGTTCGGTTGCATAACTAATTGGTTTCGTTGCTTAACTAATTGAATTTTAGACTTAATTAATTGTTTCAGTGGTTAACTAATTAGTTAAAGTGCATAACTAATTGGTTCCAATGCATAAAAATGGTCTAACCATTAGATCGTCTTTTCTAAAAATTTATAATAAATTTATTGTACATCGGTTAAATTCCAAGCCCATAGAATTGCACAAGTCCATGAAACTAACGAGCCACATAACTTATGTTTTTAGTGCAGCACACTACCACAGAAAAAAAGCCCAACAGTCACATATATGATTCAATGAGTGAATCGCAGTAGGACTACTTAAACAGTCATAATCCTGAATTATCGTTTCAATTTGCAAGTATTATTATATTAGCCCAGGATTAGCATATGCAAGTGGACACAATTAGCCCAAGTAAAAAAACATATGGCATATGGATAGGGACAAGAGATTAGCCCAAGTCTTAAAACTTGGGTCTTGCTTACATGATATATGCCCCCTCCTATTTTAGAATAAGAAGAAACAATTTGGAACTTTCAAGATTTCAAGTGGTTGTGTCGTGATAAAGTTTTAAATCGAATCTAAAGAAACCGAGACATAACCTAAAATTCAATGTACGAGTTGAATAAAATAACCTGATATTTAATTGAGAAGTTTTTAATGAGTTTTAGAGGTGAAAAACTGAATTTGTTTGAGTCTGAAGAAATCTTAATTTTTATATGAAGTATTAAATTATAGTAGAAAGATGACATGTCATATAGAAATAGGTTTACGATAAGAGTCCCTATGTCCTTAACTCTTAAGAATCTATTACTATATACTAAAAGAGACACTAGGAATGACACGTGTCAATTCCTGGTGAGATTTTTTTCCCGTCAAAAACCACTTTCCTAAAAAGGTGTATCTGTTTTATTTTATTTTTATTCTCTACCTTTTTTTAATAAACTATTTTTGTATGGAAATAAAATTTAGTTTGTAAATTATGGCAATAGTAGATACGACGTAATAATAATTATTCTAAATTGGTAATATTTTAGTCAAATTGCTATATTAATAATGAAAAATATATTACACAATATTTTGGTCAAATTACCATATTAGCATTTTAAATATCCACGTTAGACAAGGGCTAGCATTTTAAGTTTTATGGGCAGCTGCTTGGTACAAGGGCTAGCTCCTTGCCTTTGATTGACCTTCCCACTATGAGAGATGGCCCCACACTGAGCAATTCTGCCAGATTATCTTTGTGCCAGCCAGTAACTGAAGGGGAGATTGATCTAGCCTTGAAGGGGATTGATGACAATAAGGCACCAGGGATTTATGGATTTAATGCATTTTTCTTCAAAATAACATGGGGGATAATTAAAATTGATGTGTATGCTGCTATTATGGATTTCTTTGATAACAGGAAGATGCTGAAGCAAGTGAACTGTACTACTGTTACCCTAGTTCCTAAAGTTCCTAACCCATCTAAGGTCAAGGAATTTAGACCTATTGCTTGCTGTACAACTATTTACAAGATTATTTCCAAAATCTTGACTAGCAGACTTCAGAAGGTGATTGGCTCTATTGTTAGTGACTGCCAAGCAGGTTTATTCCAGGAAGAATCATCTCATATAACATTTTATTGGCCACTGACACTAGAGGAAAAAACCTCAAGTGCGGGCTCATTTTAAGGGGTTTAGTGCGGGCTTTTACATGTGCAGCACATGGCCTGCCCGCACTTGGCATTTCTCAAGTGCTGCCAATATATGAGCCCGCACAAAACTATTTTTGTGCTGCCAATTTAGAAAATGTGCCCGCACTTGACAACTTTGTGCTGCCAATTTTCGAATACGTGCCCGCACTTGACAAAGTTTGTGGTGCCAATTTTCGAATACGTGCCCGCACTTGACAAACTTTGTGCTGCCAATTTTTTAAATGTGCCTGCACTTGACAACTTTTGTGCTGCCAATTTTTAAAATGAGCCCGCACTTGACAAACTTTGTGCTGGAAATTTTGTAAATTAGCCCGCACTTGACAACTTTTGTGCTGCCAATTTTGGGAATGAGCCCGCACTTGTGATATATATACGAGCCTATAAACGAGCCGTATTTGTTATATATCCTATTTTCCTGCCACATATTTTATATAATTGGACCACGCTACTACTTAACCTCCATACATCATATAAAAAAGTACCCAATTATATAGATAATTAAATTGTACAGTTGAAAACTCGATTACATAACAGTCATAAAAAACTAGCATCCGTAACCTAAAATTCATTACAAGGAAATATCAAAAACAATACTAAAATTTAGTACAAGAAAATATCAAAGACAATCACTAGAAATGAAGTTTGCCAACTTTTCTCGAACTTCATTTATCTCTTCAATCGTGAAAGGCTCCTCCCTCGAATTTTTGAGTACCTTACGAAGATCGACAATAAAAAAAAAATATATGTATACTTTAGTTAGTTATGTTATAAATATTGTATCGTAAAATAAAGTAAGACTTAATTTGCTCATACCAATGAAATAAAGAATAAAATTGTCGTTTTCGATCCAAACTCTTAACTAATGAACCTATATAGATATTCTAAACCTTTTACATGTTTAACATATTGTTTTTATGTTTATGAGTCTCATTATTACCTAATTTGGTCAAGTTATGCACAATTAAGGGTCGTTTGATCGTTATATGTAATAATTTTACTAACATTGTCGTTTTTGCTCCTAACTTTTAACTAATGAACCTAAAAAGGTATTCCAAACCATATAATTGTTTAACATACTTGGTTTTATGTTTCTAAGTCTCATTCTTACCTAGTTTGGTCAAGTAATGCATATTTAAGGGTCGTTTGATCGTTATATGTCATATTTTGACTAAAATTGTCGTTTTCGCTCCTAACTCTTAACTAATGAACCTAAAAAGGTATTTGAAGCCATATACATGGTTAACATTAGGGGTGTTCATGGGTGGTTAACCGTCCCGAAACTTGATTCGGTTCGGTAACCGAAAATTTCGGTTAGGCATTTTCATGAACCGTAACCGTACCGTTTAAACCGGTTACCGTTTAAACGGTTAACCGCAGTTTCGGTACGGTTACCCGGTTAACCATAAACCGCTATTAAATTATTTATTTTTATTTTGGATCACATTTATCGTATTATTTTTTTACAAAAAATAACAATCTGAAATAGAAGATCAAGTCAAACAAAAATAAGTGTAAACAATGTCTAAAATTACACAAGTTCATCAACTTCAAACAAAATTACGAAGTAACGTACTTATTGTTTCAAGAAAGGACTAATGGGCTAAGAGTCTAAGAAGTAAGTACACTAATTGGGCTAGTTGTGCACAAACAAACATTTTTTTACTTAAATACTTTACCTATAATTTTGTGATTTTGTCACCTCCAACTAAATTTAATTGAATTATTTTTTTGAAAAAATAAATTTCGGTTTATTCGGTTAACCGTTTTGTCAAAAATTGTAACCGTAACTAACCCGTTTAACCGTTAATTTTGCCGGTTCGGTTACTGTAACCGCTTATATTATTTTTTCGGTTCGGTTTACCGCCCATTTAGGTCGGTTTTTTCGGTTTTCGGTACGGTACGCGGTTACGGTTTTTTAATTATGAACACCCCTAGTTAACATACTTGTTTTTATGTTTCTAAGTCTCATTCTTACCTATTTTGGTCAAGTTATGCACATTTAAGGGTCTTTTGATCCTTATATGTCATATTTTGACTAAAATTGTCGTTTTCGCTCCTAATTCTTAACTAATGGACCTAAAAAGGTATTTGAAATCATATACATGTTTAACATAATTGTTTTATGTTTCTAAGTCTCATTCATACCTATTTTGGTCAAGTTATGCACATTTAAGGGTCGTTTGATTGTTATATGTCATATTTTGACTAAAATTGTAGTTTTCGCTCCTAACTCTTAAATAACGAATCTAAAAAGGTATTTGAAACCATATACATGTTTAACATACTTGGTTTTATGTTTCTAAGTCTGATTCTTACCTATTTTGGTCAAGTAATGCACATTTAAGGGTCGTTTGATCCTTATATGTCATATTTTGAGTAAAATTGTCGTTTTCGCTCCTAACTCTTAACTAATGAACCTAAAAAAGTATTTGAAACCATACACATGTTTAACATACTTGTTTTTATGTTTATAAGTCCCATTCTTACCTATTTTGGTCAAGTTATGCACATTTAAGGGTCGTTTGATTGTTATATGTCATATTTTGACTAAAATTGTCGTTTTCGCTCCTAACTCTTAACTAACGAACCTAAAAAGGTATTTCAAACCATATAAATGTTTAACATATATGGTTTTAAGTTTCTAAGTCTAACTCTTACCTAGTTTGGTCAAGTTATGCACACTTAAGGGTTGTTTGATCGTTATATGTCATATTTTGACTAAAATTGTCGTTTTCTTTCCTAACTCTTAACTAATGAGCCTAAAAAGTATTTGAAACCATATACATGTTTAACATACTTGGTTTTATGTTTCTAAGTCTCATTCTTACTTTGTTTGGTCAAGTTATACACATGTAAGGGTCGTTTAATCGTTATATGTCATATTTTGACTAAAATTGTCGTTTTTGCTCCTAGCTCTTAACTAATGAATTTAAATAGATATTCTAAACCTTTTACATGTTTAATGTACTTAGGTTTATGTTTATAATTCTCATTATTACCTAGTTTAGTCAAGTTATGCACATTTAAGGGTCGTTTGATTGTTATATGTCATTATTTTGACTAAAATTGTCGTTTTCGTTCTTAACTCTTAACGAATGAATCCAAATAGATATTCTAAACCTTTTACCTAAATAGATATAGATAAATTCCATATACCTCATACATCTCTTGTAACTTATTCACGATGTCCCCATCTTCATATTTACCAAATAGCGAAGATGTCATGCAAACACCTATAGAACCCGTGAGAAAAAAGAGTAAGATGTTACCAACCAAAAGCAAAGTACATTAAAAAAAAAAAAGTGTCAAGTTGGAACTTTTTCAATTTATTGAACATGCATGCTTTGCGCTTTACGAAATATGATAACTGGTTGGAAACATCTACCTTGCATAGAAAGAAAACGAAGTTCTTGATTTGTTGATACAGCAATCTCGACAAGGCGATCATCCACTAGTGGATGATCGCCTTGTCGAGATTGCAGATTGTGTAAGATGGATAACGCTTTCGCACAAAAGAAATATGAACCATGTCAACCAGCTTGTTACCCTAAACAGAAAAATGTCAACCAGCTTGTTACCCTAAACAGAAAAATGCAGACAGATTTTAGCATAGCTGAACTAGATAAGATTAATGGCTAATTGAAATTTATATATATATAAATATATATCCAATAGCTCATGTAAAATGTGTACGGGTAGGGAGATACTACAACAGCAAGGAAAACATTTAGTATTGTACACATACTTGAGTCGTATCTCCTTCAAAGCTAAAAGATATGTGCGAGCATCTGGAATACCCCGGGTTCGGGTTTGGATTGTTTATTGAATCCTCTGAGACTCCGAAAAGAGATCTGACCTGTTTGAAAAATGGTTCAAAAAGTGAATAATAAAAACTTAATGCATCATGTCACAAAAAGACAACAATATTACCATGAAATCCAGTCATTACAAAAAGACAGAGATTAGGCATCCAACCTCAATAAGTGACAATCAATGCTACGACTTTCGTTCACCATCCCAGAATCAGTTCACAACAAATCTGCGGCATTAGTTCACAGCAAATCAGTTCACAACTGCTGTTCTGATCTGGTGAACTGATCAGTATAGCAGATCAGTACAAGAAATGCTCAGTATGTAATAGTCTATAGTTCAACACAAGAAGCAGTCATTTGTGAGTGTTCTTATCTTCTCGCAACAGAAATGAAGAACGGATCAGAAGCAGCAACAGAGTTTGTGAACTGAAAGATCCGATCCAAAGCAGATCAGTTCACAAGCATGCTTCTGATCTGATGCTTCGGATCTGATCTTTCATTTCACAAACTCAGTTCACTAGATCAGAACAACAATTGTGAACTGAGCTTTTTTGTACTAGCTACCAAACATTGTAGTTACGGGGAAAAAAACTTGAAAAGTTACAAAGCTCCATCCATCTAATAGGATACTCTAAGAAATAAAGACCAACTTTTAAACCAAGAAGCTCAAAGTTTTCCCAGCATGGGTTTTTAAAAGTAAATGTCAACTTATGGAACAATCTTAAACTATAAGAAAGAGAACAAGTGACTGAAATCATGGATAAAAAATGACAAGAAACAAATGCACAAATAACTAACCTCGTGAATCTTCTTAAGCTCCACGTAAAGCAAGCTAATCTTTATGAATGCCAGCGCAAAAATCATTTGGACAACAGAGTTTGCAACAATCTGCTTTTGAATCGGCACTGCAGCATATAAGATTGCAAGGATTTTAAAGGGTAGAAACAGAAACCCTAGAAGTAGAACAATAGTAGAAAAGCAGATATGTATAACACAACAGTGCAGATCAGACACAACAGACCAAACAACATATTAGAAAAAGTCAACCAAGGCCAACTCTTACCAAACCTCAACAATCAGCAGCTATGCGTTTGCGACATCTAACTTTAAAGACCCTTTTTCTGGTAGCATTGCAAACTTGCAATTGAGTTTAAGCAACCAGCTATAACCAACACCCAACATCCTTCTACTGATGACCAGAACAAAGCACAATTCGGCCCTAAACACCCACACCAGCTGCTGCAACACTGCATGGCTCTGTAGACTACCACGAGACTAAGTACCATGGAACTAGTTGACCTAAAAAGAACTTGCTGATATGAGACGTGCATCATTAAAGAAAGAAGCACCAATATTGGTGACGCATAAAATGATGCACAAGAGCAGCAGCAGCTGTTCAGAATAGATGCAGACAGTATGCAGCAGCAGTAAACAACAACATTAGTAACTAGAGCAGTAAACAATAGCAGCAGTCCAGACATAAACTAGCGTAAAACAGTCAGAAGCGTCCCAAAAATACAATTTGAAGACACATATGGGTTTTGATTTGAAATATTCTTAAGTATCAAATCATGACAACTGAAAAGCATAATATGACACCACAAAAAATGGACAAGTTCAGCTGGGAAGATGAAATTCCAAACTAATTTTGATTCGTGTCCCTTAACAATCACAATTAACTTGTTGTTCTTAACAAATGAACTTTTTGCTTCCTAAGAATGAACCAATTCAATTAGGGAAGCCTGCTAGGAGTATTACACTGTCAATTAAGTTCAACGAGCATTTTGATTGCTACTCCATAAAGAATAATGCATAATTTAATGTGAAGTCATCAGCTAATTTTCAAGAAAGAAAAGATAATCAAATTGACACTCAACATAATTCTGCACAAATAATTATAAGAAAGTTAAAAAACAAAAACCCAATTCTTTATATTTGGGACTGAATTAGTTCTTTAGCACAATAGAAATTCGTTTGATAATTTATTGAATAATTAAGCAGAAATTGGTGAATTGATAACTGGGAAATCTATAGATGAATTGGAATTGAATTCTACAGATGAATTGAAACTAAAACGTAGATTAAATCACAAAGAGGGAAAGAGGAATTACATGGGCAACTTGAATTCAGCAGGATAGTTGAACGATTTCTTCAAATTAGGGCGACTCGAAGATTCTAGTTCATTCTTCATCTCTGCCTAGTTGATATTGGATTCAGGACCACCGTTGGCGGCGGCGGTACAGACTGGAGATGAGGGAGAGCGCAGAGACAAGTGAGATGGAGGGTGGAGCTACTGCAACAATCAACCCTACAACATCCATGAACAACTACGCAACGACGAAGAGGTTTGGCAGTGAGGAAGCGACGACGACGAGAAAACGAAGGTGAAGAGGGAGAAGAATCAGGGATAGAAAGATGAGGCTTCTTTAATTTTAGAATTGTCTTTTTTTTTTTGCAATTGTAATTTTAGAAACTTTTGTGCGGAACTTGTGAAATGAGCCCGCACTTGAGTTTCAAAGCCCGCACTTAAACTCAAGTGCTGCCAATTTTCTATAATGACCCGCACTTGTGATAATGTATTTTTTTCTTTTTTTTTTAGTGATCTCAAGTGCTGCCAATTTACTAAATAACCCGCACTTGAAGGGAAGCACATGTCGATTTTTCTACTAGTGTGAGCTTGTGAAAGGATATAACAGGAAGAACCTCTCTCCTAGATGCATGATTAAGGTTGACTTAAAGAAAGCCTATGATTCCATTGAATGGAGTTATTTGATGGATGTTATGAAGGAGTTAGGGTTTCCAGAGGTGTTTCTTAGGTGGATTATGGAGTGTATTTCTTCTGTCACTTATAGCATTCTTATTAATGGTCAACCTTGTCTTCCTTTTCCTGCTAAAAAAGGGTTAAGGCAAGGTGATCCTTTATCCCCCTTTATCTTTGCTATTGGTATGGAGTACTTATCCAGAAGTCTCATGCAGTTGAAAGCTGATCCAAACTTCAATTTTCATCCAAAATGTGAGAAGCTGAATATCACTCATCTCATGTTTGCAGATGATTTGCTTATGTTTGCTAGAGCAGATCCTATTTCAACTCATATGTTGTTTTAGAAGTTCATGTTGTTTTCAAAGGCCTCAGGGTTGGAAGCCAATTTGGATAAGAGTAATGCCTATATCTGTGGTGTAAGTTCAGACATTCAGCAACAAATCATGCTCACCTTGAATATTCCTCCTGGTGAGTTTCCTTTTAGGTATTTGGGTGTTCCCTTATTTACCAAGAAACTGTCATATTCTCAATGCAAACCTTTAGTTGATAAAGTGCTGAGTAGAGCTAAGAGTTGGACTGTAAGATATCTGTCCTATGCTGGCAGGCTTTAGCTAGTTAAAACCATTCTTCTTAGCCTACAGTCCTTTCGGTGTCAGATATTTGTGTTACCTAAGAAAGTTATTAAGGAAGTTCAAAGCTACTGCAGAATTTTCTTATGGACAGGAGGTACTGATTGTTCCAAGAAAGCCCTTGTTGCTTGGTCTCATATGTGTTTACCTAAAACTGCTGGTGGCTGGAATATCAAAGATATGGAGATATGGAATAAGGCAGTTGTGTGCAAGCTTCTGTGGGCCATCACTCATAAGAAAGATAGGCTCTGGTCCAGGTGGGTAGATGGGTATTATATGAAAGGGAGGCCCATTGCTGATGTTCATTGCCCTTCTACTATGTCCTGGTCATTGAAGAAGATTATTGGTTGTAAGGAGCTGGTTACTAATGTTGGTGGATGGTCAGCTGTTGAGAAGGATGGTTGTTTCTCAATCAAACCGATGTATAGGAAGTTATGTGGGGATCATCCTAAATTTCCATGGAGGAGACTCTTATGCAACAATTTGGCAACTCCTAAAAGCCTTTTCATCATGTGGATTGCTATTTGGAAAAGGCTACCTACCCTGGACAGGTTGTTTAAATGGGGGGTTGTTACTTCTGAAGTATGTCCTGTATGCAGCATGTGTTCAGAATCTGCTGAACATTTGTTCTTTACTTGCACCTTATCTTGCAGAGTCTGGCAGAAAGTGTTGGATTTGCTGCATTTTAAGAGAAGACCAGAACCCTTTGGCAATGAGATGCAGTGGGTGATTAAGAGCTGTAAAAGGAGTGGGAGTAGACACAAGCTGCTGGGAATGTTCTTTGCTGAATGTATTTGTTCCATTTGGTTGAATAGGAATGAAGTTGTGTACAATCAGGTTTGTAAAACCCCTGAGATGCTGTTTAGACAGATTCAGTTCCATGTAGCTAGTAGATCTTCTGATGTATTAAGCTCTACTTTGTTAAACTTGAGTAGATAAGTGTATTAAGGCTCTAGTAGCAGTTTTGCTTGAGCTTGTAACAGGGCAGTTTGCCTAAACTTTCCTCCCTTTGGTAGTAAAACTCTTATTTGCCAAAAAAAAAAAATTATCCACGTTAGATGAATAAATTTAAACGTGTATGTTAAAAATGTTATAACTATGAAGTAGTATGGGAGATATTTAGTTAAATATTTTGTAAAAAAAATGATCAAAATCCGTGCGTGCACGGGATCTAATCTAGTAGTATAGTAAATTTAATATGATCTCAACTAAGTATAATAGTCGGAAAAGTATAAAAGGAGCGATATTTATGACACGAGTTTATGAAATCTAAAATTCTACATCAGTGAATTCTTCTCCCTTCGTTTCTTTTTGTTCTTTACGTTTTCCTGTTAGGGTGTTTCGAAATATTTTTTATATTTCCTTTTATATTATCACATAAATGTTTTAATATTCTATCAAAATTTGTGTCAAATGATTATTTTAACCAATTAAATTCAACGGGTAATTTAATATATCACACTTTTCTATTGGGACATTAAATTGTTCTTATTTTCCCAATATAATTTTGATAAGAGTGAAAACATTATAAATAAACGTAATTTTCCTTGTTTAAATTAAAAAAAAGAGAAATCTCAATGCAAATTAATCATTCGTTAATAAATATACAAAAGGCCAAACATAAAGAATGAAAAAAAGCGGAGGGAGTACATCATGGTCTAACTCGTTAATTTGTTCATGGTCATAAATCATTACCTGCAAACCTGGATAAATCTTAGTGTCATAGAGTACTTTATATGACACTAAGATTTATCCAGTTTGGCAGGTAATGATTTATGACGGCAAATGATAAATCCAAGGAATAATTTCACTTCTTCTAAGGAAATCAACTTTAAAAAAATGTTGATTTTCTTGGAATAAGTAAAATTTTCCTTGGATTTATCACTTCCCATTTATGACCATGAACAAACTATGGAAGTATGGAGTAGTAATTATTTTTACTTCTTTCAAAAAATAAAAACTATAAAATTTGTCAACCCTGTATTCATTCAAGTAAATCTTCCAATAAAATCCTGTCCACATTATATTAAGTCCATATTAATAAAAGGAGTAGGTTTATTAATTATATAATTAAATATAATTAAATTGAGGTACCTTCAACTCTGCTAAGCTGGTAGCTAGCGCCCAACGGGCCAAGCATAGTTAACTTTCCTAATGTAATATGGCCGCCTGGGCATGTGCCCTGCACTGTGTGGCACGAGCACTTTTTAAGACTCGATTAATTAGTTGGATTAATTAATTATTTAACATTCTTAATCACGTTGGTTCTGTTTACTTCTGTACCATGGACTCATGGAGTGGTACCTACAATGAATGTATCACCCTCCTAAGCAACAAACTGGATTAATGTTGAGATCTTTAATGTCAAAACGAATCTTTCTCATTTTTAGTTTTTGTTCTTTATTTTATGTAATTTGACAAAATTATATATTGTTGTTGTTTAATCACATTATACAATTATATAATTCTGACTTATTATGTGTTATAGAATCAAATTCACCCATATATTTGAGTTATACTTTAGAAAGAATAATTTCTTATGCACCTAGTTTCTCATCAGCTCAGACATGTATTATGTAACATCATGTATTAAAACCTTCTTAATTAGTTGATTTTGCTAGAAATACGGAGTATGTAGGTTGTTTCATTTTTGGAAGATACCCTATATTAAGTTTCATTAAGAAAATGTAAGGTGACTTTACCACTGATCCAAGGGGAATGTATTGCCTTAGTGGTTAAACCCGAAGACATTTGTACGATAGGGACCACATGTTCAATTTGAATATCCATTTCTCCATCTGTAATTTGTATCGTCTATGTGACACATTTAAACTAACATAGCAATTAATAATCACATACTACATCTGTTTCACAATACTTGCATACTTTCTCTTTTCACGTATTCCAACACGCTTCTTTAATTTAGACATTAATATCTCTAATAGCATATAAATAAAATTATAAAAAGTTGATATCGGAATCTTCGCATTAATATATACGAATTGAACAAGATCTCATATGACTATATTTTTTCTTATATGATAGTGAAAGAAATATTGTCAAAGTTGATTGATAAAAGTTCCCAAATGAAAAAGATGTAAATATTGTAAAACGGAGGTAGTAAAATAACTCGCTACTAAATAATTGTACTCTGAAACTGAAACTACATACTCCGTATATGCGATAAGGACATAATATGTTATCTTAATCAAAAGTGATTAGGCAAAAGCTAAGCCACTCAAAAGATGATTAATTAAGCATTAAATAATTAATCCACAAGCCATTTAAAGAAATGCACGAGCCAATCTCACATATATTTCATATTAGAAAAACCAAATTCTTGTTTTATCCCTAATTTAATCCATCTCATAATTAATTAACACAATTATACACGGGCCAAGCAAAAGATATTATTTTTCGACCCTCTTTTGACCTACTTGTCATGTTTCAAATAAAATAATTAACGTCAAATTATGCAAAGCATATATATAGTCCACCTAATTATAACTAAACGATAACATAATCATATTAAGATTTAATAACTAAGTATAAACATTTTGCTTCTTACCAAAGAAATTAAGACCCTTAATCAAAAAAAATGTTGGCAATGTCTCCTTTATGCCTTACTTTAGGATGGGAGTATCCCTTAGAATTAGAGACTAACCAAGCTTTTGATAACTTCGATTTCGATTCGATGTTTGTTGCTAATTTTAATTCGTCTTCTCAAGCTCAAGATGATTGTGGAGTTAATCAGGAGTGTAATGATCATGCTAAGCAAAGTGAATCGCCACAAGATACAAGTTCAACGGATCAATTTGATAATAATGATAATAATAATCCCTTGTTATCAAAGAAGCTTAATCATAATGCAAGTGAAAGAGATCGAAGAAAGAAGATCAACGATATGTATTCTACTCTACGTGCCTTGCTTCCCGCACATCATCATAGGGTATTGCCTAAGTTCTTTCCTACTTCCATAATTCAATCTTCTTGGTTTCATTTATTAAAATTTCTCATGCAAAAAAATTTCATTGACATAATATTTGCTTCACTTAAAATTCCAAAATTAAATTTATTAGGCATGTATTAACACAACATGTCGTTATAAATTTCTAAATAAATAAATAATATTTTGAAAATTGTATTTGATTTTATATCCTATATATACTCCCTCTGTCCCTTAATACTCGCATCGTTTTGACTTTTTGCACTATTCACAAAATTCACTTTGACCCTATTTTATTTCTAGTATACGAAAACAAATGTTAGTATATAATATATTTTTGGCTTCATCTTAATATATATTTTCAAAATGTTATATTTTTATAAATTTTTACAATATGTAGTTAAAGATATTGATGGTCAATGTTGTGCATTGGCAAGCGTGTCCAGTCAAAACGGTGCGAGTATTAAGGGACGGAGGGAGTATGCTTAGAAAAACCCTATTTGTTTTGGTTAATGATACATAAATTGAATTTTTGTCAATTGACAATAACTTTTAACAATTATGCCCTAATAATATGTTGTTCTTGTTCATAATACTCAATTGCAAGCAACTAAATTCTTAATTTTCTTGCAGAAGAAGCTAAGTATTCCATCGACAGTTGCGCGGGTGCTTGAGTATATACCTCAACTACAAAAGCAAGTGGAGGATCTAACTCATAAGAAGGAAGTGTTTTTATCAAAATTATCGGTTTTACAAGGAAATGCAGTCCATGAACAAAAGCAAAATGAGTGTATAGTAAGTAAAGAGACGGCTTCGTGTTCGATTTCTGCCAATAAGCTTGGTGATAAGGAAATGGTGATTCAAATATCAACATTTGAGAGACTATCTATATCTCATGTTCTTTTGCTGCTCGAGAAGAATGGTTATCTTGTCATTGATGTTTCTTCTTTTCAATCATTCGGAGGAACAACTTTCTACAATATACATTTGTGGGTAAGTCACTTTTCATCTTTTCCTTATAAAATCAAAAATGTAATTTTTTATGCTACATTATGGTAAATTCCACTCTAATTAAACAAGTTGGTTAAGTGGAGGTCTATATGGACGGAAAGTTGGATGAAATCTGTTATGAGGCGGTGAATACAAAATATTTCATAAAATTATTGTGCTAAATATGAAATTACATTTTATAAGGTGTTAAATAAAAAATTCTGAAAGTTAAAAGGGGAAGATATGAAAAAAAACCTTATTGTAAATTGTAGTCTAATTAATGATTTAGATAATTAATAAAATAAAAATTGATGTTAGTAACCGGGTTCACCCTTAGGGCTAATCCGGATTTGGAGCGAGTTCTGAGTGGATATGTTCCAGTCCCCTCCCAATTATTGTTGCGGGTGATCGAGCACGGATCCTCCCTACCAAGTTCAGCCACAATCACCACTAAACAAATAAACAATTGATATATAATTAATAAATGATTGAACATGAATTTTACTTTGACAATTGAATATGCTTTTTGTCAGACGGTTTGACAAAACATTCACCAACTTTGCTTTTTGTTTAATAAATATGCCTATGTGATCTATCGAATAAGAACTTGTAAAACCTTCTAATAACATTTATCTTATACTTGTATGTTGGTGTAACAGATGGAAGGTAGCTATGTTGTAAAGTTCGACGAATTGAATGAAACATTGATGTCTTTGCTTCAGAAGCAACCGATGCAAATGCAGATGGAAGTACCCATATTCGTGTAGCGTAGCGGATCGGATCGGATCGGAAGAACCCTAAAATACATGTTATTAGTACTCCTTAGTATATATTTGAACTTTTGTAAATCAGTTGTAACTGAAAATTCAAATCCATTAGCCTAATTATCTATTGGATTTCATTATTAAAACAATCACACATTATATCTCATCATTGTATTATATTAGCAAGATAAATTTTAAAAGCTATGCATAGTTCTCATTTTACTTACAGAAAAAATGGAATTCCTTGTAGTAGCTATGGGAGTGAAAGTTATTTGGATTTTTTAAACTTAAATTTAATCCATATCAAATTAGGGATTTTGGATTTATTAAGTTAATGTTAATTTTTACATCATAATTCAAATCATTTATAAGTCGTAAAATCGGCCTCATCACAAGTATTCATGTGATCAAATCATCCGATTTATTCAAGTTAGTTACTTAAAAGTTTTATCGGGAAAGTTTATTGTCCAAACTATCAAAATTGTTAAGAAGTACCTTTTTTTGCCTCACTTTGTGAGGTAGTACCTTATATTTTCAGATTTTTTAAATAGTACCTTGAATTAAAAATTTGTTTTAAAAATGGTACCTTATTGCAACATTCCGGCCAAAATCATAATTTTCCGGCCATTGATTCAACATTTCCTCCAAAAATTGTGTTTGTGTTACAAACCTAGCCAAAAATCACGCGCCTATGTTAACTTCTTATACGAACAACAGAACATCAACACTTAGACAAGACTTTTAGATCTACACTCGTTTATTTTGGAGGGAAAGCAACTGGAAGTACTTTGAATTTGGTAAGATGATGAGCGCGTGTGAACACGCGATAATTTCCTTTAAAATTGTGGCAACAACCGGAATCAATGGCCGGAAAATTGTAATTTTGGTCTGAATGTTATAACAAGGTACCATTTTTAAAACAAGTTTTTAATTCAAGGTACTATTTGACAAAACTGGAAATATAAGGTACTAGCTCACAAAGTGAGGCAAAAAGAAGGTACTTTTTGACAATTTTGCCTAAATATCCCTTAAAAATAGGAGAGTTGTTAGAAGTTTTTTAGATGTCAAAAGTTGTTATGAGTCAACTATATTAAGAAAACTAGAACATTGGATTTGGCATTCAATTAATCAAATAGAACAACTTCTCTCATTATGCATTCTCTCTCTAATTCTCTCTAATTCTCTCTTACTCTCTTCTCTTCTACTTTTCTGGAAGTCACTGTTATACAACAATTGAAGGTGAGCTTGTGAGATCCCTTATCATTGGTATCAGAGCCGATCATTGCCTACTCTCTGTCCTTGTTACACTGTCTTGATCAACTCTGACTCTTGTTGCTACCAGAAGGAAGACTACCATGGTGGAACAATTCAAAACCTGGAAAAAAGACCTTCAAGAACAACACTAGAAACTGGAAGATCAGAACAAAAAAATGGATCATAAAGTTGATGAAATGATTAAGTTCATGTAATCTTTCAAGGAATCGTCAAACAGACATGATAATATATCATTTTCAAGTCCAAGGTTCAATTCCACCAGAACCTTAGGTATGAATCCCAAACTGCCATTTCCTAAATTTGCTGGTAGTAATCTTAGGATTGGGTGATTTTTTTTTTGCAAATACTTTGATTTGTGTAAAATTCCTGAAGATCAAAGGCTTAGCATCTCTCAACATGATTGAGAAAGCAGAAGGTTGAGTGATGAATTACTTATGTGTGAGGAAGAGTTTGATTGTGGATTGGAATGATTTTGTTGCTGATTTATATGCGAGGTTTATGGATAGTTCTGCTATAAATGTGGTTGAAACCTTTAATAAACTGCAGCAGGTCAATTCAATTGAAGAATATATTGATGAGTTTGAAAATCTTAGATCAATGATGTTGATGACAATCAAATTTTACCAGATGCTTACCTTTTGGAGAGTTTTATCGGGGGTCTCAAACCTGATGTAAAAACTTTTGTTAAAGCCTTCAAACCTTCCACCATTGCTGAAAGCTATTGAATTGGCTAGACTTCAAGAGAAAAACCTGGTTACTACCACCACCAAGCCTTATAAAATACAATACTACATCCCTAATTAAAACATTGCAATTTGTACCTCTTTTGCCTAGCAACAAACCCCCACTCTTACCCACACGACAAACTAAACCAAACATTACCTTGACCTTAATCAATTAAATAACCAAAAATTTTAAATACTTACCTGCTGATGTAACGCAAGAGAAAATAGCTAAGGGACAGTGTTATTACTGTGATTGCTTATTCAAAGAACCTCTGTTACTCACAATTGAAATTCTAGGGGAAATGTCCGAGGAACTTAGTGATTTTGATGACCTTGAAGTGTTGGAACAGGAGATTAGTAAGCCACAAATCTCAATGAGTGCTTTAGCAGGAAGTCAGGGGTTTAGTCCCATGAGAGTGAGAGGATTAGTGAAGGGAAGGCCTATACAAATCTTGATATATTCAGGGAGTACACACAACTTTGTTGACTTGAATATTGCTCAGAAGTTGGGGTGTCAGTTAGAGAAGATTCCATCCAAAGCCATTATAGTAGCTTATGGTAATCACATTGCTTGTGAACATAATTGTAAAGGGTTTTCTTGGGAGATGTAGGGCATCACTTTTATAACTGATGTGTTGTTAATTCCATTGGGAAGTTTTGACGTCGTTTTAGTATACAATGGCTTAGCTTACTAGTACCTATATCTTGGGATTTCAATAAGCTCAAGACGGAGTTATGCTTACAGGGAAAACAAATTTTTCTTAAGGGTGTTCCCACTAATAATATGTAGTAATTGAGGGAGAACCTTCTTTTAAACTGTTCTCTACAGCAGCACAACTATGTTTGATGCAGGTCTTTGATCAATCTTGTCTCAACACAAAAGTTCAAAGTTAGAATCTGGAGTTTGAAGAGTTAACTGAGCTGAAGCCGACCTACATCATGGTCTTTGAAGAACTAGCTGAGTTTCCACCTCTAAGGGGAGTGTTTGATCATTCTATACCCCCTAGTTCTTGGTGCAAGTTAGCCCTGTCAACATAGGTTTGGAAGGTTACTACAAAAAGTTTGTTAAGGTTTATGATGTGGTTAACAAACCTCTACTTAACCAGCTCAAGAAGGGTAACTCCCTATGGAATGATCAATCGTAGAGTTCTTTTGAATCTCTCAAATTAGCCCTAGTTACAGCACCAGTATTAGTTGTTCCCAACTTTGAGAAATAATTTGTGGTGGAGACTAATGCTTCTAGTACTGGAATTGGAGATGTCTTGATGCAAGAAGGGCATCCTCTAGCCTTTATAGCAGATCATTGGGTCCTAAATGGAAGAAATGCTCAGTTTATGAGAAGGAGTTACTGGCCATTGTCTTTGATGTACGGAAATGGGAGCGGTACCTTATGGGAAATCATGTCATATCAAAATAGTCTGAAATGGCTATTACAACAGAAGATTTTGATTTCATTCCAGCTGTTATGATTTTCTAAAATCATGGGATTTGACTATAAGATTCAATACAAGAGTGGAAAAGGAAACTTGGCCGTTGATGCTCTCTCCAAGATTCAAGGAGCTGAAATGTTATGCATGGTCGTTTATGTGCTAGACTCAAATTTATCAGCCTTGATCATAGCTAGCTATTAACTTGATGATAGTTTAAATTCTTTTGTTCAATCTCTTAATTAGCATCAAGTAGTGGAGGGTTACCAGCTACAACATGGGTTGTTGAGAAGAAAGAAAAATATGGTGGTGGGGCCTGATTCAGATCTTAGACACAAGATCATCAGCTGGCAACACTCTACCCTTGAAAGTAGCCATGGTGGCAGTGAATTAACCTTAAAAAGAGTCAAAGCTCTCTTTGGTTGAAAGGGTTTATATAAGCATGTTAGGCAGTTTGTTAGGAACTGTGTTGTATGTCAGGCATCCAAGCATGATATATCAGCCTATATATCCAGGCTTGCTACATCCTTTAACTATTCAAGAAGAAGTATGGATTGATGTATCCATGGATTTAATTTCTATATTGCCAAAATCTGGAGGAAAAGATGTCATTTTTGTAATGGGGGGTAGACTGAGAAAATATGCTCACTTTTTGGCATTATCTCACCCCTACACAGCTTTACCAATTGCTTAATGCTACTTGGACAATGTATTCAAACATCATGGGTGGCCTAAATAAAGGAAATGTCTCCTTCACCCAAGGTGAATTAGTCTAATACCAAGGTTCAGATTAATTACGAACAATTAATTCAGTGAGATCAAGTGATCGGAACAGCTAGCTGGAGAAATGCTTTCGATCAGTGAGTTCTAATCGATATTAGGCTCCCAGATTACTCTTGACTTAACCTATAAGGGCGCACCAATGCCATGTAACAGATCACCGGATTAAATGAATCGAAAATTCATTTAATAGCTTTTCGGGAATTAGTTCGGAAAAACATAAATATACCATATGACGTTGGATCGGAATCGTATATCGTATCGCGAATATTCGTAAGCTAGACGAAACGAATAATCGTATCGTACGACGGTGATTCGTCAAGTACTATACGATAAACAATAGCCGTAAGGCGTTGGTCGCGGATACGAGCGAGACGAGGTTGCCGACCCATCGAGCCAAGCGCGAAAGCGCGCAAGGCCCAACGAGCCAGCAGCTCGCCAGCAGCGAGACTGCGAGAGCAAGCCCGCAAGGCCAAGGCTGGGCGCACGCGTACAGCAGTGCTGGCAGCAAGCAACCAGCGAGGCCCAAGGCCCACGGCGGCGTTGCCTTGTGCGCGCTGCTTCGTGGGCTTGTGCGTGTAGCTGGCCAGTTGAGGCCGTGTGCCTTAGCCGGTCATGTTATAACCTTAGGGTTATAACACACCACCTCTCCTTATGTTTTTCCAACACAACACACAAACTAATGCACGCTGTTCTGTTTAACCTAATCAAAGAGAAACCCTAATTCTCTCTTTGCCTCCGTTCATGCTGTTTTTCCTAAAAAGCTAAAATATCTTGAGTGACGTCTAAGCTACGAATCTCAAGACGGATCTGAACGTGTCGGTGAACCAAGTAGAGGAAAGACATTTGGATTTCTTGTTCTTGTTCGTGATTCGGTTAACTAGGGAAAACACGCTTCGAATGTAAGTTTTCTTAATCTGTACTTTATACATGCATGGTTTCTGGCTTTGGGGATCATTCCGATGCGTTAATATGTATTTAACTGTATCTCCCTAGAGTGGTATCATGAGCAACATATATTTTAAAGTACTTTTTGGCATGTTAATATGTTTTTTATGTTGTCGAATTTTTCTGAAGTTTTTCATGAATTTACGAAATATTTCTGGATTATTGGATAGATCGTAGAATATGTTCTGAATTCGAAAATTATCGGAAATTCTATTTTTCTGACCATAATCTGATTGAAAACGGCTTTTTAAGATCAAATTACGGGAATAGAATCGTAAAACCAGTCCCCGAAGTTCGAGTTTTTGGGCGTTTTTGTTAATTAATGAATTAAATTAACAATTTGGGAAAGTTTTTCAATTAATTTCTCGACCTAAACTACTCGGAATTAATTGAAATTTGACCCTACTATTCTTGGGTATATTTTAAAATCATGGTAAAATTTTCGGCCATAAATGTTAAGAATATACCCTAATTTTATTTTTCTTTAAATTGGTGATTTTTAGATCGTAAATTGATTTTAAAAATAATTTAGATCTGGAAATTTGTTTAATGGGGAAAGGGAATATAATTTCATGATAAGTGACAGTTTTTAAAAACCCAAATTCTTATATGAGACTGTCCTCACCATCAACTGATGGTGAGACCAGTTCACACTTGCGAATTTAGGTATGTTACTTCTATAGTTTAGACATGTTACTTTTTTTTTTTAATTTTAGAGGAGGTACTTTTTTTAGCTTAGGTATGTTACTTATATAGTTTATACATGTTACTTTTTTTATACGGAGTAGTTTTAGGGGAGATACCTTCTTAGTTTAGGTATATTACTTCTATAGTTTAGACATGTTACTTTTTTTTTTTTATAATTTTAGAGGAAGTACTTTTTTTAGTTTAGGTATGTTACTTTTTTTATACGTAGTAGTTTTAGGGGAGATACCTTCTTAGTTTAGGTATGTTACTTCTATAGTTTAGACATGTTACTTTTTTTAAAAAATAATTTTAGGGGAGGTATTTTTTTTAGTTTAGGTATGTTACTTCTATAGTTTAGAGTTTAGACATGTTACTTTTTTTAAAAAATAATTTTAGAGGAGGTACTTTTTTAGTTTAGGTATGTTACTTCTATAGTTTAGATCTGTTACTTTTTTTTATATAGTTTTAGGGGAGGTACGCTATTGATTTCGCGCTCGTCACACCATCAAGTTGATGGTGTGACTGGTCTTACAGGAGACGCGCTAAACTAAAATTTTGATTAGATTCGTTAATTTTAATCGTCACTTAAACCAAATTGATAAAAATCTGAAATTTAAATGTGTATAACGATTTAAAATTTTGGATTGGATTATCAAATATATTCAAATTTTTGTTGATATTGATCGTTCGTTAAATTTGAATGTTGTTAGCAAAGATTTAATAAATTTCTCAAAATTGGATTGTTGGAAAATTAATTAAATCACCCACTTTGTTATTTTTCGAAAATAAAACAATTATTTAATTTGTTAATTACAAAGGAAAATAACGTCATGCAACTAAAGTTCCGTGAAATTAAAAATTATTATTTTTTAGTTAATTGGCTCGTATGGCACGAGCCAAAGGCGCGGAACATGGGTGTGTCGTGCGTGTGGCTGGGCGTACCCCATGCGCCCCACCCCCGTAGCTTGGCGCAGCAACACGAGGCAGCCAGCAAGCGAGCTGGGCGTGCCAGCGCGCGCTGGCCACAAGAAAAATCCGATTACTTAGTTTCCAAGTAACCTTAGGATTAAGCATTCCTAGTCCTACTAGAATTGGTTTGATTAAGAGTTTAATTAATACTCCCTCCGTCCCATATTAGTTGTTACACTTACCTTTGCACAAAGTTTTAGGTGATAAGTGGTTGTTTGGTTATCAATTATTATTTTATTGAAAAAGTAGATGTGATAGGAGTTATTGGAGTATTTTTTTAATTGAATGAGAGAGGGTGTGGGGACAAAATAAAATTTAGTGGGAATAGAGAGACAATATAATAATTGTGGGGACATTCCTAATTTAGAAGTGTAACAACTAATCTGGGACGGACGAAAAAGGAAAGTGTAACAACTAATCTGGGACGGAGGGAGTATTACAATTCTAATTGGATAAGAATTTAAATCCTAGTAGGGTTGGTAATTCTTTTCCTAGTAAGACTCAAACTCCTTATTTCCTACCCTATAAATACGAGGCTAGGCCCTCATAATTATACATACATCAATACATTGAAAATCATATTCTTTACTTACTTTGTGTTCAAGGGAGAACATAAAATAGCGTAGCCCGAATACATGCATAAAACCTTAAGTAAAATCCTAGTTGGTTGAACCTAAGGCGGATCTGAACGTGATGTGGACTTTCTACGGAGGGGCAACGTTTGGGGCTCTAAAGACTTGTTCTTGTTCGGTTTGGGAGCAACTAGGTAAGGCACGCATCACATTGTATGTAACCTAAATTATGCTAATTGACTATGTGGCAATTAGTTTGGATTTTGGCTTTATGGTTTTTCCGCATGAATTATATTATTGTTATTCATAACCTAACAGTTTCTTCTATTGGTTTTTGTAGTAGCAGGTCTGACCACTCCTTGTTCATCTACCGCAAGAGGCATGACATGGCTTATAATTTACTTTATGTGGATGATATTATTCTTACTGCTTCTTCAGATGCTCTAGACCGTTAAATTATGGCTCTTCTTAGCTCGAAATTTTCTATGAAGGACCTAGGTCCTTTGAATTATTTTCTTGGTATTGGTGTAACTCGTCACAAGGGTGGCATGTTTCTTTCACAACAAAAATGTGCTGAGGAAATTATTGAACGTGCAGAATGTCATCTTGTAAATTTTCTTCCACTCCGGTTGACACTAAACCGAAGGTCAGTGCTTCTTTTTGGTGATCCTTTGAGGATCCAACTCATTTTCGGAGTCTTGCAGGTGCTCTTAGTACCTTATTGTTAGTTATGATACATATGACCATTCATAAATCATGCGGAAAAACCATAAACCCAGGAATACATATTATTTACACATAATCATTTAGCATAGAATAGATGCATACTCTTTGTTGCGTGCCTTCCCTAGCTGCGCCCGAACCGAACAAGAACAAGTCTTTAGGACTCCAAGTGTCGTCCCTCCGTAGATAGTCCACAGCACGTCCGGATCCGCCTTAAGATTGACCAACTAGAATCGCCCTTAAGGTACTATTATTTTCGGCACTTTATAGGCAAATGTGTGACTGAATTTTTCTCTCAAAAACTCACTTTGAATACTTTGAAACTTGTGTTATAAATTGTGAGCCCTAGCCTCATATTTATAGCGGTATGGAAAGGGAATCGAAATCCTATTCAGATACAAATTAATCAAACCTAGAATCCTACAAGAACTCTAATTTAATTAATTTATCAAATAGAATTAGGAATTTAATCATTAACCGAACTCTGCATGTTTTAGGAAACGTGCACGAACACAAACACTTGCACACACACGCACGACAGCCACGATGGGCCTCATGCGTGCGCGCGAGCAGCAGCCCACTCAGCGCCCGCGCGCGCTGCGCGCTGCGCGCTGTGCGTGCTGTGCGCGCTGCGCGCACCCTGCTGGGCCTGGCCTTGCTGTTTGTGCGGCGCGCTTGGCTTGCTGGGCGATGGCCTGGCTTCGTGCTGGGCCTCGTCCGGCAGGCCTCGTCCGATGCTTATTCGTACGATGCGCTTCCGATTAAATTTTCCGATTCCGGAATTCATTTCCGATACGAACAATATTTAATATTTCCGATTCCGGAATTAATTTCCGTTTCGAACAAATATTTAATATTTCCGTTTCCGGAATTATTTTCCGATTCCGGTAATATTTCCGATTCTGACAATATTTCCGTTTCCGATAATATTTTCCGATACGATCCATGTTTCCGTTTCCGGCAACATCTACGACTTGGATAATATTTATATTTCCGATACGATCCATATTTCCGTTTCCGGCAATATCATCGTTTCCGGAGTATTCATTTCTTGCCTGTGACGATCTTAGCTCCCACTGAAACCAAGATCCGTCGGTTCCGAATATTCATAGATAGAGTATCTAATGCCATTAGATACTTGATCCGTTTACGTACTATTTTTGTGACCCTACGGGTTCAGTCAAGAGTAAGCTGTGGATTAATATCATTAATTCCACTTGAACTGAAGCGGCCTCTAGCTAGGCATTCAGCTCACTTGATCTCACTGAATTATTAACTTGTCAATTAATACTGAACCGCATTTATTAGACTTAACATAGAATGCATACTTGGACCAAGGGCATTGTTTCCTTCAGTCTCCCACTTGTCCTTAGGGACAAGTGTGCATTTCCTAATTCCTTTGTCGCTCGATGCTTGCTCTTGAACATAAGGTAAGAGTTGTCATCCTTATTATGTCCAGAGGTGTTCCTCGGTTTCAGAGTTCAACTGATCAAATAAACAGATAATCATAGCCTATGATTCATCCGAGCACGGCCATGCATTTCACAGTTTCTAGCTCTCCGAGTGGCCTTGTACAACTTTTAAGCATCTCATCCCGATTTATGGGAGGACAATCCCAATCTTGCGATCTTGAGATTAGACTTCGTTTGATAGGTGATTACCTGAGCGTTGCCTTTATAGCCTCCTTTTACGGTGCGACGGTTGGTCAACGTCAAAGCAACCAGTTCTCAAACAAGTAATCTCAAATCACTCAGGTATTGAGGATTTAGTGTCTAATAATTTAATGAAATTTACTTATGACAGACTTTCATCTCTTACAGTAAAGTTTCATAGGTCTTGTCCGATACTAGTCTTCCCAAAGTAAGTATCTATGCAAATGATTATGACATTGCCATGTCCACATAGTTCAAGAAACAGAACTACTAGTCATCTTGCATTCTAATCGTCTAACGTTTTCTATGCGTCCAATTTTATAGAAAACTCCGATTAGGGACCATTTTCAACCTTTGACATTCAAGTTCACTTGATAGACATTTCTTAGTCACAGGACTGGTCCTGACAGTCTATCTTGAATGTATCGTCAAATTGAAGGGACTCATCATTTAATAAACCACAAATTAAATGGAAAAATGAATTCCTTTCATTTATTGTGAATGATTAACCAATAATGTTTTACAAAGATTTAAACTCTAAAACTTTAAAACATTAAACAGAGACATCAAAGCCATTCTCCAATATGCTTGATTCCCATAGCTGCAGTGTGCGAGTTGTGCTTCGCTTGCGGCAGAGGTTTAGTTAATGGATCTGATATGTTGTCATCAGTTCCAATTTTGCTTATCTCGACTTCTTTTCTTTCAACGAACTCTCGTAGAAGGTGAAATCTACGAAGTACATGCTTGACTCTCTGGTGGTGTCTAGGCTCTTTTGCCTGTGCAATAGCTCCGTTATTATCACAATACAGGGCTATTGGTCCTTTAATGGAGGGGACTACACCAAGTTCTCCTATGAACTTCCTTAGCCATATAGCTTCCTTTGCTGCTTCATGTGCAGCAATGTACTCCGCTTCAGTTGTAGAATCCGCAATGGTGCTTTGCTTAGCACTTTTCCAGCTTACTGCTCCTCCGTTGAGGCAGAAGACAAACCCAGACTGTGATCTGAAATCATCTTTGTCGGTTTGGAAACTTGCGTCCGTATAGCCTTTAACAATTAATTCATCATCTCCACCATAGACCAGGAAGTCATCTTTGTGCCTTTTCAGGTACTTCAGAATATTCTTGGCAGCAGTCCAATGCGCCTCTCCTAGGTCTGACTGGTATCTGCTCGTAGCACTGAGTGCGTACGCAACATCCGGGCGTGTACATATCATAGCATACATTTTTGAACCAATCAATGATGCATATGGAATCCCATTCATTCGTCTACGCTCATCAAGTGTTTTTGGGCACTGAGTCTTGCTTAGAGTCATTCCATGAGACATGGGTAGGTAGCCTCGCTTGGAGTCCGCCATCTTGAACCTATCAAGCACCTTATTGATATAAGTGCTTTGACTAAGTCCAATCATCTTTTTAGATCTATCTCTGTAAATCTTGATGCCCAATATGTACTGTGCTTCTCCTAGATCCTTCATCGAAAAACATTTCCCAAGCCAAATCTTGACAGAGTTCAACATAGGAATGTCATTTCCGATAAGCAATATGTCGTCGACATATAATACTAGGAAAGCAATTTTGCTCCCACTGACCTTCTTGTATACACAAGATTCGTCCGCGTTCTTGATGAAACCAAAGTCACTGACTGCTTCATCAAAACGTATATTCCAGCTCCTGGATGCCTGCTTCAATCCGTAGATTGATTTCTTTAGCTTGCATACCTTTTTAGCATTCTTTGGATCCTCAAAACCTTCAGGCTGTGTCATAAACACAGTTTCTGTTAAAACGCCGTTTAAGAAAGCAGTTTTGACATCCATCTGCCATATTTCGTAATCGTAATATGCAGCGATTGCTAACATTATTCGAATAGACTTTAGCATTGCAACTGGTGAAAAGGTTTCATCGTAATCCACACCGTGGACTTGCCTGTAACCTTTTGCAACCAATCTAGCTTTGAAAACTTCAAGTTTCCCATCCTTGTCCTTTTTCAGTTTGAAAACCCATTTGCTTCCAATGGCTTGGTAGCCATCTGGCAAATCGACCAAATCCCATACTTGGTTTTCAGACATGGAGTCTAATTCAGATTGCATGGCTTCTTGCCATTGCTTAAAGCTAGGGCTCGTCATAGCTTGCTTGTAAGTCGCAGGTTCATCACTTTCAAGTAATAGAACGTCATAGCTCTCGTTCGTCAAAATACCCAAGTACCTTTCCGGTTGAGATCTATATCTTTGCGATCTACGCGGGGTAACATTTCTAGATTGACCATGATTCTCACCAGATTCTTCTAAAGATCTCTGAGTTTCATCTTGAATGTCATCTTGAGCATTCTCTAGAGTTTGTTGTTCGACTCGAATTTCTTCGAGGTCTACTTTTCTCCCACTTGTCATTTTGGAAATGTGATCCTTCTCCAAAAAGACACCATCTCGAGCAACAAACACTTTGATCTCAGATGTATTGTAGAAGTAATACCCCTTTGTTTCCTTTGGATAGCCCACAAGGATACATTTGTCAGATTTTGGATGAAGTTTGTCTGAAATTAATCGTTTGACGTATACTTCACATCCCCAAATCTTAAGAAAAGACACATTTGGAGGCTTTCCAAACCATAATTCGTATGGAGTCTTTTCGACAGCTTTAGAGGGAGCTCTATTTATAGTGAGTGCAGCTGTATTTAGTGCATGTCCCCAAAATTCTAATGGAAGTTCGGCCTGACCCATCATTGACCTGACCATGTCTAGCAAGGTTCTGTTCCTCCGTTCTGACACACCGTTCCATTGTGGTGTTCCAGGAGGAGTCAATTCTGATAGAATTCCACATTCTTTCAGATGGTCATCAAATTCATAGCTCAGATATTCACCGCCTCTATCAGACCGCAGTGCCTTGATCTTCTTGCCTAATTGATTCTCTACTTCACTCTGAAATTCCTTGAATTTGTCAAAGGATTCAGACTTATGCTTCATTAGGTAGACATAACCATACCTACTGAAGTCATCAGTGAAAGTGATAAAGTAGCTGAAACCACCTCTAGCATTTGTACTCATTGGTCCACATACATCTGTATGGATTAAACCCAATAGTTCATTTGCTCTTTCTCCAACTTTAGAGAAAGGTTGCTTTGTCATTTTGCCAAGTAAACATGATTCGCATTTACCATAATCCTCTAAGTTAAATGGTTCTAGAATTCCTTCCCTTTGAAGTCTTTCTAAGCGTTTCAAGTTTATATGGCCTAATCGACAATGCCACAGATAGGTGAGATCTGAATCATCCTTTTTGGCCTTTTTGGTATTTATGTTATATACTTGTTTGTCGTGATCTAATAAATAAAGTCCATTGACTAATCTAGCAGATCCATAAAACATCTCTTTAAAATAAAACGAACAACTATTGTCTTTTATTATAAAGGAAAATCCCTTAGCATCTAAGCAAGAAACTGAAATGATGTTTTTAGTAAGACTTGGAACATGGAAACATTCTTCCAGTTCCAAAACTAGCCCGGAGGGCAACGACAAATAGTAAGTTCCTACAGCTAATGCAGCAATCCGTGCTCCATTTCCCACTCGTAGGTCGACTTCACCCTTGCTTAACTTTCTACTTCTTCTTAGTCCCTGTGGATTGGAACATAAGTGTGAGCCACAACCTGTATCTAATACCCAAGAAGTTGAATTAGCAAGTATACAGTCTATAACGAAAATACCTGAAGATGGAATGACTGTTCCGTTCTTCTGATCTTCCTTTAGTTTCAAGCAATCTCTCTTCCAATGCCCCTTCTTCTTGCAGTAGAAGCATTCGGATTCAGAAGTGGGTTGACTGACCTTCCTCTTTGCAGATTTGGCGCCAGTTTGCTTAGTTGGGCTGGCCTTGTTGCCACCTTTCTTAGCATTCCTCTTCTTTCCAGATTTCTTGAACTTGCCCCCACGCACCATAAGCACATCCTGCTTATCACTTTTGAGCGTCTTTTCAGCGGTCTTCAGCATACCGTGAAGCTCAGTGAGCATTTTGTCCAGACTATTCATACTGTAGTTCAGTTTGAACTGATCATACCCGCTATGAAGAGAATGGAGGATGGTGTCTATAGCCATTTCCTGAGAAAATTGCTGATCCAGCCGACTCATATTCTCAATGAGTCCAATCATTTTGAGAACATGTGGACTTACGGGCTCGCCTTTCTTAAGCTTGGTCTCAAGAATTTGCCTATGAGTCTCGAATCTTTCGACTCGAGCCAGATCTTGGAACATGTTCTTGAAGGAAATAATGCCCTTGGTCCAAGTATGCATTCTATGTTAAGTCTAATAAATGCGGTTCAGTATTAATTAACAAGTTAATAATTCAGTGAGATCAAGTGAGCTGAATGCCTAGCTAGAGGCCGCTTCAGTTCAAGTGGAATTAATGATATTAATCCACAGCTTACTCTTGACTGAACCCGTAGGGTCACACAAATAGTACGTAAACGGATCAAGTATTTAATGGCATTAAATACTCCATCTATGAATATTCGGAACCGACGGATCTTGGTTTCAGTGGGAGCTAAGATCGTCACAGGCAAGAAATGAATACTCCGGAAACGATGATATTGCCGGAAACGGAAATATGGATCGTATCGGAAATATGAATATTATCCAAGTCGTAGATGTTGCCGGAAACGGAAACATGGTACGTATCGGAAAATATTATTGGAAATGGAAATATTACCAGAATCGGAAATATTGCCGGAAACGGAAATATTGTCAGAATCGGAAATATTACCGGAATCGGAAAATAATTCCGGAAACGGAAATATTAAATATTTGTTCGAAACGGAAATTAATTCCGGAATCGGAAATATTAAATATTGTTCGTATCGGAAATAGATTCCGGAAATGGAAATTTAATCGGAAGCGTATCGTACGAATTAGCATCGGACGAGGCTTGCCGGACGAAGGCCCAGCACGAAGCCGGGGCCATCGCCCAGCAAGCATGCGCGCCACAAGCCCAGCCAAGGCAGCGGCCAGGCCTACCGCAAGGCAGGCCCAGCGCGCGCCAAGGGCCACGGTTGCGTGGGCCGTGCTGCGCGGGCTGCTGCTCGCACGCGCATGGGCAGCCCTTGAGGCTGCCGTGTGTGTGTGAGTTTGTGCTCATGCG
The DNA here is from genome assembly GCF_020520425.1 of Spinacia oleracea. Classification (NCBI taxonomy): domain Eukaryota; kingdom Viridiplantae; phylum Streptophyta; class Magnoliopsida; order Caryophyllales; family Amaranthaceae; genus Spinacia; species Spinacia oleracea. The sequence goes on along the minus strand of NC_079487.1, from coordinate 37,799,129 downwards.
TGATTCCTGAATCTACAAGAGTCAGTGTATGATTAAGTTTCTATTCCTAATTGGATAAATTAATTAAATAGAATTCATGTAGGATTCTAATTCCAATTAATTCGCATCCTACTAGGATTACGATTCCTTTTCCATAACTCTATAAATAAAGGCCTAGGGGTCATAATTTATACACAAGTTTCAAAGTATTCAAAAGTGAGTTTTTTGAGAGAAAATCAAACACACATCTTGCTCAAAAGTGCCGAAATTTTCTAGTACCTTAAGGGCGATTCTAGTTGGTCAATCTTAAGGCGGATCCGGACGTGCTGTGGACTATCTACGGAGGGACGACACTTGGAGTCCTAAAAGACTTGTTCTTGTTCGGTTCGGGCGCAGCTAGGGAGGGCACGCAACAAAGAGTATGCATCTAAATTATGCTATATGATTATGTGTAAATAATATGTTGTCCTGGGTTAATGGTTGTTTCCGCATGATCTATGTAGTGTCATATGTATCATAACCTAACAGTGGTATCACGAGCCCCTTATTATTTTCATAATCTAAATTGCATGAACATGGTTAAATATTACAAATTTGCAAGAATTAAAAGGGGTGATTAATTTTCGTAATTGTTAATTAATTACAAATTGCGTTTATTTAATTATATGTACGCAGTTTTTCGGCAGTTTCTTCATTACTCATCCGAATTGAGTGATTTTTGTGTCAATTCCGCATGTAAAAGGCATCCGAATTGAGTGATTTGTTCCAAGATCTGGCTCGAGTCGAAAGATTCGAGACTCATAGGCAAATTCTTGAGACCAAGCTTAAGAAAGGCGAGCCCGTAAGTCCACATGTTCTCAAAATGATTGGACTCATTGAGAATATGAGTCGGCTGGATCAGCAATTTTCTCAGGAAATGGCTATAGACACCATCCTCCATTCTCTTCATAGCGGGTATGATCAGTTCAAACTGAACTACAGTATGAATAGTCTGGACAAAACGCTCACTGAGCTTCACGGTATGCTGAAGACCGCTGAAAAGACGCTCAAAAGTGATAAGCAGGATGTGCTTATGGTGCATGGGGGCAAGTTCAAGAAATCTGGAAAGAAGAGGAATGCTAAGAAAGGTGGCAACAAGGCCAGCCCAACTAAGCAAACTGGCGCCAAATCTACAAAGAGGAAGGTCAGTCAACCCACTTCTGAATCCGAATGCTTCTACTGCAAGAAGAAGGGGCATTGGAAGAGAGATTGCTTGAAGCTAAAGGAAGATCAGAAGAACGGAACAGTCGTTCCATCTTCAGGTATTTTCGTTATAGACTGTATACTTGCTAATTCAACTTCTTGGGTATTAGATACAGGTTGTGGCTCACACTTATGTTCCAATCCACAGGGACTAAGAAGAAGTAGAAAGTTAAGCAAGGGTGAAGTCGACCTACGAGTGGGAAATGGAGCACGGATTGCTGCATTAGCTGTAGGAACTTACTATTTGTCGTTGCCCTCCGGGCTAGTTTTGGAACTAGAAGAATGTTTCCATGTTCCAAGTCTTACTAAAAACATCATTTCAGTTTCTTGCTTAGATGCTAAGGGATTTTCCTTTATAATAAAAGACAATAGTTGTTCGTTTTATTTTAAAGAGATGTTTTATGGATCTGCTAGATTAGTCAATGGACTTTATTTATTAGATCACGACAAACAAGTATATAACATAAATACCAAAAAGGCCAAAAAGGATGATTCAGATCTCACCTATCTGTGGCATTGTCGATTAGGCCATATAAACTTGAAACGCTTAGAAAGACTTCAAAGAGAAGGAATTCTAGAACCATTTGACTTAGAGGATTATGGTAAATGCGAATCATGTTTACTTGGCAAAATGACAAAGCAACCTTTCTCTAAAATTGGAGAAAGAGCAAATGAACTATTGGGTTTAATCCATACAGATGTATGTGGACCAATGAGTACAAATGCTAGAGGTGGTTTCAGCTACTTTATCACTTTCACTGATGACTTCAGTAGGTATGGTTATGTCTACCTAATGAAGCATAAGTCTGAATCCTTTGACAAATTCAAGGAATTTCAGAGTGAAGTAGAGAATCAATTAGGCAAGAAGATTAAGGCACTGCGGTCTGATAGAGGCGGTGAATATCTGAGCTATGAATTTGATGACCATCTGAAAGAATGTGGAATTCTATCAGAATTGACTCCTCCTGGAACACCACAATGGAACGGTGTGTCAGAACGGAGGAACAGAACCTTGCTAGACATGGTCAGGTCAATGATGGGTCAGGCCGAACTTCCATTAGAATTTTGGGGACATGCACTAAATACAGCTGCACTCACTATAAATAGAGCTCCGTCTAAAGCTGTCGAAAAGACTCCATACGAATTATGGTTTGGAAAGCCTCCAAATGTGTCTTTTCTTAAGATTTGGGGATGTGAAGTATACGTCAAACGATTAATTTCAGACAAACTTCATCCAAAATCTGACAAATGTATCCTTGTGGGCTATCCAAAGGAAACAAAGGGGTATTACTTCTACAATACATCTGAGAACAAAGTGTTTGTTGCTCGAGATGGTGTCTTTTTGGAGAAGGATCACATTTCCAAAATGACAAGTGGGAGAAAAAAAATAGACCTCGAAGAAATTCGAGTCGAACAACAAACTCTAGAGAATGCTCAAGATGACATTCAAGATGAAACTCAGAGATCTTTAGAAGAATCTGGTGAGAATCATGGTCAATCTAGAAATGTTACCCCGCGTAGATCGCAAAGATATAGATCTCAACCGGAAAGGTACTTAGGTATTTTGACGAACGAGAGCTATGACGTTCTATTACTTGAAAGTGATGAACCTGCGACTTACAAGCAAGCTATGACGAGCCCTAGCTCCAAGCAGTGGCAAGAAGCCATGCAATCTGAATTAGACTCCATGTCTGAAAACCAAGTATGGGATTTGGTCGATTTGCCAGATGGCTACCAAGCCATTGGAAGCAAATGGGTTTTCAAACTGAAAAAGGACAAGGATGGGAAACTTGAAGTTTTCAAAGCTAGATTGGTTGCAAAAGGTTACAGGCAAGTCCACGGTGTGGATTACGATGAAACCTTTTCACCAGTTGCAATGCTAAAGTCTATTCGAATAATGTTAGCAATCGCTGCATATTACGATTACGAAATATGGCAGATGGATGTCAAAACTGCTTTCTTAAACGGCGTTTTAACAGAAACTGTGTTTATGACACAGCCTGAAGGTTTTGAGGATCCAAAGAATGCTAAAAAGGTATGCAAGCTAAAGAAGTCAATCTACGGATTGAAGCAGGCATCCAGGAGCTGGAATATACGTTTTGATGAAGCAGTCAGTGACTTTGGTTTCATCAAGAACGCAGACGAATCTTGTGTATACAAGAAGGTCAGTGGGAGCAAAATTGCTTTCCTAGTATTATATGTCGACGACATATTGCTTATCGGAAATGACATTCCTATGTTGAACTCTGTCAAGATTTGGCTTGGGAAATGTTTTTCGATGAAGGATCTAGGAGAAGCACAGTACATATTGGGCATCAAGATTTACAGAGATAGATCTAAAAAGATGATTGGACTTAGTCAAAGCACTTATATCAATAAGGTGCTTGATAGGTTCAAGATGGCGGACTCCAAGCGAGGCTACCTACCCATGTCTCATGGAATGACTCTAAGCAAGACTCAGTGCCCAAAAACACTTGATGAGCGTAGACGAATGAATGGGATTCCATATGCATCATTGATTGGTTCAATAATGTATGCTATGATATGTACACGCCCGGATGTTGCGTACGCACTCAGTGCTACGAGCAGATACCAGTCAGACCCAGGAGAGGCGCATTGGACTGCTGCCAAGAACATTCTGAAGTACCTGAAAAGGCACAAAGATGACTTCCTGGTCTATGGTGGAGATGATGAATTAATTGTTAAAGGCTATACGGACGCAAGTTTCCAAACCGACAAAGATGATTTCAGATCACAGTCTGGGTTTGTCTTCTGCCTCAACGGAGGAGCAGTAAGCTGGAAAAGTGCTAAGCAAAGCACCATTGCGGATTCTACAACTGAAGCGGAGTACATTGCTGCACATGAAGCAGCAAAGGAAGCTATATGGCTAAGGAAGTTCATAGGAGAACTTGGTGTAGTCCCCTCCATTAAAGGACCAATAGCCCTGTATTGTGATAATAACGGAGCTATTGCACAGGCAAAAGAGCCTAGACACCACCAGAGAGTCAAGCATGTACTTCGTAGATTTCACCTTCTACGAGAGTTCGTTGAAAGAAAAGAAGTCGAGATAAGCAAAATTGGAACTGATGACAACATATCAGATCCATTAACTAAACCTCTGCCGCAAGCGAAGCACAACTCGCACACTGCAGCTATGGGAATCAAGCATATTGGAGAATGGCTTTGATGTCTCTGTTTAATGTTTTAAAGTTTTAGAGTTTAAATCTTTGTAAAACATTATTGGTTAATCATTCACAATAAATGAAAGAAATTCATTTTTCCATTTAATTTGTGGTTTATTAAATGATGAGTCCCTTCAACTTGACGATATATTCAAGATAGACTGTCAGGACCAGTCCTGTGACTAAGAAATGTCTATCAAGTGAACTTGAATGTCAAAGGTTGAAAATGGTCCCTAATCGGAGTTTTCTATAAAATTGGACGCATAGAAAACGTTAGACGATTAGAATGCAAGATGACTAGTAGTTCTGTTTCTTGAACTATGTGGACATGGCAATGTCATAATCATTTGCATAGATACTTACTTTGGGAAGACTAGTATCGGACAAGACCTATGAAACTTTACTGTAAGAGATGAAAGTCTGTCATAAGTAAATTTCATTAAATTATTAGACACTAAATCCTCAATACCTGAGTGATTTGAGATTACTTGTTTGAGAACTGGTTGCTTTGACGTTGACCAACCGTCGCACCGTAAAAGGAGGCTATAAAGGCAACGCTCAGGTAATCACCTATCAAACGAAGTCTAAACTCAAGATCGCAAGATTGGGATTGTCCTCCCATAAATCGGGATGAGATGCTTAAAAGTTGTACAAGGCCACTCGGAGAGCTAGAAACTGTGAAATGCATGGCCGTGCTCGGATGAATCATAGGCTATGATTATCTGTTTATTTGATCAGTTGAACTCTGAAACCGAGGAACACCTCTGGACATAATAAGGATGACAACTCTTACCTTATGTTCAAGAGCAAGCATCGAGCGACAAAGGAATTAGGAAATGCACACTTGTCCCTAAGGACAAGTGGGAGACTGAAGGAAATAATGCCCTTGGTCCAAGTATGCATTCTATGTTAAGTCTAATAAATGCGGTTCAGTATTAATTAACAAGTTAATAATTCAGTGAGATCAAGTGAGCTGAATGCCTAGCTAGAGGCCGCTTCAGTTCAAGTGGAATTAATGATATTAATCCACAGCTTACTCTTGACTGAACCCGTAGGGTCACACAAATAGTACGTAAACGGATCAAGTATTTAATGGCATTAAATACTCCATCTATGAATATTCGGAACCGACGGATCTTGGTTTCAGTGGGAGCTAAGATCGTCACAGGCAAGAAATGAATACTCCGGAAACGATGATATTGCCGGAAACGGAAATATGGATCGTATCGGAAATATGAATATTATCCAAGTCGTAGATGTTGCCGGAAACGGAAACATGGTACGTATCGGAAAATATTATTGGAAATGGAAATATTACCAGAATCGGAAATATTGCCGGAAACGGAAATATTGTCAGAATCGGAAATATTACCGGAATCGGAAAATAATTCCGGAAACGGAAATATTAAATATTTGTTCGAAACGGAAATTAATTCCGGAATCGGAAATATTAAATATTGTTCGTATCGGAAATAGATTCCGGAAATGGAAATTTAATCGGAAGCGTATCGTACGAATTAGCATCGGACGAGGCTTGCCGGACGAAGGCCCAGCACGAAGCCGGGGCCATCGCCCAGCAAGCATGCGCGCCACAAGCCCAGCCAAGGCAGCGGCCAGGCCTACCGCAAGGCAGGCCCAGCGCGCGCCAAGGGCCACGGCTGCGTGGGCCGTGCTGCGCGGGCTGCTGCTCGCACGCGCATGGGCAGCCCTTGAGGCTGCCGTGTGTGTGTGAGTTTGTGCTCATGCGTGATTCCTGAATCTACAAGAGTCAGTGTATGATTAAGTTTCTATTCCTAATTGGATAAATTAATTAAATAGAATTCATGTAGGATTCTAATTCCAATTAATTCGCATCCTACTAGGATTACGATTCCTTTTCCATAACTCTATAAATAAAGGCCTAGGGGTCATAATTTATACACAAGTTTCAAAGTATTCAAAAGTGAGTTTTTTGAGAGAAAATCAAACACACATCTTGCTCAAAAGTGCCGAAATTTTCTAGTACCTTAAGGGCGATTCTAGTTGGTCAATCTTAAGGCGGATCCGGACGTGCTGTGGACTATCTACGGAGGGACGACACTTGGAGTCCTAAAAGACTTGTTCTTGTTCGGTTCGGGCGCAGCTAGGGAGGGCACGCAACAAAGAGTATGCATCTAAATTATGCTATATGATTATGTGTAAATAATATGTTGTCCTGGGTTAATGGTTGTTTCCGCATGATCTATGTAGTGTCATATGTATCATAACCTAACAGTTCTTCAACTCACTGATGATTGTGAAAGCATCTGAGTTGATGAACGTTTTCTGCTGATCCGCACTCATGGTGGCGAGCATTAGACATTTCACATCCTTGTTGGCATCAATCCAACGATTGAGGGCTGCCTGAGTGACCCCGTCGCCTGCAGCTTCGGGCATCGCCTCATCTAGGACATACTCCTTTTCTTCCTGCATAAGAACTATTTGCAAGTTCCTTTGCCAGTCAAGGAAGTTTTTCCCGTTCAACTTCTCCTTTTCGAGAATTGATCGAATGTTGAATGAATTGTTGTTTGCCATATTAAAAACTACAATTGAAAAGAATAAACAAATAAATAACCATTCACAGTTTCTCTTAATAAACTTAAATTCTAGCATACATGCATAATTCAATGTTTATTAAGCATTTTATTCAAGTTATGTGTTCCGGCAGGTGTGAATAAAATGATTCCAAGATCCTAAAATCATTGAAGAACTAAGCACAGTTTGTCGACTTAATCCTAGAACATCTTAGGTAAGCAAAAGCCTTTTGCTAATAGTCTAGAAACTATTCTTGGTTGATAGGTACGTCTAAGAACTTATTAGGTAAACCTATCGAATTTGCCACGACATAAAAGGACTCCTTACTTATATCGTTGAGTTTCACCAAAACTAACATGTACTCACAATTATTTGTGTACCTTGCCCCTTTAGGACCAATAAGTAACACCTCGCTGAGCGAAAACTATTACTAGATTGATGTAAAGGATATCCAAGCAAGTGTATATTTTGGCATGGCACCTTTTAACTCAATTTTTAAGTTTGGAACTTAAGGCTCTTACTATGTTGGTTAGATTTTAAGTGAACTAAAATCCTTAATCATGCAACATAATCAAGCTTTTGATCTCATGCATTTTAAGACATATTTAAAACAATAAATAACTTAAAACATGCATAAGACATTTGTGATCTAGTATGGCCCGACTTCATCTTGAAGCTTTGACTTCAAAGTCCGTCTTGAAAATCTCCGTGGGAGGCACCATTTTCTTCAAATAGGATAAGCTATAACTAATTACAACTATTTGATGGTTCGCAGACCATATTTGAATTGAAAAATAACTTTGGTACTTTAGACCAATTACATTCAAATTAATGGTACGCAGACCATATTTTCTATCCTATTTGGGCCATACTAGTCACTTCATAACCTGCAAAACAGTACATATACAATATATACCATTCACCCATTCATTATCATGAATGGCCCACATAGCTGGTTAGTAAAACACATTATGCATCTCGTAAACATTTGCAGCAATTAATCAAGGGCACCAATAATCTACCAATTATTCAGTCCTTATTAATTCTAATCAAGTTGTTTTAACCTTAAGGATTTGTAGACCTAATCAAGAGTTTATGACTAAAAAGCGCTCCCACTTAAACCAATAAATTCATATGCTTTACCAATTTTAAACATAAAAATGTATTTCTAGTCCAACCGGAAACATACAAATTTAATTAAAATTTAAAGCTCATATCAATTTATAATTGAATCCAAAAATTTAATTTAATTTCAGTCGTATTTAAATTAATTCATGATTTTAATTTTAGTAAAATAATTAGAATAAATAACATTTATTATAATTATAATATTCAAAATTAAAATCCAAGAAAATAATTCAAATTATTAATTTTAAAATTAATTAAAATTACGTGAACTGAAATTTTCAAATTAAACATTCAAAACGATCTAATCGTAACGCAAACACCCTACGCGTTGCACGCCCATGGGCCGTACGCACACAGCCATTGCTGGCCATGTGCGCGCAGCCCATGCGCTCGTCGCATAGCTGCTGCTTCCCTATCGCAAGCCTCCGCACGCATTGGTGCTCGCTGCGCGCGCCAGCGCTCATCGCACACGAGCTATCGCTCGCAGTGCGCGCGCGCGACATCGCTCGCTGGGCGCGCGAGCCATCGCTCGCTGGGCGCGCGACATCGCTCGCTGGGCGCGCGACATCGCTCGCTGTGCGCGCGAGCCATCGCTCGCTGGGGCGCGACATCGCTCGCTGGGCGGGCGACATCGCTCGCTGTGCGCGCGAGTAATGCTGGGCGCAGCGCTCGTGGCACGCGAGCTTGCGCTCGCTGCGCGCGAGGCTGCGCGCTCTTGTGCGAGGCAGCGCGCGTTGTGGCGCAGCTCGCTTGCTGCCCACACGCGACTGCCTTGGCTCGCTCTTCGCCCATGCCCATTCGTTCATTGCTCGTGGCACACGACACAAGGCAGGGCTGCTGCCTTGTGCTCGTGCACTACGCCCTTGCTCATTGCATTCGTGCCGCACGGGCGACGAGCTCCCTTGCTCGTCGTCGCATGCCCGCATTATACAACACCCCTTAAGGGTAACACGAAGCGTCCATTGCTTCGTGCGTGCAAGTTTTATGAACGAATCGCATAAAATTTAAAATTTATATTTAAAATTAATGACAAATTAATAAATAATATTAATTTCATAATTTTAGGGCGAAAAATCGAAAATTTATTATCCAATTGATTTCCGATTGATATGGATTCAAGTCTAGGTCATAAAAATTTAAAATTTATCGTAAATTTACAATTTTTATGGTGGTTTTTAATCATAGGTTTCTAATTAAATTACAATTAATTATGAAAATCAAATTAATTCTAAATTATTCTAATTTTCAACAAATTAATCATAATTAATAATTAGATTGCATAATTAACAAGACTAGGCATTCAAACTTGTTAAACATATGCAGTAGGTCAATCAAAAATTCAAGATTTATCAACAAGAATCGCAAATATTTAATTTAACATCTTAAATTTACGAAATTTTGCATTCGAAAAACTAAAACCTTCGAAAAGTCATAGTTAGGCTTCGAATTTGAGAATTCTGGGTTCGGCAGAAAAATACTATTTTGTCAAAATTTTTAGAATGCCTTTTACATGCGGAATTGACACAAAAAACACTCAATTCGGATGATTAACGAAGAAACTGCCGAAAAACTGCGTACGTATAATTAAATAAACGCAATTTGCAATTAATTAACAATTACGAAAATTAATCACCCCTTTTAATTCTTGCAAATTTGTAATATTTAACCATGTTCATGCAATTTAGATTATGAAAATAATAAGGGGCTCGTGATACCACTGTTAGGTTATGATACATATGACCATTCATAAATCATGCGGAAAAACCATAAACCCAGGAATACATATTATTTACACATAATCATTTAGCATAGAATAGATGCATACTCTTTGTTGCGTGCCTTCCCTAGCTGCGCCCGAACCGAACAAGAACAAGTCTTTAGGACTCCAAGTGTCGTCCCTCCGTAGATAGTCCACAGCACGTCCGGATCCGCCTTAAGATTGACCAACTAGAATCGCCCTTAAGGTACTATTATTTTCGGCACTTTATAGGCAAATGTGTGACTGAATTTTTCTCTCAAAAACTCACTTTGAATACTTTGAAACTTGTGTTATAAATTGTGAGCCCTAGCCTCATATTTATAGCGGTATGGAAAGGGAATCGAAATCCTATTCAGATACAAATTAATCAAACCTAGAATCCTACAAGAACTCTAATTTAATTAATTTATCAAATAGAATTAGGAATTTAATCATTAACCGAACTCTGCATGTTTTAGGAAACGTGCACGAACAAAAACACTTGCACACACACGCACGACAGCCACGATGGGCCTCATGCGTGCGCGCGAGCAGCAGCCCACTCAGCGCCCGCGCGCGCTGCGCGCTGCGCGCGCTGTGCGCGCTGTGCGCTGTGCGTGCTGTGCGCGCTGTGCGCGGCGCGTGCTGTGCGCGCTGCGCGCTGCGCGCACCCTGCTGGGCCTGGCCTTGCTGTTTGTGCGGCGCGCTTGGCTTGCTGGGCGATGGCCTGGCTTCGTGCTGGGCCTCGTCCGGCAGGCCTCGTCCGATGCTTATTCGTACGATGCGCTTCCGATTAAATTTTCCGATTCCGGAATTCATTTCCGATACGAACAATATTTAATATTTCCGATTCCGGAATTAATTTCCGTTTCGAACAAATATTTAATATTTCCGTTTCCGGAATTATTTTCCGATTCCGGTAATATTTCCGATTCTGACAATATTTCCGTTTCCGATAATATTTTCCGATACGATCCATGTTTCCGTTTCCGGCAACATCTACGACTTGGATAATATTTATATTTCCGATACGATCCATATTTCCGTTTCCGGCAATATCATCGTTTCCGGAGTATTCATTTCTTGCCTGTGACGATCTTAGCTCCCACTGAAACCAAGATCCGTCGGTTCCGAATATTCATAGATAGAGTATCTAATGCCATTAGATACTTGATCCGTTTACGTACTATTTGTGTGACCCTACGGGTTCAGTCAAGAGTAAGCTGTGGATTAATATCATTAATTCCACTTGAACTGAAGCGGCCTCTAGCTAGGCATTCAGCTCACTTGATCTCACTGAATTATTAACTTGTCAATTAATACTGAACCGCATTTATTAGACTTAACATAGAATGCATACTTGGACCAAGGGCATTATTTCCTTCACTTATATACTTTCACCCGACCGAATATTTCTTATGCCGTACATAAGATTTGCCTCCATATGCATGCTCCGCGAGATACGCATATACTTGCTGTTAAACGGAATATTCGGTATATTCAGGTACACTTGATCATGGTTTTCATCTCTACCCATCTTCAGTTACTGATTTGGTTTCCTATACTGATGCGGATTCGGTGGATATCCCAACACACGACGTTCAATGTCAGGTTATTGCGCGCTTTTGGGAGATAATTTAATATCTTGGTCATCCAAGCGCCAACCTACTTTATCCCGCTCAAGTGAGGAAGCAGAATATAAGGGGGTTGTTAATGTTGTTTCTGAGTCATGCTGGATACGTAACCTCCTTTTGGAACTACATTGTCCGATCCGTTAAGCTACTTTGGTCGTCTATTGTGATAATGTGAGTGCCATTTATCTTTTAGGGAATCTAGTTCAACATCAACGCACCAAGCATATTGAAATGGTTATCCATTTTGTTCGTGAGAAGGTGGAGCGCGGACACGTTCATGTCTTTCATGTTCATCCCGATATCAGATCGCTGACAGATTCACTAAAGGACAACCACATATATTTTTTAAAGATTTTCGAGACAGTATAAGCGTTCGTAAACCTCCCATTTCGACTACCGGGGTGTGATAGAATATGTCAATATTTAGTCAAAGGAATAATTTATAAATCAAAAGAATATTTTGTAAATATCCCAATTAGGCTAGTATACGTTTAATTAGAATCAATTTGAATCAATTAGTCAAAATTACCTCCTAGTTTACAACCCTATATATATAACATTGTAAATCTTGTATATTAAGCCAGTAAATCAACGAGAATAATCACGTAATTAATCTCTTTTAGACATGAGTGATGAAAGGGGAGAAAATAAATTTATCTATGTACCCTTATTTTATTTTACTTTTATATGATGCATAGCTCTATTTTGATGATAATTTTTTGTAACTATAGTTTATATCTTATGCAAATTTGATATTCAGATTATAAAAATCGTGCATCGCACGGGTACTATAATAGTTTATTTCTAAGATTAATGGAGCTTGATTTCAGAATACTATCTCCGACTCAAAATGGTTTTCACACTTTCCGTTTTAATCTGTTTTATAATGTTATTTACACCTTGTTTTATTCTGCTTTTGGACATGAAAGTTTACTACCTTACCCTTTTACCCAATAATTTTTACAATTTTTCTCTCACTTTCTCTTACTTTATTCATTTTATTTTTTTTACACCCATCCACCTTTTTATACATTTCCTTTACTTTATCCATATTTATTAAACTAACATCTCAATTTTTATTAATTATTTGCGCAAATAATAATCGGTAAAAATCTTTATGAAATGGAGTTTGTAGAAAACCTCATCAGATCTTCGTACACGTACCACTTGACATGTTTTTTTGATCCCACCTACGCAATGGCCAAACCAAGAATGTGAAACGTGGCAATCAATGACAAGCAACAAGATTTTTATGCTAAGTCAGTGCTTACAGTATATATTTAAGTTTTAACAGATTTTGGCTAAGTCGGTTGTCCAACATTGATTAAAAAACATAGCCCAAATTTAAGGTTTTTTAATTCTTAGCTCCCACTTCATACTTAAGTCGGCCGGCTAGGTTATGATCTAGAGATCGAATTTACTACATGTTAATATCAACACGATGAAAAATAATCTTGGAAAATAGGATCAAATATAAAAACCATAGCTAGCCTAGCTTAACATATAAACAAGACTCATATACTGAACCCATTAATAGGGGAGAAACTGACATACTTGGTAAATTTAGTTGGATTAAAAAATGATTAATTTAAATCTCAAATTATCAATACAAGTATGTCACCCTGATGCAACCATTTCACCGTCGATTTGTCTTCTTATGTAACCCACTTAGCCATAGGTGAAAATGCATTTCCAATTTCAACACTTTTTGTTTTGTCTTCTTTTGTTACAACTTGTACATAAATATATGGAAAACATAATAATTTATAGTAATCCAACAGTTGCTTTCAATATTGCTTCAAGACAATATATAGATGATTAGTTGTTAATTAATCATGTACGTTATCAAACATTAAACTACCTGGTTCACGAGCCTCCTTAAGACATACACGAGTCGAGCACACGCAAGAATGATTAATTAATATCAAAATCCAGTTTTTATCTATTAATTATTCCTTGGTTAAATTAATCAACACAAGTATACACGAGCCATACAATATATATATAATCCTTTTTTCCCACTAGCTATTCATCACTAGTTTGTGTTCTTTGAATAAACTTTATAAGAATCATATAAATTACTTTGCTTCTTACCAAAACAATTTCACCAGAGAAATTAAATTTGTTATAATTAAGCAACGTACCCAAAAATGTTAGCAATGTCTCCTTTATGCCCTACTTTAGGATGGGAGTATCCCTTAGAATTAAGGACAGACCAAGCCTTTGATAACTTTGATTTCGATTCTGTTTTTCTTACTAATAATCTTTCATCCTCGTCTCAAGTTGAAGATTATAGAGGTAATCAAGAGTCTAGTGATCATGGGAATAAGCGAAGTGAATCGCCACAAGGTACAAGTTCAACAGATAAGCCATTGTTATCTAAGAAGCTTAATCATAATGCAAATGAGAGAGATAGAAGAAAGAAGATCAATGACATGTATTCCTCTCTACGTGCCTTGCTTCCTGCAACTGATCAAAGGGTACATAATTCATTTCTTGATTTCCTCACTAATTTCTCTCAAATGATCTTGGTCAATTTTTTTTTGACATAGGCTAAATTTGCATAAAAATAAAAGTTTACAAACTATAAACTAAAGTACTAGATCTTTATAGACCATTACACACATTACAAAACAAACTGAAGGAAAATAATTTGGAGTAAATAATTTTCCCATTTCCCTCAATTTAGTTAATTTTTATTAGTTATTGACCAAAAATAACTTTTTCTGTTTCGGTTAAATAAAAGTTCTCTCATTTTTCTTCTAGTTAGGTATTTAACCAGTCCCTAAAAAATAATGTTTGAAAGTTGATATTAATTTAAGATAAATTTTACTTGATTAAAAGTTGGTACAATTCAAATTATTTTCATCCCAACCAAACACGGCCTAAAAAAAACATTTAATTTATTGTTTTACTTTTTATAAACACAGCTTAAAGAAAATATTTACTCTTTATGATTCGTTAATTATAATGTGACCCTATCTAATGTGTATAAAATTTTGTTACAGAAAAAGCTAAGTATTCCAGCGACAATTGGACAGGTGCTTGAATATATACCTCAAATACAAAATCAGGTAGAAAATCTAGCTCATAAAATGGAACAACTTCTATCAAAAACTTCAATATTACAAGGAAGTTCAGGGGAACTCAATCAAGAGAAAACCTCAAGGAGGTGCATAACTAATGAGACAACGACGTCGTGTTCGGTTTCTGCAAATAAATTGGGTGACAAGGAAATGGTAATCCAAATATCAACATTTGAGAGAATATCAATATCTGAGGTGCTTTTGCTACTTGAGGAGAATGGTTATCTTGTCATTGATGTTTCTTCTTTCCAATCCTTTGGAGGAACAACTTTCTACAATATACATTTGTGGGTAAGTCACTTAGCTTGTATATATAAACAAGACTTATACTCTTTCTCATGCTACATTGTCAGTTGTACGTTGTTGTCTAGTACCCTTGACCTCTAGAGTATAGGAAGTACTTGACCAGTGACGAAACCATAATTTTATCTTACAACTGATCTACTTCTTAATTTTAAACTAGTTTGTGGCCCGGATGTGGCTAGGGATCTACGTGGTATATATACATTCTTATAAACGCCTTTTAATATATTAGTATAGATTTTTTTAACAGATTAAGTAAAAAGAAAACACGTGACATCTTTAATTTCACCACTCTTATAGAAATGCCCGAGTTTGACATCTTTAACGGTCCTATATACCAAAACCCTTTACTAAGTGTTTGACCAAGTTCCGTTAAGAAAAGGGAACCCTGTTATCACTACAAGAATTTGTATCTTTAACGACAACCTAATTACGACGGGTCAAAAATCCCGTCGTAAAAGGCTTTTGCGACGGGGTAAACAACCAAATAATGACGGGAATAACCGTCGCAAATGTCTTTTACGATGGGTTTACGACGGATTTACGACGGGATTTCTATTAACGACGGCCCCCTTTTATGACGGGTTCGCGACAGAAAATCCCGTCGTTAATCAACAATTATTGGCCTTTTGCGACGAAATTTCCCGTCGTTAATAGTACAATTTCTTGTAGTGTATGATTGGACAACCCTGTTCAATAATCATTTCTAGATTTGAGTCTCTTACACGTAATCCATTAAGTTTTCTATGGTGTTTGTGGTAAAATATTTTTTAATTTTTTCTTTTTTGCTTTCCAAAAAGTTAAGGAATAAAGACAGTTGGATAATATAACCTGTTTTACGGATTGAAATGTTTTTCTTTATTTTGAACGAAAACAAGATAATGAAATGTTAGGTGTACTTGTTTGATACATAACCCCTAGGCCCTAACCCTTTATGTAATTGAAATTAAATGCTACTCCGTATAATAGAATGCATATAGTTATGTATTTATATATAGTTTGATTACCACTAAGTTACATGTGTTCTATGTATGTATGTGTAACAGATTGAAGGAAGCTGTAACGTGAACCTCGCAAAGTTGAAGGAAGTAGTAGTGTCCCTGCTTCTGAAGCAACAAATGGAGATGCGGATGCGAGTACACTCCTAGAGTCCTAGTGTAGGAGAAACAACGCAAACAGCGATTTGGTCTTTTTATTCAAATTTCATGAATATGCATGTACGTACAATTATCCATAGAATATATAGTAAGCATATTTTATGTAATGTAGATGGATAATTGGACACCTAATTTCTCTAATTTATAATCTATATAATAGAGATCCATATAGCGCTTTGATAACAAACTAACGACCTCCTTAACTAGACACCTTGGCAACTGGCAAGCTACAAATGTTAGGAATTGCAACATATTCCGCTCCAAATGATGATATGTAGGGAACATATATGAGATGCTAATAGTGGAACACTCGCATCTACCCAAAATCGCATGCATACATTAAACTAAATCACAATATCTAAGGGTTAATATATCATTGACGCGTGATTCTCAAGCTTACGAACAAGGATCAATTTAGATATAGAAATATTGTTAAGGATTCCAATCATGATTCCTCTATTAGCTCATGTGTATGAATTATGTAGCCATCGTGTATACTTGTAACTAGAGGGGGCATGGATTCTGGACCCGGTCCGAATCTGAAGATCCAGATCCGTTTTATAAGATCCGGATCTTCTAAATTTGGACCATGCAGTTTTGGATCCAAATTCGTTTATAAAAGATAGGATCTGTTTCAGGATCCTGTTTCTGATATCTATATCCTGTCCATGAGTCCATTTTAAAAAGAAATTTTACTTTTAATTTTAAAAAATGTATAAAATAATATGACTTTAAATTTTTATTTTTATTTATGATTTTGATATTTATGTTCTTCATTCCGTTATACAAAATAAAATATTTTGCAACAAAGTTGTATTCATAATTTTATACGGAGTAATTTTTTTTTCTTTTTTGTAAAAAGTAGGATAAACATACTATTTTTTTGTAGGAAAAAAAATCACATACCCGTGGATCCATTGGATCTGAATATGGATCCAAAAATTTTAGACCCATGGATCCAGATTCGAATCTATATCCATATGTGAAAAACAGATTTGGATCTGGATCTAGTAGGATCCGGTCCATATCCTATCCGTTGGCATCCCTATTTGTAACACTGTTACTAAAGTCTTGTTCTCTTCAACTTATAGGACCTTATTTTCAGATCCTATAAATTCAGATAAGTTTCTATAAGTTAAATAAGGTCCTATAAATTCCTATAAGTTCCAATAAGGTCCTATATATAAGTTCCTATAACTAAATTCCTATAAGTTTCAATAAGTTCGTATAAGTTCTAATAACGTAGTATAAATTCCATTAAAGCCGTAAATAAAATATGCAATATTATGATTATTTGCGTTGTTATATTAAATAAAGTATATTATTATATTAACATAATTTGTGGTTACTAATTGATGATATCATTATCAATGATATGTAAGTATTAATTAATATGTTATTATTAATTACTATCAATATAATTATAAGGAAAAACATAATAAACACTTTTAAAATTATGTGTACATCACAAATAAATGAACAATCTATTTGTGAGACACAAATAATAATAATATTACTTCTTTACATCGATGCATTAATTTAAAATAACAACTTCCAATAATCATAATATTACTTCTTTACATCAATGCATTAAGTGAAATACTCGTAGGAAGTATCACATAGTTATTTTTCGCTCGTGATAAAGTTCCACTACAAAGTGTAAAGAGGTTTATTAAAGAGTTAATCAAATATATTTTTTTACAAATCGGTTCATGAATCGTACTTTGACTTTACAAATTTTGGATAATTATTACAGGGTAAAAAATAATATTATTAATAATAACATAATTTTTTTATTAATATAAGAACTAAATAATAGTTGCTTTATAAATTTATATTTATCAAGTATTATCAATATTCTAATGGTTAAAAGTTTAGTAATAATCTAATAAACGTTAAAAAAAGTCTAATCAAATTTTAAAAAGTTTAATAAGGTCCTATAAGGCTTTATAAGATCTTATAGGGTCTTATAAGGTCCTATAAGGTCTTAGACCCTGTTCTTTAGAGCTGAACTGAACTAAACTAAACTGAATTGATATTAACTGAACTGAACTGAACTGAACTGAACTAAATGCTCCTGAACTGAACTGAACTGAACTGAACTTAACATAATATTACTAAAATAAATAATAAATAATAAGTACACCCTCCGTCCCTTAATACTCGCACCGGTTTGACCGCTACGGAGTTTAAGGCATTTGAATTGACTTATTAATTTAATGAGTGTTAGCTGATAGTGGGGTATTTTTTTTAATATAGTTAGTCACTAGTAGAAAAAACATCATTTGCAACGCGCATAAAAGGGGCTTTTTGCAGCGTTTTTGGTCGTTGCAATTGTGATGGCTGCAAATACACCTTTTTTTGCAGCGATAAAAAACGTTGCAAAAAATTGAGTAATTACAACTCACATTGCTCAATGCGCGCTGCAAAGTGTAATTTATTTAACTATTTCCATCTTCCGTGCGCTACAAATAATGCATATTTATTATATAAAAAAAATTGCAGCTACAGGAAAGCTGGCACACGTTAAAAAATAAAAAATTATTAACAAAATCGATAATTTATTATAACCAACAAAACATCCACAAATAGCCTATATTTTACATTCCTTTGTAACTTAGGAAGCGTGATATGAGAAATACTATAAAACCCCCAAAATCAATGTCCATGTGTTTAATACAAGTTAAGAGGTCTTCTGCCTTCTCTATCAGCCTTGAGTCCTTGACTTTGGGAGTTGGTGTTTCCTGTATACCATAGTGTGCATGGGTTTCTAGACTTAAAAATCAAAAATTCACATATTCGGAAGTACCTGCATGGTAATTATTTATCATTAGTATACGATAAGACAATATCACCCACAAGTTATGAGTATTGAGCGAAGAAAATGAGAGGCTACAGAAATTCCAACTCAAAAATGCAAGAAGGCAGGAAAAGATATGAACATCAATTATGTACTTAATTCAGAGTCCAATGTGACATTAGCTACAGTTTCTTAATGTAGGAAAAACCTTTGCTAAAAGTAAATTAGCAATATATTAGCAATCTGAAACATTAATGAACAGAAGCACCTAGGGTAGCCCAAAAAGTAGATCCATTGCTAAACGAAGGCCCCTAGGCATTATATATGGAAATCCATAAATTTTCAATACACGAGGCCCAAAATGCAAGGTTTGAAGCTTTGAATAGGGTGACTAAGAGTCTAAGAGCGAACAACATTTAATAATAAAAAGAAATAGCAAGCTAAAACTTGAAGTTCAGAGACTACTCCTGATATTTCTTTCCCTTTTCTACAATTTCAATTATTATAGGAAATGACATATTGTCTCTCCTACTATCTCTTTCCCTTTTATACAATTTCTTGTGGAAATCAACACCAAACATGCGTTCACAATTTCACTCGAATACATGTCACAATATTCGTGCAAAAAATTGAAATGTATGTTACTACTATTGTATTTCGCATATTACTAGTAATGTCAAAAAGAGTTGCATTATTTAATACTAGATGCACAAGACGAGTGTCTTCAATCATTGCTCCATTTCCCACTCGTAGGTCGACTTCTCCTTGCTTAACCTTCTACTTCTTATTCCCTGTGGATTGGAACATAAGTGTGAGCCTCAGGAAATTTAATTAAGAATTAAGAGTAGCAGTGTCAAGTAGGTGTTATCGTACTATTTGATGGTAACAATGCATCACTAACTGGGTATGGTGGGGCACGTGCCCCACCATTATTTGTAAAAACTAGTTACATAGAATATGCGTGACTTATAACAAAAATTCAATGGTCTTGTCACAGTGGTTATTAGTCATTTGCTTCCTGCATGGGATCCTGGGTTCGAATCCTAGTTATGCGTTACTCGCTACTTCTTATTTCTCCTCTCTTTTGTTTTTTTCATTCGTTTGTTTTCCCGTATGTTCAATTGTTTTCCCACTAAATCTATGTCATGATGGACTAGCATATATTGGTTTTAAATTGGATTTGCGACTCCGGTATTGAATTTTATTTTCTAACGTTAGAAATATTTGAACCTACATGGTATTAACCCACGGGGAACAACTATAGTTAAGTACAACTATAAACTAAATTGATGTGATAATTAACTTCGATTAAGGTTTTGTAGTTGATGGGGAAAACGATGCCCTACCAAGTTCAAATTCCTGGGTTCGCCAATGATCACTAGTATGTGTTTATGCCAAATTTCGTATGGACGACCTTTGGTTGGGACATAGACGACTAGATTAAATATAGCAAATAAATAACAAGAAATAAAGGGCGGAAAATAAAGAGAGGCGAGACAAGAGATGGTGACGCGGAAAACCCGAAAGGGATAAAAACCGCGGGTGGCCATGAGTCCACCAATCCACTATGTTGTTGGCATAAAAAGCCCCATCGAGTACAAATACAATGTTTATTTGCGTATATGTAGACATAGCTAAGAATGAAGCATAAATGGGAGAAGGTATTTACACGAAGAATAATGGGTTAGGGATTGTCAGGAAAGGTAATTGCTAATAAGTATTTATCATCGGTGTATATGGCGTAGCCTTTGTAATGTCAGGGATGTTGGCATATGAGAAAGAGTGGATTAAGGGAAAGGTATAGAATAAACAATAGTAGTTCGTTCTCTTGAGTGGCATGCTTTGTGAGTTATATATATAAGAGAAAGAAGCTTACTCTCATTCGTAAGTTAGTGGGCTACGAGGAAGGTAATGGTGTCGTGGGGTTAACACCATTACGAAGGGAAGTATTTAGTGGAGGGTGCTAGTTTGACAGTCGGTTTATCGTCGGTCTTCCCCTCTCTTCTCATTATAGACTGATGGTATTTATATAGAACTCTAGGTCTTGTATTGTTGAGGTAGTTATGCTAGTAGTGCTCCTTGAATTGCTCAACTGATTCCTTGATCTCCTCTAATCGTTTGCTTGATCTTTGATAACCTCTTTGACCTTGTCCAACAAGTCTTCCATGACTCAGGCATAACTGTTCCTTAAATATAGGAACCGACCACGACACTTGCGGTACGAAACGACCCATAACAATAGCCCCCATTTTCCTAACTGTAGCGAGCCGAAAGTTAGGAAAATAATCTTCAAAGTCTGTCACCACGTTCATTTGCTGTCGACGCTAATCTGTCATTGTCTTCGTCTTGTCCGTCGTCTTCCATACTTAATCTTGATCAGTGGCGTCGCAACTTGGTGTCATCCATGATTTTTGACAGCACTTGATGTCATCATGCGTATATTGGCGTCTTCATGTTGGCGTTGGTGTCCTTAGCTTAATTAGACGTAAACCTGACATCTTGTGAAAGAATCGTCCCTCTTAACGAGCGTGAGACAACAGAATGTAATTCTCAAAAAACCTGTGCGAAAACATATATGTTAAGACACAACGTTAGTTAGGTATCTAGCGTCATGGCCAACTTTTGTATCTTCGTCTGTCGTTTGATATTTGCGGGCGTCACGGCCAACTATTGTACCTTAGTCCGTCGTTTGATGTTTACAGGCGTCATGGCCAACTGTTGTATCTTAGTCTGTCTTCTGATGTTTACAGGCGTCATGGCCAACTGTTGTATCTTAGTCTGTCGTCTGATGTTTACAGGCGTCATGGCCAACCGTCGTATATTAATCTGTCGTCTGATGTTTACAGGCGTCATGGCCAACTATTGTATCTTAGTCTGTCTGATGTTTTTACATGTGTCATGGCCAACTGTCGTATCTTAGTCTGTTGTCTGATGTTTACAGGCGTGCCTCTATTGTCACTGTTGTGCGACATCTATCGTATGAAGGCGATATAAGCTTCTTCAATCGTTCGTAGTCTTGCGAAGAATTTAGAGAAGAAAGTTGCGTCGAGTGTGCGTATGGTTGAATCGTTTTAGATGGTTGCAATGTCATGTGAGGATAGGTAGCAGACGACTGAGTTGAAGTTACAGGTGAATGAAGTGGATGGTTCGAAGCAACCTTATGACGAATGTCAAGAAGAGTCGAAGGGTTGTGAGGTTTCCTATAACACGAGGACAAGGGATAAGATGTTTGGATGGCGCAATCTATGGAAGGAGACTTTAGCCTATGGGATATTCAGAACAATAGTTTAAGTAGGACATGAGCATTCTGGGTCGGCTTTGTTTTTCGTCAGTGTTGAGGGGGAAAGACGTGTGTTTCTCTGTTTTGTATTTGGCGATTGGTTAGGCGTTTGGACAAGCGTCAAGGGTGCATACACGTCGTTAGCTTAAAATGTTGTTTACGCTGTCTCTGTTGTTCGTTGTGGAATAGATGACACCTGTGAGGTACTCAAAGAGCGAAGTTATGTGCACATAAATAGTACCTGCGTCGTCTGTAGTGGTCGCACTTAGAAGCGACATGTCGTCGTTGGGATCCAATAAGTTTAAGGGTCATGACCATGGAGACGTTGTCGCTTGTAGTTGATAGCGTCGTTCGTTGATGTCGTCTTCTGATGATGTCGTTCGTTGCTGTTGTCGTTGGTGATATCGTCAACAAGTGATCTGTAGAGAATATCAAGGTAGAGGTGGACGTTTGCTTGATGCGATGTTAGCGTTGATTTTCAAATAAATAAGATGAAACATAAATATAATATAATTGCGTTTGCAAAGATTTATTCAATGCGACAGATAACAAAAACTGAAATTGAACTTTAATCGCAGTGTAGTGAAAAATGTAATAAATTAATTAACGCACGAAGTAAGTGTTAGATATTACTTAATATGGGCTCGTGTAACGAAATTACGTCGTGTCGCTGACCGTCCCTTGATGACGATTCTACAATCAACATCATTGTCCTGATATCGTGACACCTCTCGTCGCCGATCTTGTTTTCGTTCCTGAGATCATTGTCATCGCTTGTACCACCGTCGTCACATCTGGCGTCGTCCCGTCACGTTGAATGAGGTCGACGCATCGCTGGTCTTGACACTGTCCATTCCAACGTTGGTCGACTTATTGGTTGATCCTTTCTTGTTAATCGGTTGACGTCCTATCACTTGTCGTCTTTGGGAAACCCAATGACTTCTCTTTATCCGCCTATTTCGACATGTGATAGTGGTTGAGCCCCCAATGTTTGTACATTTGTCTTAGCGTCGTACCTGTTACCAAAATCTCACGACAAGATCACCATGAAAATAAATTGTATCACATCGTTAGTTAAATTTCAAAGTTGTAATAAGTATATTAAACTGAACAGGAGTATGTACTATCTTGCCCCCCTGTGGCGGCTTTAGGAAGATATCATGACTGAAGTCGGCCACAGATATGATGACGTTCGTTTATATTTGACGCCGTACATGCGTGCCAGCATGATGCAACCTCTAAACGTCCTGTTAAGTCAAATTACCTCGAAAGAATTTGATAAAATGGTTTAGTCATTAGAGAAATCGAGATATTCATGGTGCGATGCAATAATTTATTAGCTAACTTGATGAATGTTGAATACGAGACATATTAATACAAGAGAACAACAATGAATGAATTGAAATGAGAAAGTGTGTGAAAAATAGTTTAGAAGTTACTCATGTGTCATCATGGTCATTGATGATGATTATTCGACATTCCGATTTCCTTAGCTTTCTCGGTAGAGGCTGGTGGCGTCGTGTCATCGGTCATTTCCATCTCGTGGCGTCGGGGCATACCGTCATGATCAAGGTAATCTGTTGTCATACATACTAACGCGTATAGTCGCGGCATGTCGTTAGTGAATGAAAAATAGTTGTCACGGATGATATATGAGAAAATTTCAATAGGATATGAGGTGTTAGTTTATAAAATTTTGACGTCACTAATAAATGAATTAAGTCACTCATACCATTCGATTGTGTTGATGACCCTCACGATCTGCGATGTACGTGGCAGCGACAATACGTGTATATTATAAATAAAAGATAACTCACTTCGAAAGTATGTTCGTACCTTTAGCCCCCATTGATATTCATGTATCAATCAACGATCTGTTGGCGAACTTACGAAGAAATATATTGTTAAAATAAAGATGTTCGATAATTACTTCTACGTACCATGTTTAACGCCAAGAAACTTCTTGTCGTCATAGGGGTAACCAGAATGGTCGCGTCCTGCTGTCGTGACTTGCTGTCGTGGCGTCATGTTGTATCGTCGTGACCTCATGTCGTGTCGTGACCTCGTGTAACACTTCTAACGTTGGTCGCCTGCTTTACTCACGACCTTGCCAAGCGACACGTCAGTACCTGTAGACAAGACAGTACCTTGTCACCTGCATTCTAACGTCGGTCACCTGATGTACTCATGACCTAGCCAAGCGACACGTCAATACATGTAGACAAGACAATACTTGGCGACACGACATGATCAAACGACAAGTGGTGACGATGTTAGTACAAAAAGTAGGATAACAACGTATAGCATATATTTCAAAGTGCTTTTGGAAATTAAAACAAGCAAAGTATACTGTATAAAAAGAAAATCAAGTATACTATATGAAAATTAAATGAGATAGAGTATACTATATGCTCCCCTGTGGCGACTTCAGGACAACTACAAATTCTCCTATTTGATACTTGGACTGAAGTTAGCCACAAAATCTAGTATTGCCGACAATTTGTTGCTGAATCTCCATTTGTCGCCTTCGTTTTTGGAGACGTCGTCGACTGATGTGGAGGTGACGTCGGACGAAACTTTGTTGACGTCATGTCATTGGTGGATGACGTCACGTGTTCGCATCTGTTTTAGTGACAACAAGGACTAGAAACAATATTAGTTTAAATTAAAATCACTGGGGTTGAGTTTTATACCATACTTCTCGCGACGTCAAGTGATCAAATCGTCTCGAGATCTTATCAAGGTACGAGACAACTCATATTGTATCTTGTTTGTGGTGACATCTGCATGATGGTCCATGACGTCTATTTTCGATGTCATCAAGCGTTGGTGTCGTTGTTGTCACGATATGCATCATCTAGGTTGAATTCGACCACTGCAACGCATCACTTCTAGCGATGACACCTGCTGATGTCGACACCTGATCTGGCGACGACATGTACCCTGACGTCATACCATATTCCATCGACCAACGAGCCTGGCGACGACACCTGACCTGCTGACGACACTTGACCCGTCGACGACGCCTGACCGTCGACGACACCTGACCCGTCGGCGACACCTGACCCGTCGGCGACACCTGACCCGTCGACGACGCCTGACCCGTCGACGACGCCTGACCCGTCGACGACACCTAACCTGTCGCCGACACCTGACCCGCCGACGACACTTGACCCGCGACGACACCTGACCCGTCGACGACACCTGTCATGTCGACGACATGTGCCCTGACGCAGCTCCATCTCATGGTGGCGACACAGTATGACGACAATCCCTCACCTGGCGGTAACTTTATTGGTGAGCCCAAGTGGGTCGAATATTGTGTTTGTGAGGATATTTGTGGATATGTGTTTGAAGATAAATCTAGCCATCTCCCCACAGACGGCGCCAAACTGTTTATGCCAAATTTCGTATGGACGACCTTTGGTTGGGACATAGACGACTAGATTAAATATAGCAAATAAATAACAAGAAATAAAGGGCGGAAAATAAAGAGAGGCCAGACAAGAGATGGTGACGCGGAAAACCCGAAAAGGATAAAAATCGCGGGTGGCCATGAGTCCACCAATCCACTATGTTGTTGGCATAAAAAGCCCCATCGAGTACAAATACAATGTTTATTTGCATATATGTAGACATAGCTAAGAATGAAGCATAAATGGGAGAAGGTATTACACGAAGAATAATGGGTTAGGGATTGTCAGGAAAGGTAATTGCTAATAAGTATTTATCATCGGTGTATATGGCGTAGCCTTTGTAATGTCAGGGATGTTGGCATATGAGAAAGAGTGGATTAAGGGAAAGGTATAGAATAAACAATAGTAGTTCGTTCTCTTGAGTGGCATGCTTTGTGAGTTATATATATAAGAGAAAGAAGCTTACTCTCATTCGTAAGTTAGTGGGCTACGAGGAAGGTAATGATGTCGTGGGGTTAACACCATTACGAAGGGAAGTATTTAGTGGAGGGTGCTAGTTTGACAGTCGGTTTATCGTCGGTCTTCCCCTCTCTTCTCATTATAGACTGATGGTATTTATATAGAACTCTAGGTCTTGTATTGTTGAGGTAGTTATGCTAGTAGTGCTCCTTGAATTGCTCAACTGATTCCTTGATCTCCTCTAATCGTTTGCTTGATCTTTGATAACCTCTTTGACCTTGTCCAACAAGTCTTCCATGACTCAGGCATAACTGTTCCTTAAATATAGGAACCGACCACGACACTTGCGGTACGAAACGACCCATAACAGTATGTATCTTGCTCCCTTAACAATAACACTATCTTAGGCCAAGTGTTTCTTCAGTTTATTATTGGTGAATGTCATATACATCCTGATGTGGTTCGACCAAGAGATCGCTTCTCCGGTGGTATTTGAGAAGCATCTTCCATAAACTGTAAAACAAAGTAACACATTTAGTGTACTGTTCGAAATATGTCTTTAATGAAAAATCTTTAACTTTCTTCAATAAACATAAAGATTTGGAAGCCATAACTAGAACTAAAAGTACAGTTCATACAAAGATACTGAATGACGAAGATATAGAATGATAAAATAACGAGAGCTTGTTTGTGAATTGTGAAGCATGAAAAATTCATAGAGGAGAAGAGATTACCTTTATCAAGTTTCTTCTTATGTTATTCTCCTCCTTAAGGTCCTTAATTTGCGTTTCTAGCTTTTCAATATGAGCCTATATATATGGTAGTAAGCGTTAAATGGAGGTGATCGACATGAAAATGGGTAGATTAGTGAAGAAGTATGATAAATTCAGAGCTAACCTTTACTTTTTTGTAAGCAGCAGCAGCAGATTCTCTGTTCCTGATCTTTTGGCGGTGTTTTTTAAGGCTAATCTGATCAGGCGTTGGCTCAAAGCCTTTTCTCTTCCTTCCTCTAGGGATACTTTGCATTGAACTCAGCTTGCTTTCCACATACCTCCAGCATTTGCCTCCACAACATACCCCTTTCGGAACCCTCAAATTTCCATCCACTTTCTTAGTAAAGTAATCAGCAGTGGCTTTGTTTATGTGAGCTGTGTTGTCTATTTCCATTTGCAGACTAGCCGGGATCTCAAAATCAATAAATTCTAAGAATGACGGATCTAAAGGTGGAAGATGATGTTCATCCAAGTTAATTAGGTCATAGGTGTTCATATTTTCGGCATGAGGAGGTACTAAAATGTCTGAACATGAGGATCCTATGATTAGTGGATCATTAGTGTAGTTCATTTCTTTAGTTAGCTCATAACCCAACTCTTCTAGTAGTGTTAACGATGGTGTGGGGGGGTATGCAATGTTGTGAATTTGAGTTGGTGATTCGATATCCATGTTTAGGTTCTCTAGGCTGAAATAAGAGGACTCAGTAGTAGTTGTTGTGTCACTCAGCTCAATGTAAACAATGTTCTCTTCATTAGAGGGTTTCATGTTTTTGTTCTCTTCAGTTTCATGAATTTGGTCTGACAACATCTCAAGCTGCTTCCATATTAATGTGTTCGAACCTGAAGCCTGAATCTTTCTGACATTCAGCTGATTAGAAACAAATTCCTGCTCCATTTCTTCTATCCAAGACATATTTTTTCCTGAATTCAGCTTTGTTACCGACTCTGAGTCGTCATACGGTGGTAAAAACTCTCTTTCAAACTCCTCAAAATTGTATAACAGCTGCTGTTTTCGAAGTTCCAGAAAATCCATAGTCCTGTAATTCCCCTGTATCATTCGTAAAACACCCTTGATTAGTATAGTATGTACGTCTGTCAACGTCTGTAACTATAACACAATGAACAACAGATTAACAAAACAATCTGATAGTTCATCATCTGATCAGTAACTGTATCAATCACAGTGAGATACCGATTAATTGTATACAAAAACTGCGTGAGTACGAAATTTGAGTGGTAACCTGAGTTGGTTAAGTTGTAAAGCAAGTTCTTCCTAGAATTAGTTATTGTTCAAGCAAGTTTATATGATAGTGTAGGTGTGAGGAATTTCAAGCACAAGTTTTCTGTCTATTCTTGTTGTTATTAGCAAAGCTGTACTTTGTCAGAGTTTTCTGTACTTTCTGTGTACTAATTATTCATGTAATATGACTTGCCTCAATACATTTCTTATTTAACTTCCTGATATTTCTTCATCTAAATTCCAAATCATCATTCTTTTTATGTATTTTTTATCTTTCAAGAAAGAAATACTCCCAATGAACTTTTCTAACACATTTGCTGAGCAACTAGCTTGGTGAAGGTGATTTGTGTAAATGTCCTCAAGTAAAAGTTATCTTATTTTTTCGTTTTTAATTGGAAAAACTAAAATGATGGCATCTATTATTTGAATTCTGTATGCAAATTTGACTTTTTATATGAAATTCGATTTATAAAATCTCTACGGGAGTTCCTTTTATCAAAAACTTATACATGGCGATCTTATATAAAACACTAACTAATTATCGATTTAAATAGTTCTTCAATGTAATTAAATAGTTATATTCTACTATAATTGATTATACTCTCCTAACAAAATAATTATACTTTCTAATCAAATAAGTACAGTTTCTAGTGAAACAGATATATTTTTTTAATGCTGACATTTGTCGTTTTACGGGTATATGGGTATTATAGGAGACCTATTCTAAGCGGGTTGAATGCACTTTTACAAAATTTAATGTTTTTACCATACATAAAACATATTGTAATGTGTAAAGTACGTAATCTTATGATAAAAGAGGAGTTCTAGTGATGGTGGTTTATGACTTAATCAGAAGAAGGCGGATTAATTAGAAGAAGGTGGATTTAGAGGGATAGTTCTTTATGTTAATGCTATTTTTTTTGGGTCAAAATGAGTCACTACATTACTTAGGGGTGATAATTTCTGATCCGACCTTATAACCCGACTCGAACCCGACCTAAAGTTACTGAGAGAAACTCGAATCCGATCTGAACCGAACCCGACTGACCTGAAATCATCCGATTTGGCCCATTTATCATATTTTGTAGTAATATTAAGTTTTATAATATTTCTGATATTTTTTGACACAACCTGAAATAGACCCAAAACCAAACCCGAACCTGACCTATTGACCTGAATTGCCACCAGTAGATAAAACCATCAGAACATACAACATCTAATAAATGTGCTGATCAGCTTCCACCCCAATGTGGAACAAAAACACAGCTACCAATTGCACAAACACTACTTAAAGTTAATGTTTCCGAAAGAGAAATGTCATTTGAGGATGAAATGATGGTAGTTTTGCAAGGGGGTGAGGTTAACTCCTTGATGGAAATGTCATTTGAGGATGAAATGATGCTAGCTAGTTTTTTTTTGGGGGGGGGGGATGAGGTTAACTCCTTGATGCAACAACCTCAGTTGGTCCTTGGCTTTCTTTACCTATTTACACTAATATAAACCTGGTCCATGCTAACTTAGCGTGGACCAGGGCAACGGAGTAATTTGTATGGGTAACATATATATGTAACTGTCACGTGACAATTATTTTGTAATTTTAAATAGTAACTATATGCGTATTACAGTAACTATGTGTTTTAAAGAGTTACTATGTGTTTTGAAGAGTTTTAATGCGATTTCTGTCTAGCCCACTTTATATACGTTTTAAACTTTTTTATTTTTTCAAATTTTCCGATCTACATTCTGTTCATTCTCTTTCATTTTCTCTCTCTTCATTTTCTCTCTATGCTTTTCAAATTTTAGCCCAAATTTCTAGGTTTTGTTCGATTTTCTTCGTAATTATCTTATAATTCTTATGATTGGATCTATTAGACGAGGAAACATTGGAGGAAGTAGTAGATCAAGAAGGAGTTTCGTCGTTGCTGAAATCGAATCGAAGAATTTGCGCTCGCCTACAAATCTTCGCAAGAATTTTTAGAGATCACATCTCGGTTTGTTGTTTTTTAAAAGAATTTTAAGCCTATTTTTATTTAAAATTGAAAATATTTGTTGTTTTGAAGAAATTAATGTTTATGTTTTACCGAAGTATCGTTTTCACTTCGCGAATTCAATCAGTGACTTCACGATTTTAAATAGTAACTATATGATTAATACAGTAACTATATGGTTTAAAGAGGTAATATGTAATTTTAATGGTTACTATATGTGTACAATAGTTACTATATTATTTTAATGGTTACTATATGTGTACAACAGTTACTATATGTGTACAACAGTTATAATTTTGTTGAGTGATTCGAAATGTTTGTTGTTTTGTTGAAATTAGGGTTAGTGTTTCACATAGTTAGTATATAAATGATATAGTCACCTTTAATTTATGTTGCGAAATAGTGTTTTTAATAGTCACTAGAATGTTCGTTGTGTTTATGTTAGTAGTAGTTTTTAGAGTAACTATATTTTTTTTAAAGTTACTATAACTTTAAAACAGTAACTATGTGTTTAAAATAATCACTATATTTTTTAGAAAGTTATTATAAGTTTAAAACAGTAACTATGTGTTTAAGATAGTTATTATGTTATGAACAGTTTATAGTGACTTTTTGATAAATAATAGTTACTATACGATTACATTATTTACTATGTTATTTAGAGTATGTATTTGTCCGCTTCTTAGATAGTGACTATATGATTATAATGGTTATTATATGTGTTCAATAGTCTATATTTTAATAATAGTCACTATATGTTTTATATAGTTACTATATGGTTTATATAGTTACTATATATTTGATATTTGTATAAGAAAATAATACGAAGTATCAATCACATGTTATTCCAGGTCCTAAAGTTGCACTATCTAGTGACGAATCTCCAAAAATACTTTACAATATCATTTGTATAAGAAGAAATAATGCCTTAAATTTAGAAAAAAGAGACAAAGACTGTGAACTTTAAGAATTGATGCAGCAAAGCACAAGAGGTAGAAATAGTGTTTGTTGTTTGGGTGAAATTAGGATTAGTGTTTCATATAGTTAGTATATAAATGATATATAGTTACCTTTAATTTATGTTGCGAAATAATGTTTTTAATAGTCATTGGAATATTCGTTGTGTTTATGTTAGTAGTAATTTTTAGAGTAACTATATTTTTTAAAAAGTTACTATAACTTTAAAACAGTAACTATGTGTTTAAAATAGTTACTATATTTTTTAGAAAGTTATTATAAATTTAAAACAATAACTATGTGTTTAAGATAGTTACTATGTTAAGAACAGTTTATAGTGACTTTTTGATAAATAATAGTTACTATACGATTACATTATGTACTATGTTATTTCGAGTGTATTTTTGTCTGCTTCTTAGATAGTGACTATATGATTATAATGGTTACTATATTTGTACAATAGTTACTATATTATAATAATAGTCACTATATGTTAAGCTAGTTGTTGTGTGATTATAATGGTTACTATATGTGTACAATAGTTACTATATTATTATATTAGTTACTTTGTCTTATATAGTTACTATATGTTTGAAATAGGTACTATGTTTATTTTATCATGATTTTTTACCATATGTTTATTTTCTTCAATAGTTACTATATTATTTATATAGTTATTATATGTTTGAAATAGATATTATGTTTATTTTATCATGACTTGTTACCATATGTTTATTTTCTTTAATAGTTATTGTACGTTTTATATAGTTACTATATTTTTTAAATAGGTACTATGTTAGTTTATTATGTTATGTGCATGTTTTTATGTTATTCTATATTTTTAATGATATAGTTACTGTATTATGGATAGAGTTACTATATTATTATCACATCAACTATGTCTGCAACTCTGTGACTAAATGACCATCAATAATATTTATAGATATTATATCTTGTATTATAGTAACTAATATGTTTGGTATAGTTTTTTATGTATATTAAAATGTTCTTTTTATGTTCTTTGTTGTCTTCTATGTTATTAGTAATAAGAGTTACTATGTTATGATCACAACAACTATATGATCATAACAATAACTATATCTACAACCTTGCTTGTATATGACTATCATTAATATTAAGAGTTACTATATCATGTATAATAGTAACTATATATTTTTAATAGTTATTATCTTATCATTATGTTCTTTTTATGATCTTTCTTTGTACTCCATGTTATTATTAATAAAAGTGACTATATTATTTTGACAGTAACTATATGACTATAACAATAACAATAAATAATATATGCAATTCTGCAAGTATTTTACCATCGTTAATTGTAAGAGTTACTATATGATGCATAATAGAAACTACACGTTTTACATAGTTACTATGTTATTTTTTCATATTTAAATGTTAAATTATTAACTTAGTTTAAATATTATTGATTCAGAAATACAAAGATGATGCACCCAGAATTGAAAGCGTGCTAAGAATAAATTCTGCAAGGAAAACAAAAGCAGGAGGAGAAGAAGAAAATCCTGACAACAATGGAAACCAAGAACGTGGTAGAGGGAGGACATGATGTGTTGGTGGAAA
Organism: Spinacia oleracea; assembly: GCF_020520425.1. Taxonomy (NCBI): domain Eukaryota; kingdom Viridiplantae; phylum Streptophyta; class Magnoliopsida; order Caryophyllales; family Amaranthaceae; genus Spinacia; species Spinacia oleracea. The sequence continues at coordinate 37,766,615 of NC_079487.1, read as the reverse complement.
AAAGAGACGTGGTCCACGTGGACGTGTCGATTAGTATTTTTTAGTTCAAAAAACATTTGAGTTTAACATGGTTTATTTAATAGATGCAAAGACTTAGAATGTCGTAGCTAAAACAACTAACCAAGTAGTTAATGTTTTCTTTATTATTGTTCAAGAGTTATAATTACTGTTACTTTTGATATAGTTACTCTTTTATATTTCAGTAATTATGTGATATATAATAGAAAAAATTACTATATGACCTCTAAACCATCTATATCATATTGTTTATTTTTATAATATAGTAATTGTTTTACAGCTAAATTTATTTTTCTATATAATATAGTTATTCTTTGGATAAATTACTATATTATTATTATTATTATTATTATTATTATTTATTTCATAGTTACTATTCTGAAAATGTAGTTACTTTACAGAACCTATAGTTTCTATAATTTACTGTTTTTGATTTACTGTTAATGTCTGCAAGAATGAATATATAGTAGTAATTATTTTACAGTTAAAATTACTTTTCTATATGATATAGTTACTCTTTGGATATAATAGTTATTCTTATCATTATTATGTTCATAGTTATTATTCTGGAGATATAGTTACTTTACAGAACCTATAGTTTCAATAATTTACTCACTGTTAAAATTACCTAATTACCCTGGTCCATGGTATTCTTATGGTGGACCGGGTCCATGCAAGTGGAATTGTTCTTTACCACATAATCCACCTCCTTCAGCTGTACTCTTCTTCTTGACTTCAAACAAAGGCTTCCTTGGCTTCTTAGCAATTCCCTGCATTTTTCATAGAGATTAGAAAACCATGTTGTTGTTGTTTCTTCATCATTGATGCTGTCAACTGCTACTTTGCAATATTGTGACCCTTTTCTACTTCCTCACACTGACCCATGAAATTGCAAGGAGTATATCTTGTGTAATCCCCCGTAAATTTATAAATTTTATTAATATTTTTAACGTATAATTAATTATATTTAAATGAAATTTGTGAATTTTAGAAATAAATATTTATTTAATGTATATTTATTTTATTTAAATGCATTTTAAATATTTTAATGATTTATGAAATCAAACATTTTTTTAGAATCATAAGTCGAAAACGATTTGAAACATATATAGAAACACTTAAGTTTTAGAAAAGTATTTCTAATCGCGTTTGAACTCGAGCACTTTTAAAATTAGAAAATTAATCTTAATCCTAGCCCAATTAAAATACCTAAACCCAAATAAACCCCCTAAACCCAAAAGTTTACTCACAATTATTTCTCTCTCACCCAAACCCACATAATTTTCTAATTTCACTTCCCTCTCTCTCACGTCTGCCTTCCCTTCTTCCCCTTCAAGTTCTTCTTTTTCTTCTTCCTTGCTTAAGCCAACAACCACCTCCGACAACCCTCCACCACAGCCCAGCGTCGCCGTGGCCGACCACCTACCCCCGTCGACCGCCGCTCTAGCCGTCGCTGCAGTCAGGCCTTCACTTTTCTTCTCCTCCTCTTTTCTTTCTCATTTCCCTTGCTTCTCTCGCAAGCAACCACCACCGAAGCACGCTACCAGTCCCGCCGGCCACCTGCGCCGCCTGCCACCGCCGAGCAGTCAGCACCGGCGCTGCCCTGCTGCCATCAGCGTCCTTCCTCTCTCCTTTGGTTATTTCTTCCCCCTTCAATTTATTTAAATTATTATTTATGTTTTAATAAATTAATTAATGTTTTCATGATTTAAATTATTAGTTTTGATGATGTATATTTAGAATTCAGATTATATGTTGATATTATAAATTAGTTACTTTCAGATTTGTTAATCATGTTTAAGTTAGGGTTTTAATTATCTTTTGTCATTTTAATTTATGTTTTCTTGAAGTAAATTTATAGTTTTAATGGTTTAATTATAGATTTCAAATTATATGTACTACATAATAAAGTTATTAATTTTCAGATTATATAATTTTGTTAAATGAGGGTTTTACATTATTAAAGCATGAATTTTTTGGGGTTTGATAGTTTTAAATTCAGAGTTGGATGATTATAAATTCTGAAAGTTATTATTTTTATGATTTTAAACATGTTGGATATATTTTGGAGTAATTTGAAATTATTTTATATTGCTGGAATTTTTATAAGGGATGCTTTATTGGAGTTTAGGACGATTTGTGATCATTATGGTAATAATCACTATGTTAGGAGGTTTAGTAGTTAAGTTTTGATATTGGGGAATGTTCTAAATATGTTTAGGAAGGGTTTGAAGTACTCTAATGTTGCTGTAAATTCATGGAGGTTTCATGTGAATTTATATTGGTTGTTCTAGGTGGAGAATTCTCTATAGGCGACTCTTGAGATTGTTAAAGTGGCCTGTCAATTTGTTTATACAAGGTACGTACATGCCTATGTGTTTGTGGATATGGTACTATGATTGAAACTTTTGTGGGAACTTTGTTGGTGATGATGTGTCACCCTTTCCTCGGAGGTATCAAGTATGCGTTGACACGACCTTCTTGCAACCTGCAAAACAAGAAGGAGACGAGTAAGGAGACATCTTCCAAAGCGGTGGTGGATGCCGATCTTGCTGCTGACACGACTGCCAGGAAGGAGACGAGTAAGGAGTCAGGTGATCCTTCTCCTTCTAAGGTTAAGTCGCTGCCCCAATCTCCATTTGTATCTCCGCCGATGGCCCTAGGTAAGAATTTGTAGTTTTAATGAGCAAGGCGTCCTTCATGTACTTAGTAGTTTTGCTAATGCTTGTTTTATATGTCGATGCAGCTGGTCTTGATTTTCAACGGATGAGGAAGGCTGAGGTGGTGGAAATTCCCCCCTCCGGCTGGTTTTAGCTCGGAGGATAAGGATAAAATCCTTTCCACCGTGTATGCCGCGATCCCCAAAGAGTATGTGAAATCTCTTCCGGGGATTGGAGAAGGGTTCTTTGGAGCCATGCAGTCCCTTGTGCTGGATGTGAGTCCTCAAAAGCCTTCTTTCTTTATAATTGGTCTCCCATGTACCTTTGTCGTCTTATGCAGCCGGCTAATTATTTTTCGTTGTATAGTTGTTTATCGGGTTTGCTGAGGCTCGGGAGTACCGTGTTAACATGCACCATGGTCTGCTTGATCACAAGGATCAATTTGAGAACCACGAGAAATATGTTGAGAAGAAGGCAAGGCAAATCCGTGCTAAAATGGACGTGGTCATCAAGCCGCAGACTTCCGCTCTTCAGCAGGCTGAGGCATGTGCCAAGGAGTATGAGGAGAAGCTCAAGGAGCATGAAGAGAGACTAGTTGGGCTCAAGGCTGGGTATGCTGCTGTCTCCGAGCGTGTTACCAACTTCACCACAAAGGTAGACGTCCTCAAAAAGAAGCTTAAGACTACCCAAGATGAAGGGAATACTATCCGGGGAGAGGTCGCTAGCTCTTTCAAGCTTGGGGAGGAAGCCTTCATGGAGGGTGCTCGGCGAGCTTTAGACCAGGAAATGGAGGGTAAGGACTTCTCTTGGTTCAAACGTCGGATTTCGCACCAGATGGTAGTCACTGTAGCCCAACGCCTCGGGCTTGAGCCTCCTGAGTTTCTTACTAATGAAGAGGAGGAAGAGGTAGAGGAGGAGGAGATGAATTCCCCTGCTGAGCAGGACGTTCAGAATGGCAGCTCAACCACTCCTCATCTTTAAAAATATTTTCCTGGATTGTTTGTTGGTTTCGCAGCGCCATGGGGGCTTGTATTAACACTGGTGCCTTATGAGCACCTTTAATTTGGTTTTTTTGCGCCTTGGGCGCATGTATGAATATTTATGCCTTTTGTGCACTTTTTATTTCTTATGTTTTATGTTTGTCTTATTCGACTTTTGGCTTAGATTTGCGTTTTTCTCAAGGGCCTTCTGAGGGCTTCTCTCTTTGGGGAAATCTTGACTTGGAATGGGCGTTTTTTACCACGTTTAGAAGGTAATCAAACTAATTGGGGCACTAATCTAGGACACTTCTCAGGGCGACAACCAATTAGTCTTTTTTGACGCCGGTCAGTGAGAAGGCGTCAATGTTTATTGACTACTTTAACGAGTTAGTATTTGTTGAATAAAGATTGAGTTTTACGCCTTTTCATAGGTAGGAGACTAGGAGTCTCTGTCTATTGACATCCTATTGTGCCGTAGAGATAAGTAAAATTTCAGACTTCATTTTATGACAAGAATATAACTAATTAAATTTAGTTCAATGTTAGCCCAGATAACCACCTAGCTTTTACGAAATATAGGTCGTTTTGTTGGCGCTTCACAAATATTTTCCGTTTTGGTTGGTTCTTACATAACACTAGCCGTCTAGTTGGCTCTTACACAATACTTGCCGTTTTGTTGGCTCTTACATAATAGTGGCTGTTTTGTTGGCTCTTACATAATACTGGCCGTTTTGTTGGCTCTTACATAGTACTAGTCTATTGAGTGAGGAATGGTTTAGCCACTTTCTTCAATCTTGACAGGAATTCTTTCCATAATTTTTGGGAGACTCTCTTCGTGCTTCATTTTGACTCCGCTTTCGGCTGGCTCCTTCCTCAATACGCACGGATTGAGGGCAGTTAGGTAGCAGTCTTGTTTAAGAGCATTAGATGAGCGATAACCACAGCTTTTATCTTGTTTAAGGTAGGGCGCCCCAGGATTACATTGTATGATGTTAGGTCCTTAACAATCAGGAAGTTCACATTCATTTTCCATCCATCGTTGCGTCCCTCTATCCTCACGGATAGTGATATGACGCCTACGGGGTGTATAATGCTTCCCTCGAAACCAATGATGGGATAATGAATGCTTTCGATATCCTTAGGATCATGCATCAGACGGTTTAGACATTCCTTGGTCATTATATCAGACGAACTTTCCGTGTCTACAAGTATACGCTTTACCCTCATGTTGGAGATCTTGATTTCTATCACTAGTGGGTCATCGTGTGGAGTGGCTATGCATCCTCCATCAGACTCACAGATTTCAATTCTGGGGAAAGGGTCGATTGGTGATTTCCCTAAGAGAATTATTTGTCCTAGTCTCCGAGCATAGTCTCTTTGTCCCCTCATGGTAGGTCCACCGGAGGCAGGGCCTCCTGATATGACGGCTACAAATCCCCCATCGGTTTGATTTCCTTCTCTAGTTGAAATGAGTGATTTGTTCTTCTTGTAGTGGCTCTTTCCCACGCCATGGGTGTTTCCTCTGTAGGTAATTTTTTTAAGTGCCCTTTGGATGCCAGTCCGTCCAAGTCCCTTTTCAGACTCCTACAATCTTTGATGTCATGACCTATATCTTCGTGGAATTGGCAGTATAACTTAGGGTCTCGACTTTCAGCGGGGGACTTCATCGGGAATGGTCGCTCTAGATAAAAAATGGTCCCTACGTCCACAAGGATGGTAAGGAGATATGTGTTATACTCAAATAATTCTTTCTCCTATGGACGTCCCCTCTTTTTTCCTATAGAGGCAGGGTCTTGCTCCTTAGATATTGCTCAGGCGCCTCTCTATCCTTACCGTCTTTAGATACACTGCATATTTCAGTTGCGTTTACGAATGCCTCGGCTTCATCAAGGACTTCAGCCATTGTGCGCACACTCTTCTTGACTAAATCAAACTTGAACGATCCCTTCTTTAAGCCCCTGATGAAGTTATCGAAAGAGACCCCATCTGGCAAGTCTGGAATCTGTTCGGCCTCCAGATTGAAGCCCTTGAGGTAGCTTCTCAAAGACTCGTCCTTCCCTTGCTGAATGCAGCCTAGATGCATACTCGTCTTTATTTCTTCTTTGTATGCCATGAGCCTTGTGGAAAATAATATCTCTAGCTAGCTCATTGAAGGAGGTGATTGAGCCTGCAGGTAGTCTTTCAAACCGTTTGGATGCTACGCCTTTGAGAGTGGCCGGAAAATGTTTGCACCATGTAGCCTCATTGGTTCCTTGCACGTACATGTGGTGACGGTATGCGACCAGGTGCATATCTGGGTTAGAGGTACCGTCATAGGCCTCTATGGTAGGAGTCTTCACTTTGGGTTCCTTAGGAGTATTCATTATAGCTTCGCATAAAGGGGTACTTATATGCCTTAATATCAGGTTGTTCAATCCTTATTGGATGTGATAGGTGGGCTCACGACGACTGGAAGCTATTTTGTGGCGCATGCCCATTCTGGGAGAGGTCATTTGAGTCTGCCCTCGAGTTGAGGGATAGAAAGGACGGGATTCGATCCTGTGTCGGATAATTCGGACTTGGCCTCATAGTGTTCCTGCCGTCCTGTTAACAGGTGTAGGGCAGTGGAAGGATTTAATCGGGAAGCCGGCCGGATTATTTGTTCTCGTCGAACTGGGAGGGCTTGATTGCCTCGGTCCACAGCCGGATGCTCTGTGAAGGGACTGGCGCCCCTGTTAGCTATTGGTCGAGAACTCTCCCCCGCCCTCCAAACATTAGACCTCATCGGCATTCTGTTTATCCGGTTGACGCCAAGGATAAAGGGTCCTTGTGGGACTGTCTTCTCAGCATTGGTACTGTAGATTAACATGCTCCTTCATATTTCCTCTTGCAACGTGGTGCTAATTTGCTAAGTTCGGTTCATTTTTTGCTGGAATCCAGCTAAGATCTCTCGCAGCGTCCCTAATGAAACCGGCAGGTCCAGGTTTTCATCCAGCACATTGTCTTTTATACTGGGACTGAGATGTCCACCAGGAGGGGGTGCCTTAGAGTCCGTCTCTTCTTCAATGATTACTTCGACTTCCTGGACGCGGCGGGGAGTATTCCTTGCATTGGCAATCTGATTGGCTTCTTCTATGTGGCGTTGGCTCCTTTCACGTAGACACCTTTCTCCTGAGTTGCCGCTATGTCCCTCACCCTCAAATTGCAGATCCGCCATGATGTTGTGGGAACATTTTTGGTGATGATGTGTCACCCTTTCCTTGGAGGTATCAAGTATGCGTTGGCACGACCTTCTTACAACCTACAAAACAAGAATATTCCCGTAGGAATATTCCCTCCGATGCCTAAGTAAGTATTGGCTATAGAGAGGAGTAATTTCTAGGGAGAAGGCAGAGCGTAATAGTTTAAGGTAGGTAGGAATGAACTGATTGCCCTTTTACCTTGGGATCTGAATTATTTATAGGACTAGGGTTTTGGGAAGTGTCCCAAAACCCTAGCCATATGATTAGATGGGTACATGTGTCCTTGTCAAGTATAGAGGGCTTAAGGTTCCTTTTTCAGTTTGGGCCTGTCATAGGAAATTTTGGGCCTCTTTTGTTTGTCTTCAGGGATGACTTTGCTAGATGTGTACATCTTCCTAGCATGCATGGGCTACGCGTTGCCCCATGATAGGTCCAAGGTGGAGTTTGCTATTTCTAGGCCAGATTAAAAATCATGTTGAAATTATTTATGAACTTGATTATGTTGAAATTGAAATGTTTAATGCCGTTGGATGAACATGTTGAGCATAGAGTTTATCATGAGAATTATATCATGTTGGCATGGATGATTGATGCAAGCATGTTAGTTTGGCAACTTTATATTATTTTATATTTTTGCATGGATCACGATTGATTGTTGTTCCCTTTTAGTATTTCACTACTTTATGAGGACCGTGGGCCTTGTTTAGTATGTTGATGTTTTACACCTATGAAAGGTGGTTTACCATTGTTAAAGGAAAGATTGAATTAATTGGAATGAATTCTTGATTGAAAGCTTTGTGATCACTTATTTAATTCGAAGATAAAAACAGTTGTGAATACTTGTTGAATATATGATTTATGTGATTGACGAATTGTAGGGTTTTTTTTTTGTGCCAATTGTTTCCCGTTCTACAAGAGGGGCGGTTCTTTAGAAAACCATTGTATTTTTGTACCTCGAAGGAGTCACCACCAAACATTGTTTTAAGTCTCATTTTGAAAGACCGCAAGTGAATCTTTTTTTGGATAAGGCTTTGAATCCTCAAAACGGATGGGTGAGATCCGGGCACGGGAACGAAATGCTTATTCCGCGAGCTTTAGAAATATTCAAGTACGTTGGCACACCATTTTCGAAAATATACCCTAGATTAGACTATGTGGGTTTGAATTTAGAGCAAATAGAATCTCTAATTGTATGGTGGTCACTTTGCTTTAAAGATTGATTTAAAGGAATCTAAGGCCGGTTTGTCCAAGAAATTATCTTTTTTAAGCGTGATGTAACCTTGTATTTTGTTGTATTTAGCATGTGCGGTGATGAAAGCAATAAAGCAAATAAAGCAACATCACAATAATAAATAAAGTGCGGAATTAGTAAATACAAGACCCCCTAGAAATGGACTAGGGAGTAGGTCCACATTGCCTAGAAATGGACTAGGCAAGTAAAGATGTGGAATTGAAAGTGCGGAATTGAAATTGCGGTAATGAAATTGCGGTATTGAAATTGCGGTATTGAAAGTGCGGTATTGAAATTGCGGTATTGAAATTGCGGTATTGAAATTGCGGTATTGAAATTGCGGTATTGAAATTGCGGAATTGAAATTGCAATATTAAAAGGTGCATAATTGAAACTTGTACTTGGGAACATGAGATTCGAACGCCAAGCGGCTCCTTAAAAATAAGTGCGCCCGACACGAATTCAAAGCCAAAAATCTCAACTTGGGAGAGGTTGCTCAACCCAAATATCCTAGACTTTGCATATTGAACTTGAACTTGAAAACTTGAATATTGAAGTATTGAACTTTAAATATTTGAACTTGAAATAATTGAAATTAAGAGGCTTGAATCTCAAAGGCCGGACCTTTTAATGTTGAAAAGGTTAGACCTTTGATATGCTCTCACTTGAAAGGATCCTAGTTTAGGGAAGTAGTCATGAGCAACCCTAAACATGGTGGGATCTTGAAATTTGAAAACTTGAACTTGTATATTGAAAAATGGAGTTTTGAATCTCAAAAGACTAAACCTTTATGAGTTAAAAAGGTGTCATCTTTGATTACTCCATACTTGAAGGTGATTCTAGTTCAAAGAGGTGATTGCAAACAACTTTGAACATCCTTGAATCTTGAAAGTTTGCATTTTTGTATTTTGAAAAAGTTTGGATTTTTGAAAAACATGTATGATTGTTGCAAGTGCCATTTTTAATAATAAAAATGCCAACTTTCTAATCATTTTGAAATGAAAACAACATGATTGATTAGAGTGGGATTCGGATTTACCTATTTAGGTTTAGGCAAGAGCTCCCAATTGCTTAGAATTAGAAATTTTGTATGTGTTTTGAAGGGTTTTTGATTTGTATTTTGAGGCGTAATGTCAGTATTACGACGTTGTATTTCGTTTTTCCTCCCCTTTTGATGCTGAAAATGAGGGGTATTTATAGGAGGAATGGGTGCAAGATGTCAGAACACGCCAGCACAGCACGCCGAGGCAGCGCTGGGCGTTGGTGACGTGGCGTGAATGCCGCCAAAGCAAGGACGCGGGTTCCGTCCTTGTTTTGTCTTGTAGTGATGTACCTTTGTACGAATAGTACTAGGCTTGGCGTTTTGTGTTTTCTTGGAGGTTAAGGCATTATTTTGCGTCTAAAAACAAGCCTTTCTCGGGTTTTGAATTCCGGTTTTACGGGACAGGTCCCGGCATGCTCGGTTTTGTGGGTCGGCGCCCGAACTTGACTTGCCTTATATGATTTTGAGTGGAAAAGGCCTAGTAAAACCAATGGGATGGTCTACTAGATGAGATTGTACTTGGATTTTGAAATCGGATTTTGGAAGTTGTATTTCGTACCGAGTTCCAGGAGGGGAACGGCCTCGGGGATTGGATTTTGGATTTTGAATTTTGGAAATGTTCTTAGCAATTGGGATTTCCTCCTGGAGTTATTCCAACCGCCTAGTAAGGATAATGATATCGTCATCATCCCAGAGGGGAGACACAAATTAGGTGTCTACAGAAGCCCCCACTTTGACTGAGCGTTCGGTAAGGAAAGCGCAAGTCAAAGTATTTCGAAAGGGACGGAAAATGATCAGGATGTTCTGCAAACTAGAACACTCTTGTACGCCGGTACCTGCATAAAACAGGCGTTAGAAAAAAGGATAGAGTCTACCTCGGTGCGGTTGTGACGACTCCGATTCGTACTTGTACTTTTCCACCTTCGGTTCAGGACGGAGCTTGGCATCGAAAGTTTTGAATCTTGAATTTTTGAATCTTGAATTTTTGAATTTGAACACCCGGAGTTGATCCGTTGGGGATGTGCTTTGCTGGGGATAAGACCTTTTTACTGGCCCTTAAAATTTTGAAATTTCGACTGACTTTCCCGGAGCTTCGGTCCGTTGGGAGTTGAACGCCTGAGTCGTTCTATTTTTTGGACTTTGTATTCTTGAAATATTCATCTGTTTGTACTTGGAGATACAGGTGTATACCCGTATTTTCGATGGATGGCCTGATGCGATGTTTGATGCTTGGTGCGGAAGACCGTAGCAGCAAAGGATACCCGTGCTGATGACCGCGCGCTGAAGATTCGCGCATGCAGCGGGCAGCGCTGGGCGCTGGGCCGGCGTACGGCGCGGGGCTGCGCTATATAAGCGCCCCTTGCCGTGCCATTTTGAGGAGCAATCTCTTGCTTTCTTGCTCTCTTTCTCTCTCTCAAAAGTTGAATTGTCTTCCCTTGGTCTTATTCTTGTCTTATCCATGTAAGTATTTCACGTTTTGCTTATGAAATAACTCTAGGATTGCTTGTAGTTTTGATTTTCTCGTACTTTGTAATGATGCTTGTATGCTTAACCTTATTGAATCTTGTAGAAAATTGTTTGATAGCCACTTGAACTGGAACTGTTGGAACTTGTAGATTTGAACTTTTGAAAGTTTTCTTGAATCTTGTACCTGGTATTTGTAGATAGTAGTCTCACTGCTGACCTAGCGGGGTCTCAGGTAGAGAAATAGGCTAGGATGCCTTGATGTTGTTTTGTAGAGTTTTGAAATGCTCGCTTCGACATGGGTATTCTAGGCGTTGATGTTGAACTTGTATACCTGCTTCGGCATAGGTAGCCAAGGCGTTGGTGTTGAACTTGTATACATGCTTTGGCATGGGTAGCCTATGCGCTGGTGTTGAACTTGTATACCTGCTTCGGCGTGGATAGCCTAGGCGTTGGTGTTGAACTTGTACTTTGAACTAGAGGTCCACTGGGGATTTTTTTTGAATTTTTTGACTTTGTATAGGCTCGTATAGGATAGCCCCCAGTTTAGAATTTTGACTCTTTGTACTCCACTTGATTTAGTATGCCTCGTCACACTCGGAGAAAGCTCGCCGAATCGTCTGTGGTTCGAGCTGCTAAGGAGGATGCTTTGGATGAAGAAGCGGCTGCAATAAACGCGCCAGCTGGGGGTATGGTTCCCCGGGAGGCGCCCACTTTTGCTGGTACTGGTTGGAGTCCTTTCGACCTGGTGTTTCGGCCGGAGTGGCACTTGTCTCAACGGCCTCGCGCTGGCTTGGTGAGTCTTGTACTGTGTTTTGAGTTTGTATCTTGTACTTGTATAGGTTTGAAATTGACTCGTTCACCTGTAGGCCGATGGAAAGCCGTTTCGTACTTTCTGGTCCTTGGTGGAGGTTCAGAAGGCCTTTAAAGCCCTTCGTGCTGACGAGGAGGCCATGGAGATTTGGTCACAGACAGGCCTGTCTGGTTTCTGGCGTGCCATGGGAGGTACTTCGAGGAGAACGGGGATCAAACCCCGGCTGTGGACTGAGCGATGGTGGGATACTACCAACACTTTCCACATGGCATGGGGGGACATCACCATTACCCCCTTTGAGTTTGCTATGATTACGGGTCTTCCTTTTTCTAAGAGGAATGTGAGCTTTGATCCGGAGCTGACGTGGCGCTCTGCCACTACCAGGGACTTGCTTGGCCCTGTTGTTGACTTGTCGGAGGACGACATCCATGCTTCTGTGACGGTGATCGTGGATGCTATCTGCGGTGTGGGTGTGTCTGCGGAGTAGAGAGTTAGGCTCTTCCTCCTAGTTTTGGAGAGCAGAGTGATGGCCCTGAGCAGGAACAGTCGGGTGCACATCAGATTCCTGTCCATTCTGCGGGACTTGAGAGTTATTTCGAGCTACAATTGGGGTGGTTTGGCGTATAGCCACCTCTTGTATGAGATGAAGCAGGCCTCCTGGACTGCGCCGCAGAGCGACCCGAGCATGGCTTCCCTGTGGAGTGTGCTGGAGGTTTTTAAAACTCCTTGTACTTTGTATGTTTTACTTGTATGTTTGTATTTGAACTTGACTGATGTTTTGCTTGCTTCTTGAAAGATTTGGATATATGAGCACTTTCCAACTTTGGCGCCAGATCGTACTAGAGATGTGGCTTACCTGGATAGGAGCGGTGCGCGTTAGGGAGCCTCTGGCGACCACCCGCAGAGCTTGGAGAGTTCTACCTGCTACCGAGGTAATCCTTTGTACTGTTTTGCTCTCTTGTATTTGTATTTGTATTGTTGCCTGAGTTGTCTGCTTTGCAGGTGGTATGGCGTCCTTTTGCCAACGCGCCTGTACCTGCCTCGGCTGCTCGTGCCCATTTCTTGTCTGGTCGGCGGGTTTTGTTTCCAGGGGTGTACCACCACATGTGGTACCTAGGGGAGTGTGAGGGGGTCGAAAGAGCACGAGGCTAATGCGTGACCTCGTCCCTCGTGGGTGTGACGCTTCTTTTTGTCAAATCAAGTGTAATTGGATTTCCTGTGAGTTTACACCAAATTGACTTGTAATATAGGAGCCGCCATTCAGTTTTTAACGACAATGAGAAAAACTGACAAAACCCGGTTATCGTGACATAAAGGGAGTGAAATTATGTTTGACCACGACGACCGTAGGTTCCCTTGTGATCCCTGGTGGTGGGGATCGTTCAACGTATACCCGCAGGGTAGAGATTGAGGGTTCGGGGGACTGTAACTACCGAGAGGAGTACTCGCTCTTCGATAACTCCAGAGGCAGGATATCCTTACTAGCTCAGCATAAATAATTGAAGGGACATGCGTTAACTATTAAACTAATCTGAGTTAATTTTAACAATATGCAACATATAGTACTAGATCGAGCGCGATTATCTGATTTAGATTGTTTTAAGGGACCTAGCATGATAATCCAATTTCCCAAAAATATCATATTTATTAAGCGTGATCGAACAATCAGATTTAGTTAGTTTAACAGTTCATAAAAGGGCGAGGAAAGCAATTAAACCATGGAAAAGGGACACATTACGACGCACCCTTGAGAGGTGCGTCACGGTTCTCAGAAAACTAACCACTTTGACTTTGCTATTTCTCCTTTTATTTAACGAATCTCAAATTATGGGACGGGATATGTTCTGTTCGATTTATGGATCGATTTCGACAGAACGCGTGATCGGTTTTGCAGCGTGAGGCTTAGGCTTAGGGGTTCAGAGTCAATACTCAGAAATATAATTGTGTGTTGTATTTTTCACGTCGAACTTAAGGCCCTATTTATAGAAAAGAGTTCGTGGAACGATAGATTTGTAGAACTCTAATCCACGAGGAATTAGGAAAAAACACGTACCAGGTATTTTCAGCGCCCAGGCCTGGGCGCCGAAGACTTCGGCGCTCAGAACCAGGCGTTGAAAATAGGATCTGGGCTGTTTTCTCAGTCAGATTCGGATTCCTAGAATCCGGAGTATTTGAGATTTAATTGAGTCTTTTAGTGCGTATTAACCTTGTGACAGGATACGTCTGGGCCCGTTACGAACTCTAGGCTCGTTAGGATTTTAATTAATACGTGACTCTTACTTTCGAATCATATTAGGAATAAGATTCTCTCGCAATTTCTATCTCATTTAGGATTTATGTTGGAGTGCAACACCTAATTCTAACAGGTTTCTATCTTTTATGACTTGCCACTTTTAACAACTACCATTACGGCAGTTACTATTTTTAGCAGGTTTCCATAAATAGCAGGTTTCTATAAATAGCAGGTTTCGGGTGAAATGAAAAGGGGAATTGAGATTCGTTATTTTATAGGAGATGCATTGTCAAGTGGAGATTTACGGTTTCATCATCGAACCTTCCCTTTCGGGAATGGGGACAAAAGTAGGTGTCTACAGGGAGCGAGTGTCCCTTCAGCACAATTTGGGGGATAGACTTGTCTCCAAGGACCCACCGGGATCCATGCTGGCGTTTGAGGAGGCTAGGGGCGATGCTGTTTGCCGCTCTTAGAGGGATTTTGTACACAGGAAGGGTAGCTATGACGACTTCCTGAGGAGGCTGGCTCCACCAGTACGCTTCGTACTGCCGGTGAGCTTTTGAACCTTGTATCTTGTATTCTTGTATTCTTGTATTCTTGCATGATTGTATGATTGTATGTAAGAGGGGGAGGTTGATCCTGAGGACATTCCCCATGCTGATAGGATCCTTCGCTATGAGAACTGGGACGGGGAAGAGGTGGTGGAGACCATCCCTGTGGCTTCTCCTCCGCACCGAAGATCATATGATGCTGTACCTGAGCATTATGCTGCTGTAAGTACTGTTGCACTTTCTTGAAACTGATTGTAATCTTGTTTTTGGAAATTCATCTTGAATTTTGTATGTAGGCGCCTCGGGCGAGAGTGCGTTGCTGGATGCTTTTGCTGGATTCCTGGAAGAGGCATTGTGCCAAGCTGACCCGAAAGCTTTCTGGCCGGGACAGAGAGGTGCCTTACTTAATCTTGAAATTTGTATTCTGGAAATCCGAACTTGGTTGTATTTTGTATAGGAGCGTCGTCGAGATCGTAGAGGATCCGTTGACAGAGAACCTCAGGTAGAGACGTCCTTGAGGCAGGAGGGACCGAGCTTGGAGCTGGGATAGGGGTCCGGTGCTGGTGCTCATCAGAGGCATTCTGATGCTGAGCGGGGAGCTTCCCCTTTTGTACATGTTGATCCTACCAGGCATTCGTTTGGAGGTGCAGGCAGTTCACGGCCCTTTGATTCTTCCCCTGGTTACTACTTCAGAGGGAGTGGTCCTCAGCCTTGGGGTGCAGATTCCTGGGCTTACTATGCAGAGATGGAGAGGATGCGCCAGGCTCAGATGTTTATGCCGTACCAGTACATGGCGATGCCGCCGCCTTATTAGTATTCATCTCCTCAACATGGAGTTCATCCCTCTCCTGGCACACTTCGTATCTCGGAGCAGGATCTTAGTACCCCTGGGACGGAGCTGGATCAGGATCTGGAGCGCCTTAGGAGGTGGAACAGGGACAAGGCGCCTGTGGTTGATATCACTGTTGATGACGACTCGGACTGACCCTGCGTGGTAGCGAGTTCCAGCTTGCCTGGGTTGATTTTGTATAGGCTGGATTGTATTGTATTTGTATGGATTTGAAACTTGAATTTTTGTATGGTTGTATGGCTTTGAACTTGAATTGGTTTGAAATTTTTTTGAAGATTGGCTTTTGTATGTTTGAATTTTTGGAATTGTATGCGTTGTGTGTGCCTTGAAATTTGTGGCTATATGCATGCATGAGAATTTTGCAAAAAATTTGAAAAAATTTGAAAAAACTTGCCCTATTTTTTCAGGTGTATATACCCACTATAAGCCCCAACTTTGACTGAGGTTTTTTGGTTAGAAAAAGCGCAAGTCAAAGTATATTCAACTCTTGCCTATGCACATGCAGACTCAACTTAGGACGCCGATCTAGGACTAGAATGATTGAATTTTGAAATTGATCCGAAATCTGCCCGAAGCGTTGATCCGGACTGATTGAAATTGCGTGGCTTGCGGCTTTGGCATCTTGAATAATGGAAGTTGTACTCTGCTGTCTGACACACTAAAGAGTGTGTACTCGGAGTCATAAAAGAGGACGGTGGCCTTGTCCTTTGATGCAGGCCCCTGCGCCTGGCGCAGGCTTGGCGCCTGGCGCCTGTGGGCTGTCGTGCAAGCCGACTCTTGTATAAATAGGGAGGTTGTCGGATCACTTCTTGCATTAATCCTTCCCTGCTATCATTTCATATTGCTTCCTCTCAAAAAGAAAAGAGAATATGGCTGCGTCCTTTGAAAGTGCCTTGAACTCGTGGCTTGGTTCGCTAGGCAAATTGGAGAAAAGGGAGCTTGATGGCATGCATCTTGGGGTGCTCGTCTCTTTCCGGTTTGTAAAATTGGATTTGCACTTCATTCTTGCTGCTCTAGAGGCTTGGGATCCAAATCATCATGTCTCCCGCTTTGGAAATAATGAGGTATGTCCCCTCCCTGAGGAATTTAGTGCCATATTGGGGTGGCTCATTATGCTGGAGCCATGCAAGCCCAGTGTTTCTTGAGTTTTGATAGGTATTTGGGCTTGAAGCCCCCACTTTTGAGTGTTGTTGTATATGGCAGAGGGGTGGCTCATTATGCTGGAGCCATGCAAGCCCAGTGTTTCTTGAGTTTTGATAGGTATTTGGGCTTGAAGCCCCCACTTTTGAGTGTTGTTGTATATGGCAGAGGGGTGGATTTGTCCCTCTTTGTCACCTACTTTGCTGGGCTTGATGTTCCCAAAGTTTTCCGCCTGAGAGCCTCGAGTTTTTGTATATTCGCTCGCTTTCTCTTTTCGAAACAGGGGTTTGGCAATGGTGATGCCTCCCTAATAGAAATTGTAGAGCAGTTTGCTAATGGTCGGGACCCAATGCCGCTCGTGATTGGAGAAACATTGATGGGCCTTGACTTGCTGAAGTCGGACCCCTCTTCTCTGCCGTCGGGAAGTCCGGTATTACTCCAAGTAAGGATCTGGAGCCTTCTTGTATGTTAAATTTGTACTTGTATTTGAATTTCGAATTTTGAATTTTGAAATGCACTTTTTGTATACTCCCCAAGGTTTGGCTTATGGAGAGGCTCATGTTGGTGGCACCACCGGAGAACATGGAGAGCTATAACGGAAAGGGATTCACTGTGCGGCCCATGCTGTATGGCCGGCTTTCATTGGATAAGTGGCGATGCACACTCTCTGGGATTGAATCTTTTATAAGGTGGGTAGTTCCTTGGCGGGGAATTGCTGCTATGAGACTTGCCCTTGGTTCTACTGCTTTGACGGTGCCAAGCCTCTCAATGCTGGTCTTCTACTCGCCTGCTCGAGTGATGAGACAGTATGGCTTGAAACAGGAGATCCCGGACTGTACTGAAGAGAACCCGAAACCTGTTGTGCTGAATGGAAATCGTCTTGAAGTTTGGAGGCGGTATTGGGTCGCCAAACCATTCTTGAGTATTCAGTTCCCACCTGAGCCGGTTACTCTGTCTGCGGGGTAAATTGTATGGATGAGAGGCCTAAGCCAGAGGGAAATTTCTTTCTCCGGACCAGCTAGAGTCCGAGGTTCTAGAGCTAGACGTCCTGCATCAACTGACTATGAGGAAGGGGACGGGAGTGTGGCCCATCCGGTGCTTGACCGTTCGGAATCCAAAGGAGGTTCGTCGTCCTCCCGTCTTGGAAGGCTTGCAAGTTCCTTCTTCCGCTTGGGCAAGGGGAAGATTGATGATTGATTGCGGGAGGAGTCAGGGGATAGTACTCAAGGTGCCAAGACTCGAGAGCATAGTCGCCCGACCCTAGATCTTTGTAGGCTAAATGTGTTTGAAATTGTATTGGAATGAATTGTGTTTGGAAGATGTGTTTAGAAAATGTGTTTAGGAAGTGAAAAGGCTTTTGAACTTTGCTTCACTTGATCCTGACTTTGTATTTGAATTAGCTTTGAAGGCCTTAGAGCCAAATAAAGAGTTATTGCGTTAAATTCCGCTTGAACATGCTTTGCTTTGAATTGGCACATTTGGAATAAAGACCACAACATTTGAGTTTTGAAATTTGATTTGATTTTTAGGATGACCTTAATTGAGGAAATTTTGAATTTTTTTGTATTAAAGTGGTCGGGCCTCGAAATGAGGTTGCCTACGTGTCCCGTTAGGGAATCAGGTCGGACGTAGTTCTGACTACCTTACAGGACTTTGAATATGATTCTTGAATCTGAACATGGAACTTAGACATAGAACTTCTTGAGTTGATCGAGGTTGGTCAGAGATCTGAGTTCTGTTCCATCGACGTCTGTTAGTTCGACTACTCCCCCGGAGAGGATCTTCTTGACAATGTATGGGCCTGCCCAGTTGGGTTTGAATTTTCCCCTTGGGTCCATGGTGCTCTTGCGAAGGGCTTTCAGGACAAGCTCGCCTTCTTTGATGTTTCGGGTTCTGACCCTTTTGTTGAAATGTCTAGCCACTCGGCGCTGATAGACTTGTACATGGTGAGCGGCTTGAAGCCGACGCTCAACGAGCATGACTAGCTCGTCATATCTTGCTTGTACCCATGCAACTTCTGGGATTTTGCTTTCGAGGACTATCCTTAGAGAAGGTATCTCCAGCTCGATAGGTTGTACTGCTTCCATTCCATAGACCGATGAGAACGGAGTTGCACCAGTTGAAGTGCGAATTGAAGTTCGATATCCCCAGAATGCGAAATGCAGCTTTTGGGGCCAGTCCTTGTAATTGGTAGTCATTTTCATGATGATGGCTTTGACATTCTTGTTGGCTGCTTCGACTGCCCCATTGGTTTGTGGGCGATAAGGTGAAGAGCGATGATGTTGAATCTTGTACTCGGTGAATAGATCTTCACACTCTCCTTGGAAGTGGGTTCCTTGGTCATTGATGAACTCGTGAGGAACGTCGTATCTGCATATGATGTTTTTTTGTATGAACTGGGCCACTTGCTTGGAACCCAACACTTTGAATGACCTGGCCTCGACCCATTTGGTGAAATAGTCGATGGCGACCAGTATGAACTCATGACCCCCGGTGCCTGTTGGAGTGACTTTGCCGATGACGTCGATAGCCCAGGCTGAGAATGGCCGCGGTGATGATTGAGAGTATAGTAGTGATGGTGGAATGTGCTTCAGATTCGCACACTTTTGACATGTAGGACATTTCTTGACAAAGAAGTAGCAATCCCGTTCGAGGGTGCTCCAGTAGTAACGAGCCCTGATGATCTTGAGGGCTAGCATTTTCCCATTCATGTGGGTTCCACAGACTCCAGCATGTATGTTTTCCATGACTCTTTGAGCTTCGTGCTCGTCAACACATCGGAGGTTAGGACCGCCAAGGGACCTTTTGTATAGAACGCCGCCTTCTATGATGAAATTGGCTGATTGTAATCATAGAGTCCTTTGATTTTTGCTTGAAAAGTGTGGGGGATACTCTGAATTTTGAAGATACCTTTGAATGTCTGTAAACCAAGGTTCATCTTTGTCTTGCTCGACGCCGTCAATAGCATGGACATATGCTGCTTCTTGACGTGTTTCAATTGTAAGTGGCATTTCAGCCATGCCGCTTGGAATATTGATCATTGAGGCCAGTTTTGCCAGTGCATCGGTGAATTGATTCTCCTCTCTTGGGAGGTATGTATAGCGAAGCTCTTCTATTTGTTCAGACAACCGCTCAAGATAGGACTGGTATGGAGCCAAGCTCTCGCTCCTCACTTTCCATTTGCCGGAAATTTGATTGATGATTAGGGAGGAATCCCTGTACACTCGAAGTTTCTGGACGCCTAGTGCTAAGGCGGCTTCCAGGCCCATGATGCATGCTTCATATTCTGCCGCATTGTTTGTGACGTTGAATTGCAGTTTTGCTGATATAGGTATGTGAGTGTCGTCTGGGGCTACTAGGATTACTCCAGCACCACATCCGTTCTGGTTGGAAGCATCGTCAAAATGCATTGACCAACTGTCATCACTGGTCATTAGGATTTTCTCATCGGGTAAGTCGTAATCTTCCTCTTCTGCCTCGACAGGATAGTCGGCTAGGAAATCTGAGACTGATGAACCCTTGATAGACTTCTGTGGAAGGTATTTGAGGTCGAATTCTGCTAGCATGACCAACCATCTGGATAACCGTCCGTTGAGTGCTGGTTTTTCGAATAGATACTTGAGAGGATCCGCTTTGCTGATCACATGTACTGTATGGGAGAGCATGTAGTGCCGTAGTTTCTTTGTGGCCCAAACCAAGGCGATACTGAGTTTCTCGAGCTCAGTGTATTTGGTCTCGTACTCGATCAGCTTTTTTCTTATGTAGTATACGGCATTCTCCTTGCCTTCAATTTCCTGGGCAAGCATAGCCCCCACTACTGAATCCGTTGTTGTGAGGTAGAGCTTGAGGGGAATCCCTGGCATGGTTGGCTTTAGTACTGGTGGGTTAGAAAGGTAGCTTTTGATTGTGTCGAATGCATGCTGACAATCGTCATCCCACACTTTGGGCTCGCTTTTTCGGAGCTTTCGAAATACCGGTTCACAGATCATCGTGAGTCTTGAAATGAACCTGCTCATATATTGTAGTCTGCCGAGAAATCACCGAATTTCCTTTTCATTCGTTGGTGGTTGCATCTCGAGAATTGCTTTGATTTTCGAAGGATCAACCTCTATGCCCCGAGAGCTGATAACATATCCGGGTAACTTGCCTGACGTTACCCCGAATGCACACTTTTGAGGATTGAGCCTCATATTGTATTGTCTGAGCCTGTTGATAAACTTTCAAAGTACTGAGGTATGCTCGTGTCGCTCTTTGGATTTGACAATCATGTCGTCGACATCTACCTCAATTTCCCTGTGAATCATATTCAAGATGGTTGTGGCTGTTCTTTGATAAGTTGCTCCCGCGTTCTTTAGTCTGAATGGCATAACTGTATAGCAATATGTGCCCCACTGAGTGATGAAGGTTGTCTTCTCCATGTCTTCCTCTGCCATGGGAATCTGATTGTAGCCTGCGTACCCGTCCATAAAAGGGAGTAAGGCATGATTTGCGGTGTTGTCGACCAGGATGTCGATGTGAGGCAATGGAAAACCGTCTTTAGGGCTGGCCCTGTTAAGATCTATGTAGTCCACACACATTCGTACTTTGCCATCTTTCTTTGGAACTGGGACGACATTTGCGATCCATTCTGGATATTTTGCTTCTCGAATAAACCTGGCCTCTAGCTGTTTGGAGACCTCTTCTTGAATTTTGAGGGAAACACCCGGTTTCATGCGACGGAGTTTCTGCTTGATGGGTTTTGAACCTGGAATAAGGGGAATTGTATGATGACCAATGCTTGGATCAACCCCTGGCATATCATGGTAGGACCATGCGAAGACGTCTACATACTCTGAAAGTAGCTTGATAAGATCATCCCGCTCTGCTTGAGAAAGAGTTAAACCAATCTGAACTAGTTTTGATATCACTGTTGTTAGAAAGGTTGATTTGTTCTATTTCCTCAATTATGGGCGTCCTGTTTTCGTGATTTTCGATAGCTTTTAGAAATTCAAAGTCAGTTTCTTGTGAAGCAAAGTTGTTTGGATTAGGATTGTGTTTTGAATTAGGACTGGAAGAGTAAGTAGAAATTGAAGTGTTATTGAAATCAACAATCATTACATCAACTGTTTTGACTTGAAGTTCGGCCTTTAGAGGCACTTGATTGATGCAAGACTCTAGTTCTAGACACTTAGACTCTTTGCTAGACTCAGATCCAGAATCATCCTCCGACTCGGACTCGCTCATCATAGATCCTTCGCCCACAATAATCTTGAACATTCTGCCATTTGGAGCAGAGATTTTGAGGGACTTCCTCCAGCCTTATGCATTGAAAAGAGTTTCTTGGTTGTCTTCGAAAGCCTTTATGCGAGCCTCAGCTTCCTCAACACAGTCATAGAGCTCAGCTACAACCGTTGCTAGTGAAGTCATCTTGAATAGGATTTTGAGAGGAGGAGTCTGAGCACCTATTTAGGACATGATTTTGAACTTTAGAACTTGAACTTCCCGACACATGGTATGTTATGCATGCAATGAATGAGACCTAGACTTTACTCTAAGTGCCACTCTAAATATTCAGGATTTTGGATTTTTGTACTTGTATCCGGGATTTGCAACCCGTTGGAAATGTTTGAGAGGAGCCTTCATTCTTTTGTGGAAGTTGACTCTTTGTACTAGAACTTGGAATATCGAAAAATTAATATTTCGACCTATTGGAAATTGGACTATTTTAAAGGGAATTTCAACCCGTTCGAGCATTTTGGAAATTGGACTTGTACTAGGAAATTGAATTTTGTATTATTTCAAGGGAATTTCAACCCGTCAATATTTTAGGGGGATTTCAACCCGTTGGACTTGAAGTATTTGAAGGGAATTTCAACCCGATTGAAAGGGAATTGATTTTGTATTATTTCAAGGGAATTTCAACCCGTCAATATTTTATGGGGATTTCAACCCGTTGGATCTTGGAATATTTGAGGGGAATTTCAACTCGATTGAATGGAATTGATTTTGTATTATTTCAAGGGAATTTCAACCCGTCAATATGTTAGGGGGATTTCAACCCGTTGGATCTTGGAATGTTTGAAGGGAATTTCAACCCGATTGAATGGAATTTTGAACATGTATTATTTCTGGGGAGTTTCAACCCGTTGGAAAATTGGACTTGTATTATTTCAGGGGATTTTCAACCCGTTGGAAGTATTTGGAATGGGGTTTGTATTATTTCAGGGGATTTTCAACCCGGAGATAGAATATGGAATTTGAATTTGTATTATTTCAGGGGATTTTCAACCCATTGGAAGATTGGACTTGTATTATTTTAGGGGATTTTCAACCCGTTGGAAGTATTTTGAATTTTGTACTGGGGAGCAATAGAAAGAAAGAGTTTTTGTAACTTGAAGATGAATTTGAAATTTGAATTTGACTCAAAGTTTGAACTTTGAAATGGAAGAGACGCACTTTTGTATATAGGATATGAGGCTTTGTATTTTGAAAACTCCGGCATCATGCCGCCATGGAGTTGAGGGATTGAATTTGGAAATATGAAAGTTCGGCATTACGCCGCCGTGGACTTGGACTCTTGAAGTATAGGACTTGAGATTGAATTGAGGACTTCGAACTTGAGGTTTGAAATATAGAATAGATAAGTCGGTATTACGACGGCATGAATTTGGAACTATAGGACTTGAAGATTGAAGGATTGATTCGAAAAATTGGGATTACGCCGGCCATGAGTTTTGACATTTGAACTTGAGACTTTGAGATTGGTATTGACAACTTGAA
Source organism: Spinacia oleracea (assembly GCF_020520425.1). NCBI lineage: Eukaryota > Viridiplantae > Streptophyta > Magnoliopsida > Caryophyllales > Amaranthaceae > Spinacia > Spinacia oleracea. Next base: position 37,743,652 of record NC_079487.1, on the reverse strand, counting down.
TTTGAGGTTTGAAGACTTGAATGTTTGACCTAGAAAAATCCGGCATTACGCCGTTGGATTTGAGTTTTGAACTTGAAATTTGACTAGAAAATCCGGCATTACGACGTCGTTGGATTTGAGTTTTGAACTTGAAATTTGACTAGAAAATCCGGCATTATGACGCCGTTGGATGGAGTCTTGAATTTGGAACTTGAAACTCGAAATTGGAACTAGAAAATCTGGCATTATGGCGCCGTTGGATTTGGACTTGAAAATTGAGGTTTTGGACTGGAAAATTTGAATTTGAACTTGAAACTCGAAATTTGGACTAGAAAATCCGGCATTATGACGCCGTTGGATTTGAACTTTGACTTGGAAACTTGAGGTTTGGATTTGAGAATCCGGCATTATGACGCCGTTGGATTGAATTTTGAACTTTGAAACTTGGAATTTGGACTCGAAAATCCGACATTATGACGCCGTTGGATTGAATTTTGAACTTGGAATTTGGACTCGAAAATCCGGCATTATGACGCCGTTGGATTGAATTTGGAATTTGGAACTTGGAATTTGGACTCGAAAATCCGGCATTATGACGTCGTTGGATTGAATTTTGAATTTGGCATTTGTGCGTGAGGCGTGTTTAAGGGTTTTGAATCAAATGGAGTGACACTCCTAAAGACCCTAAAATCGGCGATTTAGATGCATGAGGTTTGAATGATGCTCCTAGGGGTTTGGTTTCCTAGTTGGAGGCTAATGGGTTTTGGCAAGTTAGAACTCGAGGTTAGCCATTCACGCGTGCAAAGACGCCCACACAATGCACAAGTAGCACGTTGTCACACTAGTCATGAATATGAATGCGACATGCAAAGTTCTCAACCTAAGGTCGGTCTAAGTTTTGTATGATGCAAGTGGTCGGCTTAGGGTGTCAAAAGGTACTCGACTAAGAGATGGATCCGGCGACAACTTTCACATCCGCCTAGGGGACGTGTGTGTCGGCAGACGGCCTCCATACTTGACTTCGGGAATGTCAAGTAAATGCCAAGTTTCGGTAGGCGCGGAAATGGTCACACACTTTGGTTGGGAACCGTATGGAGAGTCACCATTTCGTTGCCCCCGGGGCTAGCCCGAATGTAGAACACATCCGTTTGGGAAAAGGTAGAAATTAATTTTGCACAATATGGCTTTCGAAAAAGGCATGAAATGCCTAGAAATTGAAATTGAAATCGTACTTGAATTTGTATTTGTAAAGCTCGTTTTTCGGCACTCGTTCACGAGGTTTGGGAGCGTCCTTCCAGATTCAAAAATAGTCTAACTCCCAACACGAAAAGTGGAGCAAAAGTGGGTAACAAGCCACTGTGAGCCACTGTCCTGGATGCAGGCAATGGCGTTGGGCGCAGGGGCTGCGTCTGGCGCCAGTGCTGGCATCCAGTACTTAAGCAGATCAGTGGCTTTGCTGCTCGAAATCTGCTCGCATTTTCGAAATCGAAATTAGAAAAGTCCCCAGCAGAGTCGCCAGAATTGTAGGGGTTTTTTTTGTGGCAATTGTTTCCCGTTCTACAAGAGGGGCGGTTCTTTAGAAAACCATTGTATTTTTGTACCTCGAAGGTGTCGCCACCAAACATTGTTTTAAGTCTCGTTTGGAAAGACCGCAAGTGACTCTTATTTTGGATAAGGCTTTGAATCCTCGAAACGGATGGGTGAGATCCGGGCACGGGAACGAAATGCTTATTCCGCGAGCTTTAGAATTATTCAAGTACGTCGGCACAACATTTTCAAAAATATACCCTAGATTAGACTATATGGGTTTGAATTTAGAGCAAATAGAATCTCTAATTGTATGGTGATCACTTTGCTTTAAAGATTGATTTAAAGGAACCTAAGGCCGGTTTGTCCAAGAAATTATCTTTGTTAAGCGTGATGTAACCTTGTATTTTGTTGTATTTAGCATGTGCGGTGATGAAAGCAATAAAGCAAATAAAGCAACATCACAATACTAAATAAAGTGCGAAATTAGTAAATACAAGACCCCCTAGAAATGGACTAGGGAGTAGGTCCACATTGCCTAGAAATGGACTAGGCAATGCGGAATTGAAAGTACGGAATTGAAATTGCGGTATTGAAATTGCGGTATTGAAAGTGCGGTATTGAAATTGCGGTATCGAAATTGCGGTATTGAAATTGCGGAATTGAAATTCCAATATTGAAAGGTGCATAATTGAAACTTATACTTGGGCACATGAGATTCGAACGCCAAGCGGTTCCTTAAAAATAAGTGCGCCCGACACGAATTCAAAGCCAAAAATCTCAACTTGGGAGAGGTTGCTCAACCCAAATATCCTAGACTTTGCATATTGAACTTGAACTTTAAAACTTGAATATTGAAGTATTGAACTTTAAATATTTGAACTTGAAATAATTGAAATTAAGAGGCTTGAATCTCAAAGGCCGGACCTTTTAATGTTGAAAAGGTTAGACCTTTGATATGCTCTCACTTGAAAGGTTCCTAGTTTAGGGAAGTAGTCATGAGCAACCCTAAACATGGTGGGATCTTGAAATTTGAAAACTTGAACTTGTATATTGAAAAATGGAGTTTTGAATCTCAAAAGACTAAACCTTTATGAGTTAAAAAGGTGTCATCTTTGATTACTCCATACTTGAAGGTGATTCTAGTTCAAAGAGGTGATTGCAAACAACTTTGAACATCCTTGAATCTTGAAAGTTTGCATTTTTTTATTTTGAAAAAGTTTGGATTTTTGAAAAACATGTATGATTGTTGCAAGTGGCATTTTTAATAATAAAAATGCCAACTTGCTAATAATTTTGAAATCAAAACAACATGATTGATTAGAGTGGGATTCGGATTTACCTATTTAGGTTTAGGCAAGAGCTCCTAATTGCTTAGAATTAGAAATTTTGTATGTGTTTTGAAGGGTTTTTGATTTGTATTTTGAGGCGTAATGTCAGTATTACGACGTTGTATTTCGTTTTTCCTCCCCTTTTGATGCTGAAAATGAGGGGTATTTATAGGAGGAATGGGTGCAAGATGCCAGCACACGCCAGCGCAGCACGCCGAGGCAGCGCTGGGCGCTGGTGACGTGGCGTGAATGCCGCCAAAGCAAGGACGCGGGCTCCGTCCTTGTTTCTTCTTGTAGTGATGTACCTTTGTACGAATAGTACTAGGCTTGGCGTTTTGTGTTTGCTTGGAGGTTAAGGCATTATTTTGCGTCTAAAAACAAGCCTTTCTCGGGTTTTGAATTCCGGATTTACGGGACGGGGCCCGGCATGCTCGGTTTTGTGGGTCGGCGCCCGAACTTGACTTGCCTTATATGATTTTGAGTGGAAAAGGCCTAGTAAAAACAATGGGATTGTCTAATAGATGAGATTGTACTTGGATTTTGAAATTGGATTTTGGAAGTTGTATTTTGTACCGAGTTCCGGGAGGGGAACGGCCTCGGGGATTGGATTTTGGATTTTAAATTTTGGAAATGTTCTTAGCTATTGGGATTTCCGCCTGGAGTTATTCCAACCGCCTAGTAAGGATAATGGTATCGTCATCATCCCAGAGGGGAGACACAAATTAGGTGTCTACACGAGTCATAACAAAGTATTAATTGGTAAATCATGTAAAGTGAAACTGAATAGCAATAGCTTTAGACTGTGCACGTCTTAAGTGATGGACAATCAGGAGTTGGGGTTCATGGTGGTAGCCCATGGCTTTTTTTGGGACCAGATTGATCACCGCGTTCTATTTTATTCAAAGGTTCCTCGATATCGCAGGTCACTGAGGTTACAGAGTCGTGCTCGTACCTCGTCTTCCTTAGTGAAGGCTTCTAGTTAGACAACTCGGTCCATTGACTATTCCAATTAAAATAATATCAATGCTATAGAAGTGTAGTCTAGTCTAGTCAAATATGGTTTTCAAGTTAATATGTTTTGGTTGTCCTTACTTATGTTTTTTAGTATCATGTTAGGATTGTTCGTTTAATAGAATCATGTTAGGATTATTATTGATTTAGTATGTAGTACTCAGCTTTGATCATTACGTGCTTTGTTTGTGTATGTTGATCATGGCTATGACTTATTGATCCTGTGATAACCAATTTTGGTGAGCAGTCTCTAAGGATCAATACGCATTTTCCATCTATAGATCTACGAAAGATAAACATTTTGGAGTAAAAGATTTTTCAAGATTAAAGGGGAGTTTTGAAATATTAATCTAGAAAAATCTAGATAATATGTTTGTAAAAATCTAGTAGGAAAATTTCTAGAATTATCCTAAGAAAAAACTAGATAAATGACAAGAGTAGAAAAATCTAGAAACTAGGATACACTCACTATAAATATGTTGTATGCATAAGTTGAGAGGTGGGCTAATCAAGAGAACTCCACAAAATATGACGGGTAGAAACAAGGGTTCTACCAAAGATTTAAGTGAGAGACATGAGCTCTCGCAAATATTATTGTACAATTCTTATTAATGTAATCAATGATAAAAATGCAATTTTGTTATATAATTGAGGTCCATCAAAACTTCCGCGTGCGTCCTCAAATTTCTATCAGGTTTATCCTACATAAAGAACAGCAGGGGCGAAGGGAAAAAGAAAAGTAACGAAGCTAGGGGAATGATCGATGTACGGATGATGAAACCCTTACATTGCATCTGATTCGAATTGCTGGGTTTCAATATAATACTAGTTTTAATCTTGGTTTCAATACTTTAATATTTAATAGTACTAGTTGAACTGTAGCGTGCTACGCACGCGTCAGTCAACTTGGTATTTGAATTAATTCAAAGTGAAATTTTAATAAAATATTTTTATAACCTAGATTAATACTCCTATGACTATTGTCCTTCCAATTCAAAGTTAGTTCCATTGTTCTTAATTTATTGCACCAATTTGGGTTTTACACATTTGCACATTATCCTTTGATCATTTACTATTATTTTTACACCAGAAAAGTATAGAATTGCATGATTTTTTTTAGATTCATTTCAATATATAATTTTAAAATGTCAATTATTTTTTTAGGGGAATACAGTTAAACATACATAACATGTGCGGAACATCCCCAAAGCCAGGAAACATGTATAAAACACAGATTAAGCATACTTACATTCGAAGCGTATTTTCCCGAGTATAATATCAACGAACACGAACAAAGAACTCCACTTGTCGTTCCTCTACTTGGTTCACCGACATGTTCAGATCCGTCTTGATAATCGTAGCTTAGACAATCACTCAAGAGTTTTTGCTTTTTGGGAAGAACGCATTCATGGAGGCAAAGAGAAAATTAGGGTTTCTCTTTTCTCCTAGGGTTGTGTGTAATCTGAATTGTGTGCTAGAAAAACATAAGTTTAGGTTATTAAAATAACCTAGATAGTAAGCAATCCAACCGACCAAGGACTAAGGCCATAGGCCGGCCAGCAAGCACGCGAGGGGCTTTATGCGCGCACAGCAACGTGGGCCGCGGGCCGCGAGCTGCTGCTTGCTTTGTGCCTTTTCTGCGCGCGCCACACAGCAGCGAGGCTTATGGGCCAGCGCTACATTACCATGCACGCTGCGCCCATGGCCCTTGCGCTTGTGCGCTCCGGCTAGTGGGTTGCTTTCGTATTACGATTAAATTATCCTTCGACAATTTATTTACCGTTTCGTACTTGACGATCCAATTTCTTACGATACGATTATTCGTCTAGCCTAGCTTATGAATATATGCAATACGATATATCGTATAATTATGTTTTACCGAACTAATTTCCCGAAAAGCTATTACATGAATTTCCGATTAATTTATTCTGGTGATCTGTTACATGCCATTGGTGTGACCTTATAGGTTCAGTCAAGAGTAAGCTGTGAGCCTAATATAGACTAGAACTCACTGATCGGAAGCATTGCTCCAGCTAGCTGTTCCGATCACTTGATCTTTCTGAATTAATTGTTCGTAATTAATCTGAACCTTGGTATTAGACTAATGCACCTTAGGTGAAGGACATATTTCCTTCAGTCTCCCACTTGTCATTCAGACAAGTGTGCATTCACATTCCTTTGTCGCTTAGTGTTACTTGCTGAACATAATGTAAGATCCAAACCATCCTTATTAGGTCCAGAAGTGTTTCTCGGATTATAGAGCTCAACTGTTAAACTTTTACAGAAGGTTAAGCCTTAACCATTCTGAGCACGACTATGCATTTTCACAGTATCTAACTCTCCGAGAGGCCTTGTTACACAACAACACCATATCCTATCAAAGATAGGAGGACAATCCATTCTTGCAATCTAGGAACACTCACTTTAATTCATAATACGCCCAATAACTGCTTTTATAGCCTCCTTTTACGGTGCGACGTTTAGCTAGTATCAAAGCGAACTAATTCTCAAACGAGCAGACATAATCACTCATGTTCTGAGGAATGGTTCTAATCACCATTAATGAGAACTACTTATGACATGACTTTAATCTCTTAAAGTGTCCTCATGGTCAATCCGATACAAGATCCAATAAGTATCTATGCAAATGATTTCTGACATCCAGTCCATCTAGTTCATGAAACATGACTATAAATCAACTTGCAATCTAATCTTCATTAGTCATTGGTTGTCCAACCTTTCAATGACCTGGATTAGGGATCCTTTTGTGATTTCAATATTCAAGTTCACTTATGGGTGTTTCTTTGTCGAAGAATCCATCTTGACATCCCATTTGAATGTTTTGAATCACTTGGACTTCATCATTTAATACTAAACCAAGATTAAATGATCTATGAAATGTAATTTCATAAATGATAAATGTTTAAACCAAATGCTTACCAATTTGTGGGCCTCTAACCCAAAATCAAGCATTTAATGTTTTACAGATATAGGCCTTTCACCCAATACTTAAAACATTCATGGAACTCAAACTTGATTCCATTTCTGCATATGAATGTTGTGTCTCATTCAACGTAGAGGCTTAGTTTATCATACTTTGCTATTCTTAGCATCCTTTCTATCGAAAGCCTTTCGATGTAAGATGAAAAGATCTTTGAATATGTTTATAGAATGATCTAGTCTTTCATTGCTGTTAGAATGATTCTCATATTCAAAATAAAAAATTATTCAGATAGCAGACTTGTGATCAACCTGAGTTCATTGAAGAACTCCTACTGGAAACAATTCCCTTTCATTGCTTCTTAGGCAATAATGAATTCATTTCAATTATGTAGAATTGCAAATGATGCCATCCTTTTGGAATACTCCAACCAGTTCATAGAGATGTGGGAGATACATCGTTCAACTGAGAACTTGGAAACTAATCATTGATTCAGTTTCCCATGCATCACATATGGTTCAGAACCTATGTTACCACCTTTTAATCACGACGCCTAATTACCCGTGTATGTTTGTGGTTTGCCTAACAACAAGATTCAACTTTTGCTTAGGCAAATGCATGTAGCATCAAAACTTTAGTTCATCTTCACTTCCTCTTATCAAGTGCTCATCGTACATATCCAAATGTATTAGATGTTCTTGATATGGTTCTAATGATCTTTGATCTAGATCAATAGAGATTGGTATAAACTCGTCACGGTCTAATGTTCACGAGTTATCTTGGCGGTCTATATATCACATCATACATGATTGATTGTAATGCAAAAACCATTCGCATTTTAAAATCTATCCATGTAACTTTTAGCTTTATTCTGTTTCAAGAGATACTGAATCTTGCTAAAATCTTGGCATTGCCATGTGATATAAGGTGAAGGCACCTCTTCAAGGTCCTTCATGTTTAACTTTAGTGATAACAGCCTAGCTTTATACTTAGTTAAAGAATTCATTACTTAGACTTACTCATATGGGTTGATAGTCTCTTTTGAGTCTATCAATTGTGTTTGATTTAGTAATTACTTTTACAGAATCCAAACAACGCTTTAGATACTATCCAATAGATCTTTAACCCAGTATGTTCTAAGTTTCTCCATGGTTCTAATATTGACAAATACATTCAAATCTAACCAATTAGAATTTGAATGTCATTTTTCAATAGAGAGATATGTATCTCATATGTAAAACCAATAAACTTGACTTAGCTCCCACTAAACTCATCATCTACAAGATGATCCATGTTTTCATAAAGCTATGATTTCTCAATAGCCTTGTTGAAAAATATGGTCAAATTCCCACTTGCTTGCTTTAATCTACGAATAGATTTCTTAAGCTTGCTCTTTTATCTAGCATCCAAAACTTTTACATTATGTGATGTACACAATTCCTTTCTACAAGTCCAATTAAGGAAGGTGTTTCGTTTTCCAATTGCCATATTGCCATATGCAATGATTGCTAGATTTATCCAAAATAGTTCAAGCATTCCGACTTGGTGAAAAAGATTTCAACATTATCAACGCCGTGAAGTTGTTTATAATCTTTAACCACCAATCTAGCTTTTCTTTTGTATGTGTATACAATATCATCTTTGTATGTTTTGAAAACATGTTTGCAACCAATGGGAGTGAACCCTTTATGCTAATCAACGTTGTATGTTTAGAAAACATGTTTGCAACTAATAGGAGTGAACCCTTTATGCAAATCAACGTTCTATCATTAGAAAACATGTTTGCAACTAATGGGAGTAAACCCTTTATGCAAATCAACCAAATCATAGATTTTATTCTTTAAGATGAATGTACTTTGGATAAAATGGCCTCAAACCATTTTTATATGGCCTCGAACCATAATAGTGTTTTTAATGGCCTCAAACCATACTTGGGATTTTAATTTGTCGTAGCTAACCTGTAAGTCGTATGTTTTGAAGCACTTCCAAAGTCTTCATAGTTTTCATTCCTCAAGATATCTATGTATCTATCTTGGTTGAATTCTATTCCTTATACGATTTACCTAGGTATTGAACATCAAAATTTAGTGTCTATAAAGACATTACTCAAGTCCTTTGAGTATTAGGATTCTCTTGAAGCACTTCTAAAGTCTTCCTGAAGCTCTTCCAAAGGCTTCTAAGTATGGAGCTTTTCCAAAGACTCCTAAGTATCCTACATTTGTTTGTTGCTTGACTCGAAGTCCTTTTGAGGTCACTTCGAGGTCATTTTCTCCCACTTGCCTTTTTGGAAATATGATGGTTTCCTAAAAGACATTATCTAGAGCAAGAACCATATGTTCTCAGATTTGTGGTAGAATCAATACCTTTTGTTTCTATGAGTCGCTCATAAAGAAACATATATCTATTCTTGAGTTTGTTTGATGTAAACACTAACTCCCACTGGGTTTGACAACCCTAGATTTATATATGTACTGAAAAGATGTACTGAACCGAAGTTCAGTCCTTATGACATCTTATCCTTAATTTTGACAACTTTGTTTTGTGTGATAGTCACTTGAGAGTATCATTTAGAAACTGTATAGGAAAGTAGTCGTGATTATCGTTAATCGAATAGATTTCGATTTCTCCATTTGGACATACCATATTCTTGTGGAGCTTCGATTGTCATAATGCCATATAAACAATCTAGGTAATATTTCTTGTCTCATGCAAACATCACTTTGACCCAGCCTAGATGTTCCGATATTCTTGCCAAGTTGATTTTATACCCTTTTGTGAATCGCATTGAAGCATTTCACATATTTCACGTTGAGTAAATATAACCATATTTTCTCAAATTCTTGTGAAATAGGTAAGTCATAAATTCCATCTTTGGCCCATGAACTTTATTGTCTAGAAACTTCTAACAATAGTCCATCTCTATGTCATGTTCAACAAGCAAGACCCACGTGTCTTAAATTAACCAACTTTCAGAAATCCATGCCATGGAATCTTGGAATGTTGTCTTGCTGATATGGTCGTATGACATTGCCAGAGATATGCGGAACACAAATCAAAGTGTTTGATTTGAACCTTCTGAAGTTTGAGTGTGAAGAGATTGGTTTGTTTATTAATCAATCATATGACTCAACCCTTAAATGACCATTTCATTCAAATAAACACTCAACGAATGTTTTTGTTTACTTTGAATGTGAGTCCTTCCGTTGTCCAAACAGAAATTGATTATGATGATTAATGGAACATAATACCATTAAGTTCCAGCCTTTAGAAGGACTTTAAAACAAACATGATGACCCTACAATTAATGTAGCACAACTTTGCTTCATTTCCCACTTGTAGGTCAATAACCAGACTTAGCTCCCGGAATTTGAGTTCTTAACAAGAGTTAGAACCTCAAGCGGTAATCTAATACCATGGGAGTTTATTTTCTAAGTCGTTTCTCTTTAACATAAACCTCAAGGTAGAAATAGAATATCTAAATTCATTTCTATTGTTCCCTTTTCCTATCCTTTCTAGCACGTTTTCTTATAGTCCAAAAGATTTTTCTCTTTTCTTGATCTTCTTACTTTGTTATGCTTACAAAGTCCCTTTCTTTTATTCACTTTGAATGACAACATCCAATGAGTCTAGTTCATTCATTGAATCAAAAGAAAATTGGTTGTTAACCATTGGTTATACATGAGTCTTTAACTCAATACTTCATTATTCCAAAACTACCCAGTATTCTGAATATATAAGGTCTAATTGGTCTACCATTCAAATTTTAGTTTAAAAACAACCATGAAGATCACTATAAGAAAATAGCATTCAAGATATGCTCTCACTCTCCTTTTCTTTGAGAATCGCTCTCAAAATTAGTTACCAATCGATCGAGGAAATATTGCAGTTCTATTGTCCGAACGCAATAAGGTTGAAGATGTACTATTCTACAGAATGAACTAGCAAATAAAACATTTATCATACTTTAATAACTTGAAATAAAAGAATTCATGCAATCATCAAAGCTATTAAACATTTCATTCATGCATAAATAAAACATGGTCCAAAAATGAATGAAACGATTCCAAGACCCTAAAAGTCCTAAATCCTTAAGCAGCTTTGGCATGTCTTAAGTGTTTTAAGATTCTAGGTAAGCAAAACCTATTGCTAGTAATCTCCAAATTACTCTTGGTTAATAAATTAATACCATAATTTATCCCATTGCCACAACATAATGCCATTGTTGTTTGAGTTGAAACCACAATCAACGTGCTCCTTTGGGACGCCTTACCATCTAAGTCAACTAATATAGCACATCGCTTTGGCGTAAACCTACTACGTTAGATTCTTAGATTTTTGTAAGTGCTTGATTTGGAAGGTTACTTTTGAACTCAATATTTCTTTGGACCTAGTTGTTTTTATGTTGGTTCGATTATTTAGTAAACTAAATCTAATCGAGTCATACAAACAACATATTCATGCATAATATACATTCATTCAAGCATAATATATATATATATATATATATATATATATATATATATATATATATATATATATATATATATATATATATATATATATATATATAGTGCATAAATAAATTGGTGAACTAGTATGGCCCAAAACTCTTGTCTTGAAGCATCCAATCTTCTTCACCATCTTGTTAGCTTGGCATCGTCTTGAATCTTCATTCAATGCTAATTTAAAGTTCTAAACTAGAAATACTTGAAATAATAAAATTACATCAAAATTTCAATGGTTCGCACACCATATTTAAAACTTTACATTTAAAGATAGAACGGTTCGCAGACCGTATTTAACTATCCTAAAATGGCCATACTAGTCACTTGGAGTACCTGCATTACATAAAATATACATTCTATGCATTCACCCATTCGTATGCTAAAACGAATGGCCCATATAATTATGCAAGTATTTACGTGAATTAATTAAAATTCACGTTCACATAAACGCGTCCTAAAAGATTATTCAATTTCCAAATTATTAATCATTAGACTTTATTCTAAATAAAATTGAATTTAATTAAAACAATGCGACCTACGAAAATAATTAAAAATAATTATTTTATTTTAATATCATTTAGCGGCTCCAACTCAAACCAATAATTATTCCGGATAATTAAATTATTTAAATATTAAAGTAAACTCGCGGCCCGGCCCAAATAAATAAAATAATTATTAATTATCCGTAGCCCAAATTAATGCAAACATAAAAGTCAAGCCCAACGAAAATAAAAAATAAATTGTTTGTGTGCATGTGCGGGCTAGGCTTGCGCCCAGCCCAGCATTGCACGTTGTGGCCTACGAGGCACATGAGCAAAGCCCATGCCCCTCGCAGCCCGCACCCACGTACCCGCAGCATTGTTGCTGCCCCTGTATGTTGTTGTGCTCGTCACTGCGCAAGGCAAGCTACCTTGCTTGCTCGCAGCACTAGCAAGACAAGGCGGCTACCTTGCTTGCCCCTTCCTCGCCTAGCACGCGCGGCATGCAGCACGCTGCTGCTGCCCGCGTTGCTGTGGCTCGGCTCAGGCGTGACAGCCGGCGTGGCTCGTCGAGCCACACGTCCACCCTACCTCAAGCTCGTGCATTTGGTTCGTGCCTACGGACCAACTTAATTTAAAATAAATAAATTTCACCAACGTTTGCATTTAGTTATTTTTCATTAAAAAAAAGTTACGATTTTTATTTTCGAAAAATAACGATTCTTACGATTTAATTAATTTAACAACAATCCAATTTCGTTAAAATTATTAAACCAAGGATAACATTATTCAAATTTTAAGAACGAACAATTTCAAATGAAAATTTGAACTTTTAAATAATCAAATCTAAAACTTTAAATCGTTCTAAACATTTAAATTTCAGATTTTTAATCAATTTGGTTTGAGTGTCGATTAAAATTAACGAAACTATTCAAAATTTTAATCCACTAATTTTTAAAATTCTCCACTGACCATGAAATTATATTCCCTTTCCAAATTAACCAAATTATTAGATCCAAATTATTTAAAAAATCAATTAGCTATCTAAAATTTACGAATTTGGGGAAAGAAATATTAGGGTTTATACTTATCGAAAAAGGGCTGAAATATTTTCCATAATTCAAGAATATGCCGAACACAATTGTGTCAAAATTTCAATCAATTCCGACTAGTTTAGGTTGACCAATTAATTGAAAAACTTTCCGAATTTATTAATTTTAACTCGAAAATTAACAAAAAACGCCCAAAAACACACACTTCGAGGCCTGCTTTTGCAATTCCGTTCGCATGAGTTGATCTTAGAAAATCGTTTTCAATCTGATTAGGGTCAGAAAAGTCGAAAATACGAATATTTTTTTTTTCAGAACCTATTACGCAATTAATCCAATAATTCATAATAATTCCGAAAATCAACAAAAATTCCCAAAAATTCGACAACAGCAAAAACAATTAAATCATGCTAAGAAATTCTTTGAATACACAAGGCTCATGATACCACTGTAGGGGAATACAGTTAAACATACATAACATGTGCGGAACATCCCCAAAGCCAGGAAACATGTATAAATCACAGATTAAGCATACTTACATTCGAAGCGTGTTTTCCCGAGTATAGTATCAACAAACACGAACAAAGAACTCCACTTGTCGTTCCTCTACTTGGTTCACCGACATGTTCAGATTCGTCTTGATAATCGTAGCTTGGACAATCACTCAAGAATTTTTGCTTTTTGGGAAAAACACATTCATGGAGGCAAAGAGAGAATTAGGGTTTCTCTTTTCTCCTAGGGTTGTGTGTAAACTGAATTGTGTGCTAGAAAAACATAAGTTTAGGTTATTAAAATAACCTAGATAGTAAGCAAGCCAACCTACCAAGGCCTAAGGCCATTGGCCGGCCAGCAAGCCAACGAGGGGCTTTATGCGCGCACAGCAACGTGGGCCGCGGGCCGTGAGCTGCTGCTTGCTTTGTGTCTTGTCCGCGCGCGCCACCCAGTAGTGAGGCTTATGGGCCAGCGCTGCATTGCCATGCACGCTGCGCCCATGGGCCTTGCGCTTGTGCGCTCCGGCTCGTGGGTTGCTTTCGTATTACGATTAGTTTATCCTTCGACAATTTATTTATCGTTTCGTACTTGACGATCCAATGTCGTACGATAAGATTATTAGTCTTGCCTAGGTTACGAATATACGCAATACGATATACGATTTCACGATCCAATGTTTAATCGTATAATTATGTTTTCCGAACTAATTTCCCGAAAAGCTATTAAATGAATTTCCGATTCATTTAATCCGGTGATCTGTTACATGATAGGTTATGATACATATGACAAAACATAAATCATGCGGAAAAACCATAAAGCCAGGAAAGCATATTATTTACACATAATCATTTAGCATAGTTTAGATGCATACACTTTGTTGCGTGCCCTCCCTAGCTGCGCCCGAACCGAACAAGAACAAGTCTTTAGGACTCCAAGTGTCGTCCCTCCGTAGATAGTCCACAGCACGTCCGGATCCGCCTTAAGCTTGACCAACTAGAATCGCCCTTAAGGTAGTATAGATTTTCGGCTGGTTAGGGGCAAGAGTGTGGCTGATTTTTCTTCAAAATCTTACCTTTAGAATACTTCAATTGTATCTATAAATTATGACCCTAGGCACCTATTTATAGAGGTATGAAAAGGAACTGGAATCCTATTAGGATATGAATGAATTTAATTACAATCCTGCTAGGACTCTTATTAAATAAACTTTATCTAATAGGTTTAGGATTTAATCTTTTATCGAATCCCGATAGCTTTCGGATTCGCACACGAGCATCGCACGAAGCACCGTACACCCGCGCAGGCCTTGCGGCCCACGCTGAGCGCACAGCGCCTCGGCCCATGCCCGCTGCCTTTGTCCGCGCGCGCCCAAGGCCTTGGCTGGGCCTGGCTTGCGCTGGGCCTGGTCGAGGCTTGGCGTGTGCGTGTGGCTTGCTGGGCGACGGCCTGGCTTCGTGCTGGGCCTTCGTCTAGCGAGCCTCGTCCGATGCTAATTCGTACGATACGCTTCCGATTAAATTCCGGATTCCGGAATTCATTTCCGATACGAACAATATTTAATATTTCCAATTCCGGAATTAATTTCCGTTTCGAACAAATATTTAATATTTCCGTTTCCGGAATTATTTTCCGATTCCGATAATATTTCCGATTCTGACAATATTTCCGTTTCCGGCAATATTTCCGATTCCGACAATATTTCCATTTCCGATAATATTTTTCGATACATACCATGTTTCCGTTTTCGGCAACATCTACGACTTGGATAATATTTATATTTCCGATACGATCCATATTTTCGTTTCCGGTAATATCATCGTTTCCGGAGTATTCATTTCTTGCTTGTGACGATCTCAGCTTCCACTGAAACCAAGATCCGTCGATTCCGAATATCCATAGATAGAGTATTTAATGCCATTAAATACTTGATCCGTTTACGTACTATTTGTGTGACCCTACGGGTTCAGTCAAGAGTAAGCATTGGATTAATGTCATTACTTCCACTTGAACTGAAGCGGCCTCTAGCTAGGCATTCAGCTCACTTGATCTCACTGAATTATTAACTTGTTAATAAATACTGAACCGCATTTATTAGACTTTAATATTATATGCATACTTGGACCAATGGCATTATTTCCTTCATTACATGCCATTGGTGTGACCTTATAGGTTCAGTCAAGAGTAAGCTGTGAGCCTAATATAGATTAGAACTCACTGATCGGAAGCATTGCTCCAGCTAGCTGTTCCGATCACTTGATCTTACTGAATTAATTGTTCGTAATTAATCTGAACCTTGGTATTAGACTAATGCACCTTGCGTGAAGGACATATTTCCTTCAATTTTATGATTTAGTTTTTTAAAAAATATAATTTAATATATCAATGATCAAATTTGTGCATGGACAAACGTGAAAATACAATTGTGTGATAAATCAAAGAACAATGTAAATATTTTTGAGGTGGATTTTTTATCAATTTTTTTTTACCGTAATTCAAAATAAAGAACCATAATATATTATTCAGAATTTGTTGTTAGACAAAGTTTATAATTTGATTTCACTATGTTCGCTAATAGGTAGGATATTTATATTTACACTCTTGTGATTTAAGAAGTACATAATTCATAACAGGTTGTTAACTTTTGAGATATTTTTCCCTCAAAGTGGGAAGTTTCATTTTATATATATGATGTCTATATTAATAGATTCATAATTTATTTTTTCCTAAAAAAAAAAAAATTATTTTATTTGATTACAAGTAAAAATTAATTTTGGCAACATTATTAACTACTTCCTCTATTCACTTTTATTCGCAACGTTAATCACTTTCGCGCATCTTAATGTACAATCACTAGTAGAAAAAACTCTTATTGCAGCGGGCTTTTAGACCCCTGTTGCAGCGTACATCGTATGCTGCAACTGGGGGGCCTGCAACAAGTCTGAACTTGTTGCAGCGTACAATGTTCGCTGCAAAAAGTGCTTTTTTGCAGCGTGCATATGCATGTACGCTGTAACAAGTGCCAAAATTTGGCCAAAATTTTGACTTGTTGCAGCGTACAAATTGGTGTACGCTGCAACAAGTGCCAAAATTTGGCCAAAATTTTGACTTGTTGCAACGTACAAATTGGTGTACGCTGCAAAAGACCCAACTTGTTGCAGGGAACATCTATTTGTACGCTGCAACAAGTGTGTTTTTTTGCCAAATTTTAGACCCTTGTTGCAGCGTACACTTATATATGTACGCTGCAACAAAGCACTTTTGGCGGGAAAAATTTAGTTTTGTTTAGGGATACCTATAGTGTCTTGCACCAAATATAGAAACCTGTCACAACAATAATAGAACATCGCACCCTGCATAACAAATATAAAAACAATAATTGGTGTTTTTGTATACTATATATCCCAAAACCAAAGTGCACGTATTACATTTAAATATATGTTCCAATTTCAACGAACACATACATTTTAATATAAAAGATTGCTCTATAACAACTAAACCAACTCGATCAAGCGCGCTCAGGCCAATAATAAATACTTGCTGGTAAAAAACTTAGCCCATTGCTCACGAACCACATCAATTTCCTCACTAGCATAAGACGCATTCCTCAGAGTGCATGTAGACCTTTACAAAAACATAAATTTCAATTAAACATTAGATTAAATGCAAATTAAATATCACATTTTAACATTCAAGCAACTAATGACAATTTCATAATAGTCTAGAATACGAATCAAGAGTAAGGAAAATTAATTAATTACCTCATCTAGCCTTAGGTTATGCATATTAAACAAGTAATAAGTTTAAAATGAGTCATTAGGTTCTTTAGTTCAAAGTTGGGAGCGAAAATGCCTCATTTTAGCCTAAATATGACTTATAACGACCCAATGAGCCTTAAATGTGCATAAATGGATTGAAATGAGTCTTAGAAAGTTAAAATTAAGGATGTTAATCATGTAAAAGGTTTAAAATGAGTTTGTAGGTTCTTTAGTTCATAGTTGGGAGCGAAAATATCATTTTAGCCTAAATATGTCCTATAATGACCAAACACGCCTTAAATGTGCATAAATAGATTGGAATAAGTTTTAGAAAGTTAAAACTAAGCAAATTAATCATGTAAAAGGTTTAAAATAAGTCATTAGGTTCTTTAGTTCAAAGTTGGTAGCAAAAATGTCATTTTAGCCTAAATATGACCTATAACGACCCAATGAGCCTAAAGGTGCATGAATAAATTGGAACGAGTCTTAGAAAGTTTAAATTATGCATATTAAACATGTAATAAGTTTAAAATGAGTCCTTAGGTTCTTTATTTTAAAGTTGGGAGCGAAAATGCCTCATTTTAGCCTAAATATGACCTATAACGATTAAACAAGCATTAAGTGTGCATAAATAGATTACAATAAGTCTTAGAAACTTAAAACTAAGCATATTAATCATATAATAAGTTTAAAATTAGTCCTTAGGTTCT
This sequence comes from Spinacia oleracea, assembly GCF_020520425.1. NCBI lineage: Eukaryota > Viridiplantae > Streptophyta > Magnoliopsida > Caryophyllales > Amaranthaceae > Spinacia > Spinacia oleracea. Next base: position 37,725,873 of record NC_079487.1, on the reverse strand, counting down.
TAAGTTCATAGTTGGGAGCGAAAATGTCATTTTAGCCTAAATATGACCTATAACGACACAAAGAGCCTTAAATGTGCATAAATGGATTGGAATGAGCCCTGGAAAGTTAAAACTAAGCATATAAAACATTTAGTAAGTTTAAAATGAATCCTTATATCATCATGGTCTAAGACAGTAAAGAACACGCAAACAAGACTAAATGATTCAAGCTAGAATTCTTCATGATAATGCTGGATATATATATATATATATATATATATATATATAATTCGATATCCAAGCTCATATGGGAAGAATTCAGGGAGGAAATACTTAGAATATCCGCACTTAAAATGAACCTTGCATCATATAAGGTTGGAAGCTTGTATAATAATCATCTCTATCCAATCACAAACTAAGTTCAAAAGAAACTTTGTTCATGAGATTAAATTTTGTGTACATATGGACAATATTTTACAAGATTCAAACTCTGAGAATTCACTCTGGTAAATCCAAAGGCATTTCGTGCACTTTTTGTACTTTCTGATATAATTCCAATAGATATTTTATCTTTTTAAGTTGAAATAAAAACATATTATGAATAATCAAATTGCAGATATGATATTGGTGCATCTATCAGAAGCTATAAGTAGGTAAGCTTTACATCAGTTTTTGATAGAATATGCTTAATTACCTTATACGGTGATATATTAAGAAAGGAGTCTTATCAGAAACTGAAGCTATTGGTAGTAAAATAAGTGACCATCCCTGTGCATTGTCCTTGTCGGTTCGTTATGAAAGGGACTGAGATACATATCCTGAATGGAACACAAACCAAACCCATTATTCATTAACAACCAACTCAATTACATGGAATGGTAAAGTAGACAATAAAATTAGCATAAACTAATCTAATGACACAGAGATTACAACATATTAAAGTCAGCTTATCGGACAAATTAGCATAAATTAAAAAAGAACTCTTTCTTACTCATAAAGCACAACTCAATGCTGCTTTTTTTTTTTGTGGTGAGGGGATTGGACTGCGAATGACGAGTAATTGAGTAAATATGCTCTTTTATGTTAAGGAATTGATTCTTTTGTCCCAAATATGATTGTTATAGTAGTGGATAGTGGTTAATCACATGTGCTAAGATAAGGGTTGCATCCAAGGAGGGTTGTCAAAGGCAAAGAAATGCAAGACAACTGCATACTCTTACTTGGATCGCATACTCAACATGAAGACGGGTATGTGTCCAAGTGTTAATACTTGTCTGTATTTTCTAAAAAAAATCCATATTTCAGTTCAAAACTTAAGTGTTAAAAGCTCAAACTAATTCTCAAATGAAAGTATTTTGAGGAAGAAGTACAACTGAGCTTCTGTAGTTAACACTCACTACTGTTTAAAGGTCAAACTAATTCTCAAACGAAAATGTTGAAGAATGCAAAGTTTTAGATGATTAGTTAATTACATACTACGTAATACTGGAGGCAGACAAAGAGTGAAGGTAGATCATAAATCATAGCAGTGAGGCTAGTCACAGTAGTCAGTCTTGTGGGATGTTCTCTATTTGAAGTTTAAGAAGGCCTGTGAAAACACAAATTGCAGTCTTGTAGATATATTTTACAGCTTCTGTTAAGTTAAAATAAAAGGACCTTCAGGGACAAGAGACACCGTCATTCGACATTCACATTAAGAATTAGATATTCAAGCTGATTTATGATACTAACTACAAAGTTCTAGAATTATGAAGAAAATCGAGTGAGGAAAATGAAGGGCCAACATCATTTGACTAATGTGCAGCTTGATAAAAACAGCCTTGATTCACATAATTTAGGACAAAGATTATCAACGACCTGAGTAATCTGTTAGGCAACTCAACCAAATGTAGAACACATGCAGAACATCTAGATTTATACTCCACCTTTCTGGCTTTCCACACTATTTTTTTTAATACCAGGTCATATACTCATATTGTGAAATTTCAGGTTACTACCAGCATCCATTACACCTACTGTTTCACATAAAGAAGGTTAGGGAATTGGCATTACGTTACTCATTCAAGTAACCCGTTGACTCGGTTCTTTTAACACAACTCCACAAAAAGATTAATTATAAACATTAGTAAGCTTCATAAGTCCAGTGTCACCTTCGTCCTCAACCTTCACAAGAGGTTTCAACTTTTTCAAGTTCCCACTTCAAAAAAGCAGCCACCTTCTAATTTCAAGATTAACAGCAGAAAAATGCAGAAAACCTCACCTCACCAATGAATCACATTAAAAAAACATTACTGCCACACCACTGCACAGAAAAGTAGCCACACGAAAATCCAGCACAGGAAATATTTAATATTTGTTTCAAAAACAGGAAATTCAAAGGCTAAAGGAGTTGCATTCTCTTCCCTTTTCAAGTTCCTAAGCCATTCAGCAATTAGCTTCGATTTTAGTCCCTTATCGAGACATATATCGCATCCTAAATCTATTTGGTTTAGAGAAATCGTTCTGTAAAAAAACATGCTGAAAACAGAAAGAACTCCAGGCAAACTTATACGACTAAAAGAACATGCTGGAAATAGGATAAACCCTCAATGTGTTCAAACTAAACCCCCAAAATCAGTACACCAAACCCCCAAAATCCAATCTGCAGCCAAAAAAATTTATTTCAAAAGCAAAGAATCCATACCAAGCATCATTTTAAGAGGGGGAGGGGGGAGAGTATTCTACGTAAGTATAACATAATATAATTTTAATCAAATAACTGGCACTTATCATTAATTAGACTAACTTGAATATTTGACTTAGGAATGGAATATGGTCATTTTACTTTGACCATGGTCGCTAGACATCTTGACTGCAAATACAGCAAGTATGGCTATAAGCCTATAACTACAAGGTTTTCAATCATTATTTTGATGACTATACAGCAGTCACAGATGCATAGAAATAAAAAAGGACTAAAAGATGGCCCGTTAAAAAATACAATGTACAAAGGGATTCCAGTTCATTAATATAGCCCTCCTCTTGTTCGGGCCAATTGCTTAACAACAAGTAAACCGTTATGTGACTGCTTGAATAATCTGTTATCATCTTACTGGAAATAAAGCTACTACAAAGCTTAGTATTATCACCATGTAAATACTGCTACTACACTCCACCTATATATAGTATCCTCTGTCAGTGTCATCTCAACATCATGTCATGAAAGTGTACAAAATTATTAAATCAATTAGAAAAAAGAAAACACCGGAATAAAGCATATGTAAATAGCACTTATGTTACGGTATTACTCAGATATAGCAATTGATTCTCTAAACTATGCAATGAACCTCATACATCAGACAATAAATAATATTCATACTCAAATATGAAATTTGCGAATAACTTTCCTTTACATAGTCTGTGTAAACTAGAGGATCGAGATATACTAATATACAAAAGCAGAAATGTTGGAGAACTACTCATAATCTTGATAACATATAAAGTAATTCAAACTCTCAACAATTTACTCATAAAATAGTACAAATAATAATCAGATCATGAAAGATGAGAGAATTAGTACCTGAAATGAAATGAAACTCCGATTCCAGAGGATAGATTTGTTAGGAGCCTAAGTAGTTCTTCATGAACTCCTGATTGAATTTCAAATGCCGAATCTCATCTACATCGACTTCATAAAAGAATTTTTAGGGTAATTAGAAAACATGAATTCATATGAACAAAATGGAATAAAATTTATTGAAATCGATAATTGATGTTCGTTGAGCTGCCAATTCACTCAAATAGAAAAGCAAATCCCTAGTTCTACAATTTAAACCCAAAATATGAAAGAACCAATTTCAAACGAAAGATTGTTAACGGATAAATTAAAATTACGTTACCTAAAGCCAGATCTAAAACTGCATAATAGAAGATGCAAAATCCACCCAGATGGTCGAGCAAGGTAGCAAAATCTCCTCCCATGGCGCCCAACCTTGTTCGACCCAGTTCCGCTTTTGGGCTTCTTCCTAGGTTTCGGTGTCTTTTGGGCCGAATTGCTCGAGGAATGTCTCGTTGACCGGGAATTCATCAGAAGCGTAGGATTTGGGGGGAATTGAGAGAAGGGGAGAGGAAGAAGAGAGTTGAGAGAAATTGGGGTGGAAATTAGGGTTATGGAAAATGGGAATTGGGGGTTTAAGAGGGGTTTTAGGGAGGAGAGAGAGTGGGAGGAAGTGAGAGGTTTGGAGGATTTGCATTTCTTTCAGAGTGAAGATGAAAATGGCTTCACTCTGTAAGTGCCACCGGCGACGGGCGATGAAAATGGCTTCACGCAGGGAAAGCTGAAGGAAGAAAGAGGGAGTACTGAGTGCTCGAATTTGGTCCTGAGATTTTATGACGAAATGTTTGTCTTAATTAACTTTGCAGCGAAAAGAATGTTATTGCAGGGGGCTTTTACCTGTACGCTGCAAAATAAAAGGGCTATTGCAGGGGGCTTTTACTTTGTACGCTGTAAAAACTTTTTTTGCAGGGGGCAATTAATTTGTACGCTGCAACAACCCTTTACAGGGTTTGACCCGCGTTGACCTACCGATTGTTGAAGCGTATTAATACATGTACGCTGCAACAAGGGGGCAGCAACAGGGGTTTTTTCTACTAGTGAATTTTGATCATTAATATCTTTTTTTTTTTGCTAAGCAAGTGAGAGATATATTAATGTCAAACAAGAATACAACCTAAGCTAACTCCAAGCATTACGAACCAACTAGGTTGGGCCCTAAACACAAGGAGTCAGCAACAACCAGCTATACAAAGCTGCAAAAAACAACAAGCTACAACATTACAAGCTCATGAACCACTCGCTGTCTCTTTTGCTAACACTCTTAGGCATGACAGCATGTATTCTACCTCTCACCACTTGCTTCACCTTGTTCACAGTATGATTCACAGTAGGAACATAGTTTTCCCAGAAACTAGTATTCCTACAATTCCAAATCAGATACACTGCAGCCATCAAAACTGCATAATATACCTGCTTCTTAAATTTAGACCACCTGCTATGACCAATTTGATTAATCAAACTGGTGAGGCTGTTACTATTAATGGACATACCCAACCAGGATTTAACAGCTCTGATGCAGTCACAACTATAAACACATTGAAAAAACAGATGCTGATGAGTTTCATCTCCTTGCCCACAGATCAAACACATAGCTGACTGACTAACTCCAATTCTGGCCAGCTTTGAGGTGGTCTGGAGTCTTGACTGCATAGCTAGCCAGCCAATAAATCTATATTTGGGGTTATTCAATCTATTCCAAACTACTTTGTCCCAATGTACTCTAGGTTTATTGCCAATTATGGTTTCATAAACCTGCTTCACAGAATAAGTTGTCATACCTCTGAAGTCAGACTAAGTGAAGAACTGCTTCAGGTGTTCTTTTGTTTTACAGATTTGCTTCCAATACCAACTTGCAGCAACTGGAGGTTTATACTCCCACCAATCCCCATCTTTGAGATACACTGAAGAGATCCACTTGATCCACACATTATCCTGCTTAATAGTCAGAGCCCAAACATATTTGCCCATTGCTGCTGTATTCCACAGAATTATATCCCTAAAACCCAAACCACCAAATTGCTTGCCACAACAAGTATTATCCCAAGCAACATTGCTAGGTTTCTGACTATATGCTTGTCCACTCCAAAAGAAGGCCCTACAGATCCTCCCAATGTCATGCAACACACTCTTTGGCAACACATAAATTTGAGCCCAGTAGATATGCAGACTCAACAAAACAGAATTGATCAACTGCACTCTTGCAGAATAAGACAGATTTTTGGAGCTCCAAATTTTGATTCTAGCTACAATTTTATCCACCAAATGACTACATTGAGCCACAGAGATCATTTTAGAGCAAATTGGGACCCCCAAATATTTGAAAGGAAGATTGCTTCTGATAAAACCAGAAACATCTACCACCCTCTGAACTTCAGTATTTGACATGCCATGACAGTAAATAAATGACTTCTGTTGATTAGCTTTGAGGCCAGAAGAAACAGAAAAGAGTTTAAAAGTCTTGAGCAGCAAAAGAATAGAAGGATACTCACCCTTACAACATAAGATCAAATCATCAGCAAAGCACAGATGGGTGAGTTTGATCTCTCTACACCTTGGATGAAAACCAAACAAAGGCATATCACTCATCTTATGTAAGAGTCTTGACAGATACTCCATGCATATGACAAATAAGAGTGGTGAAATGGGATCACCCTGCCTCAAACCCCTCTTGGATTTGAAAAACCCATGCATGGAACCATTGAACATCAGAGAGAGCATGGGAGTGGAAACACATTGCATCACCAAGTTTACAAAATGCTGTGGAGACTCTAACTGCTCTAACATTTCCTGAAGAAATTGCCAATCCACAGTATCATAAGCTTTTTGTAAATCTATCTTCATGAGACAACTAGGCTTCACACCCTTCCTTCCATACTGTCTCACCAAATCCTGAACAACCATTATATTATGAACAATGAACCTACCATGCACAAAGCCCCCTTGGTTTTCTAAGATAAGATCTGGCAGAATCTGTCTAAGCCTTCCACACAGCACCTTAGTAAGACACTTGTAAAGTGTCTTACAACAAGATATTGGTCTAAACTCAGTCACATCTTTAGGGCAATTGGTTTTTGGAATCAAGGTAATCACTGTATGATTCAACTCTTTTAAAATTTTGCCATGCTGCAGCATATCAAGAACAGCAGCAACCACTTCATCACCAACAATATGCCAAGAATCTCTATAAAAATGAGAACCAAAACCATCTGGACCAGGTGCCTTGGCTCCTGGAATAGAAAAAAGGGCAGCCCTAACTTCATCTGTAGTGTACTTGCATTTAAAATTGCTTTGTGATGAGCTTGACACACAGGGCCTAACTACACCACCTCCTTCAATACAGGGGTTCTATTCTCATGTTTACTCCCCAACAGCTGCTTGTAATAATCTAGAAAGGCATCAGCAACCTCAGTAGGATTATCTTTCCATACACCACCCATATCATGGATGCTGTAAATTTGATTCTTCAAATTTCTGCTTTTGATACTCTGATGAAACAAAGCAGTGTTTTCATCTCCATCTTTTAGCCATGCTACTTTAGCTTTTTGGCTCAAAAATTCTAAATAAATCTTATGCTTCTCTTTGTACTCCTGAATAGCTCTCAACTCAGCATCAGCTAGCTCCATATTAGTGGGATCTTTATGCATAGCTTCTTGAGCTGCAATGAGCTCATTGTGAGCTCTCAAGTCAGAAGCATGCACATCAGAAAAACCACTCTTGTTCAATTCCTTGAGAGCAATCTTCACTTTTTTCAACTTGCTGACAACTATAAACATTTTACTCCCCCCAAGCTGAGTGTTCCAGGCTGTCTTAATAGTATCAGCAAAAACTGGAGATGATTTCCACATAGTAAAGTATTTAAAAGGTTTTTTTCCTCCATTTACTCTAGGGTAAACAGAAAGTAACCCTGGGGAATGATCAAACTGACCCTCAGGTAGGTAACAAACTTCTGCATCAGGATAAGCATCTAACCATGCTTGATTTGATAACATTCTATCAATCTTTGAAAAGACTCTCTTACTCCCTTGTTGTTTATTATTCCAAGTAAACAAATTCCCTACACTCTTCAAATCCTCCATACCACAATTATGCATACACCCACACATTTCCACTATATCACATTGCTTAACAGGAGCACCTATCCTTTCCTCAGGGGCCATAACACAATTAAAATCTCCACATAAAATCCAAGGGGCAGCAGTATGGATTAGATTTAAGTCTCTCCATAAATCCTGTCTCAACCCAGCTTCATTATGTGCATATATAAAAGTACAGAAAAAAGCAGGCATACCACTAGCAGGAGTAATATGACAATGCAAAAACTGACTAGATGCAGCAACTATATTGACATTAAAGCTACCAGCCTTCCAAGCCACAACTATTCTACCACCAGGATGATAACTAGCATTACTAGTAAAACACCACTTTGCAAAAACTTTCTGATAAAGCTTACCCAGGTTAGGCAGCTTCACCTTATGCTCCAGAAGCCCCACCAAACCCACTTCATATTTCTGAATGAAATGTTTAACTTCATTCTGCTTCTGAAGTGAGTTAAGGCCTCTGACATTCCAAGCAGCTATTCTATCCATGAGGGTGGGAAGGGTCCCCCCTTCCAGGAGTAGTAACTCTATGGTCCTCACCAATGTTGACATCATCACACACACCTGCATCTCCATTCAATCTAGTATCAAGAATCTGAAACACATTGGAGGTTCTAACTGGTTCCCTTAGAGATGTTCTAACTCTAATAGGTCTTAGAGATCTTTGGAACCCATCTGGATCAACCACTGGACTTGTAGCAGTATGCAGTGTTGTATCTGGCTGCACTTGCTTAGCCTTCTGCACCCATACTCTTTTAGTTTTGCCCTGTCTACACTCCTCCTGCAAATGTCCTATCATCTTGCATTTAGAACACAAAGTAGGCCTCCATTCATAATACAATCCTACTTTCACCATCAAACCATTCTCATCTCTAAAGTAAATACAATCAGGGAGCTCCTTAGATAATGGAACATCCACCATCACTCGAGCAAATTGCAACTTGTCCCTATTTATTGTAGCTTGATCTCTCTTAATAGGTTTCCCTATTTGGCTAATGATCTTGAACAGAGCTCTCTCCCCCCAGTATTTGAAACCAAGCTTCAATTGCACCCAAATAGGCACAGATTTCACCTCCTCTCTATCCATGTCCATATCAGAATCCCATGGCTTCATTATTAAGGGTTTGCTATCAAAAAAGTAATGGCCATTTAAAACCTTATCCCTCGAGTCCATGGTTAGAAATCTAACCATGAATACTCCCCTCTTCACCATAATCACTTTATCAACATTCAAATGTTTCCAGATGCGCCTAATGAATCCCTCCATAACATTAATTGGAGGATTAGCACCCACAACATAACAAACTACAGCTGACATCCAAAACTCAACCTCTTCCTGAATATCTTCCAACTCAATTTCTACAGGATTATTGAGTTCAGTCTCAGTAGAATCATCACCATTCACATCCAGAGGTTCAACTTTATTCCCAACCTCATTATCAATCACAATATTATTCGATTCATCATCAGTATTATCATCAACAGTTTCATCAAGTAGGATAGGGATTGTACCTACGTCCAAATTGTTTCTAGATTGAGTGCGACTCGCAATACCATTGGAATTGTGTATTGCTTGCAAGTAATCATTGAAAGAATGTCGCAATTTAGAGCGAATTTGAAGTTGGTGCAAACTCGATTTAGGCGTCAGCACTTCATTCTCAATGCCAAAATCAATTGCTTCCACCCCAAGAACTTCCTCCAATGAGCGAGTTTTCAGAGCTTGAGAATCAGATGATGGACCTCGAGGTTTCGACTTACCATTTCCATGCTTGTCCCCCTGATTTTTCGATCCAGATTTTCTTGCCATGGCAGGGGTGCACGATAAGGTATCATGCACCAGAGAGAAACTTGGAGAGAAAGTCACAAAGGAGAAACTTGATGTTGATGAGCATCATTAATATCTTTAAGTAAAAATATAAAAAGTTGATATTTTGATAAAACGCATTAAGACGAATCTAACAAAATCCTTCATGACTATATCTTTCTTTAAATCACCAACAATAGTCAAAGTACAATGTGTGAATAATGTAAAAAGTTCAATCGTTGAGAGCATTAAAGAAAATGCATGGATAAAGTTGTAACATGGTATTGACAACTGACACTGAAATCAAGGGAACAAACTCCATCCCAAGCCTACGTCCAGTGGATGGTAGATTTAATAAATAAGTTTATAAATAACTACACTTCCTTCAATCATTCACTTCAAGAATTGGTTGGCAAGAATGACAATATAATATATTTTTCAATATTTATTTGAATGTTTTTTCCTTTGCATTTTCATTACGAGCTTGGTCGATATTGGATTGTGCATAAATTTGCAGTATAAAAATACCCACATAAAGAAATTGTGCCTTTTTTAATTGGTGCCTTTTTCTTTGACATATAAAGTATACTGGGAATCTTACTTCAAGTGTCACACGCGAAGAGAAGTTCTAATAAAATTGATGGTATGTTAAAATAAGAAGTTTAGTTTTATAAATCATGGTAATTATGACTTGAGATATTAATAGCTAAAGGTATGCATTGAAAAGCGTAATTAAAGAAACATGTCAATTAAAAATATCCGGAAAGTGTCCTAATGAAAAGTTAGCTATATTAATATTAAGGGGTTACCGATTTTCATAATGTTGATTAAACAAAAGATATGTTTTTTGTTGAAAAAATAGAGTAGATTAATCTATTGTAAAGCTCTTGTTAGATACGAAGTATATACTAACTCACCTTAGAAAGTCATAACTAAGCTTCAGATATATGAGTTCCCCTTGTTTTAATTTGTTTGTAGAAAAACCTTATCTTTGTTTTTAATTGAACTTGAAGCTAACTTATTTGAGGAGTCATTTTTTCGAAAATAATTTATTTTAAGTCAAACTTGAATTATTCTAACTTATTGTAATTAATTTATTTTTTATTAATGTTTTATTATTCCTTCGACTTTATCTTTGTTATTATACAAACCATAAACAAAGAAATTAGGCAACTATAACTCTGGTGCAACATGAGTTATTATTAGAGATCACATAAGATATAATGTTTTTAGTCTCTCATACAATTTGAAAGTCATACACTCATACCTCATTTGTTGTCGAAGTTATTGCTCAGGATGCACAAAGAATTCCTGTTAGCAATCGAAAAATAACATGCACTAGAAATTTTTATATGCAGTGAGATAATATAATTATTATTCAGGTTCTGCAACAACGTGTTCAATGCTCGTAGAAAATTCAGCCATTTATGGATGATGTCAAACAATTGGTTACACATTTTGATAGTTATAATTTGTGACATGCCTAATGTCAAGCTAACACTACAACAGACTATGTTGTTTCTATTGGTCACCACTTTCTGACCCACCAAAATATAGATCCTTTAATTGATACCAAATTTTCTTATATTATTTTCTTAGATAAATTAGGATACAATTTGAGAGAAGATTATCTTAATTAATTTCTATTTAATTTTTTCCGAAAGAAAATTAATAAGGTACGTAGTAAGTGAAAAACAAGTCAATTTTTGAACTTTTGAGTAGCAAAGCTAAGTTGTATACTCGTACTTAAGATTTTCATGATGCAAAGTGTGAAGTCCAAATCATAACAAAATAGATACTTATTAAAAAAAAAAATTATTTAATGTACAATGTTTGATTTTCATGCTCCTCAACGCGAAAGTTTAACCATAAAATCTCTTGTCGATATTTACAAATTAAAAAAATAACCCGGTCCTAGAAAGATCTCACATTATGTTTTCCATAATTACCAACAATATTGTTAAAGTTGGAGCATGTGAAAAGTTGTAAAAAGAAAAATGTGTTGATAAAAAGAAAACCGACGAAGTATAAAATAACCCTTTTACTTCACTATAATCTTTTACTATTTATGTGGTCGAAGTTAAAAAAAAAGTGGCTATCTGTTTGTATGCATGAAGAAAAATATTTACATATGATCGATAACTTGTTGGTTTCCTATAGCAATTTATTTTTTGAATACCGCTTTTATTGATTTTACTAACAAATAATTTAAGATATTAATAATCAATACAAAAAGTTATATATGACAGTCACGTGCAAATCACCAACTTTTTACCAAATAGTTATACTTACTCAACGTGAACAAATTAGTAATATTCAACTGTTCTTATATATTCTTCAATCAAATAATTATATTTTCTAATCAAATATATAGTTGTTATAGTTTAAAATCAAATAGTTATTTTTTAAAAAAAATGGTCACGTTGGCGTTCTTATAGAAGACCCTACTCAATGGTCAAGGCAATACACCGAAAATTGTGTTGAATGTATGTGTATAGCAACCAAGAAAGAAAAGGGATTAGGTTTTTAAAACAATAAGGCTAGTGTAAGACTGACTTATACTCATAAGACTATAACAATTAGCAATAAGAATGTAACTTTCTTATTATATAATATAATTATTTGATCATAAAGTATAGTTGTAGTCTTATAAATTTAACTATCATATCTAATTATTATAAAATGTAATTGTAGTCTTATATTCATAAGACGGTCTTAACTAAAAGTTTACATTTTAAAAATATAACGATTTATTTCTCGACTTCTTATATTTTATTTTTTGTGAAATATTTTAAGGGAAAAAAATAATCAGAAGAGTATACTTAAATATTTTCTTAATCCCTTTTTGTTTATCATCTATTTTTCCTTTTTGTTCCGTCATTAAAAGATTATCCTAAGACTAAAAAGAACACGAAAACCACAATATTACTTTAACATAACAAAATTCTTATTTAAAGGTAGTGTACAATAAATATAATATTATACATCAAACTTATAGTTAACTTAAAATACTTAAAAGTAACGGAATATCTATTTTCTATTGATAAAATTATATTACCGGAACATAAATTTAACTGATTTGACCTTTTTTTTTTTTTTACTAATTACTCTTAACAAAAGAGGTGGGAACTTTAATTTGGCTGGAAAATTGGCATGAAAGTCACTTAAACAAGAAAGAAAGTTAATTTCTCTGAGATAGGGAGACCATAGATATGCGTACATTTCCTTTATAAAAAAAAAAAAACAAAAAAAGAAAGTTAAGGTGTTGTACAACTAAGCATGCAAACTCTTGTCAAAAAAATCTAAGCATGCAAAAGTGGAAAAATATGGCTCCACCTACAAATACTACTGCTACCTGCGTCACTACAAGAAATTGTACTATTAACGACGGGAAATCCCGTCGCGAAAGGCCAATAATCGTTGATTAACGACGGGATTTTCTGTCGCGAACCCGTCATAAAAGGGGGCCGTCGTTAATAGAAATCCCGTCGTAAATTCGTCGTAAACCCGTCGTAAAAGACATTTGCGACGGTTATTTCCGTCATTGTTTGGTTGTTAGCCCCGTCGCAAAAGGCTTTTGCGACGAGATTTTTGACCCGTCGTAATTAGGTTGTCGTTAAAGATACAAATTCTTGTAGTGCGTGTTGATGGAGTACGTGGAGCCGCATCTTGAAAACGACGAGTCTACAAAGGAGTGAAAGGACATGGACAATATTTTTTAGAAAGGCGATATTGTTCATCTTCCCCTTAAAAACAAACCAGACATTCTCTTTTTAATAAGATAAGATAAGATTAATTCGATCCGATTCGAATAGGAACGCAACCATTTGCCAAATCTTGGTATGGTTATTTCTTAAGCTCGGTACCAACTCCTTATTGTTAATTCAAAAGGTCTTGCATGCACTAGGTGTACAATAAATTTATTGTACACCAACATAACTTTTGCCCACTTTTCTCTAACTTTTACCTAATTTTCTTCGACTTTTATATTATTAAAAAAATATTGATAAATGAACATTTTAAAGGGCTAAATGATAAATTATATCCATTATTATTGATTTTGAAGAAATATTTTTTATTAAAATGAAAAATTTTATCACTAAAAAATAGATAACTTTACGTATATAAAGGTAACTTTTAAGCATTTTTCGTTAACTTTAACTTTGGTGTACAATATTTATCGTACACCCCATGTAAATAAGAATTTGTGTTGTTAATTTGTTACTTTGAAAACTTTTTGTACAAACCAAAAATAAACTTTTATTAGGTTAAACACTTAAAACTTGGTTCATGATTAGGTTAGGCTTGGATCATGAATCGTGATTGGGTTGGCCCAATACTCACAACGTTTACAAGTTTTTTTTTTAAAAAAAAATACACCCTCTCTTTCTAATATTCTTTCATTTTCAAAGTTTAGTAAATTAACACAATTTGTATTTCTCTGATGCTTACTGATTAGACATTATCAATACGTGTTGCATATTTAATGGACACGAACATTTTTTATATTTTCGAACTTTGAATAATAAAAAATTTAAAACAAATTTGGTAAAGTAGCTAATTAAAATACATTATCTCAACAATTAATTAGGGAGTTTAATCACATATTATAGTGGCTATTCACTTGATTATCAAAAAAAAATTAGTGGCTAATCACTTCATTGGCTGGTTAAATCACATTAAAAGTACCACTTGTAAGTTGTATAACTTATATTGAATAACATGGTTTTCAGTTTTGCAAAACCAGGTAAGTATATAATTAAAATATTTTACACAACAAAAAAATAATTAAAATATGATCCAACCAAAAAAAATAGTATCTTTCGCAATTAAAATATGTATACAATTAAAATTTTTTTAACACATAAAATAAGTCGTGCGCAAGGTAGCTTGTGGCAACCACGTGTAATTCTGGTGCATAACACACTTCTCCCTTAATTTAAATATTAAAATCTTAACCTCTATATAATCACAAACTAATCTTATTGGATTGGGTGATGATAAAGGTCGCAAGTTGCGACAATATTTAGTTGTTGTAATCTTACGTGTCGGAGTTTAATTGGTACCAATAGGCGCCACGTAGGCTATGAGTCATCATAATATTTTTACTATCAATGCAAAAATTTTACTATGAAAATATGTAAATAAGGTAATCGATATAAAAAAAGAAACAAATTAGAATATTAAGATTTTCCTACTTTTATTTTAAACATGTATAATAGGATATATAAGTTAAATATTTTAAATTCCAATTTAAATCATGACACATAAGCATGCCATGTCATTATTGTGACACGGCTTAAAGGTCGCATTGGATTAGTGATCACAAGTGTAATCATCAACAAAAATGAATAGAGGAAGTACGATCATTATTTGGAGCACAAAGAGAGTGACAATAAAAGCTGGCACACTCGTATGATTAAATTTATTACATGCATGATGCATCTATAAAACTGTGGGTTGTGATGTATAGTTTGATCTAAGCAATTATAGACCTGTCAAAATATGAGCTGAAAAATCGACATAAACCAATCAATATTCGAACTGAATATGTCCCAAAAATAATAATCTCAAAACTTGCTCGAATCAATCCGTTGTTGACCCGAAGTTCGATTTAACCCGTGAATTCATGATTTGAATCCGAATCGCTAGCAATTCGAGGAGACTTGTAACCTGATTCACAGCCGATAACTTTTAACCGAACTGAACCTTTATCATCACCGATAACAAATACGAAAATCTGTTTTACCCCATAATAACCGCAATCAACCTGAACCGATAAATCCTATATCTGATTTAACTCGACTCACGTCAACCTGAATGTGAAGAACGAATTGTTGTGAATCCAACCCGATTTAATCCGATAACCGAAAATAACCCGATTTGAGTTAACCTGATAAACGAAAGGCACCCGAGACAAAAACACCTGATTTATCCGAATCCAAATCAAACTAAATTAGTAATTAAGTAAATCTAAATCGGTATATGAAAATTTATTCTATGTTCTTTTTATATAAAATAATTTGGAGACAAGTAATTAATAAAAGTCTAAAAAATATTTATTAGGAATGAAGTTTTTGAATAATAAAGTGGTTTTAATTTTTTCGCGAACTCGAGAGTCACTCGATTTTTTTTATTTTTTTGACAGCACAGCAAAATATTCAATTAAACAAAGCTATTCCCTTTTTCTAACTTTTTGGTTAGATTATGGGCTATAGCAACAATCATACAACATTGAAAAATAAATAACAAACCGTTACTAACTTGAGCAATACATGTTATACATGTATTAACTCAATCTAAAGTTGAACAGCAAACTCAATCCGTAATTGACCAAAATCCTAGCTACGTCGGATCTAAACTTGACCTGGACCTGTGAATCACCGGTCCATGCTTGTCCTGAATCCATGACGTAGCCGATCCGGACATGAATTGTATCCGAGATAATCAGGTCAAATTGTTTCTGAATCCGACATACACCCGAACCAAACTCAATCTGAATCAAATCAAACTACTATGTAATAAACTACAGATTGGTATTTATGCTTGTGATAAGGTTATACAGAGTATGTAGTTACTATATAAATGAAAATATCGTATATATATTTTTTGTTGAAAATGATGTTTTTCTATAATTAGATGAATTAATGCATTGATAAGGATATTATGAATATTTTACAGGGACATCTAAAAAGTAAATATCTTATATATCTCTATTCTATAAAGTAACTCATGAGGTCATTATATATGGTAAATGATCTTTTGACGTCCCCCTTATGAATATTGTATAGTGAATATAGTGAGATTATTTTAGTAAATATATTTTTGGTGTCCCGCTTGAATTACTAAAATATCCTCCACCCTTATAGAATAGGGAATATAATGATAACCTAACCAATAGGAAAAGCCCAAAGAAGCATTTTAATCAATCTAGCCCCTTGAATAAATTCTTACCATTTTAATATGTTATATGTGCTCGGCTCTATCTAACTTATACGTTTCCTATATTCGCATGCATTGCATTTATATTATTTTTTTACATGTTATTTCAGGTTTAAATGTAATAACACAAAACTGTTTCTTATATTCACACGCATTGCGTGCATATAAGACAGTTGCAAAATATCATTAGTGTTTAATGGAAAAAAACACCAAACAAGAAATTGCTTGAGAAATTAAGGTGAAATGCGACAAATAAGGAAGGTGTCATACATTAAAAAAAAGTCCTATAAATTCATATTTAAGAAAACCTTAAATCAAGGAATATATAATTATGCAAAATCAATTAAAATGTCAGCCTTTTCTTTGATCAAATCTCCGGTCATTACAATTCAATTGACCCTTATCTAAAATTATACACATATATATGGTAAAATCAAATATGACATAATTTGTATAATCTTGGTGGTGTTATTACCTACTTACCTCTATCGGTTGTAGAATTTAATTCGGAACATTATTACAATGTTGGTTATATGTAGAAGTGCATGTGTTAGACAAGCATACTATGAGCAAAATAAAAAAGTGATAGACACAACTTTAAATTTTTATTTTCTTACATATTTCATTATTGTTGCACTATTTAGATGTTTGTTAAATAGATATTATTTCAATTCTTTCTTAAAAAGTACTTTGTGAATAATATTTTTTTGCATTTTATTGAGTTTGTTTAAATATAATAACTTACATATTTTATTGTATTATTTATTTTCGCATATATCATGTGCAAATAAAACTAGTTTCCTTATGGTGGAGTAGCGATGTACATTCTTGATAAGTGTACAAGTATAAGTGGGACTTGTTAAAAAAAAGAGTAAATACCAAAAAAAAAAATTATTCACCATTAATATGTTTAAACATTTTTTTAATTGACCAAAACCTTTAACTACTTTAGATATTTTAGAAGAAAAAAGTATAACTCTATAAAGAAAATACAAGATTGTTTGACCAAGTGTATACTCCATCCGTCACTTAATACTAGCACCGCTTCTATAAATAATTTTTTTTACCAATATTATATTATTTCTCACACTTATCTACTAACCCACCTACACTCTTACTGTTACAAAAAGTCACTTAAAAATTCACACCCCCAATTCACCACTCCTCACCCTTTACACATTTCCCACCAACTATATTAAAAAAAACGGATTTTTCACGAAATACCCCTGAATTTTGGCGTAATTCACCAAATGCCCCTCGACTTTCAGAAATTCACCAAATATCCTTCACAAATGACTTAATACCCAAAATACCCTTACTAATGACGCGCCGTTAGTCCTCCGTTAACCTAATTTTCAAATTCACCAAATACCCCTATTTTAATACTTATTTCACCAAATACCCTTATTCTGAAACTTAGTTCACCAAATACCAATAACTTAAAAACACCTCAAAACGTCGCAACTCTTCAAGAAAATAGCTACTTCTTTTGTACCTTAGTCTTTATGTGACCAAGTAATTATATTTACCACGCAATCGGAAGGTATTCCTTTTCCAATATGGGAAATATCTTTAACATGTGCAAACAGATTAAAAATAAAGCTCCTATTAGTTTTATTCTAACGCATATGTTCCAGCTACCTCGGCTTATATCGCTTCCATGCCACCTATTTAACGTTAACTCCCTTTTGTCTCTTGTCTCTACTGCCTCCAAACATCTTTCTTCCATCTCCTAATTTTCTCTCAACTTTACAGTCGAGGCATAAAGGTTTTCCCATTTTTCTTTTGAGCTAGGTCCTATTGAGATAGTCAGATTTATGGACAAATATCTATTTTTGGATTTGAGGGAACAAGAAAAAAATGAAACTAAGGTATGTTCCAAATCTCATGAACTAGTGAAAAAACACGAATCTTGGGACAAAGATTTGCCTCCAAACTCAATATTTTCACATCATGAATCCAAGTTGAAATCGAGGTTGTGATAAAAATGTATGCGTTATTGAACTTGATTTCTTAGTATCTTCACCATTCGGACAATAAGAAAATTAAGGTGTTAGATTTAAATTGAATTACTTCAGCTTCACTCACATAAGATTCCTTTGAAAAGGGGTGTTTTTTGGACTTTTGCTCAGCTAAAGTGCATTGTCTTTACTGGATGAGGCCTGAACTTATTGGATCATAATTGAAACTTACTGAGTGTTGTATAGGAGCCTCGAATGGAAATTTCCTCCCACAATATTAGAAATTGTTTGGGACTCTTACATATGTGGATTCATGGGTGTGGATGATGATTTTGAAATAAAACTCATGACAAAAGTGATAAGAAATTAACAAAACAATATAAATAGTCAGAAAAGGGGTTTTTATAAGCAAACAATAAGCAACGACTAATTTTCAAACACAAAAACTAACCGTTGAGCATCAAAATGGGTAATTTTCAGTTATGGGTATTTGGTGAATTAAGTTTCATAATAGGGGTATTATGTGAAATAAGTAATAAAATAGGGGTATTTGGTGAGTTTAAAAATTAGGCTAACGGAGGACTAACGGCGCGTCATTAGTAAGGGTATTTTGGGTATTAAGTCATTTGTGAGGGGCATTTGGTGAATTTCTGAAAGTCGAGGGGCATTTGGTGAATTACGCCAAAATTCGGGGGTATTTCATGAAAAATCCGTAAAAAAAATACCCACTATGAACTAACATATACTTCCTCCGTTCCTAAATAGTTGCACCGTTTTGACTTTCACGTTTGCCAACGCATAACTTTGACCAACAATACTAATAATTATGTGTTAGTAAAAATTATAAAAAGTTGATATATTTAAAATAATATATTAAGACAAACCAAATAATACTTTGTATAATAATTTTTAATTTTATTTATTATTAGAAAAGTGAGGTCAAAGCAAGACAAGTGAATAGTGTCAAAAGTCAAAACGGTGCAACTATTTAGGAACGGAGGAAGTATTAAATTATTAAGTGAATTCAAGTGTCTTAAATTCCGCACCAGTCAAATCGGTGCGAATATTAAGGGATGGAGGGAGTAAATAGCAACCGTATACGAAAGTGACACACAAATGAGATACAAATTGCAGAATATAAACTACCACTCCATATGAATAGTGTATTTATATAAAGACATATGCCACTTACAAAGAATCAACCCAAGAAACCAGCACAAAAAAAAATCTCCAAAAATACAATAGCAATTATGTGTCCTTTTGTACCCACTTTAGCATTCGATTACCCTATAGAATTAGGGATAGATAATGAAGCCATTGATAACTATCTAAACTTAGACGCCATTTTTCTACACAATTATTTGTTGTCTCAAGCTGAAGATGACAATAACGATCATGTTAACCTTAAGCTCAAGCAAAGCAAGTCGCCGCAAAGTACAAGTTCGGCAGATCAATTTGGTGCCGCCATAACGACAATCACGGCGGCGAGAAAAACTAATCATAACGCTAGTGAAAGGGATCGGAGGAAGAAAATCAATGTCTTGTATTCCTCTCTACGTGATTTGCTTCCTGCTACTGATCAAATGGTACGTATATACTCCCTTCAATTCGTTCCTTACTTTTGTATTTTGGGTCACACTTTCATTCGATTCATAGTGAGTTTAAGCGCGCTATGAGACACGAGTCATCTTATTTATTGGATTATTTTAGTGTCCACAATAATATTATTGTAGACTCAAAGTCAACCGTTTGTTCTAGCACATTATTGACATATAAGTGCTCTTAATTGTTCACGTAGTGACTATAATAAATTAAACAGTAATGTATATATTAGAATGAAGTTGTTAACTTTTAATTGTTCAATCACAACATGTATTAACGACACAATTTTGATACTTTTTCATAATAATTCTAATAAACACGTCAAAATAAATTAAAATCAAGTTGTTAATTTTTTTGGGCATAGTACACAATAAATTTAGTGTGGATAAAGTCCATTTAATGCATGTTATTTCATAGGGTTTAAAAGATCTAGTAAAAAAAACAAAAACAAATCAAATTGTAAATAAAACATCCATATCGATCAATAATCGTACGTATTTTTATTCTTCATATACTTGTGATTATTAAATTGACTTTACGTTTATTTTTGTATGAACATTAGTATTAGACATTGTGGATAACATATTTAAGTGTGCTTAATATAACAACAATATTACTCATCATATTGGTAACCCTGTCAATGATATGTTAGCCTAACGATACACTAAAGGCTTGTATATGATAGATTTTAGGTCCGAATTTTCCACCTCTATTCATAATTTGTACTGTCCTTACAATTCACTCGCATGAAAAAACAAAAACCATACTGATAGCATTCTTAATTAAGTTGTACTACGTATTTTTTAACTTAATTACTACTATCTCCGTTTCAAAAAGATCTTTACGCTTTGAAAAATGTGTCTAATAATCAAAACTTTGACCATAAATTCTCACTATCATATCTATCAAAAATTATCATGAGATATCTTGTTAGATTCATCTCTAAATGTATTTTATAAATATCAATTTTTTATAATTTTTGCCATATAAAATTGGATATATTAACGGTCAAACATTGCACCGGAATCCATGCAAATAGTAACTGTAAAAATCTTTTTGAAACGGAGGTAGTACGTAATAAACAATAATCGTATTAAATTAATGAATACAGAGAAGGTTAAGCATTCCTGCGACGGTGGCACGGGTGCTGAAGTATATACCAGAGCTAGAACAAGAAGTGAAGGATCTAACTCATATGAAAGAAAAGCTCTTATCAGAAATGACGGTGTTACAAGGAAATGCAGGGGAAATTATCCAAGAGGAAAAGCCGAAAATAGACACAACGAAGGAGAACTTATCAACGTTTTCGATTTCTGTAAATAAATTGAGTGACAAGGATATGGTAATTCAAATATCAACCTTTGAAAGAATATCAATTTGTGAGGTGCTTTTACTACTTGAGGAGGATGGTTATCTTCTTGTTGATGTTACTTCTTTCCAATCCTTTGGAGGATGGACTTTCTATAACATACATTTATCGGTACGTTTTCTGATTTTCTGCCTTGTTATTATATAGTACGTAGTACGGGGTAGTTATTTATAAGAATGTAACTAATGGTGTGTGACAAATGTGCATGTGCATGATGTTCGTCTTAATGTTTATATTTGATTTATTATTTTAGTTCGATTTTTGATACAATTCGAATTTTTACGCGAGTAAATTTTACGACTTAGGGCTTGATTTAGAGGAATTATATATCAAAAGCGGTTTGTGTTCAAATAGGCGTAAGTGACTCATATTGGTACTCATTAATTTAGTATTGGTACGTACTAATCACTGTGGCATTGGTACTGATCAATGTGGTATGTATTGGTCTACCTATACACTACTAATTAAGTACTAGTACCAATAAAAGTCATATGCGTTATTCGTATTGATATACTTTTTTTATTGATATTAAAAAATGTTGTAATGGGTGACTTGTGTCCAATTTAGTCACAAACAATCCACTTCACGTTGATCCAACCCATAAAAAATAGAGAAAGGGTGAATAATCAAGATTCTCAACAAAACTTCAAATCTTTTATGTATATACTTTTTGTACGGGGTACATTGTTGTTACTCTAATTAAATTTAGTTTAATTTTTGTTTATTAATACTTCCTATTCATTATTTTGAAATACATGCTGAGGAGAAGAGACAAAAACCTAGCCAGAAGACTAAAAGACCAAGTATACGGAGTAATATTTATTATTTAGGCCGTTCTTTGTTCGACACATAATAGTACCAAGGTCAATAAACTACTAAATAAGGAAGTAAAATTTTAATTATATGATAATTATGTAACACACAATATTATAATTTTAATCTCTAGAATAACCAAGATTTGATGTGACTATGTTAGAAAACAAAATATCAAGTGGATCAATCATCCAATGATAACTTGAAATTTGTTACATGAGGGAGACAAAAATTGTGTTCGTACCGAATCCATAAATAAAATAGGATATTTTAAACTGATTAGAGAGTAAAATTAGGTGCTAAGTAGTGGTCATGATTTCATTAAGAGAATATTAGTTGTCAAATATGTTAACAAGTATTCCGTACTATGTAGTACGTAATATTTAATTCTAGCTAGATTTTAGATAATAATTAGTGTGTAGTCCGGGCGATGTCCTAATTTTTACTTTGAATTATATAATTTGATTTTAGCATGAATAATTGTTACTTTGAACTATTTTCTCCACTTCAAAATTATTTGGTATCAAATTAAAATATTTTGTCCATCAACATCTAGCTATAGTGAAAGTATAAAATAATTGTACAAGTTAGTATATAGTACTTCGTAATAAACATTCATTATTTATTTGAAGTTACATATTTACGTGGAGTAAAAAGCATTACAAATAGTTGGTTAATATGATAAGACTTCTGCCTTACATATTGTTGATCTCGTGTTCGAGACTTACTATGCGAAATTTTTGTACGCATATTCACATAAGCTTAATTTATATTTTTATGTATGGCGTTAATACGTCAAACAGATGGAAGGAATGAATGTTATAAACTACGAAAAGTTGAATGAGGAGTTGTTATCGTTGATTCAGAAGCCGAAGCTGAAGCTGAAGCAGAAGCAGCAGTTGTACATCTTATAGTTGAAGGTTATAACTAACCTACAAACAAACATATGTAAATTTTAGTTAGGATTTTTTTGATAAAAAGGACCTTTTATAAACGATATTTTTTTTCGCCTCAAATCGATTTTTTTTTTGCCCCAAATCGATATTTTTTGCCCTAATTTTGCGAAAAACCCTAATTTTTTCGATGCAAAATTAGAACAATTGAGGAGGAATTTGAGGGGAAAAAATAGCAAATCTGATTCGTGTGGGTATGAATAACAATTCGTGGCAGGCTATTACAGTGACGAACTTTAAGGCAGTTGGGATTTTGGAGGGAAAATTGGGGCAAAAAAAAAAAATCGATTCGGGGAAAGAAAAAAAATCGATTTGGGGCAAAAAAGAAATTCGATTTGGGGCAAAAAAAAAATTCGACTTGGGGCCAAAAATAAAAAAAATCGATTTGGGGCGGAAAAAAATTTCCATTTGGGACGAAAAAAAATATCGATTTTGGGCAAAAAAAAAAAAATTATTTTTGGGGGAAAAAAAATTGTTTTGGGGCAAATTTTTAATTTTTATCATTAAATGGACACGTGGCCTTCTCCGGTTGCTACGTGTCAAAGTCGTTGCCGGAATCTTGGGTCAACTCCAAGAAACCGGCAAAAGGTCCCAGTCAACAAGATTTTTTATGTTTTAGGTCCCATTTCACCACTTTCGTCATAAAAGGTCATTTCTCACAAAAAAACGTTTATAAAAGGTCCTTTTTGACAAAAAATCTTTTTAGTTATTGATATTAATTTTAGGTCGTCACATATTTAAATTGAATCCTTTTCTCCTATTTGTAATTTATAATGCCTCCTACAACTCATTTGCACCAAAAATTTGATAAAAGTTACACTATTAATGTGATTATTTCATAAAATTTGTTTTAATTAAAGAACAACCTTATATAATTGAAGTAACTTTTGAGTTAGTGTTTTTTGCGTTGAATAATTTAGGTGTGATCGAATAAGAAATTCACATCAAGAGTGCATTATATTAACGTAGTTATATATCTAAACTTAATAGAATTCATGTACGCTTATTGAAACTATTCAGTCCTCCTGTGGGACCCATATTTTTACTTGAATTATTAAAATACCTTTTTAAGGGAAATTACCAAAGTACCCTCAAACACAAACCCCTTAATGAGCCCAAACCATAATCTCGGGGCCCATATCTTAGCCTCCTACAGGCCCAAGATTTCATACCCCTACATTTGCCTATATTTACTAATAATGCCATCCTGCATTACTATAAATATGTCTCACTTAATCATTACTGAGGTATGCAATTATTCTCACACTGACCCTCTCACTACTTTCTCTCTCTAACTAGACTTGACTTGAGCGTCGGAGAGGGTTTTCTCGAGAAACACCCGAGCCAGTTTACGTTTGCCACTTTGTAGAAAAACAACAGCCGATTGGAGGAAAACTACAGCCCTGGTTGACGAGACTTCCCCTATTTTCACACTTAGCAATTTCTTCACAGAAACAGTTGGCGTCGTCTGTGGGGAAGTCAACTACAAGCCATGGTTAATACTCGACGAACCAGGCAACACTACTCCTCTCATCGATCAGAGTCCCATCCCAATTAGGTGTTGATTCCTACTCCGTTGAACGGAGATGATCACGATGGTGATCAGGACTATGAGACCCAACATCCCCATGTCGAAGGTCACCCTGAGAACTTGGTCACCAAAAAGGATCTAGAGAATTTAGCCGCTCAAGTCAATGAGGACATCCACAACCTCCAAGGAATGGGAGAGGGACCTTCAAGGAAACAGCCAAGCCACCCTATCAGCTCAAGGGTGAGCACATCATCTCATACCATCCACATGGCACAACCTCAAAGTGTGATGGACAGGCTAGGTGACAGGGGTGTGGCACAACCTCGCCCTCACCAACCAAGAGCCAGTCAAGATGCACGCCGGGTAATTGAAGAGGGACAGCCGCACAGAGGAGACCTTGATGCTCGAGACCCCTTGCACAGGAGGCGCCTCGAACAAGCCAGAGAAGCCATCAGGAATGATAGGATCATCCGAGGTCTACCCCCCTTTAGTGCTAAGACTACTGCCTACGCACGAGACCACCCAACGCCTTCAAAGCAGGTCGAACCAATCGAGGTCAGCTCCCGAAGGACATCTCTCAAGAGGCACTCACCTTCTCCCACAAGGAGACGTCACTCACCCCATAGCCGGGCTAGAGGCCATTCCCCCAGGACAAGGGTCTCACTCCCCGATCAACGGCCAGGGGCTAATTCATCCTCTCATCGCCCTAGGCCCCGCTCACCCTCAAGAATAGGAAGGAGCCCTCCACGCCATGAGAGAACATACTCGCCTCTCCTAAAGAGTAGAGGCAGGCATGTCTTCCCAAGAGGAAGATGGGGCTCCCCTCCACCAAAAACTGATAGGCACATGCATACATCATCATTGCAAGAGGCTCTCACTCCCTTCTCCCAAGAAATAATGAACACCCCCCTCCGGGACATAGTGAAGGTCCCTACCATCGAAACTTTTGATGGAACTACTGACCTAGAAGAGCACATGGCTGCCTATGCGGCCCAAATGAACGTCCAGACCGGGTGTGGAGCTACTTGGTGCAGATACTTCCCTACCACCTTGAAGGGTCTGGCCCTTATCTGGTTCAACAAGCACGTGCCAAAGGGAAGCATCAGGAGCTACAGTGAGCTTGAAAAGGTTTTCATCAGCCAATTCGCGGCGGGTCGGAGGCACCAAAAGACAAGTGTCAACTTAATGGCAGTCAGACACGGAGAAACGAAGACCCTTCGCAATTATATTAAGAGATTCAATGAAGAAGTCCTAAAGATACACAATCTTAAGGACGAAACCAAGTTCGCAGCCCTCTTGGCAGGCCTTCAGCTAGATGAATTCAAATCCGAGTTGATCAAGTCCGGGGTGTCTAACCTCGAAGAAGCCATGAAAAAAGCCCAAATGCACATACAAGCTACAAACATCTGTAAGATCAGTTGGGGTGGTGAGCGTAGCACCAGGAAAAAGAAAAAGCCAAATTGGGAGAGACCTCAAGATCGGACAAGAAGCAAAAAGAAAATGGCAGCCCTGACCAAGCACAACCCTCCCTCAAAAGGTTAGTTGTAGCTGATGACCATGGTGAAGATCCGAGGTACAACCGCAACAGGCGGGAAATTTACCTTGATATCAAAGGAAAATACATCCTCCCTAAGCCACGTACAATACGAACGCCCGAGGCAAAGCGAGATAAGTCGCTATGGCGCGAGTTCCACCATGAATGCGGGCACATCACAAAGAACTGTAGGGAGCTGAAAAGGGCAGTGGATCACTTGGCCGACGAAGGCAAGCTGAATGATTACTTAAGGAAAAATACTCCCCCGAAAGGAAAAGCCAAGGAAAAGGAATCCGCTAGTGAGGATACAGGGGACTACATTGGGGTGATAGTTGGAGGCCTAACAACAGGCGGGTCTGTCAGCAAAGCAAAAGATATCTTGTGGGCACTCGAACATCAAGTTTTGAAGTATCCTCGGCTTCACAAACAGCCCCAGTAATGACATTTGGCGGGAACAGTGGCCGCCCAATTCAAGAGTCACATGACGATCCCTTAGTCACTGAGGTGAAAGTAGCCAATTCAACGGTCGGGCGAGTATTGGTGGATAGTGGGTCATCCGCCGACATCATCACTCTGAAGTGCCTAGAAGGGCTCAAGTATTCCAAAGATGGTCTGATGGCATCACTCAGCCCCACTTTGGGTTTGGAGGTCAAGCCGTTCACCCTCAAGGCACTATCAAGCTACCTGTCAGGCTGGGTCCTAAGAACAAAGGGAGGCGACTGTTGGTAGACTTTCTTATCTTTGACATCTCCCTACCCTACAACATCATCTTAGGGCGACCTCTACTAAACAAAGTAAAAGCCGCAATCTCTGTGTACCAACTTCTCATGCAGTTTGAGTTGGAAGATGGAACGGTGGGGAAGATCTTTGGAGATCAACAAGTGGGTCGAAGATGTTATGTCACTAGCCTCAAAAGGGGGCCAAGCATTCCCTAACCTCCAACCAAGAAAGCCAAGCAGGAGGAAGCCCCACTAGTTGAAGGAAATAATGCCCTTGGTCCAAGTATGCATATAATGTTAAGTATAATAAATGCGGTTCAGTATTAATTAACAAGTTAATAATTCAGTGAGATAAAGTGAGCTGAATGCCTAGCTAGAGGCCGCTTCAGTTCAAGTGGAATTAATGATATTAATCCACAGCTTACTCTTGACTGAACCCGTAGGGTCACACAAATAGTACGTAAACGGATCAAGTATTTAATGGCATTAAATACTCTACCTATGGATATTCGGAATCGACGGATCTTGGTTTCAGTGGGAGCTAAGATCGTCACAAGCAAGAAATGAATACTCCAGAAACGATGATATTGCCGGAAACGGAAATATGGATCGTATCGGAAATATAAATATTATCCAAGTCGTAGATGTTGCCGGAAACGGAAACATGGTACGTATCGGAAAATATTAATGGAAATGGAAATATTTCCGGAATCGGAAATATTGCCGGAAACGGAAATATTGTCAGAATCGGAAATATTATCGGAATCGGAAAATAATTCCGGAAACGGAAATATTAAATATTTGTTCGAAACGGAAATTAATTCCGGAATCGGAAATATTAAATCCATATCCTAGTAGGATTATAATTCCTTTCCATAAACTTTATAAATAGGTGCCTAGGGTCACATATTTACATAGAGATTTGAAGTATTCAAAAGGTAAGATTTTCAAGCAAAAATCAGCCAAACACTTGCAACCCAAATAGCCGAAAATTCTAGCAACCTTAAGGGCGATTCTAGTTGGTCAAGCTTAAGGCGGATCCGGACGTGCTGTGGACTATCTACGGAGGGACGACACTTGGAGTCCTAAAGACTTGTTGTTGTTCGGTTCGGGCGCAGCTAGGGAGGGCACGCTACAAAGTGTATGCATCTGAATTATGCTAAATGATTATGTGTAAATAATATGTTTCCTGGCTTTATGGTTTTTCCGCATGATTTATGTTTATTCATATTTATCATAATCTAACAGTGGTATCAGAGCCTCTTATTATTTTCATAATCTAAATTGCATGAACATGGTTAAATTTTACAAATTTGCAAAGAATTAAAGGGGTGATTAATTTTCGTAATTAATTGCAAATTGCGTTTATTTAATTATATGTACGCAGTTTTTCGGCAGTTTCTTCGTTACTCATCCAAATCGAGTGATTTTTGTGTCAATTCCGCATGTAAAAGGCATTCTAAAATTTTGACAAAAAATATATTTTTCGGCCGAACGCAGAATTCCCATATTCGAAGCCTAACTATGACTTTTCGGAGGTTTTAGTTTTTCGAACGCAAAAGTTTGTAAATTTAAGATGTTAAATTAAGTATTTGCGATTCTTGCTGATTAATTTTGAGTTTTTGATTGACCTACAGTATATGTTTAACAATTATGAATGCCTAGACTTGTTAATTATACAACCTAATTTGTAATTATGATTAATTTGTTGAAATTCGAATAGTTTAGAATTGGTTTGTTTTTCATAATTAATTAATAATTTAATTAGGTATCCATGATTAAAATCCACCATAAAAATTGTTCATTTATGTTAAATTTTAATTTTGATGACCTAGATTTGAATCCATGTTAATCGGAAATTAATTGATTAATAAATTTTTGATTTTTCGCCCTAAAATTATGAAACTAATATGATTTATTTATTTGTCGTTAATTTTAAATTAAATTTTTTTAATTTTTATATAATTCGCTCATAAAAGTTGCACGCACAAAGCAAAGGACGCTACGTGTTACCCTTAAGGGGTGTTGTATAGTTCGAGCACGAGATGACGAGCAAGGGAGCTCGTCGCCCGTGCGGTACGAATGCATCGAGCAACGAGCGTGGCATGCGAAAGGCTGTGCGCCTAAGGGGCGTGTACTACGCGTGTGGGCGATGGGGCAACGGGCGAGCAAGGCAAGCACGCGTGGGCAGCGATGGATGCTGCGCCACACATGCGTTGCCTCGCTCAGCAGCACGCCAAGGCAGTAGCCAAGGCAGCGACAAGCGCAGCACAACGTGCACGCGGGCAGCGTTTGCTGGCCTGTCCAGCAAGCGTTGCCCAGCAGCGCGCCAAGGCGATGGGCGAGTGGGCTGCGCGCAAGCGTGGCTCGCTGGGCCTGACGCATTGGTGTGTTGTTGCTTGGGCTTTGCGGTACGATCAATCGAGTGACAAGGGGTTTGTTGCTTGTTGGACTTGACGAGGTATGGGCGCAAGCCCATGGCCTTGTCTTGACCCGATTGGTTCGTTTTAAATTTTAATTTGAATTTTTCAGTTCGGAAATAATTTTAATTAACATTAAAATTAATAATTTAAATTGTTTTCTCGCGATTTAATTTTGATTATTATAATTATTATAAATTTTAATTTATACTAATTATTTTACTAAAATTAAACCTTGAATTAATTTAAATTCGTTTAATTCAACTGAAATAAATTAAATTAATGGATTCGATTATAATTTTATATGAGCTTTAAATTTTAATTAAACTTGTATGTTTCCGGTTAGACTAGAAATAAATTTTTATGTTTAAAATTAGTAAAGCATATAAAGTTATTGGTTTAAGTGGGAGCATTTTTAGTCATAAACTCTTGATTAGGTCTACAAATCCTTTAAGGTTAAACAACGTAATTATAATTAATAAGGACTGAATAATTGGTAGATTATTGGTGCCCTTGATTAATTGCTGCAAATATTTATGTGATGCATACAATGTGTTTTTACTAACCATCTATGTGGGCCATTCATGATAATGAATGGGTGAATGGTATATATTGTATATGTACTGTTTTGCAGGTTATAAAGTGACTAGTATGGCCCAAATAGGATAGAAAATATGGTCTGTGTACCAATAATTTGAATGTAATTGGTCTAAAGCACCAAATTTGTTTCTCAATTCAAATATGGTCTGCGTACCATCAAATAGTTGTAATTAGTTTAATTATAGCTTATCCTATTTGAAGAAAATGGCGCCTCCCACAGTGAAATTCAAGACGGAGTTTCCAATCCATTTTCAAGACGGACTTTGAAGTTGAAGCTTCAAGATGAAGTCGGGCCATACTAGATCACAATTATCTTATGCATTCTTTAAGTTATTTATTGCTTTTAAATATGTCTTAAATATGCATGAGATTGTGGCTTGATTATGTTGCATGATTAAGGATTTTAGTTCACTTAAAATCTAACCAGCATAGTAAGAGCCTTAAGTTCCAAACTTAAAAATTGAGTTAAAAGGTGCCATGCCAAAATAACACTTACTTGGATATCCTTTACATCGATCTTAGTAATAGTTTTCCGCCATAGCGAGGTGTTACTTATCGATACTAAAGGGGTAAGGTACACAAATAATTGTGAGTACATGTTAGTTTTGGTGAAACTCAACGATATAAGTAAGGAGTCCTTTTATGTCGTGGCAAAATCGATAGGTTTACCTAATAAGTTCTTAGACGTACCTATCAACCAAGAGTAGTTTCTAGACTATTAGCAAAAGGCTTTTTCTTACCTAAAATGTTTTAGAATTGAGTCAAAATACATAATGTGCTTAATTCTTCAATGGTTTTAGGGTCTTGGAATCATTTTATTCACACCTGCCGGAACAATAAATTCGAATAAAATGCTAATAACTTGTTTGAATTGCATGATTGCTTTAATTTTCAAGTTATTATTCATGATAAATGTTTAGACTTTGCATGCTTCAATGTATGTTTTAATTATTGTTTATAATTTAATATCTTGCACTGCAGTAAATCCTTTTAGAAAGGTAACAGTAAATTTCCTCGATTGGTAGTGAATCCAAGAATGATTCACGGAAATCAGAGAAAATGAGCAATTTAAAATGTACGTTTCTTTTAGCGACTTTTATGGTTGTTTTCGAGTATCAAAATCGAATGGCAAACCAATTGGTGCTTGTGAATTCAAAATACAATGTAGTTTTGAGATCATAAAGCATCGAGTTTAAACGCTCAGCTTTACCAATGGTTAACAACCTAAAATCTTTTTCCATTTCATTCTCGAATGAGTCTAGTCCCTAGACATTCGAATAGATCGATGCTTAGAGAACTTTAGAAGCTTCTGGTAAGATCATCTAGTTGAAACAGAATATTCAACATAAATGGTAAGAACTTTGTTGGAGTAACATTGGACATGTCTAAACAAAGTATAAAAGTCAACACTAGAGAATTCAATTCTTAAGGCTATTAGAAAGGGTACAAGAAATGGGAAAAACAAGGAACAAACGAAAGGAATTTACGATTCCGTTTCTACCTATAAGTTTATGAATAAAGAGAAGTGACCTAGCAATCAAACTTCGTTGGTATCATATACCGCTTGAGGTTCTTACTTCGGTAATAACTCAAACAATGGAAGCTAGGCTACACTAATGGCCTACAAGTGGGAAATGAAGCATGGCAATGCTACATTAGTTGTAGGGTCATCTAGTTTGTTTTAAGTCCTTTCAAAGGCTGGAACTTAATGGCTATTTTGTTCCACAATCAGCATACCTAAATTTCTGTTTTCAAACACAGAAAGACTCACATTCAGAAGAACAAAAACAATGTTTGTTTGTTTGTTTATTTGAATGAAATAGTCATTTACGGGTTGAGTCAATATGCTTGGTTAAAACAAACAACTCTTTAACAATAAAAACTTTACTAGGTTCAAATCAAACCCTTGGTTTGAGTTCCACTAATCTTGGGCATTGTTGCTTAGACCATATCAACAAGTTCTAGGTTAGATCATGTTCATAAGCTCTATTTTAATGGACTTTTGAAAGTTGATTGATTTCTAGATCATTCAAGACAAGCTAGTCTTACTTATTGAAGGTAACAAAAGATATGAACTATTGTTAGAACGCCTAGACAATAGAGTTCAAAGCTAAAGAAAGATTTTATGACTTTATTATTTCACATGGATTTGAGTGAATATAGGTTTATTTACTCAAATATGATATAAGTTGAATCTGTTTGGCTAGTTCAAAGATTCAGAAGTATAAAATCCACTTGGCAAGAAATCATAAAGATCTAGGTTAGATCATGTTGATAATTACTTATACCAAGAATGATCATCAATGATTGTGAGTTGTAATTTCACGATCTAGCTCCATAAGATATGGTATATCTCAGTTGGAATGATCGAAGTCAATTAAGTGCTTGATTCGATCAATGATGAATCATAAAGATTTTTCCTATAATTTCTAAAACAAAATGCTCAACTACCACCAAACTAAACCAAATTCGTCAAAGCTATTGAAAAGTAATTTCAGAATATCTTTTCAATAATATATAATATATCTAAAGAGTTGCTAAACTCAGTGGGAGCTTAGTGTTTGTTATTCAACAAACTAAGGCCCAAGACTAGATATATGTTTCATTGTGATTTATTCAAATGAGACACAAGGGTATTATTTCTACCACGAATTTTTGAGAACATAATGTTTGTTTGCTCGAAATAATGTCCTTTTGGAGATTCGTTTCCAAAATGACAAGTGGGAGAAAATAGACCTCGAAAGTCTTCGAGGCGAACAACAAACATAAACGGACATTCCGGAGGCTTTTCGAAGTTCTTCAGAAAATCCGAACACGTATTCTTTAAGAACTTTAGAAGTGGCTTTTAAGAATAGACATCTCTTAGAAGACTTTACAAGTGCTTCAAGGAGAACGGAATATTCAAAGTGGCTATTGATATTCTATTGTTTGATGTTCTATACCCATGTAGGCATAGAGTTCAAGTCACTGAAACTATGAGATTCTTCTATTAGATAGTGAAGAAACATGGAGTTCATGTCACTGAAGCTATGCGATTCTTTATTAGATAGTGAAGAAACCTACAACTTGCAGTCAAACTATTATCATGTAGATTAATGAGTTTGTGACTTGTAAGAAAGCTATGACAAAAACCAGATTCCCTAAAAGGTTAGAGGCCATATATAGACTCAAATGTTTTAAATGGTTAGAGGCCATAAAACATACTCAATGTTTTGATGACAAAATTGAAATTTTGTTGATTTACTAGAATAGTTTCACACCTATTGGTTGCAAGTTTGTTTTAAGGATAAAAACCATCAAACATGAAATTGTGTTCACACACAAAGCTAGATTAGTTGCTAAAGGTTACAAGCTAATTCACAGCGTGGATTGTGTTGAAACCTCATGCATAATCGTAATGCTTAAGTCTATAAATCAAGCAATAATTGCATATTGGTACATATGGCAATTGGATGACAAAACAATTCCTCAATCAAATGTTGGAATAAACTATGTACATAGTATGTCATAGGATTTGTGGATCCAAATAAATGCTTGAAAAGGAAAGCTAGCTTATGAAATCAAAGTATAGATTTAAGCAAGCAATTGGGAATTAGAAATGTATTTTAGGGAAGCTAATAAGTATTTTAGTTTCATAAAATGCACATAATTCTTATAGATATATAAGAAGTTTAGTGGGAGTACATAAAACTTAATTGGTCCTATGTGTATCACACACATATCTCTCTATTGTGAAATAACATTCAAATGCTAATAACTTAGATTTGAAATTATTCATCAATAATGGACCAAGGCGAAACTTAGTGCATAATGGGTACTAAGATCTACTTACAAATATCTTATGATATTGTTTTAGATTAAGTAATGACATTTACTAAATCAAACACGAAAGACTCCATTGGAGATATTCGACCCATGTGAATAAATCTAAGTAAAGAATGTTTGGACTATGTATAAGCATTTACTAAGTTAAACATTAGAGAATCTAATGAGATTCTTAACCTATATTATATGTCAAAGAATTTAGCTGGATTTAGTATCTACTGAAACTAGATGAGCTAAAGTTACATCAATAGAATTCAATTGAGAATAATTCTGCAAAAGAATTTATCATATATGTATATAATATAAGGATCGCCAAAAATGTATCGTATGGCTTTAGGCATGACGAACATATACCAATCTCTATTGATCTAAGTGAAGATCAACTAGATTGAGATCGAGAAAAACTTATGGTACTTGAAAAGGTACATAGGAATAGTTCTTGATTCAAGGAAATAAAGATATGCTAAATATTGATGCTACACGCATAAACAATGGCAAAGGATCAAGCAAGATTCCTTTGGAGTTAACCATTGACAAGGACAAGCTATAGAGCATCGTGTTTTGAAATGGAAACATGGATCGGAGACCATGAGTTGTTGCGTGTGAAATTAAATATTAATTTCTATGTTCTAAGATAAAGATGGAAAGTCTTCCACATATCTATGGACTGCTTGGATAAGTAAATCCAAATAAAGCATCACTAGCAACCTAGACAGTTGAAGTAAAAGTAATCATTGCCTAAGAAGCAATAAAAAAAGGGGTTGTTTATATTTAAGAGTTCTTCACTGAACTTGGGTAGATCACATGGCCGCTGACTTGATAGTTCTTCATTGCAAAATGCGTAGAACCACTCTTGTGGCTGGACAGACTAGATCACAAAATAAACATACTCAAAAGATCTTATCATCATATCTCGAAGAACATTCGATGAAAAGGATATTAAGATTGGAAAAGCATGATAACTAAACCTATGCAACAAGTGAGAAACAACACTCGCATTGTGGCACCGGAAATCAAGCATAGCTTTGAATTCCATGAACTGTTTTAAAGATGGGTTTGAGGCCCATGGTTGTAAAACATTAGGGTTGAACATTTATCATATATGAAATGTATTTTCATATTCCATTTAATCTTGGTTTAGTATTAAATGATGAGTCCCTTCAAATTTGACAAAATATTCAAGATAGACTGTCAGGACCAGTCCTGTGACTAAGAAATGTCTATCAAGTGAACTTGAATGTCAAAAGTTGAAAATGGTCCCTGGTCGGAGTTTTCTATAAAGATGGACGCGTAGAAAACGTTAGACGACTAGAATGCAAGATGACTAGTAGTTCTGTTTCTTGAACTATGTGGACATGGCAATGTCGTAATCATTTGCATAGATACTTACTTTGGGAAGACTAGTATCGGACAGACCTATGAACCTTTACTGTAAGAGATGAAAATCTATCATAAGTAAATTTCATTAAAATTATTAGACACTAAATCATCAATACCTGAGTGATTTGAGATTACTTGTTTGAGAACTGGTTACTTTGACGTTGACCAACCGTCGCACCGTAAAAGGAGGCTATAAATGCAACGCTCAGGTAATCACCTATCAAACGAAGTCTAATCTCAAGATCGCAAGATTGGGATTGTCCTCCCATAAATCGGGATGAGATGCTTAAAAGTTGTACAAGGCCACTTGGAGAGCTAGAAACTGTAAAATGCATGGCCGTGCTCGGATGAATCATAGGCTATGATTATCTGTTTATTTGATCAGTTGAACTCTGAAACCGAGAAACACCTCTGGACATAATAAGGATGACAACTCTTACCTTATGTTCAAGAGCAAGCATCGAGCGACAAAGGAATTAGGAAATGCACACTTGTCCCTAAGGACAAGTGGGAGACTGAAGGAAATAATGCCCTTGGTCCAAGTATGCATATAATGTTAAGTCTAATAAATGCGGTTCAGTATTAATTAACAAGTTAATAATTCAGTGAGATCAAGTGAGCTGAATGCCTAGCTAGAGGCCGTTTAGTTCAAGTGGGATTAATGATATTAATCCACAGCTTACTCTTGACTGAACCCGTAGGGTCACACAAATAGTACGTAAACGGATCAAGTATTTAATGGCATTAAATACTCTATCTATGGATATTCGGAATCGACGGATCTTGGTTTCAGTGGGAGCTTAGATCGTCACAAGCAAGAAATGAATACTCCGGAAACGATGATATTGCCGGAAACGGAAATATGGATCGTATCGGAAATATAAATATTATCCAAGTCGTAGATGTTGTCGAAACGGAAACATGGTACGTATCGGAAAATATTAATGGAAATTGAAATATTGCCGGAATCGGAAATATTGCCGGAAACGGAAATATTGTCAGAATCGGAAATATTATCGGAATCGAAAAATAATTCCGGAAACGGAAATATTAAATATTTGTTCGAAACGGAAATTAATTCCGGAATCGGAAATATTAAATATTGTTCGTATCGGAAATGAATTCCGGAACCGGGAATTTAATCGGAAGCGCATCGTACGAATTAGCATCGGACGAGGCTTGCTAGACGAAGGCCCAACACGAAGCCAGGCCCGCGCCCAGCAAGCCAAGCGCCCAAACACGGAGCTGCCACAGCCTCGCCAGGCCCAGCGCAAGGCCAGGCCCAGCAAGGCCATAGGCGCGCGCGGGCTTATGCTCGTGGGCTGCGAGGCAGCGTCTGCTTGTGTGGGCCGCAAGGCCTGCGCGGGTGCGTGCGTTCCTCGTGGTCGTGCAACACTCGTGTTCGTAACGAATCCTAATCCTATTGGAATTCGTGCATTGATTAAATCCTAATCCTAAAAGATTAAATTTATTATTTAGAGTTCTAATAGGATTCTAATTAATAAATCCATATCCTAGTAG
This sequence comes from Spinacia oleracea, assembly GCF_020520425.1. Classification (NCBI taxonomy): domain Eukaryota; kingdom Viridiplantae; phylum Streptophyta; class Magnoliopsida; order Caryophyllales; family Amaranthaceae; genus Spinacia; species Spinacia oleracea. The sequence goes on along the minus strand of NC_079487.1, from coordinate 37,689,228 downwards.
GATTATAATTCCTGTCCATAAAATTTATAAATAGGTGCCTAGGGGCACATATTTACATAGAGATTTGAAGTATTCAAAAGGTAAGATTTTCAAGCAAAAATCAGCCAAACACTTGCAACCCAAATAGCCGAAAATCCTAGTAACCTTAAGGGCGATTCTAGTTGGTCAAGCTTAAGGCGGATCCGGACGTGCTGTGGACTATCTACGGAGGGACGACACTTAAAGTCCTAAAGAATTGTTCTTGTTCGGTTCGGGCGCAGCTAGGGAGGGCACGCTACAAAGTGTATGCATCTGAATTAGGCTAAATGATTATGTGTAAATAATATGTTTCCTGGCTTTATGGTTTTTCCGCATGATTTATGTTTATTCATATGTATCGTAACCTAACAGTGGTATCAGAGCCTCTTATTATTTTCATAATCTAAATTGCATGAACATGGTTAAATTTTACAAATTTGCAAAGAATTAAAGGGGTGATTAATTTTCGTAATTAATTGCAAATTGCGTTTATTTAATTATATGTACGCAGTTTTTCGGCAGTTTCTTCGTTACTCATCCAAATCGAGTGATTTTTGTGTCAATTCCGCATGTAAAAGGCATTCTAAAATTTTGACAAAAAATATATTTTTCGGCCGAACGCAGAATTCCCATATTCGAAGCCTAACTATGACTTTTCGGAGGTTTTAGTTTTTCGAACGCAAAAGTTTGTAAATTTAAGATGTTAAATTAAGTATTTGCGATTCTTGTTGATAAATCTTGAGTTTTTGATTGACCTACAGTATATGTTTAACAATTATGAATGCCTAGACTTGTTAATTATACAACCTAATTTGTAATTATGATTAATTTGTTGAAATTCGAATAATTTAGAATTGGTTTGTTTTTCATAATTAATTAATAATTTAATTTGGTATCCATGATTAAAATCCACCATAAAAATTGTTCATTTATGTTAAATTTTAATTTTGATGACCTAGATTTGAATCCATGTTAATCGGAAATTAATTGATTAATAAATTTTTGATTTTTCACCCTAAAATTATGAAATTAATATGATTTATTAATTTGTCGTTAATTTTAAATTAAATTTTTTTAATTTTTATATAATTCGCTCATAAAAGTTGCACGCACAAAGCAAAGGACGCTACGTGTTACCCTTAAGGGGTGTTGTATAGTTCGGGCACGAGACGACGAGCAAGGGAGCTCGTCGCCCGTGCGGTACGAATGCATCGAGCAACGAGCGTGGCATGCGAAAGGCTGTGCGCCTAAGGGGTGTGTACTACGCGTGTGGGCGATGGGGCAACGGGCGAGCAAGGCAAGCACGCGTGGGCAGCGATGGATGCTGCGCCACACATGCGTTGCCTCGCTCAGCAGCACGCCAAGGCAGTAGCCAAGGCAGCGACAAGCGCAACACAACGTGCACGCGGGCAGCGTTAGCTGGCCTGTCCAGCAAGCGTTGCCCAGCAGCGCGCCAAGGCGATGGGCGAGTGGGCTGCGCGCAAGCGTGGCTCGCTGGGCCTGACGCATTGGTGTGTTGTTGCTTGGGCTTTGCGGTACGATAAATCGAGTGACAAGGGGTTTGTTGCTTGTTGGACTTGACGAGGTATGGGCGCAAGCCAATGGCCTTGTCTTGACCCGATTGGTTCGTTTTAAATTTTAATTTGAATTTTTCAGTTCGGAAATAATTTTAATTAACGTTAAAATTAATAATTTAAATTGTTTTCTCGGGATTTAATTTTGATTATTATAATTATTATAAATTTTAATTTATACTAATTATTTTACTAAAATTAAACCTTGAATTAATTTAAATTCGTTTAATTCAACTGAAATAAATTAAATTAATGGATTCGATTATAATTTTATATGAGCTTTAAATTTTAATTAAACTTGTATGTTTCCGGTTAGACTAGAAATACATTTTTATGTTTAAAATTAGTAAAGCATATAAAGTTATTGGTTTAAGTGGGAGCATTTTTAGTCATAAACTCTTGATTAGGTCTACCAATCCTTTAAGGTTAAACAACTTGATTAGAATTAATAAGGACTGAATAATTGGTAGATTATTGGTGCCCTTGATTATTTGCTGCAAATATTTATGTGATGCATACAATGTGTTTTTACTAACCATTTATGTGGGCCATTCATGATAATGAATGGGTGAATGGTATATACTTTATATGTACTGTTTTGCAGGTTATGAAGTGACTAGTATGGCCCAAATAGGGTAGAAAATATTGTCTGCGTACCATTAATTTGAATGTAATTGGTCTAAAGCACCAAATTTGTTTTTCAATTCAAATATGGTCTGCGTACCATCAAATAGTTGTAATTAGTTTAATTATAGCTTATCCTATTTGAAGAAAATGGTGCCTCCCACAGTGAAATTCAAGACGGAGTTTCCAATCCATTTTCAAGACGGACTTTGAAGTTGAAGCTTCAAGATGAAGTCGGGCCATACTAGATCACAATTATCTTATGCATTCTTTAAGTTATTTATTGCTTTTAAATAAGTCTTAAATATGCATGAGATTGTGGCTTGATTATGTTGCATGATTAAGGATTTTAGTTCACTTAAAATCTAACCAGCATAGTAAGAGCCTTAAGTTCCAAACTTAAAAATTGAGTTAAAAGGTGCCATGCCAAAATAACACTTACTTGGATATCCTTTACATCGATCTTAGTAATAGTTTTCCGCCATAGCGAGGTGTTACTTATCGATACTAAAGGCTTTTTCTTACCTAAAATGTTTTAGAATTGAGTCAAAATACATAATGTGCTTAATTCTTCAATGGTTTTAGGGTCTTGGAATCATTTTATTCACACCTGCCGGAACAATAAATTCAAATAAAATGCTAATAACTTGTTTGAATTGCATGATTGCTTTAATTTTCAAGTTATTGTTCATGATAAATGTTTAGACTTTGCATGCTTCAATGTATGTTTTAATTATTGTTTATAATTAAATATCTTGCACTGCAGTAAATCCTTTTAGAAAGGTAACAGTAAATTTCCTCGATTGGTAGTGAATCCAAGAACGATTCACGGAAATCAGAAAAAATGAGAAATTTAAAATGTACGTTTCTTTTAGCGACTTTTATGGTTGTTTTCGAGTATCAAAATCGAATGGCAAACCAATTGGTGCTTGTGAATTCAAAATACAATGTAGTTTTGAGATCATAAAGCATTGAGTTTAAACGCTCATATTTACCAATGGTTAACAACCTAATTTTTTTTCCATTTCATTCTCGAATGAGTCTAGTCCCTAGACATTCGAATAGATCGATGCTTAGAGACACTACTACATTTCTAATCAAATGCGACGGTTTAAAAAAGCCTAATGCGACACTTCACATAGAACCGTTGCATTAGATGGTGCTAATGCAACGGTTTCCTCTATAATACACATGAAAGTTGGGCTAATGTAACGGTAGTGATAAACCGTCGCATTAGATTGTCTAATGCAACGCCTTGCTAGGCTAATGTAACGATGGTGATCGAAAATAAAATATCAAAATACCCGCGTGACCTTTTATTCTTTTCCCTCCCATTTTTTCCCGAAATTTCAAACCCCATAGGCCCATACTTAGAATTATTTTCCCCAAAATTTCCAAGCCCTAGCAGCTCGAATTGTTACCCAAAAAAAAAGATAATAGAAATTAAAAACACAAGAGAGGAGAGAGACTGAGAGAAATTCATGAATTTCGCATCAACTCGCAATTCGCAGATCTAGGGTTTAGAGGGTCTGTAATTCGCAAGTGAGGGTTTAGAGGGTCTGCTCGGGGGTTTAGAGGGTCGGCAACACCACCACGAGGAAGGAAGAGGACGTCGAAGGAAGGAGACGAGCCATCCATTCATGAATTTCGCATCAATTCACAATTCGCAGTTCTAGGGTTTAGAGGGTCTGTAATTCGCAAGTGAAGGTTTAGAGGGTCTGCTTCGGGGGTTTAGAGGGTCGGCAACACCACCACGAGGAAGGAGATGACGTCGAAGGAAGGAGACGAGCCATCCATTCAAGTTGTAATCCCGTAAAACAGATTCATAAACTCTCACAAGGTTTGTTATTTCGATTAAATTTCTGGCCTAATTTCTTGAATTACGTTTAAGGTTTGCCTATTTAGGATTTTGATGATTTGCAATGATGGGGGTTTAACATGTCAGCTCTTTACAATTTCAATGGGTTTACTATATTTCAAAGATGATTTTGATTTTTGCATCCGCTTAAACGTTCTCTGATTCTGTATACTCCGTATTATTTTTCCTGAGCATTTTGTTTTTTTTACGAGCTTAGTAATACTGGAAAACTGCTACCCTTGTAGGAAGAGTGATAAGAGAATTTTGAAGTGTTTTGTATTTGGTAGGTGTTTGTGAAGCCTATTGGGTTGAATACTTGTATCATTATTATTATGGTTTGAATTCTGGAATTTTTGGGTAGTTCTTTTTAGAGTTTTTTTCCTTAAGATCTCCGGGAAGTCAATTCATTACTCTGTATTCCATCATTAAAGTGAATTGTTTTGTTGTTGGATTGTATTCCGTAGGACTCATACATGTCTAAGTATATGATGGAAGTTCAGGTACCCGTTATTTTGCTGAAGTCTTAGATCTGTAGTCTATTTTCTCCTGCTTAGTAAGTGGTTTCAGAAAAAAAAAAAAAGTGCAAAGATGCTCAATTTCAAGTAATTTTCCAGAAAATAAGTTTTAGTTGATTATAGCTGAGAAGAAAAAGTTTCAATTCTTCAGAAGGTTAAGGCGTTGGGAACATCAGAGGAGTCTAACAGAGGAAAGATTGAACTACCTGATCATAATCAATATAACCAGTGCTTTCATCCAATATGTATGGCATTGTCTCAAAAAATATAGACACAGCAGATATCTTCTTGGTGTCTGTCTGCAACATAATAATTGAAGTTATTAGCTACTCATAATAATTGTGGTTGGTGTGTATGTATCTGGTATTGATTGGGTTGTTCCAAGGCTTTATATTTCAATTATCGGCCGTATTAGTTAACAGTTAGATCTAACCATTGCTATTAACATTAAAATATTGAAACTAGTAAACAATATGATTAATTATTTATAACTGAAATATCAACAAAACATATAATATTGAGAACTAATTAAATTTAGTGTGTTAAATTTTGTAGCCTGTTCAAATAATGAATTTCTCTGAAGTTAGGTAGCTTGCAAACTTTGCAAATTCTAGGCTAATCATATTAAGAATTTATTACAGTACAAGGCTGTAGTGTTTAAGGTGAGGAAAAAGGCTAAAAAAAAGAAGAAAGAAAAGGGGTAGTAAATATTGCTTCCAACATTTACGTTCTCGTAGCTCCAATGGTGAATCTCGTGCTTGCTAGTCGTTCACTCCATCTTGACTTTCCGTGTCTGGGATCTCGCCTGTTAGTTTTGCTTATAGGGCTAGACTAGGTAGCTTGATTTTGCCAACCTTATGTGCTTGCTTTTCCATGCCAACCTTGGCTAGACACAGCATGTTACTCAAACTCTTGGCCGTCCATGTTTCCCTTTGGCCCTTGCTTGTTGCTATCTTGGCTTAAATTGTATTACGTTGTCCGGTAACCCATGCTGGCACGGCCTACTGCAGAGGGTTATGTTCATGATTTCAAGACTTGCGAGTTGCTAGCAGTGTTTAAAAAAGCAGTAAATTGCATGGTTGGTACTGATGATTGGTAACCTTCAAAACCAGTTGGTAAAGCTGTTGAAAGGAGTTCATGAAAGTACATATGGTGGATGCATATATTTCACTCATCTTAGAAGTCTGGTCATCTGGTGGATGGTTACCCAGGCCATGTGGTTTGCCAAATACATTTAGAATCTTGCATAACTGAGGAAGAGAACTGTGAAGCTAAGCAAGGTGCATCCAGAGTCGTGCACGGTTGAACGAATCGAGGTATCAAAAACTTGCTCAAACATAGCATTATTCTGCTGCAATTGTAAATATACTTTGTATTGAATGATCATGTAGAATTGAATATCGGGCCTGGCATCCGGAACTTGTGAGATGATGTGACATTGTGTTGATCATCTAGCTAATTCAGTTGTCTGTTAGCTAAAGATATCCCTAAGGTGATCACTTGAATGTATTCATCTCTTTGAAGCAGTTTCTTAACTTGAATGGTTTCTCTTTCATTAAAACTATATGTAGCCTGAAGTACTTGTGCCATCCAACATGTCTTTGTTAAAATGTATGTGTTAGGTTAGAAAGGTTGATGAGAACTCCTTTTCCAGGAAATACACGAGGCTCAGACCAATTGAGTGTGTGCAAACCATCTCATGTTAGCATGAGCCACAAGTTTATTTACTTACAAGAATAGTGGTAAAGGGAAAGTGGTTACACACTAGTTTTTCTATTATTAGCAAAAACAACATATGAATTTGAGTAATGGGTACTTTCTGGTCATCATGGATTATTATGTCATCTCAGGGATTTTCTTTTTCTTTTGCTGGAATCCTGGTTCTGTCATAGCTGTTAGTGATGATGAGGGTGGCCTTCATGAATCCCTTTTGGTTAAAGATACAAATCTTGGCTTGGATTCAGATTGTTTACCAACTAGACTAAAACGGAATGAACTCACTGAATTGGTTAAAGGTACAATCTTGGTCTGTATTCAGGTTGTTTGGATTCATAAATGTTCGGACCAATCTGTTTTTCAGAAATTTGACAGAATTTTGTTTATCTCCTATGAGCACTTTCGATTCTTACTGTCCTTTCACACAAGAGCAGGCGTGGCAGCATGTATGGTCCTTCTGCAGCCAAGCTGCACAATACGGAGTATAATTTGTCTGAACTTGGCACAATTATTTTTCATGGAATTATCAACTGATTATACATGTGATTTAGGACAAATCTACAATACTGCAACATAACTGATGAGTCTGATGAGTGTAAAACTGCTCCAACTTCTTTGCTGTAGAATGTTAGTATGGAGTATTCTACCGCATTTAAATTTCTTTGCTGTTAGCTCGCATTCTATCTTGTGGTAATGTACCCTTTTGTGAATTTTGGAGCTTGAAACTCTGCACAATATTCTTATTTTGAATTTCAGAAAGAAAATTATCAACTAAATACAGTGATAATATCTGATATTGGACATAAGGTAACTGCTTTGTATTAACTGCTTATTCCTTTAGGTGATAATACTTTATTTGCCAAAAAAATGCTAACTTGAGATGGATGCTGACATACTGTTGTATACATGATCTTTATACTACAGGTTTTGGCTCAGTCCCTGACTATGGGTGATTTTGTGAAGAATAATAATCCCAAACAGAAGCATCATCAGGTTAAGTAAGGTGAGCTAAATGGAGAAGAAATGGAGAAGAAATGTAGATCTAGCAATGACATGGTGGAGGCTCTTGTTTGTTTTTGAGTCATTTTGTGATTTCTAGTAATGTACATTGAATTTGTTTATGTGGATTTTAATTTTATGCATTTTATCATTAAAAACACTAAATTAATTAGTGAACGATTATTTTGTAATGCGTGTGTCCTATGGGCACTAATATTGTAATATTACTCTTTAAGTCAATGAAAATCTTTTATTATTGACATCCTTTCTTAATTTAGAATAATAACTTTAATTATTATTATTATTTATTATTTTGAATAAATGAACCCGTTGCATTAGGTGCTCAACAGATCGATTTATTTTGACAATAAATTACCGTTGCATTAGGCTAAAACGTGTTGCATTATTTCTTTAAGCCATTGTAGATAACCTTCACATTAGCTAAAATAACCGTCGCATTAGCTAAAATAAACCGTCGCATTAGCTTAAATGTCCGTCGCATTAGCTAAAGAACTAATGCGACACCCATCTAAGGACCGTCGCATTAGGTGTTTATCTAATGCGACGGTATTAATTTTACCGTTGCATTAGGTCATTGATCGTCGCATTAGGCCTAATGCAACGCCACCGGATGTAAGGGTCATTTGTCGTCGCATTAGGTCTAATGCGACGGACTTTGATGCCTAATGCAACGTTTTTAGGCGTTGCATCTAATAAGAAATGTAGTAGTGAGAACTTTAGAAGTTTCTGGTAAGATCATCTAGTTAAAACAGAATATTCAACATAAATGGTAAGAACTTTGTTGGAGTAACATTGGACATGTCTAAACAAAGTATAAAATTCAACACTAGAGAATTCAATTCTTAAGGCTATTAGAAAGGGTACAAGAAATGGGAAAAACAAGGAACAAACGAAAGGAATTTACGATTCCGTTTCTACCTATAAGTTTATGAATAATGAGAAGTGACTAGCAATCAAACTTCGTTGGTATCATATACCGCTTGAGGTTCTTACTTCGGTAATAACTCAAACTATGGAAGCTAGGCTACACTAATGGCCTACAAGTGGGAAATGAAGCATGGCAATGCTACATTAGTTGTAGGGTCATCTAGTTTGTTTTAAGTCCTTTCAAAGGCTGGAACTTAATGGCTATTTTGTTCCACAATCAGCAAACCTAAATTTCTGTTTTCAAACACAGAAAGACTCACATTCAGAAGAACAAAAACAATGTTTGTTTGTTTGTTTGTTTATTTGAATGAAATGGTCATTTACGGGTTGAGTCAATATGCTTGATTAAAACAAACAACTCTTTAACAATAAAAACTTTACTAGGTTCAAATCAAACCCTTGGTTTGAGTTCCACTAATCTTGGGCATTGTTGCTTAGACCATATCAACAAGTTAACATTCATAAGCTCTATTTTAATGGACTTTTGAAAGTTGATTGATTTCTAGATCATTCAAGACAAGCTAGTCTTACTTGTTGAAAGTAACAAAAGATATGAACTATTGTTAGAACGCCTAGACAATAGAGTTCAAAGCTAAAGAAAGATTTTATGACTTTATTATTTCACATGGATTTGAGTGAATATAGGTTTATTTACTCAAATATGATATAAGTTGAATCTGTTTGGCTAGTTCAAAGATTCAGAAGTATAAAATCCACTTGGCAAGAAATCATAAAGATCTAGGTTAGATCATGTTGTTAATTACTTATACCAAGAATGATCATCAATGATTGTGAGTTGTAATTTCACGATCTAGCTCCATAAGATATGGTATATCTCAGTTGGAATGATCGAAGTCAATTAAGTGCTTGATTCGATCAATGATGAATCATAAATATTTTTCCTATAATTTCTAAAACAAAATGCTCAACTACCACCAAACTAAACCAAATTCGTCAAAGCTATTGAAAAGTAATTTCAGAATATCTTTTCAATAATATATAATATATCTAAAGAGTTGCTAAACTCAGTGGGAGCTTAGTGTTTGTTATTCAACAAACTAAGGCCCAAGACTAGATATATGTTTCATTGTGATTTATTCAAATGAGATACAAGGGTATTAGTTCTACCACGAATTTTTGAGAACATAATGTTTGTTTGCTCGAAATAATGTCCTTTTGGAGATTCGTTTCCAAAATGACAAGTGGGAGAAAATAGACCTCGAAAGTCTTCGAGGCGAACAACAAACATAAACGGACATTCCGGAGGCTTTTCGAAGTTCTTCAGAAAATCCGAACACGTATTCTTTAAGGACTTTAGAAGTGGCTTTTAAGAATAGACATCTCTTAGAAGACTTTACAAGTGCTTCAAGGAGAACGGAATATTCAAAGGACTTTCAAGTGGCTATTGATATTCTATTGTTTGATGTTCTATACCCATGTAGGCATAGAGTTCAAGTCACTGAAACTATGAGATTCTTCTATTAGATAGTGAAGAAACATGGAGTTCATGTCACTGAAGCTATGCGATTCTTCTATTAGATAGTGAAGAAACCTACAACTTGCAGTCAAACTATTATCATGTAGATTAATGAGTTTGTGACTTGTAAGAAAGCTAAGACGAAAACCAGATTTCCTAAAAGGTTAGAGGCCATATATAAACTCAAATGTTTTAAATGGTTAGAGGCCATAAAACATACTCAATGTTTTGATGACAAAATTGAAATTTTGTTGATTTGCTAGAATAGCTTCACACCTATTGGTTGCAAGTTTGTTTTAAGGATAAAAACCATCAAACATGAAATTGTGTTCACAGACAAAGCTAGATTAGTTGCTAAAAGTTACAAGCTAATTCACAGCGTGGATTGTGTTGAAACCTCATGCATAATCGTAATGCTTAAGTCTATAAATCAAGCAATAATTGCATATTGGTACATATGGCAATTGGATGACAAAACAATTCCTCAATCAAATGTTGGAATAAACTATGTACATAGTATGTCATAGGATTTGTGGATCCAAATAAATGCTTGAAAAGGAAAGCTAGCTTATGAAATCTAAGTATAGATTTAAGCAAGCAATTGGGAATTAGAAATGTATTTTAGTGAAGCTAATAAGTATTTTAGTTTCATAAAATGCACATAATTCATATAGATATATAAGAAGTTTAGTGGGAGTACATAAAACTTAATTGGTCCTATGTGTATCACACACATATCTCTCTATTGTGAAATAACATTCAAATGCTAATGACTTAGATTTGAAATTATTCATCAATAATGGACCAAGGCGAAACTTAGTGCATAATGGGTACTGAGATATACGTACAAAGATCTCATGATATTGTTTTAGATTAAGTAATGGCATTTACTAAATCAAACACGAAAGACTCCATTGGAGATATTCGACCCATGTGAATAAATCTAAGTAAATAGTTTGGACTATGTATAAGCATTTACTAAGTTAAACATTAGAGAATTTAATGAGATTATTAACCTATATTATATGTCAAAGAATTTAGCTGGATTTAGTATCTACTGAAACTAGATGAGCTAAAGTTACATCAATAGAATTCAATTGAGAATAATTCTGCAAAAGAATTTATCATGTATATATAATATGAGGATCGCCAAAAATGTATCGTATGGCTTTAGGCATAACGAACATATACCAATCTCTATTGATCTAAGTGAAGATCAACTAGATTGAGATCGAGAAAAACTTATGGTACTTGAAAAGGTACATAGGAATAGTTCTTAATTCAAGGAAATAAAGATATGCTAAATATTGATGCTACACGCATAAACACTGGCAAAGGATCAAGCAAGATTCCTTTGGAGTTAACCATTGACAAGGACAAGCTATAGAGCATCGTGTTTTGAAATGGCAACATGGATCGGAGACCATGAGTTGTTGCGTGGGAAATGAAATATTAATTTCTATGTTCTAAGATAAAGATGGAAAATCTTCCACATATCTATGGACTGCTTGGATAAGTAAATCCAAACAAAGCATCACTAGCAACCTAGACAGTTGAAGTAAAAGTAATCATTGCCTAAGAAGCAATAAAAAAAGGGTTGTTTATATTGAAGAGTTCTTCACTGAACTTGGGTAGATCACATGGCCGGTGACTTGATAGTTCTTCATTGCAAAATGCGTAGAACCACTCTTGTGGCTGGACAGACTAGATCACAAAATAAACATACTCAAAAGATCTTATCATCATATCTCGAAGAACATTTGATGAAAAGGATATTAAGATTGGCAAAGCATGATAACTAAACCTATGCAACGAGTGAGAAACAACACTCGCATTGTGGCACCGGAAATCAAGCATAGCTTTGAATTCCATGAACTGTTTTAAAGATGGGTTTGAGGCCCATGGTTGTAAAACATTAGGGTTGAACATTTATCATATATGAAATGTATTTTCATATTCCATTTAATCTTGGTTTAGTATTAAATGATGAGTCCCTTCAAATTTGACAAAATATTCAAGATAGACTGTCAGGACCAGTCCCGTGACTAAGAAATGTCTATCAAGTGAACTTGAATGTCAAAAGTTGAAAATGGTCCCTGGTCGGAGTTTTCTATAAAGATGGACGCGTAGAAAACGTTAGACGACTAGAATGCAAGATGACTAGTAGTTCTGTTTCTTGAACTATGTGGACATGGCAATGTCGTAATCATTTGCATAGATACTTACTTTGGGAAGACTAGTATCGGACAGACCTATGAACCTTTACTGCAAGAGATGAAAATCTGTCATAAGTAAATTTCATTAAAATTATTAGACACTAAATCCTCAATACCTGAGTGATTTGAGATTACTTGTTTGAGAACTGGTTACTTTGACGTTGACCAACCGTCGCACCGTAAAAGGAGGCTATAAAGGCAACGCTCAGGTAATCACCTATCAAACGAAGTCTAATCTCAAGATTGCAAGATTGGGATTGTCCTCCCATAAATCAGGATGAGATGCTTAAAAGTTGTACAAGGCCACTCGGAGAGCTATAAACTGTAAAATGCATGGCCGTGCTCGGATGAATCATAGGCTATGATTATCTATTTATTTGATCAGTTGAACTCTGAAACCGAGAAACACCTCTGGACATAATAAGGATGAAAACTCTTACCTTATGTTCAAGAGCAAGCATCGAGCGACAAAGGAATTAGGAAATGCACACTTGTCCCTAAGGACAAGTGGGAGACTGAAGGAAATAATTCCCTTGGTCCAAGTATGCATATAATGTTAAGTCTAATAAATGCGGTTCAGTATTAATTAACAAGTTAATAATTCAGTGAGATCAAGTGAGCTGAATGCCTAGCTAGAGGCCGCTTCAGTTCAAGTGGAATTAATGATATTAATCCACAGCTTACTCTTGACTGAACCCGTAGGGTCACACAAATAGTACGTAAACGGATCAAGTATTTAATGGCATTAAATACTCCATCTATGGATATTCGGAATCGACGGATCTTGGTTTCAGTGGGAGCTAAGATCGTCACAAGCAAGAAATGAATACTCCAGAAACGATGATATTACCGGAAACGGAAATATGGATCGTATCGGAAATATAAATATTATCCAAGTCGTAGATGTTACCGGAAACGGAAACATGGTACGTATCGGAAAATATTAATTAAAATGGAAATATTGTCAGAATCGGAAATATTGCCGGAAACGGAAATATTGTCAGAATCGGAAATATTATTGGAATCGGAAAATAATTCCGGAAACGGAAATATTAAATATTTGTTCGAAACGGAAATTAATTCCGGAATCGGAAATATTAAATATTGTTCGTATCGAAAATGAATTCCGGAACCGGGAATTTAATCGGAAGCGCATCGTACGAATTAGCATCGGACGAGGCTTGCTAGACGAAGGCCCAGCACGAAGCCAGGCCCGTGCCCAGCAAGCCAGGCGCCCAAACAAGGAGCTGCCATAGCCTCGCCAGGCGCAGCGCAAGGCCAGGCCCAACAAGGCCATAGGCGCGCGCGGGCTTATGCTCGTGGGCTGCGAGGTAGCGCCTGCTTGTGTGGGCCGCAAGGCTTGCGCGGGTGCGTGCGTTCCTCGTGGTCGTGCAACACTCGTGTTCGTAACGAATCCTAATCCTATTGGAATTCGTGCATTGATTAAATCCTAATCCTAAAAGATTAAATTTATTATTTAGAGTTCTAATAGGATTCTAATTAATAAATCCATATCCTAGTAGGATTATAATTCCTTTCCATAAACTTTATAAATAGGTGCCTAGGGTCACATATTTACATAGATATTTGAAGTATTCAAAAGGTAAGATTTTCAAGCAAAAATCAGCCAAACACTTGCAACCCAAATAGCCGAAAATCCTAGTAACCTTAAGGGTGATTCTAGTTGGTCAAGCTTAAGGCGGATCCGGACGTGCTATGGACTATCTACGGAGGGACGACACTTGGAGTCCTAAAGACTTGTTCTTGTTCGGTTCCGGCGCAGCTAGGGAGGGCACGGTACAAAGTGTATGCATCTGAATTATGCTAAATGATTATGTGTAAATAATATGTTTCCTGGCTTTATGGTTTTTCCGCATGATTTATGTTTATTCATATGTATCATAACCTAACACTAGTCCTATTCACTGATTGTCCCTGAGGGTATGATCGCCCAAAACCAGCTGAGGCGGAAAAGTAAGAAGTATTGGAAGAAGGCACGAACCGGATGGTCCGATTAGGCACTGGCATTGAAGGGACCCTATGCAAGGAAATTTTGGGAGTCTTACGGGAATTTAAAGACGTCTTTGCCTACACGGTGGAGGAAAATAATAGACGTCTTTGCCTAAATAATAGACCCATCCATCATGACCCACCACCTGCACATCAAGCCGGAGTATAAACCCATCAAACAGAAACTAAGGCACCAAGGGGTTGAACACAATGCCGCAGCCGGAACTGAGGTAAACAAGCTCCTAGAAGCTGGGTTTATCAAAGAATACCAATACTGAGAGTGGTTGGCAAATGTGGTGCTGGTAAAGAAGCCAACATGCGCATGGAGGATGTGCGTCGACTTCACTGACCTCAACAAAGATTGCCCAAAGGATGACCATCCCCTTCTCAAGATTGATAGGTTGGTCGACTCAACAGCCGGCCACGCCTTATTCAGTTTCATGGATGCCAATGCAGGATACCACCAGATCCTTATGGCTGAAGAAGACCAGCCCCATACAACCTTCATCACTAGCCAGGGCGTCCATTGCTACAAAGTCATGCCCTTCGGGTTGAAAAACGCCGGAGCCACATATCAAAGATTCATCAACAAAATCTTCGAAGGGCAGCTAGGTAGAAACGCCGAAGCCTATGTCGATGATATGATCGTGAAATCAAAAGCCAAGGCGGACCATGTCACAGATTTGAGAGAGACCCTTTCAACACTTAGAAAATATGGCATGAAGCTCAACCCGCAAAAGTGTGTTTTTGGAGTCAAAGGGGGGAAATGCCTAGGCTTCTTGGTGGATGAACGAGGCATCGAAGCCAACCCCGATAAAATCCAAGCTATACTAGACATGCAATCCCCTCAAAACGTGAAACAAGTCCAAAGGCTAACTGGATGCATAGCAGCCCTGGGGCGTTTTCTCTCAAGGTCAACAGACAAGAGCTTGTCATTTTTCAAAACTCTCAAGGGGAGTTCATTCCAATGAGATGCAGAAGCCGAGGTGGCCTTCCAGCAACTCAAGGATCATCTATCCGGCCTGCCAAAGCTTGTGTCCCCCCTACCAGGAGAGCCCCTATACTTGTACTTGGTCGTGTCTGAATATTCATTAAGTGCTATTTTGGAAGCTGAGTGAGAAAAGACCTAACACCCAGTGTACTTTGTCAGCCACGCCTACATAGGAGCCGAGTCCAGGTATTCTGACATGGAGAAACTTGTGTTCGCCCTCTTAATGGCTAGCAGAAAGCTCAAACCCTACTTCCAAGCACACCCCTAAGGTCCTCACAAGTAAGCCAATTCGGAAGATCATAGAGGGGAGAAATCACTCAAGCAGAATGACTGACTGGGATTATCAACTCGTCGACTTCGGATTAGAATACGAGCCAAGAAGGGCAATCAAAGGTCAAGCCCTGGCGGATTCACAACTCATTGTTGGGCAGATGACGGGGGAGTATGAGGCCAAGGAAGATAGCATGCGGATGTATCTAAACAAGGCCAAGAACATGAGCACAACACTTGCTGAGTTCAAAATTCAACATGTCCCAAGGGGAGAGAATACCCAGGCTGATGCCTTGGCAAGAATGGCTTGCTCGGCCGAAGGGCTCGCCCCTAGAACCATTATGCGGGAAGTGCTAAAGGAGCCAAGCATCAACGGGCCATCGGTCAATTACCTCGACCGATCCAACACTTGGATGGATCAGATAGTAGCCTACAAGAGAAGCCAGCAGCTTCCCGAAGATGAAAAAGAAGTAGCCCAAATAAAGAAACGTGTTGAATGGTTCGTATGGTATGAGGATAACCTATATAAGAATTCCTACACACACCCACTTCTCAAATGCATTACACCCGAGGATGGTGATTATGTGCTAAGGGAAATACACCAAGGGGCATGTGGAAGTCATCAAGGATCTCGAACCACCGCCAGAAAGACACACAGAGCCGGATTCTACTGGCCTACTCTCCAAGCAGATGCGGAGAAGCTAGTACGTCATTGTGAAAAATTCCAGAAATACGCCCAAGTCCAACATCTACCTTCCAACAAACTAACAACCATCATTGCCACATTACCCTTCGATCAATGGGACATGGACCTGCTAGGCCCTTTCCCTGCTGCTACGGGACAAAGAATATTTTTGTTGGTCGCCATTGACTACTTCACCAAATGGATTGAAGCCGAACCCCTTGCCTCAATCACAGACAAGCAAATTCAGAAGTTCATTTGGAGAAACATAATCACTCGCTTTGGTGTTCCCAGAGCCTTGAAATCTGACAATGGGAGGCAATTGCAAGTAGTTTTCCATACACACCTACTTCAGTGTTGTATCTCGACCACAGACAAATGGCCAAGCAGAGGCCGCAAACAAGATCATAGTCCATGGACTCAAGACTATGCTTGAGGGATCCAAAGGGACTTGGGTAGATAATCTCCCCGGAGTGCTCTGGTCTGCCCGAACCACAAACAACGACGCCACTGGCGATCCCCCTTCGAGCTGGTGTATGGAAGTGAAGCTGTCCTCCCTATAGAAGTAGGTATTCCAAGTCCGAGAGTAACGTTCTATGACTACGAGGAGAAGGAAATAAAGAAGAACCATAGCCTGGACTTCCTTTCTGAAATGAGGGGTGATGCCCTACTCAGGTCCATCGCCTAGAAAAGAAAGATGACAAGGCACTTCAATAGAAGGGTCAAGCATAAGCCCATCAGCCAAGGAGACTGGGTGCTGAGGAACATTGAATCAACAGGTAGATAATCCGACATGGGGAAGCTGGCTTCTAACTGGGAAGGAACCTACAAGGTAACCGAGCAAGTGAGGCCAGGAACATTTCGCCTCAAAACTCCTTAAGGCAAGGCCCTACCTCGTCCATGGAACGCCGACAAACTCAGAAAGTTTAAAATATGTTTGATTTCCTATGTATTTTTTCGCTTTTTCAAAAGTACTTAGCTTTCTTTATAGCTCGTAGCCACCGTTTTCAATGATGAATATGGGGGCAAGATGCATGTAAGCTTGCCATAGAATAAATAAACATCCCATCATTATAAACAAGTTTTCAAATTTTCAAGGCAATAGTAAAGAGCTCGGCTGATAAAATTACTTGGGAAATTTTTCATCTTTTCATAAGTGTTGTAAGTAGAAGCCAAACATTGGCAAGGCAAGCTCAGCGCACGTGAAAAAGAGAAGACAAGCCAGGTTCAAACAGATGAATTCACTCCTATTCTTAGAAATTTAATCTAATTCATTTCCAAGAATGGTGCATCATCGTTCGCCCAAGGATGGGGCTCATTAGTGAAGGAAATAATGCCCTTGGTCCAAGTATGCATTTAATGCTAAGTTTAATAAATGCGGTTCCGTATTAATTAATTATACAAGTTAATAATTCAGTGAGATCAAGTGAACTGTATGCCTAGCTAGAGGCCGCTTCAGTTCAAGTGGAATTAATAATATTAATCCACAGCTTACTCTTGACTGAACCCGTAGGGTCACACAAATAGTACGTAAACGGATCAAGTATTTAAGTGAATTAAATACTCCATTTATGGATATTCGGAATCGACGGATCTCGGTTCCAGTGGGAGCTGAAATTGTCAAAAGGAAAATTATGAATACTCCGGAAACGATGATATTGTCGGAAACGGAAATATGGATCGTAATGGAAATATAAATATTATCCAAGTCGTAGATGTTGCCGGAAACGAAAACATGGTACGTATCGGAAAATATTATCGGAAATGGAAATATTGTCGGAATCTGAAATATTGCCGGAAACGGAAATATTGTCGGAATTGGAAATAAATTCCGGAATCGGAAATATTAAATATTTGTTCGAAAAGGAAATTAATTCCGGAATCGAAAATATTAAATATTGTTCGAATCGGAAATGAATTCCGGAATCGGAAAATAAATCGGAAGCGCGGCGTACGAAATAAACATCGGACGAGCTTGCTAGACGCAAGGCCCAGCACGAAGCCAGGCCCGCACCTAGCAAAGCCCGCGCAAGCGCAGCAAGCGAGCAGCAGAGCCCGCCAAGCAAGCAAGGCCCAGCCGAGCAATGAAGCAAGGCCAGGCCTAGAAAGCTTGGCAAGGCCAGCAGGCTGGCGCGCCCTTCGTGGGCCGCATACCATGGTTGAATTATAGTTAACATGGTTGAATTTTATAAATTTGCAATGAATTAAAGGGGTGATTAATTTCGTTGATGATAATTAATTGCAAATTCGTGCGATTATTTAATTATATGTTCGCAGGATTTTCGGCAGTTTAGTCAATAATGGTCGGAATCTTTTAATTTTATAGTGAATTTCGCATGTAAACGGTGTTTTAAAATTTTGGCTAAAATCAAAGATTTGATGCCGAACCCAGAATTCCCAAATTCGAAGCCTAACTATGACTTTTCGGAGTTTTTAGTTTTTCGAACGGAAAATTTATAAGTTTTTTGATATTAAATTAAATATTTGCGAACCTTGCTTGTAAATCTTGAATCTATGATTGACCTACTGTATACGTTTAACAATTTTAATGCCTAAACTTGTTAATTATACAACCTAATTTGTAATTGTAATTAATTTATTGAAATTCGAAAATTTAGAATTTGATTTGATTTTCATAATTAATTAGCAATTTAATTAGGAACCTATGATAACCCACCATAAAATTTGTTAAAATTGAAAAGTTTTAAAATTTTATGCCTTGAATTTGAATCCATGAAAATAAATATAATCGGAAATCAATTTGAATAATAAATTTTGATTTTTGCCCAAATTTAATGAAATTAATATGATTTATTAATTCATCAATTAAATTAAAGTATAAATTTTTTTTTTTTTTTATAGAACCGACCACCAATGTTGCACGCACGAAGGAAAGGAAGCTAAGTGTTACCCTTAAGGGTGTTGCATTGTGCGGGCATGCGACGACGAGCAAGGGAGCTCGTCGCCCATGCAGTACGAGGCGACGAGCAACAAGGCATGCGCCGCAGCAAGGCTGTTGTGCCGTGTGTGGCGTGTGGGCGTCGAGAACCAAAGGGCATCGATGCTACGAAGCGCCAGGCACGAGGCAAGGCAGCAGCATACGAGCAAGGGAGCTCGCATGCGCTGCGCATGCCACTGCCCAGCGCTGGCAGCATCCGCGAGCAAGCAAGCAGCCACAAGGGCAGCGAGCACAACCCGCATCACTCGGCCACACACAAGCAGGCCTGGGCGCTGCTTCGTGCACGCGGTCCATAGCGTTGCGGCAGGCTAGTGCTTCGGCGAGGCTTGGGCTTCGGCCTAAGGCCTTGCCTTAGTACGCAAGGGCCATTTTTATTTTAATTTTGATTTTCGGTTGAGAAACGATTTTAATTAAATTTAAATTCGTAATTTAATTTTTCTCGGAATTTAATTTTGAACAATTTAATTATTATAAATTTTATTTTTACTAATTATTTTACTAAAATTAAAACCTTGATTAAATTTAAATTAATTAATTTAATTCAACTGAAAATAAATTAAAGGATTTAAATAATAATTTATATGAGCTTTAAATTTTAATTAAATTTGTAAGTTTCCTGTTAGACTAGGAAATACAATTTTATGTTTAAAATTCGTAAAGCATGTAAATATTCTTGGTTTTAGTGGGAGCGTTTTAGTTATAAACTCTTGATTAGGTCTACATACCTTTAAGGTTAAAACAACTCGATTAGAATTAATAAGGATTGAATAATTGTTAGATTATTGGAGGCCTTGAATAATTGATGCAAATATTTATGTGATGTATAATATGTTTTACTAACCAGCTATGTGGGCCATTCATTGATAAATGAATGTGTGAATGGTATATTGTAAATGTACTGTTATGCAGGTTATGGAAAGTGACTAGTATGGCCCAAATATGATAGAAAATATGGTATGCGTACCATTAATTTGAATGTAAAATTGGTCTAATGCACCAAAGTTTTAATTTAAATATGGTATGCGTACCATCAAATAGTTGTAATTAGTTTAAATTATAACATATCCTATTTGAAGAAAATGGCGTCTCCCATGGTGAAATTCAAGACGGACTTTCCAATCCATTTTCAAGACGGACTTTGAAGTTGAAGCTTCAAGATGAAGTCGGGCCATACTAGATCACATTTATATCTTATGCATGTTTTAAGTTATTTATTGCTTTAAATATGTCATAATTATGCATGAGATTATGGCTTGATTACGTTGCATGATTAAGGATTTTAGTTCACTTAAAATCTAACCAACATAGTAAGAGCCGTAAGTTCCAAACTTTAAAAATTGAGTTAAAAGGTGTCATGCCAAAATAACACTTACTTTGATAACCTTTACAACAATCTTAGTAAAAGTTTTCCGCCATAGCGAGGTGTTACTTATTGATCCTAAAGGGGTAAGGTACACAAATAATTGTGAGTACATGTTAGTTTTGGTGAAACTCAACGATATAAGTAAGGAGTCCTTTTATGTCGTGGCAAATGAGATAGGTTTACCTAATAAGTTCTTAGACGTACCTATCAACCAAGAGTAGTTTCAAGACTATTACCAAAGGCTTTGCTTACCTAAAATATTTTAGAATTGAGTCTAAATACATAATGTGCTTAATTCTTCAATGATTTAAGGGTCTTGGAATCATTTTATTCACACCTGCCGAAACACATAACTTGAATAAAATGCTTAATAAATGATAAATTATGCATGTATGCTAGAATTTAAGTTTATTAAGAGAAAATGTGAATGGTTATTTATTTGTTTATTCTTTTTCAATTGTAGTTTTACTATGGCAAACAACAATTCATTCAACATACGCTCAATTCTCGAAAAGGAGAAGTTGAACGGGGAAAACTTCCTTGACTGGCAAAGGAACGTGCAAATATTTCATATGCAGGAAGAAAAGGAGTATGTCCTGGAAGAGGCGATGCCCAAAGCCGCTGGCGACGGGGTCACTCAGGCAGCCTTCAATCGTTGGATTGATGCCAACAAGGATGTAAAGTGTCTAATGCTTGCAACCATGAGTGCAGATCTACAGAAAATGTTCATCAACTCAGACGCTTTCACCATCATCAGTAAGTTAAAGAACATGTTCCAAGATCTGGCACGAGTCGAAAGATTCGAGACTCATAGGCAAATTCTTGAGACCAAGCTTAAGAAAGCGAGCCCGTAAGTCCACATGTTCTCAAAATGATTGGACTCATTGAGAATATGAGTCGGCTGGATCAACAATTCTCTCAAGAAATGGCTATAGACACCATCCTCCATTCTCTCCATAGCGGGTATGATCAGTTCAAGCTGAACTACAGTATGAATAGTCTGGACAAAACGCTCACTGAGCTTCATGGTATGCTGAAGACCGCTGAAAAGACGCTCAAAGGTGATAAGCAAGATGTGCTTATGGTGCGTGGGGGCAAGTTCAAGAAATCTGGTAAGAAGAGGAATGCTAAGAAAGGTGGCAAGAAGGCCAGCCCAACTAAGCAAGTTGGCGGCACCAAGTCTGAAAAGAAGAAGGTGAGCCAACCCACTTCTGAATCTGAATGCTTCTACTACAAGAAGAAGGGGCATTGGAAGAGAGATTGCTTGAAGCTTAAGGAAGATCAGAAGAACGGAACAATCGTTCCATCTTCAGGTATTTTCGTTATAGACTGTGTACTTGCTATTTCAACTTCTTGGGTATTAGATACAGGTTGTGGCTCACACTTATGTTCCAATTCACAGGGACTAAGAAGAAGTAGAAGGTTAAGCAAGGGTGACGTCGACCTACGAGTGGGAAATGGAGCACGGATTGCTGCATTTAGCTGTAGGAACTTATTATTTGTCGTTGCCCTCTGGGCTAGTTTTGGAACTGGAAGAATGTTTCCATGTTCCAAGTCTTACTAAAAACATCATTTCTGTTTCTTGCTTAGATGCTAAGGGATTTTCCTTTTTAATAAAACACAATAGTTGTTCGTTTTATTTTAAAGAGATGTTTTATGGATCGGCTAGATTAGTCAATGGACTTTATTTATTAGATCACGACAAACAAGTTTATAACATAAATACCAAAAAGGCCAAAGAGAATGATTCAGATCTCACATATCTGTGGCATTGTCAATTAGGCCATATTAACATGAAGCGCATAGAAAGACTTCAATAGGAAGGAATTCTAGAACCATTTGACTTAGAGGATTATGGAAAGTGTGAATCATGTTTACTTGGCAAAATGACAAAACAACCTTTCTCTAAAGTTGGAGAAAGAGCAACTGAACTATTGGGTTTAACCCATACAGATGTATGTGGACCAATGAGTACAAATGCTAGAGGTGGTTTCAGCTACTTTATCACTTTCACTGATGACTTCAGTAGATATGGTTATGTCTACCTAATGAAGCATAAGTCTGAATCCTTTGACAAATTCAAGGAATTTCAGAGTGAAGTAGAGAATCAATTAGGCAAGAAGATTAAAGCAATGCGGTCTGATAGAGGCGATGAATATCTGAGCTATGAATTTGATGACCATCTGAAAGAATATGGAATTCTATCAGAAATGACTCCTCCTGGAACACCTCAATGGAACGGTGTGTCAGAACAGAGGAATAGAACCTTGCTAGACATGGTTAGATTAATGATGGGTCAGGCCGAACTTCCAATAGAATTTTGGGGACATGCACTAAAAACAGCTGCACTCACTATAAATAGAGCTCCGTCTAAAGCTGTCGAAAAGACTCTATATGAGTTATGGTTTGGAAAGCCTCCAAATGTATATTTTTCTTAAGATTTGGGGTTGTGAAGTATACGTCAAACGATTAATTTCAGGCAAACTTCAACCAAAATCTAACATGTATCCTTGTGGGCTATCCAAAGGAAACAAAGGGGTATTACTTCTACAATACATCTGAGAACAAGGTGTTTGTTGCTCGAGATGGTATCTTTTTGGAAAGAGATCACATTTCCAAAATGATAAGTGGGAGAAAAGTAGACCTCGAAGAGATCCGAGTCGAACAACAACCTCTAGAGAATGCTCAAGATGACATTCATGTTGAAACTCAGAGATCTTTAGAAGTATCTGGTGAGAATCAGGAACCATCTAGAAATGTATCCCCGCGTAGATCGCAGAGATATAGGTCTCAACCGGAAAGGTAATTAGGTATTTATTATTTATTATTTATTAGGAAAGAGCTGCTGGCCTTAAACGTTGCTTGGCCCATGGCGGCAAGCTTGCTTGCATTGCAAGCTTGCTTGGGCCTCAAGGCAGCTGGCCGGTTGGCTTGCCTTGCAAGATGCCGGCCATCCCTGGCTTTTTAGGAATACTGGTTTTTGGTAAATTTCCTAGACTTTCCTAAAACCATGCTAGGGTTTTGGCTCCTAGGGTTTTTTCCCATTTCCTATAAATACATGGCCTATATTCATGAATAAATACATCAATTAAAATACAATTCAATACACTTTTCCTATCACCTAAAAGTGAGATCCCGAAATCATAAACCTTATATATATTATATCCTAGTTGGTACGATCTAAGGCGGTTGCGAACGTACTGTGGAATTTCTGCGGAGGAACGACGTTTGGCGTTCTAACTTGTTCTTGTTCGGTTCTGGAGCAGCTAGGGAAGGCACGCATCACAAAGTGTGTTCACTAATTATGGTAAATGATTATGTGCATTTAATTTCGATTCTGGCATATATGGTTTTTCCGCATGACATTGGATTGTTCATAACCTAACAGTGGTATCACGAGCCTTTAATTAATTGCATAATAATTTAAATTAATATGGATTAATCTTATAAATTTGCAAAGAATTAAAGGGGTGAATTAATCTCGTATAATTAATTGCAAATTCATGCGATTATTAATTAATTAATATGTTCGCAGGATTTTCGGCAGTTTTGTCAATAATGATCGGAATCTTATTATTTTACAGTGAATTCCGCTTGTAAACGGCGTTTTAAAATTTTGACAAAAATATTAATTTTCAGTCGAACCCATAATTCTCAAAATCGAAGCCTAACTATTACTTTTCGGAGGTTTTAGTTTTTCGGATGCATAATTATAACTTTAATGAAATTAAAAGTTAATATTTGCGAATCTTGTTTAATAATCTTGAGTTAATAAAAGACCTTGATTGGTATGTTTGAAAATTTTGATGGCATATTTGTATCTTGAAATATTGGAATGTTGATGGTAGTAGGTGCTAAGCCTTTTGAATTTGCATTAAAAATTGTTTGGTAGCCTCCTTGAACTTGAATTGTTCGAACTTGTAGAGCTTTTAGAATTGGAACTTTGAATTTTATATTTGACTTTTGTACTAGGAATTGTTAATGTCTTGCTTGGCATAACCTTGCTCGATCAGAGATTGTAGAAAATTAAATTTTGCATGTGGAGCCCTGAGTGGTTGCTTCACGAATATAGGCCTTGAGTGGTATTTCTGAGAAGTAGTACGCTTGGATAGCCTAGGCATTCATTTAGACTTGAATAACTGCCCAAGCATGGATAGCCTAGGCGTTGGTGTAGACTTGAACAACTGCTTATTCATGGATAACCTAGGTATTGGTGTAGACTCTGAGTAGTCCTTTGAATAGGGATCCGTAGTCTTAAGGCGGGCTTGGGTTAACCGAGTTTGTCTGACCACTAAGGATATTATAAGTGCTTTGTATAGACTTAGGATAGTCTAGATTGAATTGAATTTCCTAGTCAGTCTTGTATATGAACCACCTTCCCCTAGGGATGTCGGGGTTTGAAACTGAGTGAGCTAGTATAAGATAGCCCCCGTATTGATTTTGGATGTTGACCTTGTACTTTTGAACATTTAGCATGACTCTTCGCCGTACAGGGAGGAAGATTGTTGAGATCTCGGCCCTTCGAGCTACTGAGGAGGATGCCTCTGACGGGGAGGTAGATGAGGCTTTAGTTGAGGGGTTCGACTCTCGTATGAAGACTCGTTTTAACAACCAGGGCTGGAGATGGAGGATTTGGTCTTTAACCGGCCACACCACTTGATTGATTTTTGTACTGGACATGGACTTGATTGATTTTTGTACTGGACACCACTGGACATGGAATAAGAGCAAAATTAACCAATGAATTGCAAGATTCGAATTTGTACTTTGAAAATTGATTTGAACATTGATTGATTTTTAGATTGCATTGATTTTTATAATGCGTTAATTGAGGAGACTTGAAGTTTTTAAATATTAAAGTGGTCGGGCCTCGGAATGAGGTTGGATACGTATCCCGTTAAGGAATTAGGCCGTACGTAGCTCTTGATACAAAGCTTCTTGAAATGCATTTGAATTAAACATAGAATTTCTTGAGTTGGTCCAAGTTCGTCAGAGAACGAAACTCGGACCCATTCTGTTATCTAAACTTCTCCCCTGGAGATGATCTTATTGACAATATACTGTCAAACCTAGTTGGGGTTGAATTTTTCCCTTGATCCATGACATTTTTGCGAAGGGATTTCAGGACAAGCTCGCATTCTTTGATGCTGCGAGTTTTGACCTTCTTGTTGAAGTGTCTGGGAACTCGACGCTGATATACTTGAACATGATGAATGGCCTGGAGTCGGCGTTCATCTAGAAGGATTAGCTCATCGTATCTGGCTTGTACCCATGTAGCTTTTTTTCTTTCAATAACTATTCTCTGAGAAGGTAGCTCAAGCTCAATAGGTTGTACGACTTCCAAGCACTGAATCCCTAGAGGTCTTCATCATTGTCATCATGCTTGATGAGGATTAGAGCTTTGTCAGCTCTCTTGGTTCTTGGATGGGAATCATTTAGGGGAATGATCTTTCCCTTGAATTCAATTCTAACCTTCTGATAAAGTGAATAGGGAATCGCTTTTAGATTATGAATCCAAGGTCTTCTGAGAAGGAGATTAATGCTAACTTTGATGTTGAGCACTTGGAAGCTCACTTTGCGCTCAATAGGGTCGGTTCGTAATAGCAGAGTGAGGGTCCCCATGGCCTCACCACGATTATTATCTTATGCATGGACACCTTGAGATGAGCAAGTCACTTTGAGTGAACCCCTGTAGACGCCTACATTTGTCCCCTAGGCCCGAAGCGGTGAGTTCAATGATGAAACTATAACCCTCTCGTGAATAAACCATTCTGATTAGCTGAAGAATGACCTATTAGGTTATGAATAATACAATAATATAATTCATGCGGAAAAACCATAAAGCCAGAATCCAAATTAATTGCCACATAGTCAATTAGCATAATTTAGGTTACATACAATGTGATGCGTGCCTTCCCTAGCTGCTCCCGGACCGAACAAGAACAAGTCTTTAGAGCCCCAAATGTTGCCCCTCCGTAGAAAGTCCACAGCACAATAGGATCCGCCTTAGGTTCAACCAACTAGGATTTTACTTAAGGTTTTATGTATTCGGGTTAGGCTATTATGTTCTCCCTTGATCACAATATAAGTAAAGAATATTGTTTTTGATGTATATAATTATGAGGGCTTAGCCTCATATTTATAGGGTAGGAAATAAAGAGTTTGAGTCTTACTAGGAAAAGAAGTACCAACCCCACTAGGACTGAAATTCTTATCCAATTAGAATTGCAACAATAATTAAACTCATAAATAATCCAATTCTAGTAGGACTAGGAAAACTAATACTTAATCCCAAAGTTACTTGCCAACTAAGTAATCAGACTTTTGTTGGATCCCAAAACGAAGAAACCAACGCAGCCACAATGGGCCACGCTGGCGCGCATGCCTGTCTAGGCCCAACCGTAGCCGCAGCTGGCCAAAGGCCCACCGCGTTGCAGTCTGGCCTTGGCGGGCTGCTGCTGCCTTGGCTTGCAGTTCGTGGCTTGGCGGGCTGCTCGCTGCTCGCTACAAATGCCTTGCCTTGATGCTCGTGGCCCACACCGCTCCAGGCCCATCGGCTGGGCGCTGGCGCTGGGCTTCGTGCTCAGTGCTATGTGCTTGGCCTTTTGCTAGTCGAGCGATGGACCGGCTCGCTTGCCGGCTTGCTGCTCATCGAGCTTACGATTTGTTTTCGGAATCCGGAATCCATTTCCGTTTCGAAAAAAAATTACCTTACCGTTAATATTTCCGATTCCGTAAATAATTTCCTTTTTCGACAATATTTTCGATTCCGGTAATATTTCCATTTCCAGCAATATTTCTATTTCCGATAATATTTTCCAATACGAACCATGTTTCTGTTTCTGGCAACACCTACGGCTTGGATAATATTTATATTTCTGTTTTGAACCATATTTCCGTTTCCGGCAATATCTTCATTTCCAGAGTATTTCTTTACTTTGCCTTTTGACGATTTCATCTCCCACTGGAACCAAGATCCGTCATTTCCGAATGATCATAAATGGAGTACTTAATGAATAATATATTCACTTAAATACTTAATCCGTACACGTACTATTTGTGTGACCCTACAGGTTTAGTCAAGAGTAAGTTGTGGATTAATATTATTAATTTCGCTTGAACTAAAGCGGCCTCTAGCTAGGCATTCAGTTCACTTGATCTCACTGAATTTATTAATTTGTAAATTAAAACTGAACCGCATTTATTAGACTTAGCATTAAATGCAGACTTGGACCAAGGGCATTATTTCCTTCAGTCTCCCACTTGTCCTTAAGGACAAGTGTGCATTTCCTAATTCCTTTGTCGCTTGATGCCTGCTCATGAACATAAGGTAAGAGTAGTCATATTATGTACAGAGGTATTTCTCGGTTTCAGAGTTCAACTGATCAAATAAACAGATAATCATAGCCTATGATTTATTTGAGCACGGCCATGCATTTTTTAGTTTCTAGCTCTCCGAGTGGCCTTGTACAACTTTCGACATCTCATCC
Source organism: Spinacia oleracea (assembly GCF_020520425.1). Lineage (NCBI taxonomy): Eukaryota > Viridiplantae > Streptophyta > Magnoliopsida > Caryophyllales > Amaranthaceae > Spinacia > Spinacia oleracea. The sequence continues at coordinate 37,661,518 of NC_079487.1, read as the reverse complement.
CTATTTATGGGAGGACAATCCCAATCTTGTGATCTTGAGGTTAGACTTCGTTTGATAGGTGATTACCTGAGCGTTGCTGTTATATTCTCCTTTACGGTGCGATGCTTGACAACGTCAAAGTAACCACTTCACAAACAAGTAATCTCAAATCACTCAGGTATTGAGGATTAGTGTCTAATAATGTAATGAAATTTACTTATGACAGATTTTCATCTCTTACAGTAAAGTTTCATAGGTCTGTCCGATACTAATCTTCTCAACTATGTATCTATGCAAATGATTGTGACATTGCCATGTCCACATAGTTCAAGAAACAGAACTACTAGTCATCTTGCATTCTAGTCGTCTAGAGTTTTCTATGCGTCCACCTTTATAGAAAACTTCTGACTAGGGACCATTTTTCAACTTTTGACATTCAAGTTCACTTGATAGACATTTCTTAGTCACAAGCCTGGTCCTAACAGTTTATCTTGAATATATTGTCAAATTGAAAGGACTCATCATTTAATACTAAACCAAGATTAAATGAAATATGAAATTACATTTCATATATGATAGATGTTCAACCTGAATGTTTTACAACCTTGGGCCTCGAACCCATCTTTAAAATAATTAATGAAATTCAAAACTATGTTTAACTTCTAGTGCCACAATGTGAGTGTTGTATTTAACTTGTTTCATAGGTTTATTTATCATGCTTTGCCGATCTTAATATAATTTTCATCGAATGCCTTTCGAGATAGGATGATCAGATCTTTTGAGTATGTTTATTTTGTGATCTAATCTTTCTTGCTTCAAGAGTGGTTCTACGCATTTTGCAATTAAGAACCATCAAGCCAGCAGACATGTGATATACGAACTCGTTAACATAAACAACTCTGTTTCATTGCTTCTTAGGCAATAATTACTTTTACTTCCACTGTATAGGTTGCTAGTGATGCTTTGTTTGGATTTATTTGTCCAATCAGTTCATAGATATGTGGAAGAATTTCCATCTGTATCTCTAAACATAGAAATTAATGTTTAATTTCCCATGCAACAACTCATGGTCTTAAATCCATGTTGCCATTTCAAAACAATATGCACTGTAGCTCGTCCTTGCCAATGGTTAACTCCAAAGGGATCTTGCTTGATCCTTTGCCAGTATTTATGCGTGTAGCATTAATATTTAGCATATCTTCATTTCCTTAAATAAAGAACTATTCTTATGTACCTTTTCTAGTACCATAAGTTTTTCTTGATCTCAATCTAGTTGATCTTTACTTAGACCAATAGAGATTGGTATATGTTCGTCATGCCTAAAGCCATACGATACATTTTGGCGATCCTCATAATATATCATACATGATAAATTATTTTGCAAAACTATTCTCAATTGAATTCTATTCATGTAACTTTAGCTATCCAATTTCAGTAGATACTGAACCAGCTTAATTCTTTGACATATAATATAGGTAAAAAATCTCATTAGATTTTTTGATGTTTAACTTAGTAAATGGTTATACATATTTCAAACACTTATTACTTAGATTTATTCATATGGGTCGAATATCTCCAATGGAGTCTTTCGTGTTTGATTTAGTAAATGCCATTACTTAATCTAAAACAATATTCTAAGATATTTGTAAATAGATCTTAGTACCCGGTATGTACTAAGTTTTGCCTTGGTCCAGCATTGATAAATAATTTTCAAATCTAAGTCATTATCATTTGAATGTTATTTCACAATAGAGAAATATGTGTGTGATACACATAGGACCAATTAAGTTTTACGTACTCCCACTAAACTTCTTATGTATCTATAAGAATCATGTACATTTTATGAAACTAAAATACTTATTAGCTTCACTAAAATACAGTTCCAATTCCCAATTGCTTTCTTAAATCCATACCCGATTTTCATAAGCTAGCAATCATTTTAAACATTATTTGGATCCACAAGTCCTATGACATACCATGTACATAGTTTCTTCCTACATTTGATCGAAGAAGATTTTTCGTCATCCAATTGCAATATGTACCCATATGCCATTATTGCTTAATTTATGGACTTGTGCATTATGATTATGCATGAGGTTTCAACACATTCCATGCTATGAATTTGCTTGTAACCTTTAGTAACTAATCTATCTTTTTGTGAAGACACACATCCATGTTTGATAGTTTTCATCCTTAAAACCAATTTGCAACCAATATGTGTTAATTTATTCTTGTAGATCAACAAAATTTCAATTTTGTAATCAAAACATTGATTCTGTTTTATGGCCTTTAACCATCTAAAACATTTGAGTCTATATATGGCCTCTAACAATTTTAGGGAATCTATTTTCGTCATAGCTTTCTCACAAGTCACAAACTCATTACTATTCTTGATAATAGTTTGACTACAAGTTGTAGGTTTTTCACTATCTCATAGAAGATTCTCATAGTTTCATTGATCTGAACTATATGCCTACATAGGTATAGAACATCAAATAATAGAATATCAACAAACACTTGAAAGTCCTTTGAATATTCTGTTCTCCTTGAAGCACTTGTAAAATCTTCTAAGAGATGTCTATTCTTTAGAGCCACTTCTAAAGTCCTTATAGAATAAGTGTTCGGACTTTCTGAAGAACTTCTAAAAGCCTCCGGAATATCCGTTTATGTTTGTTGTTCGCCTCGAATATTTTCGAGGTCTATTTTCTCCCACTTGTCATTTTGGAAACGAATCTCCAAAGGACACTATTTCGAGCAAACAAACATTGTGTTCTCAAAAATTCATGGTAGGAATATTACCCTTGTGTCTCATTTGAATAAATCACAATGAAACATATATCTATACTTGAGCCTTAGTTTGTTGGATAACAAACACTAAGCTCCCACTGAGTTTAGCAACTCTTTAGATATATATTATGGAAAATAAATTTTGAAATTACTTTTCAATAGCTTAGACGAATTTGGTTTAGTTTGGTGGTAGTTGAGAATTTTGTTTAGATAGGAAAAATCTTTATGATTCATCATTGATCGAATCAAGTACTAATTGACTTCGATCATTCCAATTTAGATATACCATATCTTATGTAGCTACATTGGGAAATTACAACACACAATCGTTGATGAACATTCTTGGTCTAAGTAATCATCATCATGATCTAACCTAGATCTTTATGATTTCTTGCCAAGTGGTGATTTTATACTTTTCTATGAATCTTGAAACTAGCCAAACAAATTCAAACTTATATCACATTGAGTAAATAAACCAATATTCACTCAAATCCATGTAATATAATAAAGTCATAAAATCTTTTGTTACATTCAACAAGTAAGACTAGCTTGTCTTGAATGATCTAGAAATCAATCAACTTTCAAAAGTCCATCAAAATAGAGCTTTTGAGTGTTACCTTGTTGATATGGTCTAAGAAACAATGCTGAAGGTTAGTGGAACTCAAATCAAGAGATTGATTTGAACCTAGTAAAGTTTTTATCGTGAAGGAGTTGTTTGTTTTAATCAAGCATACATGACTCAACCCATAAATGACTATTTCATTCAAATAAACAAACAAACAAAGAAACAAACATTGTTTTTGTTTTTCTTGAATGTGAGTTTGAAACAGAAATTTAGGAATGCTGATTATGGAACAAAATATTCATTAAGTTCCATCCTTGAAAGGACTTAAAACAAACTAGATGACCCTAAAACTAATGTAGCATTGCATGCTTCATTTCCCATTTGTAGGTCATTATTGTAGCCTAGCTTACATCCTTTGAGTTATTACCGAAGTAAGAACCTCAAGCGGTATATGATACCAAGGAAGTTTGATTGCTAGGTCACTTCTCTTTAAATATAAACTTATAGGTAGAAAAGGAATTGTAAATTCCTTTCACTTGTTCCTTGTTTTCCTATTTCTTGTACCCTTTCTTATAGTCTTAAGAATTTACTTCTCTAGTGGTGACTTTTATAGTTTGTTAGACAGGTCCAATGCCACTCCAACAAGGTTCTTACCATTTTATTTATTTTGAATATTTTGCTTCAACTAGATGATCTTACCAGAAGCTTCTAAAGTTATCTAAGCATATCTATTTGAATGTCTAGGAACTAGACTCATTCGAGATTTAAATGGATAAAGATATTAGGTTGTTAACCATTGGTAAAGTTGAGAGTTTAAACTCAATGTTTTATGATCTCAAAACTACATTGTATTTTGAATTCACAAGCACCAATTGGTTTTCCATTTGACTTTGATACTCGAAAACAACCATAAAAGTCGCTAAAAGAAATGTACATTTTAAATTTCTCACTTTCTCTCATTTCGGTGAATCGTTCTTGGATTCACTACCAATCGAGGAAACTTACTGTTACCTTTCTAAAAAGATTTATTGCACTGGAAGATATTGAATCATAAACAATAATTAAAACATACATTGAAGCATGTAATGTCTAAACATTTATCATGAATAATAACTTGAAAATGAAAGCAATCATGCAATTTAAACAAGTCATTGGTATTTTACTCGAGATATTTAGTTCCGGCAGGTGTGAATAAATTGAATCCAAGACTCCAAAATCATTTAAAAATTAAGCACGATTTGACTTAATTCTAAATTATTTTAGGCAAGCAAATCCGTTGCTAATAGTCTAGAAACTATTCTTGGTTGATAGGTACGTCTAAGAACTTATTAGGAAAACCTATCTCACTTGCCACGACATAAAAGGACTCCTTACTTATATCGTAGAGTTCAACCAAAATCAACTTGTACTCACAACTAATTGTGTACTACGATCAGAAGTGACACCTCCCTATGGCGGAAAACTATCACTAATTGATCGACAAATGTACTCACAACATTGTGTACCTTACCCCTTTAGAATCAATACGTAACACCTCGCTATGGCGGAAAACTATTACTAGATTGATGTAAAGGTTATCCAAGTAAGTGTTATTTTGTAATGGCACCTTTTAACTCAATTTTAAAGTTTGGAACTTAGGTCTCTTACTACGGTGGTTAGATTTTAAGTGAACTAAAATCCTTAATTATGCAAAATAATCAAGCCACAATCTCATGCATAATAGCAAGACATATTTAAAGCAATAAATATCTTAAAGCATGCATAAGATTTAAATGTGATCTAGTATGGCTCGACTTCATCTTGAAGGTTCAACTTCAAACTCCATCTTGAAAATGGATTGGAAACTCCGTCTTGAATTTCACCATGGGAGGCGCCATTTTTTTCAAATAGGATATGCTATAATTAAACTAATTACAACTATTTGATGGTACGCAGACCATATTTAAATAAAAATTTTGGTGCATTAAACCAATTTTACTTTCAAATTAATGGTACGCAAGCCATATTTACTGTCATATTTGGGTCATACTAGTCACTTTCCACAACATGCAAAACAGTACATTTACAATATACCATTCATCCATTCATTTAATAATGAATGGCCCACTTAGCAAGTTAGTAGAAAAATATGCATCACACAAACACTTGCAGCAACAAATCAAAGGTTCCAACAATCTACAAATTATTCAACCTTATTAGTTCTAATCGAGTTGTTTGAACCTTAAAGGAATAAAGACCTAATCAAGAGTTTAATGACTAAAAGCTCCCACTAAAACCAAGAATTTACATGCTTTACTCATTTTAAACATAAAATTGTATTTCCTAGTCCAACCGGAAACTTACAAATTTATTTAAAATTTAAAGCTCACATAAAATAATTTTAAATCCCTTAATTATTTTCCAGTTGAGTAAAATTAATTAATTATAATTTTACAATACAAGAAAAATCGGTTACAGGGGCAAGACGTAATTGCCTCTAAAAACGGGGATGTAGCTTCTAATGAGTTTTTGAAGCAAAAAAGTGGATGCCTCTAATAAGTCTGTCGCTAATTAGTGGTTGCCCTAAAGGTGCTTTTAGAGGCAATATAATGTGTTGTTTCTAAAAGTACATATATTTAGAGGCACCCTTATAATCTTGCCTCAAGATACAATTAAAGGCAATATAAAAGTTGCTTCTAAAAACCACATATATTTAGAAGCAACAATACAAGTTTGCCTTGAAATATAATTAGCGATAATATAAATGTTGCTTCTAAAACTCACATATATTATAGGGCAACCATATAATTTTGTCTCAAAATATAATTAGAGGCAATATAAAAAGTTACTTCTAAAAACCACACATATTTAGGGGAAACTACATAATTTTGCCTCAAAATATAATTAAAGGCAACATTTTATTTTTCAAATAATGATATTTAAATGCAATTTGAGACCGTCATTAAAGGTTTTTAGAGGCACCACAAATAATTTAGCGCATTATTTGTACATTTACAAGCCTGATCACCTATAACCTCATTTTCTAGTAAATAAGTAAACTTTTATTAACCAAATGTGAACCAATTTTTGTACAAGTTGAACCAAATAAAATACACTAGGCCTCTTAACAACTTTGAAGCCAAAAACTACAAAACAAATAAGCTATCCAACCCATACGGGCCATACCCAAAAAAAGGGGAAAAAAACTAGCAATGCCAAAACAAGACAACATTGGTCTAAAATAGCTTTGTACAAACTGATTACACCCTGTTATGATCTTCAGATACGCGGCCACCATCAGGCTTCAACAACAGCAATGTGCAAAACACACTGCATATCACACAACAAAGTGCAGGCAGGAGCAGACCAGAGCAGAACAAAACAGCAGTACCAAAATGACATCAGAACAACAACAAAGCAGCAATAGAGCACCAGAAGTAGCACAACACAACCACATGACACCATCAGCCAAGTTCTGCAATTCAAGCTCAGATCAAACACACCCAAGCCCGCTGAAGAAAACATACAACAGCAGAAAATGACCAAACAACAAATCAGCAGTAGTAATAAACAAAAATTAAAATTCAAGCATAGATCATCAATATTAAAAAAGAAAATCATGTAATTCAGCATTTACTCTATGAACAAAATACTAAAATATGCTAACTCAAATTCACATTGTTGCACTAGTACATTAGTAAATCCAACAATTTATCTCTAAAATCTACTTACTCAAATATCACATTGTTGCATGAGTACATCAGTAAATCCACTATTCTTTTAGTAACAAAAAAATGAACATAAAGAGGATAAGTCCCACTAGTATTTTAGTAAGCTTTAAATTCAAATTTTAAACAATAAACAAGTCAAAATAAGAGAGAGACAAAGAAATTGGCACCTCAACTCAACAACTCACTGAAGAAACTTACACTTAAGGCCCTACATCAGAATTTGTAACATTTGAAACAGAATCATCCAATAAACAAACCAATAGAGAATCATCAAAGACTAACAATAGTAACCTAAAACTGGAAAGTGGGATATGTGAATTTACCAAAGGCAATATCATCAACTGCATGAAAAATCACTTGAGGGAGGAGGTACCCACTCATATCATCAGCAGTCCGATATATTCCCATTCTGCCTCCGTCTTCTACAATTCCAAGACCATCTCTGGTACAACTTTAGTTCCTCACCCATTTCTGCTCAACAATTGCATAAACCAATCACCATTAAACCAAAACAAATTACCCAAATTATATAACCTTAATTAAGCATTACGGAGTAAAAAACATAAAAATAAGAAAGTGGCTTATCCATATCATTTCAACTGGTAAACTACAAGACACAAACAAATACATCGCAAATACCATAGATTACCCTAATTATTCATACAATATCATCATTAACCTAAAATCAATACACTTCGCCACCCATTAAAGAAATTTTATTGAAAAATTAATACCTTAAAGGATTTGACTCTTTCGATCATCATTCTCCACTTAACTCCACGGATTCTATTCTCCTTAATCATTTCTCCAACAATTTACCTCCACAAGTAAAGGTACGAATTAATAATCTATTCACTAAGTCTAATTAAAGCTAAGTCAGCTCTTCTTAGAAATCTTCTTACTAAACCTTTCGAAATTTGATTCTAAACTAACCATAAACTTAATTGAATTCCTTCTAAAACCTTAAACGATCTTCAAAAACTTAGTTTCAAATTAATATGGCACATATCCTACCTTAAGAAGATGAATTGGATTGTTAGGCATGGATTATGATTTAAATCATAATTGTAATATTTATCTGATTAATAAAAATCAATTTGTAAAACTCAATAGTATTTCCATTTAAAAACCCTTCCTTGTATAAGGAAACATTAATTTGAATTACTCAATTATATTATCAAAATCGGCTTAATTCGATAATCGATAACATTAATTCAATAATCAAAAACATTTCTATGTAATCAAAATAATATATCAATGACTATTTATTTCCATAAACTATTATAATATGTTTAGGCTGAACTAATAGATAAGGAAGAGTTGGACTAGAGTTGTACCCTTGAGGGATGTGAATTTCATAACATAGTTAAAAACACAATAGAAAAATAGATTCCCCACACAAGAATTGTGCATAATTAACTGCCATCTTCTAAAACCAAAAGGCAAAGATATTAAACTTATAATTATAACTTGTGAAGTCACCAAATATTTGGAATCATTAATATATTTATTAAACAGGAATTACATTTTCTTAGGTAACAAAATCATCAATAAGAAATAAGTTGGGTTTGAGATTATACCCATAAGAGAAATAGGGAGGCATAGAAGCAGCAACAACAACCATAATACAGATAACACAACAACAACAACAACGGAATAGCAGCAGCAGCTCTGGCATAGCCACGAGGAGATGGCGCTCCGTGAGTCTAGCAGAGGAGATGAGAGGTAGAGGACTGAAGCAGGAGAGAAGAGTCGAGGAAAGGAACAAGAGCACAACGATCAACACCGATCAACCTCTAACAACATACGAAAGTGGCGATGGAACACCGTCGCACCGACAACCCAAAAGGGGTGGCGCACCCACAATAGGAGGAGAGAGAAATTCCATTAGTTAGGGTTTGGAATTTTAAATCAAAATTTAATACAATCAGTATAATCAATTGAAGATGAGGTATAGATGAAGGTGGTTTATCAGCCACCATCAGCGGCGGCATCACGAAGCTTGGACAAGAGGGAGGAGAGACGGGAGAGGGGAGCATCAGTAGAATCAACACAACAACAACGAACATCCTCAGAAGCCGAACCAGCGTCGTCGGCGAGAGGGAAACGTTCGGCGGCGTGACGACGCAAGGAGCAGGAAGGAGGGAGAATTATGGTGAAGGGATAAAGAGGAGAGGTGATGCGTGTGTGTGTGAGCGAGGGAAGGGAATCAGTTTCTCTACAAGCTGACTTCTCTTTAACAATTGTTTTAATTTTTGATGACTCATTAGTCATCAAGGGGGAAAGAGAGAAGAAATTAGGCTTAGGTTGATCAACGAGAACAAAATAATAGAATAAAGTTCAACTATATACACTTAGCATTTAAAATAATAGAACAAAATAATATAAATAATTCATTTAACATTTATTCTTTTAAAATGTATTAGTAATTTAATTTAATAATAAAATAATTTCACTAATTCAATTGATAAAATATGAATCATAATTTACATTCACGTTCAAATAAAACAATAAAATTTAGAATAATAAAAATATTTATCTTTGATCAAATATATTTATAAATTTCAACTCGTTGTAATAATTCGGGAATTAATCTTTAAGCTAGTTTAATAGATACTAATAAAATTAATCCTATCGTTAATAAAATCTTCAATTACTAGACTAGAATTTGTTTCAAAACAATTTTAAGGGTGAGATTAAAAAAAATAATTATACTTAAAAGCATATTGAGAGATGCTTAAGAGTGAGATTAAAAAAATAATTATACTTAAAAGCAGACTGATCTGCTTAAAACCTGAGCTATTACATTAATAGTTGCCTCTACATTTCTAGCCAGAAGAAGGCTTTAGGCACTTAAGTACTTAGAGATTCTACTGATTGAGAAACCAAAGAACGCATACCTATTCTACTCCCATTAAAAAACACATCAAGTTCAAGATCTTCAGTTGCACCAATCAAGGTCTTTATAGGATAAATATAAATATGCAACTTGAGAACCCAAGTGTTATTGTTTAACTCTAAGCATCTTCTGCGATCCACTTAGTTGAGCGACCGTCATCTTAAGAAAGAAATATACCCGATTCCTACAGTGTAGCAGAGTAAACATAAATAACAATATAGACGACACATAAATAAATAGCTGAATTTGGTACTTGTGCTTCCCAATTCCATAACAATATAACTGCATAGGTAGATAATAAAATCAATGATTTCAAAAGGTTTGCATAAACCTAGTTGAGCAAATTAAAGAAAATAGAGGTTTAAATGCCTCAATATTTTGTAATCTACCAAAACTTGTAGCATAATTGAAAACGAGGACCTTCGAAACCTCCATTATTTTTAACATATTCAAAGCAAGAACATAATCAATCAAGCATACATAACCAATTTCCAAAAGAAATTCATTAGTCGACTTAGTAGAGCCAAAAAAAAATTACAGTACTCAAATAAATAATGAAATGAAACAAGTTTAAGCACAAATTACAGAGAACACTGAAAAACTAGGAAATCCTTGCCAATTTTCAGAAAATTAAACAACCATGACGAAATTAGGTTTTCATAAACATAGATTCCAGAAAATAATAATTAACCAAAATCAATTTGAACGGAATAACAAAACAAAACCCTATTTAAAAAAAATCATAGTTATTGAAGTTCAATACAAGAAAATTTTAGAAATAAACAAAATTAATGAGAAAAGTTACCCACTATTGTTGAGAACGATGACTCTGAGCAAGTTATGACGATGAGTTGTAATTGATGATATGAATTATTTAGATAGTTTGAGAATTTTTTTTTTTATTTTTTTTCGAATTTTCTGGATGAGAGAATAGAGCAGCAGAAAATAAGCAGCGAGGAGAAGAGATTAGATATGGACGCGCCACAACTAACAAGGGAGAGGAGAGATTCATGTGACAAATTTAGGCAATATTAGTAGAAAATGGGCATTTTGAGGAGCATCAACGGAGAGGACATCACCGTGATAGAATATGAGGTGGTTGATTTTTCGTTTAGATTTATTGGTTGATCTTGAAACAAGTTGTTAGAATTACGTTTTTAGGCGTAGTGCACAATATATTTAGTGTGGAACAAGTCCATTTAATAAATTGGTGCTAATCTGGACATGATCGATTTTGATATGGACAAATTGGTTATGTGAATTGAAATACTTTGTTAATGTTTTTATTTATATTATTATGGATTAAACAACACTCACATCACAATTAAACCACCAATACTAACAACAACACCAACCACAACAACAATACTAATAGTAAAATAATAATAATAATAATAATAATAATAATAATAAAGTCGAATAATAATAATAATAATAATAATTATTATTATTATTATTATAAATCAAATGCTAACAAAGTCGAATATTTTACAAATAGTTAGTGGGAAGCCGAGATACAATCTGGGACCCCACTCCTCTGGCTATAGCAAAACATATCCTGGTGAAAATATGAGCAGCAGCACCAGCTCCAATGTCATGTGTCCTAGAAAACTTCTGAATCCGCTTCAACAATGCAGCAGCATCCTTATCCAGCTCCCACAAAGAAGAGAAAGAGAACGGAAGAAAACCATAACCAATAGCCCTGCAACGTGCTTTGTACTTGACTCGCTTCCTAACAGCCGCATCAGTCACAACCCGGCCAGGAGCAAAGCCAGACAACCCAGATTGTGTCAGAGGAGATGATCCCGTCAAGTCAACACACACATTACTGCACCGATCGCAAGAGTAGAGCAACACGTCTGCTGGTCGGAGAGCTCCATCGTTCCCTCCAGATAGACCAATATCAACCTCCTTCCGCACCGAAATCCCAGACCGATAACAAACATCAACAAGGGTATCCCGAACCACATTATGTCGATGTTTAATACCCACCATGCCAACACATGACACCGCATGATCACCAAAGATGGCTCCCGCAAAGACCCTGGAACAAGCAGAACATGGCGCCGTAACAGAGAACAAAGGAACCCCCAAGCGGTAACACAACACGCATCGGTAAGCCTTAGCATTCATCGTCTGTCCCAAACTTGATATGGGGACCGCACGAAGCCAAGTAGAGGTGTGATCTCCCTGCTGCGATTTCCACAACGCCGACTGTCGAGAAGATAAAGAGACGGTGGATTCTGCAGATGCAGTAACCTTTGTATCTGCCAATTTCTTCATGAGTTTAGGGGCAGCGACCTCACTAGGGTTACTCCGAATGTCATACTCCACCGTTCTACTAAATAGACTCAAGGCATCCTCAAATACTCGACCAGGACCAACAATACCAGCATGTCGTAGAAGATTTGTCTGCAAACAAAAGACTGCAATCGAGAAGCAATAAAAGCATAATGACGAACATCACCCGCGGAATAAACACCAAGTCCGCCAAAAGAAAAAGGTAAGGTGGCAAGACGCCACTGCCAATCGCCAAAGCCAGGCCCCGAAGCAGTTACAATACGTTCCAAGGCAGATCTAAGAGCCTCATCAAAAGTGCGTTGAGCCGCCTCAAAAATACCAGGAGGACAGGTACGCAAAGCAAAGTAGAGTTTAGAAACTCCGCTACATGCCCTAAGTAACAATAAATCACACTGAGGATCATCAAGCTGAGCAACCTTATCCATAAGCCCAATGGTCTTGGTCACCCTCTACATCACAAGCTCACCACTAAAAGCTGGATTGGAACTAGCGGGACCACCTAGCAACTTAACACCATGCAAAGGACGAGCAATATCAGGGGGAAAGACTCCCACAAGCCTGCTTCGAGGGTCCTCTGTAGGCGAGAAAACCTCGGTCTTCTCCACGTTAAGATGTAACCCGAGACAAGGTCCGTCCTCCATAATCAACTGCAGAACCATCCCAACCACCAAGGTGTCACCAATAATGGTGCCATCATCCAAATACCATGCCTGAAGACATATATCAAAAGCCTCCCTGATTTTACAAACCAGGGGTTGTAAAACCAAAGCGAGGAGAAGAGGACCAAGGGGATCACCCTGGTGCACCCCTGAGACGACCATAACGTGTGCTCTCCATAATACAATCTGGCTGGAGTAGAGTAGCAGAATTCAACCCACCGTGAAATGCCCGGACAACGAAGGCGAACTTCTCTTAATATGGCTGCACGATTAACTAAATTGAAGGCATTTTGAAAATCTACCAATAACATCGAAAGACCCACATCAGAACCCCGATCCTCAATCAACCGGTTCACAGCATGAAGAATTGCCTCACCACCCGCAGAAACCCCGACACCAAATTGAAGACCATCAAAATAACTTCCCAAAGACGGACCAACTATAACAGCACCAACCTTCGAAACCAGACGTCGCCAAACAATACCCACAGCAATAGGACGAATACCACCACCGGGCTTGACAAGTGGGGTGAGGGGAGCACTAGCAACATACTCACCCAAACCCATAGGACATTTCTGAAGGAAATAATGCCCTTGGTCCAAGTATGCATTCTATGATAAGTCTAATAAATGCGGTTCAGTATTAATTAACAAGTTAATAATTCAGTGAGATCAAGTGAGCTGAATGCCTAGCTAGAGGCCGCTTCAGTTCAAGTGGAATTAATGATATTAATCCACAGCTTACTCTTGACTGAACCCGTAGGGTCACACAAATAGTACGTAAACGGATCAAGTATTTAATGGCATTAAATACTCCATCTATGAATATTCGGAATCGACGGATCTTGGTTTCAGTGGGAGCTGAGATCGTCACAGGCAAGAAATGAATACTCCGGAAACGAAAATATGGATCGTATCGGAAATATAAATATTATCCAAGTCGTAGATGTTGCCGGAAACGGAAACATGGTACGTATCGGAAAATATTATCGGAAATGGAAATATTACCAGAATCGGAAATATTGCCGGAAACGGAAATATGGTCAGAATCGGAAATATTATCGGAATCGGAAAATAATTCCGGAAACGGAAATATTAAATATTTGTTCGAAACGGAAATTAATTCCGGAATCGGAAATGTTAAATATTGTTCGTATCGGAAATGAATTCCGGAATCGGAAATTTAATCGGAAGCGTATCGTACGAATAAGCATCGGACGAGGCCTGCCGGACGAGGGCCCAGCACGAAGCCAGGCCATCGCCCAGCAAGCCAAGCGCGCCACACAAACAGCCACGCCAGGCCCAGCGCAAGGCCAGGCCCAGCAGGCCGTGGCAGCGCGCACAGCGCGCGCAGCGCGCGCGGGTGCTTGCGTGGGCTTGAGGCTCGCGCAGGCCTCGCTGCGTGGGCTGCTGCTCGCACGCACGCATGGGCGGCCCATCGTGGCTGCCGTGTGTGTGTGCGTAAGTGTTTGTGTTCGTGCACGTTTCCTAAAACGTGCAGAGTTCGGTTAATGATTAAATTCCTAATTCTATTTGATAAATTAATTAAATTAGAGTTCTTGTAGGATTCTAGGTTTAATTAATTTGTATCTGAATAGGATTCCAATTCCCTTTCCATAACCCTATAAATATGTGGCCTGGGTTCACAATTTATAACGAGTTTCAAAGTATTCAAAGTGAGTTTTTGAGAGAAAAATTCAGTCACACATCTTGCTCAAAAGTGCCGAAAATTCTAGTACCTTAAGGGCGATTCTAGTTGGTCAATCTTAAGGCGGATCCGGACGTGCTGTGAACTATCTACGGAGGGACGACACTTGGAGTCCTAAAGACTTGTTTTTGTTCGGTTCGGGCGCAGCTAGGGAGGGCACGCAACAAAGAGTATGCATCTAAATTATGCTATATGATTATGTGTAAATAATATGTATTCCTGGGTTAATGGTTGTTTCCGCATGATTTATGTAATATCATATGTATCATAACCTAACAGTGGTATCACGAGCCCCTTATTATTTTCATAATCTAATTTGCATGAACATGGTTAAATATTACAAATTTGCAAGAATTAAAAGGGGTGATTAATTTTCGTAATTGTTAATTAATTGCAAATTGCGTTTATTTAATTATACGTACGCAGTTTTTCGGCAGTTTCTTCGTTACTCATCCAAATCGAGTGATTTTTGTGTCAATTCTGCATGTAAAAGGCATTCTAAAATTTTCTGCCGAACCCAGAATTCTCAAATTCGAAGCCTAACTATGACTTTTCGAAGGTTTTAGTTTTTCGAATGCAAAATTTCGTAAATTTAAGATGTTAAATTAAATATTTGCGATTCTTGTTGATAAATCTTGAATTTTTGATTGACCTACTGTATATGTTTAACAAGTTTGAATGCCTAGCCTTGTTAATTAAGCAATCTAATTTGTAATTATGATTAATTTGTTGAAAATTAGAATAATTTAGAATTAATTTGATTTTCATAATTAATTATAATTTAATTAGAAACCTATGATTAAAAACCACCATAAAAATTGTAAATTTATGATAAATTTTAAATTTTTATGACCTAGACTTGAATCCATGTAAATCGGAAATCAATTGGATAATAAATTTTCGATTTTTCGCCCTAAAATTATGAAATTAATAATATTTATTAATTTGTCATTAATTTTATAAATTTTAAATTTTTTATGCTATTCGTTCATATAACTTGCACGCACAAAGCAATGGACGCTTCGTGTTACCCTTAAGGGGTGTTTTATAATGCGGGCATGCGACGACGAGCAAGGGAGCTCGTCGCCCGTGCGGCACGAATGCAATGAGCAAGGGCGTAGTGCACGAGCACAAGGCAGCAGCCCTGCCTTGTGTCGTGGGCCACGAGCTATGAACAAATGGGCATGGGCGAAAGGCAAGCCAAGGCAGTCGCGTGTGGGCAGCAAGCGAGCTGCGCCACGACGCGCACTGCCTCGCGCAAGAGCGCGCAGCCTCGCGCGCAGCGAGCGCAAGCTCGCGTGCCACGAGCGCTGCGCCCAGCGTTGCTCGCGCGCACAGCGAGCGATGTCGCGCGCCCAGCGAGCGATGTCGCGCGCACAGCGAGCAATGGCTCGCGCGCACAGCGAGCGCTGGCGAGCGCGCACTGCGAGCGATGGCTCGCGTGCGACGAGCGCTGGCGCGCGCGCAGCAAGCACCACAGCGTGCGATGGCTTGCGATGGAGATGTAGCAGCTATGCGACGAGCGCATAGGCTGCGCGCACATGGCCAGCAATGGCTGTGTGCTTGCGGCCCATGGGCGTGCAATGCGTAGGGTGTTTGCGTTACGATTAGATCGTTTTGAATGTTTAATTTGAAAATTTTAGTTCACGTAATTTTAATTAATTTTAAAATTAATAATTTAAATTATTTTCTTGGATTTTAATTTTGAATATTGTAATTATAATAAATGTTATTTATTCTAATTATTTTACTAAAATTAAAATCATGAATTAATTTAAATAACAACTGAAATTAAATTAAACTTTTTGGATTCAATTATAAATTTATACGAGCTTTAAATTTTAATTAAATTTGTATGTTTCCGGTTAGACTAGAAATACATTTTTATGTTTAAAATTAGTAAAGCATATGAATTTATTGGTTTAAGTGGGAGCGCTTTTTAGTCATAAACTCTTGATTAGGTCTACAAATCCTTAAGGTTAAAACAACTTGATTAGAATTAATAAGGACTGAATAATTGGTAGATTATTGGTGCCCTTGATTAATTGCTGCAAATGTTTACGTGATGCATAATGTGTTTTACTAACCAGCTATGTGGGCCATTCATGATAATGAATGGGTGAATGGTATATATTGTATATGTACTGTTTTGCAGGTTATGAAGTGACTAGTATGGCCCAAATAGGATAGAAAATATGGTCTGCGTACCATTAATTTGAATGTAATTGGTCTAAAGTACTAAAGTTATTTTTCAATTCAAATATGGTCTGCGAACCATCAAATAGTTGTAATTAGTTATAGCTTATCCTATTTGAAGAAAATGGTGCCTCCCACGGAGATTTTCAAGACGGACTTTGAAGTTAAAGCTTCAAGATGAAGTCGGGCCATACTAGATCACAAATATCTTATGCATGTTTTAAGTTATTTATTGCTTTTAAATATGTCTTAAAATGCATGAGATCAAAATCTTGATTATGTTGCATGATTAAGGATTTTAGTTCACTTAAAATCTAACCAACATAGTAAGAGCCTTAAGTTCCAAACTTAAAAATTGAGTTAAAAGGTGCCATGCCAAAATATACACTTGCTTGGATATCCTTTACATCAATCTAGTAATAGTTTTCGCTCAGCGAGGTGTTACTTATTGGTCCTAAAGGGGCAAGGTACACAAATAATTGTGAGTACATGTTAGTTTTGGTGAAACTCAACGATATAAGTAAGGAGTCCTTTTATGTCGTGGCAAATTCGATAGGTTTACCTAATAAGTTCTTAGACGTACCTATCAACCAAGAATAGTTTCTAGACTATTAGAAAAAGGCTTTTGCTTACCTAAGATGTTCTAGGATTAAGTCGACAAACTGTGCTTAGTTCTTCAATGATTTTAGGATCTTGGAATCATTTTATTCACACCTGCCGGAACACATAACTTGAATAAAATGCTTAATAAACATTGAATTATGCATGTATGCTAGAATTTAAGTTTATTAAGAGAAACTGTGAATGGTTATTTATTTGTTTATTCTTTTCAATTGTAGTTTTAATATGGCAAACAACAATCAAAACATCATCATGGGTTCTGAGCTTATGGTCAAGCTGAACCTGACAAATTTTCTTGAATGGGAAGCTAAGCTAGTTGAAATAGTCAAACTCAATGGACTTGAGTATGTAATGTCACATCCCATGCCAAGCTACTATGCCAGAGACATGACCCCTGAGAGATTTTACGCCTGGGATGCGGATCTCAAAAAGGTTATGAGTCTCATGCTGAACAATATCCCTGATGATTGGGCTAAAAGGTTTGTAGCCTACGAACCTTTTACGCTCATCAAGAATCTGAGGGATATCTGTCGTGGAAGTACAGAGGACAGGGACCTGAACGTCCATGAGTTGATTGAATCAATGTCTGGTCTAAAGGTTAGTTCTCCCAACAGGTGTTATAGGATGGAGGTCCAAGAAACACATGTTCAGCTCCTTCGCACTAAACAGAGGGTAGGTGTCCCACTGAGGTTCCATGTGGATCTTATGTGTTCATATTTTGATCGCCTAAGTCTACTAGGAACACCAATAAGCGAAAGGATGGCAGTCTCTGTCTTGCTCAATTCACTACACAGTGGGTTTGGTCGCTTCAAGCAACTATACCTAAGTGAACCAAGAGAAGAAACAGTTGCAGAATTTATTCACCTTGTCAGAAAGGCTGAAATAGTACTGGACTGTGAAGCCAAAGATTTACTCAAGGCTAGAAAGAGACCATTCAAGAAAGGTGGAAAGTCCAAGGGCAATGCTAAATCAAAGCAGGACAAGTCCACATCAAGCTGTCTTTATTGTGATGGAATAGGCCATTACAAAAGAGAATGTCCAAAGCTAAAGGAAGATCAGAAGAACGGAACAGTCGTTCCATCTTCAGGTATTTTCGTTATAGACTGTATACTTGCTAATTCAACTTCTTGGGTATTAGATACAGGTTGTGGCTCACACTTATGTTCCAATCCACAGGGACTAAGAAGAAGTAGAAAGTTAAGCAAGGATGAAGTCGACCTACAAGTGGGAAATGGAGCACGGATTGCTGCATTAGCCGTAGGAACTTACTATTTGTCGTTGCCCTCCGGGCTAGTTTTGGAACTGGAAGAATGTTTCCATGTTCCAAGTCTTACTAAAAACATCATTTCAGTTTCTTGCTTAGATGCTAAGGGATTTTCCTTTTTAATAAAAGAAAATAGTTGTTCGTTTTATTTTAAAGAGATGTTTTATGGATCTGCTAGATTAGTCAATGGACTTTATTTATTAGATCACGACAAACAAGTATATAACATAAATACCAAAAAGGCCAAAAAGGATGATTCAGATCTCACCTATCTGTGGCATTGTCGATTAGGCCATATAAACTTGAAACGCTTAGAAAGACTTAAAAAGGAAGGAATTCTAGAAC
This sequence comes from Spinacia oleracea, assembly GCF_020520425.1. Taxonomy (NCBI): domain Eukaryota; kingdom Viridiplantae; phylum Streptophyta; class Magnoliopsida; order Caryophyllales; family Amaranthaceae; genus Spinacia; species Spinacia oleracea. Next base: position 37,642,485 of record NC_079487.1, on the reverse strand, counting down.
CATTTGACTTAGAGGATTATGGTAAATGCGAATCATGTTTACTTGGCAAAATGACAAAGCAACCTTTCTCTAAAGTTGGAGAAAGAGCAAATGAACTATTGGGTTTAATCCATACAGATGTATGTGGACCAATGAGTACAAATGCTAGAGGTGGTTTCAGCTACTTTATCACTTTCACTGATGACTTCAGTAGGTATGGTTATGTCTACCTAATGAAGCATAAGTCTGAATCCTTTGACAAATTCAAGGAATTTCAGAGTGAAGTAGAGAATCAATTAGGCAAGAAGATTAAGGCACTGCGGTCTGATAGAGGCGGTGAATATCTGAGCTATGAATTTGATGACCATCTGAAAGAATGTGGAATTCTATCAGAGTTGACTCCTCCTGGAACACCACAATGGAACGGTGTGTCGGAACGGAGGAACAGAACCTTGCTAGACATGGTCAGGTCAATAATGGGTCAGGCCGAACTTCCATTAGAATTTTGGGGACATGCACTAAATACAGCTGCACTCACTATAAATAGAGCTCCGTCTAAAGCTGTCGAAAAGACTCCATACGAATTATGGTTTGGAAAGCCTCCAAATGTGTCTTTTCTTAAGATTTGGGGATGTGAAGTATACGTCAAACGATTAATTTCAGACAAACTTCATCCAAAATCTGACAAATGTATCCTTGTGGGCTATCCAAAGGAAACAAAGGGGTATTACTTCTACAATACATCTGAGAACAAAGTGTTTGTTGCTCGAGATGGTGTCTTTTTGGAGAAAGATCACATTTCCAAAATGACAAGTGGGAGAAAAGTAGACCTCGAAGAAATTCGAGTCGAACAACAAACTCTAGAGAATGCTCAAGATGACATTCAGGATGAAACTCAAAGATCTTTAGAAGAATCTGGTGAGAATCATGGTCAATCTAGAAATGTTACCCCGCGTAGATCGCAAAGATATAGATCTCAACCGGAAAGGTACTTAGGTATTTTGACGAACGAGAGCTATGACGTTCTATTACTTGAAAGTGATGAACCTGCGACTTACAAACAAGCTATGACGAGCCCTAGCTCCAAGCAATGGCAAGAAGCCATGCAATCTGAATTAGACTCCATGTCTGAAAACCAAGTATGGGATTTGGTCGATTTGCCAGATGGCTATCAAGCCATTGGAAGCAAATGGGTTTTCAAACTGAAAAAGGACAAGGATGGGAAACTTGAAGTTTTCAAAGCTAGATTGGTTGCAAAAGGTTACAGGCAAGTCCACGGTGTGGATTACGATGAAACCTTTTCACCAGTTGCAATGCTAAAGTCTATTCGAATAATGTTAGCAATCGCTACATATTACGATTACGAAATATGGCAGATGGATGTCAAAACTGCTTTCTTAAACGGCGTTTTAACAGAAACTGTGTTTATGACACAGCCTGAAGGTTTTGAGGATCCAAAGAATGCTAAGAAGGTATGCAAGCTAAAGAAGTCAATCTACGGATTGAAGCAGGCATCCAGGAGCTGGAATATACGTTTTGATGAAGCAGTCAGTGACTTTGGTTTCATCAAGAACGCAGACGAATCTTGTGTATACAAGAAGGTCAGTGGGAGCAAAATTGCTTTCCTAGTATTATATGTCGACGACATATTGCTTATCGGAAATGACATTCCTATGTTGAATTCTGTCAAGATTTGGCTTGGGAAATGTTTTTCGATGAAGGATCTAGGAGAAGCACAATACATATTGGGCATCAAGATTTACAGAGATAGATCTAAAAGGATGATTGGACTTAGTCAAAGCACTTATATCAATAAGGTGCTTGATAGGTTCAAGATGGCGGACTCCAAGCGAGGCTACCTACCCATGTCTCATGGAATGACTCTAAGCAAGACTCAGTGCCCCAAAACACTTGATGAGCGTAGACGAATGAATGGGATTCCATATGCATCATTTATTGGTTCAATAATGTATGCTATGATATGTACACGCCCTGATGTTGCGTACGCACTCAGTGCTACGAGCAGATACCAGTCAGACCCAGGAGAGGCGCATTGGACTGCTGCCAAGAACATTCTGAAGTACCTGAAAAGGCATAAAGATGACTTCCTGGTCTATGGTGGAGATGATGAATTAATTGTTAAAGGCTATACGGACGCAAGTTTCCAAACCGACAAAGATGATTTCAGATCACAGTCTGGGTTTGTCTTCTGCCTCAACGGAGGACCAGTAAGCTGGAAAAGTGCTAAGCAAAGCACCATTGCGGATTCTACAACTGAAGCGGAGTACATTGCTGCACATGAAGCAGCAAAGGAAGCTATATGGCTAAGGAAGTTCATATGTGAACTTGGTGTAGTCCCCTCCATTAAAGGACCAATAGCCCTGTATTGTGACAACAACGGAGCTATTGCACAGGCAAAAGAGCCTAGACACCACCAGAGAGTCAAGCATGTACTTCGTAGATTTCACCTTCTACGAGAGTTCGTTGAAAGAAAAGAAGTCAAGATAAGCAAAATTGGAACTGATGACAACATATCAGATCCATTGACTAAACCTCTGCCGCAGGCGAAGCACAACTCGCACACTGCAGCTATGGGAATCAAGCATATTGGAGAATGGCTTTGATGTCTCTATTTAATGTTTTAAAGTTTTAGAGTTTAAATCTTTGTAAAACATTATTGGTTAATCATTCACAATAAATGAAAAGAATTCATTTTTCCATTTAATTTGTGGTTTATTAAATGATGAGTCCCTTCAATTTGACGATATATTCAAGATAGACTGTCAGGACCAGTCCTGTGACTAAGAAATGTCTATCAAGTGAACTTGAATGTCAAAGGTTGAAAATGGTCCCTAATCGGAGTTTTCTATAAAATTGGACGCATAGAAAACGTTAGACGATTAGAATGCAAGATGACTAGTAGTTCTGTTTCTTGAACTATGTGGACATGGCAATGTCATAATCATTTGCATAGATACTTACTTTGGGAAGATTAGTATCGGACAAGACCTATGAAACTTTACTGTAAGAGATGAAAATCTGTCATAAGTAAATTTCATTAAATTATTAGACACTAAATCCTCAATACCTGAGTGATTTGAGATTACTTGTTTGAGAACTGGTTGCCTTGACGTTGACCAACCGTCGCACCGTAAAAGGAGGCTATAAAGGCAACGCTCAGGTAATCACCTATCAAACGAAGTCTAATCTCAAGATCGCAAGATTGGGATTGTCCTCCCATAAATCGGGATGAGATGCTTAAAAGTTGTACAAGGCCACTCGGAGAGCTAGAAACTGTGAAATGCATGGCCGTGCTCGGATGAATCATAGGCTATGATTATCTGTTTATTTGATCAGTTGAACTCTGAAACCGAGGAACACCTCTGGACATAATAAGGATGACAACTCTTACCTTATGTTCAAGAGCAAGCATCGAGCGACAAAGGAATTAGGAAATGCACACTTGTCCCTAAGGACAAGTGGGAGACTGAAGGAAATAATGCCCTTGGTCCAAGTATGCATTCTATGATAAGTCTAATAAATGCGGTTCAGTATTAATTAACAAGTTAATAATTCAGTGAGATCAAGTGAGCTGAATGCCTAGCTAGAGGCCGCTTCAGTTCAAGTGGAATTAATGATATTAATCCACAGCTTACTCTTGACTGAACCCGTAGGGTCACACAAATAGTACGTAAACGGATCAAGTATTTAATGGCATTAAATACTCCATCTATGAATATTCGGAATCGACGGATCTTAGTTTCAGTGGGAGCTGAGATCGTCACAGGCAAGAAATGAATACTCCGGAAACGATGATATTACCGGAAACGGAAATATGGATCGTATCGGAAATATAAATATTATCCAAGTCGTAGATGTTGCCGGAAACGGAAACATGGTACGTATCGGAAAATATTATCGGAAATGGAAATATTACCAGAATCGGAAATATTGCCGGAAACGGAAATATGGTCAGAATCGGAAATATTATCGGAATCGGAAAATAATTCCGGAAACGGAAATATTAAATATTTGTTCGAAACGGAAATTAATTCCGGAATCGGAAATGTTAAATATTGTTCGTATCGGAAATGAATTCCGGAATCGGAAATTTAATCGGAAGCGTATCGTACGAATAAGCATCGGACGAGGCCTGCCGGACGAGGGCCCAGCACGAAGCCAGGCCATCGCCCAGCAAGCCAAGCGCGCCACACAAACAGCCACACCAGGCCCAGCGCAAGGCCAGGCCCAGCAGGCCGTGGCAGCGCGCACAGCGCGCGCAGCGCGCGCGGGTGCTTGCGTGGGCTTGAGGCTCGCGCAGGCCTCGCTGCGTGGGTTGCTGCTCGCACGCACGCATGCGCGGCCCATCGTGGCTGCCGTGTGTGTGTGCGTAAGTGTTTGTGTTCGTGCACGTTTCCTAAAACGTGCAGAGTTCGGTTAATGATTAAATTCCTAATTCTATTTGATAAATTAATTAAATTAGAGTTCTTGTAGGATTCTAGGTTTAATTAATTTGTATCTGAATAGGATTCCAATTCCCTTTCCATAACCCTATAAATATGTGGCCTGGGTTCACAATTTATAACGAGTTTCAAAGTATTCAAAGTGAGTTTTTGAGAGAAAAATTCAGTCACACATCTTGCTCAAAAGTGCCGAAAATTCTAGTACCTTAAGGGCGATTCTAGTTGGTCAATCTTAAGGCGGATCCGGACGTGCTGTGGACTATCTACGGAGGGACGACACTTGGAGTCCTAAAGACTTGTTCTTGTTCGGTTCGGGCGCAGCTAGGGAGGGCACGCAACAAAGAGTATGCATCTAAATTATGCTATATGATTATGTGTAAATAATATGTATTCCTGGGTTAATGGTTGTTTCCGCATGATTTATGTAATATCATATGTATCATAACCTAACAATTTCCCAGCTAAAAAGAGATTAACCACCCTAGAAATGGAGTCAACTAACTCATCTGAAACATCCACAGCAGCACCACTCAAACAATCCATAAGGTGCTGAGCTCGCAAACCGTCCATTCCACAGGACGTGCCACGTGGAAAATTCCTAATCCAGTCCAAAACAACCGTAGAAGTAGCCATGAGATGATGGTGATCAACATGAATATCAGGCAAGGACGGAGCTGGAGCAGAAGGGTGTTTGTAGTGTAAATCCGCAAGAGTGGCCTCATTATAAGGCGCAACACCAGAAGAGGAAAGAACACGGACTACATCACTTTAATGACCATCAAAAATCTTCCTACGACACTACTTGATATTACGCTCTGCCAAATCAAGATCCTCATCAACATCCATCAAAGTAGGGGATCCAACTACCAAAGCTTCCCGCAAAAGCAACATACTACCACCCGACTCACTCCAAGTACGAATAGCATTACCAATGCTCTCTTCCTGCTGTTGCCGCCTGACGGCAGAAGAACACTCACGATTACTCCTCGGACTAAAGGTCTTAAGGATACACAGAGGCAACACGAGAAGACTAACCCAACAAGAGTTGTCGTCAAGCTTGTAATGTTAGGTTATGATACATATGATATTACATAAATCATGCGGAAACAACCATTAACCCAGGAATACATATTATTTACACATAATCATATAGCATAATTTAGATGCATACTCTTTGTTGCGTGCCCTCCCTAGCTGCGCCCGAACCGAACAAGAACAAGTCTTTAGGACTCCAAGTGTCGTCCCTCCGTAGATAGTCCACAGCACGTCCGGATCCGCCTTAAGATTGACCAACTAGAATCGCCCTTAAGGTACTAGAATTTTCGGCACTTTTGAGCAAGATGTGTGACTGAATTTTTCTCTCAAAAACTCACTTTGAATACTTTGAAACTCGTTATAAATTGTGAACCCAGGCCACATATTTATAGGGTTATGGAAAGGGAATTGGAATCCTATTCAGATACAAATTAATTAAACCTAGAATCCTACAAGAACTCTAATTTAATTAATTTATCAAATAGAATTAGGAATTTAATCATTAACCGAACTCTGCACGTTTTAGGAAACGTGCACGAACACAAACACTTACGCACACACACACGGCAGCCACGATGGGCCGCGCATGCGTGCGTGCGAGCAGCAGCCCACGCAGCGAGGCCTGCGCGAGCCTCAAGCCCACGCAAGCACCCGCGCGCGCTGCGCGCGCTGTGCGCGCTGCCACGGCCTGCTGGGCCTGGCCTTGCGCTGGGCCTGGTGTGGCTGTTTGTGTGGCGCGCTTGGCTTGCTGGGCGATGGCCTGGCTTCGTGCTGGGCCCTCGTCCGGCAGGCCTCGTCCGATGCTTATTCGTACGATACGCTTCCGATTAAATTTCCGATTCCGGAATTCATTTCCGATACGAACAATATTTAACATTTCCGATTCCGGAATTAATTTCCGTTTCGAACAAATATTTAATATTTCCGTTTCCGGAATTATTTTCCGATTCCGATAATATTTCCGATTCTGACAATATTTCCGTTTCCGGCAATATTTCCGATTCTGGCAATATTTCCATTTCCGATAATATTTTCCGATACGTACCATGTTTCCGTTTCCGGCAACATCTACGACTTGGATAATATTTATATTTCCGATACGATCCATATTTCCGTTTCCGGTAATATCATCGTTTTCCGGAGTATTCATTTCTTGCCTGTGACGATCTCAGCTCCCACTGAAACCAAGATCCGTCGATTCCGAATATTCATAGATGGAGTATCTAAAGCCATTAGATACTTGAT